>NC_092727.1:67631927-68308101 GCF_047496885.1 Scyliorhinus torazame
GTGTGTGTGTGTGTGTAGGGGTGTGTGTGTGTGTGTAGGGGTGTGTGTGAGTGTGTTGGGGTGTGTGTGAGTGTGTTGGGGTGTGTGTGTGTATTGGGGTGTGTGTGTATGTTGGGGTGTGTGTGTGTGTTGGGGTGTGTGTGTGTGTGTTGGGGTATGTGTGCGTTGGGGTGCATGTGAGTGTGTTGGGGTGTGTGTGAGTGTGTTGGGGTGTGTGTGAGTGTGTTGGGGTGTGTGTGAGTGTGTTGGTGTGTGTGTGAGTGTGTTGGGTGTGTGTGTGTGTGTTGGGGTGTGTGTGAGTGTGTTGGCGTGTGTGTATGTGTGTGTGTTGGGGTGTGTGAGTATGTTGGTGTGTGTGTGTGTTGGGGTGTTGGTGTGTGTGTGTGTGTGAGTGTGTTGGGGTGTGTGTGTGTGTTGGGGTGTGTGTGAGTGTGTTGGCGTGTGTGTGTGTGTGTTGGGGTGTGTGTGAGTGTTTTGGGGTGTGTGTGAGTGTGTTGGTGTGTGTGTGAGTGTGTTGGGGTGTGTGTGTGTGTGTTGGGGTGCGTGTGAGTGTGTTGGCGTGTGTGTGTGTTGGGGTGTGTGTGAGTATGTTGGGGTGTGTGTGTGTGTTGGGGTGTTGGTGTCTGTGTGTGAGTGTGTTGGGGTGTGTGTGTGTGTGTTGGGGTGTGTGTGAGTGTGTGTGTGTGAGTGTGTTGGGGTGTGTGTGTGTGTGTTGGGGGGGTATGAGTGTGTTGGGGTGTTAGCGTGTGTGAGTGTGTGTGTGTGTGAGTGTGTGTGTGTGTGAGTGTGTTGGGGTGTGTGTGTGTGTTGGGGTGTGTGTGAGTGTGTTGGGGTGTGTGTGAGTGTGTTGGGGTGTGTGTGAGTGTGTTGTGGTATGTGTGTGTTGGGGTGTGTGTGTGTGTGTGTGTTCGAGTGTGTGTGTGTGTGTTGGGGGATTGTGAGTCTGTTGGGGTGTGTGTAAGTTAGTTGGGGTGTGTGTGAGTGTGTTGGGGTGTGTGTGAGTGTGTGTGTGAGTGTGTGTGTTGGGGTGTGTGTGTGTTGGGGTGTTGGCGTGTGTGTGTGTTGGAGTGTTGGCGTGTGTGTGTGTGTGTGTTGCGGTGTGTGTGAGTGTGTTGGGGTGTGTGTGTGTGTTGCGGTGTGTGTGTGTGTTGGGGTGCGTGAGTGTGTTGGCGTGTGTGTGTGTGTTGGGGTGTTGGTGTGTGTGAATGAGTGTGTTGGGGTGTGTGTGTGTGTGTTGGGGTGTGTGTGAGTGTGTGTGTGTGTTGGGGTGTGTGTGTGTGTTGGTGTGCGTGTGTGTGTGTGTTGGGGTGTGTGTGAGTGTGTTGGGGTGTGTGTGAGTGTGTTGGGGTGTGTGTGACTGTGTTGGGGTGTGTGTGTGTGTGTTGTGGTGTGTGTGTGTGTGTGTTGGTGTGTGTGTGTGTTGGTGGTGTGTGTGAGTGTGTGTTGGGGTGTGTGTGAGTGTGTGTGACTGTGTAGGGGTGTGTATGAGCGTGTTGGGGTGTGTGTGTTTATGTTGGGGTGTGTGTGAGTGTGTGTGTGTGTGAGTGTGTTGGGGTGTGTGTGAGTGTGTTGGGGTGTGTGTGTGTGTTGGGGTGTGTGTGTGTGTTGGGGGTGTGTGTGTGTGTGTTGGGGTGTGTGTTAGTGTGTTGGGGTGTGTGTGAGTCTCTTGGGGTGTGTGTGAGTGTGTTGGGGTGTGTGTGTGTGTTGGGGTGTGGGTGTGTGTGTTGGGGTGTGTGTGAGTGTATTGGGGTGTGTGTGAGTGTGTTGGGGTGTGTGTGAGTGTGTTGGGTGTGTGTGTGTTGGTGTGTGTGTGTGTGTTGGGGTTTGTGTGTTGGGGTGCGTGTGAGTATGTTGGTGTGTGTGTGTGTGTGTTGGGGTGTGTGTGAGTATGTTGGGGTGTGTGTGTGTGTTGGGGTGTTGGTGTGTGTGTGTGAGTGTGTTGGGGTGTGTGTGCTGGTGTGTGTGTGTGTGTGTAGGGGTGTGTGTGAGTGTAATGGGGTTGTGTGTGAGTGTGTTGTGGTATGTGAGAGTGTGTTGGGGTGTGTGTGAGTGTGTTGGGGTGTGTGTGTGTTGGGGTGTGTGTGAGTGTGTTGGCGTGTGTGTGTGTGTGTGTTGGGTGTGTGTGAGTATGTAGGGGTGTGTGTGTGTTGGGGTGTTGGTGTGTGCGTTGGAGGGGGTATGAGTGTGTTGGGCTGTTGGCGTGTGTGAGTGTGTGTGTGTGAGTGTGTTGGGGTGTGTGTGTGTGTGTGTGTGTTGGGGTGTGTGTGAGTGTGTTGGGGTGTGTGCGAGTGTGTTGGGGTGTGTGTGTGTGTTGGGGTGTGTGTGAGTGTGTGTGTGTGAGTGTGTTGGGGTGTGTGTGTGTGCGTTGGGGGTGTGTGAGTGTGTTGGGCTGTTGGCGTGTGTGAGTGTGTGTGTGTGTGAGTGTGTTGGTGTGTGTGTGAGTGTGTTGGTGTGTGTGTGTGTGTGTTGGGGTGTGTGTGAGTTTGTTGGGGTGTGTGTGTGTGTTGTGGTGTGTGTGTGTGTTGGTGTGTGTGTGTGTTGGTGTGTGTGTGTGTGTTGGGGGTGTGTGAGTGTGTTGGGGTGTGTGTGATTGAGTTGGGGTGTGTGTGAGTGTGTTGGTGTGTGTGTGAGTGTGTGCGTGTTGGTGTGTGTGTGTGTGTTGGGGTGTTGGCGTGTGTGAGTGAGTGTGTTGGGGTGTGTGTGAGTGTGTGTGTGTTGGGGTGTGTGTTTGTTGGGGTGTTGGCATGTGTGTGTGTGTGTGTTGGGGAGTGTGTGAGTGTGTTGGTGTGTGTGTGTGTTGGGGTGTGTGTGTGTGTTGGGGGGTGTGTGTGTGTGTGTGCGTTGGGGTGTGTGTGAGTGTGTTGGGGTGTGTGTGAGTGTGTTGGGGTGTGTGTGACTGTGTTGGGGTGTGTGTATGTGTGTTGTGGTGTGTGTGTGTTGGTGTGTGTGTGTGTTGGGGGTGTGTGTGAGAGTGTGTTGGGGTGTGTGTGAGTATGTTGGGGTGTGTGTGTGTGTGTAGGGGTGTGTGTGTGTGTCTAGGGGTGTGTGTGAGTGTGTTGGGGTGTGTGTGAGTGTGTTGGGGTGTGTGTGTGTATTGGGGTGTGTGTGTATGTTGGGGTGTGTGTGTGTGTTGGGGTGTGTGTGTGTGTGTTGGGGTGTGTGTGCGTTGGGGTGCATGTGAGTGTGTAGGCGTGTGTGTGAGTGTGTTGGGGTGTGTGTGAGTGTGTTGGGGTGTGTGTGAGTGTGTTGGGGTGTGTGTGTGTGTGTGATGGGGTGTGTGTGTGTTGGGGTGTGTGTGAGTGTGTAGCGGTGTGTGTGTGTGTTGGGGTGTGTCTGAGTGTGTTGTGGTGTGTGTGGTGGGGTCTGTGTGTGTTGGGGTGTGTGTGTTGGGGGTGTGTGTGAGTGTGTGTGTGTGTGTTGGGGTGTGTGTGAGTGTGTTGGGGTGTGTGTGAGTGTGTAGGGGTGTGTGTGAGTGTGTGTGTGTTGGAGTGTGTGTGAGTGTGTTGGGGTGTGTGTGTGTGTTGCGGTGTGTGTGTGTGTTGGGGTGCGTGAGTGTGTTGGCGTGTGTGTGTGTGTTGGGGTGTTGGTGTGTGTGAGTGAGTGTGTTGGGGAGTGTGTGTGTGTGTTGGGGTGTGTGTGTGTGTTGGGGTGTGTGTGAGTGTGTGTGTGTTTAGGTGTGTGTGTGTGTTGGGGTGTGTGTGTGTGTGTGTGTTGGGGTGTGTGTGAGTGTGTTGGGGTGTGTGTGAGTGTGTTGGGGTGTGTGTGAGTGTGTTGGGGTGTGTGTGACTGTGTGCGGTGTGTGTGTGTGTGTTGTGGTGTGTGTGTGTGTGTTGGTGTGTGTGTGTTGGGGGTGTGTGTGAGTGTGTGTTGGGGTGTGTGTGAGTATGTTGGGGTGTGTGTGTGTGTAGGGGTGTGTGTGTGTAGGGGTGTGTGCGAGTGTGTTGGGGTGTGTGTGAGTGTGTTGGGGTGTGTGTGTGTATTGGGGTGTGTGTGTCTGTTGGGGTGTGTGTGTGTGTTGGGGAGTGTGTGTGTGTGTTGGGGTGTGTGTGCGTTGGGGTGCATGTGAATGTGTTGGCATGTGTTGGGGTGTGTGTGAGTGTGTTGGGGTGTGTGTGAGTGTGTTGGGGAGTGTGTGAGTGTGTTGGGGTGTGTGTGTGTGTGTGATGGGGTGTGTGTGTGTGTTGGGGTGTGTGTGAGTGTATTGGGGTGTGTGTGAGTCTGTTGGGGTGTGTGTGTGTGTTGGGGTGTGTGTGTGTGTTGGGGTGTGTGTGTGTGTTGGGGTGTGTGTGTGTGTTGGGGTGCGTGTGAGTGTGTTGGCGTGTGTGTGTTGGGGTGTGTGTGAGTATGTCAGAGGGTGTGTGTTTTGGGGTGTTGGTGGTGTGTGTGTGTGAGTGTGTTGGGGTGTGTGTGTGTGTGTTGGGGTGTGTGTGAGTGTGTTGGGGTGTGTGTGAGTGTGTTGGGGGGTGTGTGTGTGTGTTGGGGTGCGTGTGAGTGAGTTGGCGTGTGTGTGTTTGTGTGTTGCGGTGTGTGAGTGTATGTTGGGGTGTGTGTGTGTTGGGGTGTTGGTGTGTGTGTGTGAGTGTGTTGGGGTGTGTGTGAGTGTGTTGGGGTGTGTGTGTGTGTGTGTGTGTTGGGGGGGCGTGAGTGTGTTGGGGTGTTGGCGTGTGTGAGTGTGTGTGTGAGTGTGTTGGGGTGTGTGTATGTGTGTGTGTTGGGGTGTGTGTGAGTGTGTTGGTGTGTGTGTGAGTGTGTTGTGGTGTGTGTGTTGTGGTGTGTGTGTGTGTGTTGGGGTGTGTGTGAGTGTGTGTGTGTGAGTGTGTTGGGGTGTTTGTGTGTGTGTTGGGGTGTGTGTGAGTGTGTTGGGGTGTGTGTGAGTGAGTTGGGGTGTGTGTGAGTGTGTTGGGGTGTGTGTGAGTGTGTGTGTGTCTGTGTTGGGGGGTGTGTGTTGGGGTGTTGGCGTGTGTGTGTGAGTGTGTAGGGGTGTGTGTGAGTGTGTGTGTGTTGGGGTGTGTGTGTGTGTGTTGGGGTGTTGGCGTGTGTGTGTGTGTGTTGGGGTGTGTGTGTGTGTATTGGGGTGTGTGTGTGTGTGTTGGGGTGTGTGTGAGTGTGTGTGTGTGTGTCTGTAGGGGTGTGTGTGAGTGTGTTGGTGTGTGTGTGAGTGTGTTGGGGTGTGTGTGAGTGTGTTGGGGAGTGTGTGAGTGTGTTGGGGTGTGTGTGTGTTGGGGTGTGTGTGAGTGTGTTGTGGTGTTTGTGAGTTTGTTGGGGTGTGTGTGTATGTTGGGGTGTGTGTGTGTGTGTTGGGGTGTGTGTGTATTGGGGTGTGTGTGAGTGTGGTGGGTTGTGTGTGAGTGTGTTGGGTGTGTGTGTTTGTGTTGGGGTGTGTATGTGTGTTGGGGTGTGTGTGTGTGTTGGTGTGCGTGTGAGTGTGTTGGCGTGTGTGTGTGTGTTGGTGTGTGTGTGTGAGTGTGTTGGTGTGTGTGTGTGTGTTGGGGTGTGTGTGTCTGTGTAGGGGTGTGTGTGAGTGTATTGGGGTGTGTGTGAGTGTGTTGGTGTGTGTGTGTGTGTGTTGGGGTGTGTATGGGTGTGTTGGGGTGTGTGTATGTGTGTGCTTTGGGGTGTGTGTGAGTGTGTTGGGGTGTGTGTGAGTGTGTTGGGGTGTGTGTGAGTGTGTTGTGGTGTGTGTGTGTTGGGGTGTGTGTGTGTGTGTTGGGGTGTGTGTGAGTGTGTGCGTGTGTGTGAGTGTGTTGGGGGTGTGTGAGTGTGTTGTGGTGTGTGTGAGTGAGTTGGGGTGTGTGTGAGTGTGTTGGGGTGTGTGTGAGTGTGTGTGTTTGTGTTTTGGGGTGTGTGTGTGTGTTGGGATGTTGGCGTGTGTGTGTGAGTGTGTTGGGGTGTGTGTGAGTGTGTGTGTTGGGGTGTGTGTGAGTGTGTTGGGGTGTTGGCGTGTGTGTGTGTGTGTGTGTGTGTTGGGGTGTGTGTGTGTGTTGGGGTGTGTGTGTGTGTGTGTGTTGGGGTGTGTGTGTGTGTGTGCAGGGGTGTGTGTGAGTGTGTTGGGGTGTGTGTGAGTTTGTTGGGGTGTGTGTGTGTTGGTGTGTGTGTGTGTTGTGTGTGTGTGTGTTGGAGTGTGTGTGTGTGTGCTGGGGTGTGTGTGCGTGTTGTGGTGTGTGTGAGTGTGTTGGGGTGTGTGTGTTTGTGTGTTGGGGTGTGTGTGAGTATGTTGGGGCGTGTGTGTGTGTTGCGGTGTTGGTGTGTGTGTGTGAGTGTGTTGGGGTGTGTGTGAGTGTGTTGCGGTGTGTGTGTGTGTGTTGGGGGTGTGTGAGTGTGTTGGGGTGTTGGCGTGTGTGAGTGTGTGTGTGTGTGAGTGTGTCGGGGTGTGTGTATGTGTGTGTGTTGGGGTGTATGTGAGTGTGTTGGGGTGTGTGTGTGTGTGTGTTGGGGTGTGTGTGAGTGTGTGTGTGTGTGTTGGGGTGTGTGTGTGTGTGTTGAGGGTGTGTGAGTGTGTTGGGGGTGTGTGAGTGAGTTGGGGTGTGTGTGAGTGTGTTGGGGTGTGTGTGAGTGTGTGTGTGTTGGGGTGTGTGTGTGTGTTGGGGTGTTGGCGTGTGTGTGTGAGTGTGTTGGTGTGTGTGTGAGTGTGTGTGTGTGTGTGTTGGGGTGTGTGTGAGTGTGTGTGTGTGTGTGTTGGGGTGTGTGTGAGTGTGTTGGGGTGTGTGTGAGTGTGTTGGGGTGTGTGTGAGTGTGTTGTGGTGTGTGTGTGTGTTGGGGTGTGTGTGTGTGTGTTGGGGGGGTGTGAGTGTGTTGGGGTGTGTGTGAGTGTGTTGGGGTGTGTGTGTGTGTTGGGGTGTGTGTGATTGTGTTGGAGTGTGTGTGATTGTGTTGGGGTGTGTGTGAGTGTGTTGGGGTGTGTGTGTGTGTGTTGGGGTGTGTGTGTGTGTTGGGGTGTGAGTGAGTGTGTGTGTGTGTGTGTAGGGGGGGTTGTGAGTGTGTGTGTGTAGGGGTGTGTGTGTGTGTGTTGGGGTGTTGGCGTGTGTGTGTGTTGGGGTGTGTGTGTGTGTGTTGGGGTGTGTGTGTGTTGGGGTGTGAGTGAGTGTGTGTGTGTGTAGGGGTGTGTGTGAGTGTGTGTGTGTGTGTAGGGGTGTGTGTGTGTGTTGGGGTGTTGGCGTGTGTGTGTGTGTGTGTTGGGGGGGGTGTGAGTGTGTGTGTGTGTGTGTAGGGGTGTGTGTGTGTGTTGGGGTGTTGGCGTGTTTGTGTGTGTGTGTTGGGGTGTGTGTGTGTGTAGGGGTGTGTGTGTGTGTTGGGGTGTTGGCGTGTGTGTGTGTGTGTGTTGGGGTGTGTGTGTGTGTGTAGGGGTGTGTGTGAATGAGTTAGGGGACTGGATTCTCCGCACCCTCACGCCGTAATCGCGGCCGGCGGGGGGTGGGGAACGGAGAATCCATTTTCCCGCAAGGAATCGGGACCAGTGCCGGTTCCCCGATTCTGCGGGTCCCGAAAAGCAGAGTACTCGGGGAGTAAGCCGTGCCACCTGGGACCTACCTGGGGCCATTGCAGGCTTCCCGCTCCACCATTGTCCGACCCCGACCAGCCGAAGGCCCGACGGCGGATCTAATGCGGTCCAGCCCGTTGGGATAGTGGAATGACGGCTGCGGATTCAGTCTGTGGCCGCCCTTGTCAGGGGCGGGCCGATCGGAGGGCAGGGGGTCCTTATAAGCGACTGGGCAATGTTTGGGTGGGCGGTCGGGCGTGCGGCCGAACGGGGGGGTTCTATTTTCAGTGTCCAGCTCTGCGGTCCGAGTCTGCCATGGAGCATGGCGTGGCCGCTGGAGGCCACCGGCCTGTGCACATGCGCGGCCTCCGGCCCATGATGTGCGGGGGCCCGTACCTGCAGCAAAAGCTGCTAGTTTCACGCTGGTTCACTGTTAGCCCCCTGCAGGGCTAGGAATCTGTGGCCCTTTCACGAAGGTTTTTGAGTGTTTAGGGGTGTGTACGAATGAGCCGGTGTATGTGTGTGTGTAGGGGTGTGTGTGTGTGTGTAGGGGGGTGTGTGTGTGTGTGTGTGTAGGTGTGTGTGTGTGTAGGGGTGTGTGTGTATGTGTGTGTGTAGGGGTGTGTGTGTGTGTTTAAGGGTGTGGGTGAATGAGTTGGGGTGTGTGTGTGTTTAAGGGTGTGGGTGAATGAGTTGGGGTGTGTGTGTGTTTAAGGGAGCGGGTGAATGAGTTGGGGTGTGTGTGTGTTTAAGGGTGTGGGTGAATGAGTTGGGGTGTGTGTGAATGAGTTGGGATGTGTGTGTGTTTAAGGGAGCGGGTGAATGAGTTGGGGTGTGTGTGTGTTTAAGGGTGTGGGTGAATGAGTTGGGGTGTGTGTGAATGAGTTGGGATGTGTGTGTGTTTAAGGGAGCGGGTGAATGAGTTGGGGTGTGTGTGTGTTTAAGGGTGTGGGTGAATGAGTTAGTTTGTGTGTGAGCGTACAGGGGTGTGAGTGAGTGTGTAGGGGTATGTGTGACTGAGTTGGGGTGTGTGTGAAAGGGTTGGGGTGTGTGTGTGTTTAAGGGTGTGGGTGAATGAGTTGGGGTGCGTGTGAGCATATAAGAGTGCGTGTGAGCCTATAGGGGTGTGTGTGAGCCTATAGGGGTGTGTGTGAGTGTGCAGGGGTGGATGTGAGTGTATAGGGGTGTGTGTGAGTGTGTAGGGGTGTGTGTGAGTGTGTAGGGGTGTGTGTGAGTGTGTAGGGGTGGATGTGAGTGTACAGGGGTGTGTGTGAGTGTGTGGGGGTGTGTGTGAGTGTGTAGGGGTGTGTGTGAGTGTAGGGGTGTGTGTGAGCGTATAGGGGTGTGTGTGTGTTTTTAAGGGTGTGGGTGAATGTGTTGGGGTGTGTGTGAGAGTGTGTAGGGGTGTGTGTGAGTGTAGGGGTGTGTGTGAGCTTATAGGGGTGTGTGTGAGTGTGTAGGGGTGTGTGTGAGCGTATAGGTGTGTATGTGAGTGTGTAGGGGTGTGTGTGAGTGTGTAGGGGTGGATGTGAGTGTATAGGGGTGTGTGTGAGTGTAGGGGTGTGTGAGCGTATAGGGGTGTGTGTGTGTTTTTAAGGGTGTGGGTGAATGTGCTGGGGTGTGTGTGAGAGTGTGTAGGGGTGTGTGTGAGTGTAGGGGTGTGTGTGAGCGTATAGGGGTGTGTGTGAGCGTATAGGTGTGTATGTGAGTGTGTAGGGGTGTGTGTGTGAGTGTTTAGGGGTGGATGTGAGTGTATAGGGGTGTGTGTGAGTGTGTAGGGGTGTGCGTGAGTGTGTAGGGGTGTGTGTGAGTGTAGGGGTGTGTGTGAGCGTATAGGGGTGTGTGTGTGTTTTTAAGGGTGTGGCTGAATGTGTTGGGGTGTGTGTGAGAGTGTGTAGGGGTGTGTGTGAGTGTAGGGGTGTGTGTGAGTGTATTGGGGTGTGTGTGTTTTTAAGGGTGTGAGTGAATGTGTTGGGGTGTGTGTGAGAGTGTGTAGGGGTGTGTGTGAGTGTGTATGGGTGTGTGTGAGTGTGTAGCAGTGTGTGTGAGTGCGTTGGTGTGTGTGTGTGTGTAGGGGTGTGTGCGTGTAGGGGTGTTTGTGAGTGTGTTGAGGTGTGTGTGCGTGTAGGGGTGAGTGTGCGTGTAGGGGTGTGTGTGAGTGTGTAGGGGTGTGTGTGAGTGTATTGGGGTGTGTGTGTTTTTAAGGGTGTGAGTGAATGTGTTGGGGTGTGTGTGAGAGTGTGTAGGGGTGTGTGTGAGTGTGTATGGGTGTGTGTGAGTGTGTAGCAGTGTGTGTGAGTGCGTTGGTGTGTGTGTGTGTGTAGGGGTGTGTGCGTGTAGGGGTGTTTGTGAGTGTGTTGAGGTGTGTATGCGTGTAGGGGTGTGTGTGAGTGTAGGGGTGTGTGTGAGTGTATTGGGGTGTGTGTGTTTTTAAGGGTGTGAGTGAATGTGTTGGGGTGTGTGTGAGAGTGTGTAGGGGTGTGTGTGAGTGTGTATGGGTGTGTGTGAGTGTGTAGCAGTGTGTGTGAGTGCGTTGGTGTGTGTGTGTGTGTAGGGGTGTGTGCGTGTAGGGGTGTTTGTGAGTGTGTTGAGGTGTGTGTGCGTGTAGGGGTGAGTGTGCGTGTAGGGGTGTGTGTGAGTGTGTAGGGGTGTGTGTGAGTGTGTAGGGGTGTGTGTGTGTAGGGGTGTGTGTGAGTGTGTAGCGGTGTGTGTGAGTGTGTAGCGGTGTGTGTGTGTGTAGCGGTGTGCGTGTGTGTAGGGGTGAGTGTGTATGTAGGGGTGTGTGTGAGTGTGTAAGGGTGTGTGTGAGCGTATAGGAGTGCCTGTGAGCGTATAGGTGTGTGTGTGAACGTATAGGGGTGCGTGTGAGCATATAGGAGTGCGTGTGAGCATATAGGGGTGCGTATGAGCATATAGGGGTGTGTGTGAGCATATAGGGGTGGCGTGAGCGTATAGGGGTGTGTGTGAGCGTATTGGAGTGTGTGAGCATATAGGGGTGTGTGTGAGCATCTCGGGGTGTGTGTAAGCATATAGGAGTGTGTCTGAGCGTATAGGGGTGTGTGTGAGCATATAGGGGTGTGTGTGAGCGCATCGGGGTGTATGTGAGCATATAGGGGCATGTGTGATCATATTGGGTTGTATGTGAGCATATAGGTGTGTGTGTGAGCATATAGGGGTGTGTGTGAGTGTGTAGGGGTGTGTGTGAGTGTGTAGGGGTGTGTGTGAGCGTATGGGGTGTGTGTGAGCATTTCGGGATGTGTGTGAGCGTATCAGGGTGTGTGTGAGCGTATAGGTGTGTGTGTGAGCATATAGGTGTGTGTGTGAGCGTATGGGGTGTGTGTGAGCGTATAGGGGTGTATGTGAGCATATAGGTGTGTGTGTGAGCATATCGGGATGTGTGTGAGCGTATGGGGGGGGTTGTGAGCATATAGGAGTGCGTGTGAGTGTGTAGGGGTGTGTGTGAGCGTATCTGGGTGTGTGTGAGCGTATAGGAGTGCGTGTGAGCATATAGGGGTGTGTGTGAGCGTATAGGAGAGCATGTGAGCATATAGGGGCGTGTGTATTATATTTAGGGCGCGATCTCCCCAAAAGAGAACAAAGTTCCCGAACGAGCAATTGTTCCCGAGAACAATCCCAGTTTATTCAATCTCTCCCCATGGCTAATATCCTTTCTCCCTGTGTGGCTAATACACGGGCAGTATGCCACCATCCTCGCATCCCAGCTGGGGGGATTGGCTCATGTCCGACAGGGGTTAACCACTGCGGTTGTGGCTGATGACACCTATCCAGAGGCCCACGGTAATATTTTCCACCGTCCACCTGGGAAATCCCTGCATGCAAGCTGGCCATTCCATCACACGGTCTGTTATTGAAAATATGGAAAGATGTGGCATTTGAAACATGGAAGTCTGGCAATATCTGGTCTGGGAGAAACCAGAAGAGAGGATACAGGGAAAGATCCCACAAAGGGTTCGCAGCAGCTGCAAAGAGCAGGATTGTAAAATGAAGATATCCTTGGTCAAGCAGGCTTAGCAAACACACAGGATTTTGAATGAAGCCAAAAACAATGGCTCACATCTTCATTGAAAGTAACTATCTTAGTAAGCAGCTGGAAAGGAAAGGATGAGGTTCAGTTGAATTTGGTGACAATTCTAGGTGTGAAATTTTGCTAATACCAGGTAAATTAAAGAAAACTGGAGACTATCAGTCTACAAGAAACATAATTCAAAGCCAAAGTCAAAGTCAAAATTATGAGCTGAGGACACAATTGGAAAATAAAACTATAGAAATGACAGGTACCAAACCAAGATTCACAGCTCTTGAAAGCAAAGCATTTTTGAATATCACAAAGGAACTTTGAACATCACAAAGGAAACAATGTAATCAGAAACCTGAGAGGTGAGGTCATGTCAAAATGAATACTTAGTTGGCTTAGAATGTTTAGATCAAAGATACTTTTTACAATCAAAGTGATAAAAGTTACTTTACAATAAAGTCATAAAAACCAGATAACTGTTAGAAAAATATATAAACCTGAAGAAAGGGGACAGCCAGCTGAGCCAGCTCTCACAGCTCGGTACATGGGAAAGATAGGACATAGCAACCGAACTCATCAGCGAATACATCTAAAGGAGACCAGATTTTATAAAGAAGATTGATTGTCAAGTTGGGCCTGAAGGTCCCTTCACCCAACCAGAAGGATCCAGAAGCAAGATCTTTTTACTTTTCTGTAAAGACAGTGATTGCATCTTTAAAAAAGAAAAATAAATAAATAAATAAAATAACTTAAAGGTTTTAACCTGAAACAATGGTTATTAGCCTACTTTACTTACTTAGCAACGCAGGACCCAGGATATCAATGCTACTGAGGGGTAAGTAGGTAAAATTCTTCGGTGAAGGTATGGGTTATACCGGGGGATAACTTGAAAATATAGTTTGACCTGAATAACACCCACTGAAGCCTGCATCTGAGTCGGGGAGTGAGAATCCCTGTTCACCATTTAGAATATTGACCCTTTTTTGGTATAGGGCGAATTCTAAGAATAGTGGTGCGTTTTTAACTTCAGGTCCCATCGGATCCCTGGGGTGATGGTAGTGGGGACGGTTGGGGGACAGTAGGGGGGAAGGGTGGGAGCCCAGGCCACCCACAACATCTGCCCATTTTCTTTTCAATGCCCGCCCATTCCCCCCCACTCTGGCCACCCCAGACAAGCCCACCCCTCACATCCATCCGACAGAGCACCGAGACAGGTTGAAACAGTGTGAACAGGTGTTTAATGTGACAATGTATATGCAGATTTGTGCTCGAGCCCCTATAATTAAACTGTGCCCTGCACCCGTGCCAACTTAGCTAGTGTCTAACGTTCTGGCCTTATGGGCCCTAACGCTACTTCTTGGTGGTTCCCCAGATGGTACAGCAGGTTTGGAGGTGGCCTGCTGTGGGTCCCCATTGGTGGTCATCTTCTGGGGTGCCTGGGCCTGGATGGGCCCAGCTGCTGCTCTGCATCCTGGGTGGCCTAAGAACATAAGAACTAGGAGCAGGAGTAGGCCATCTGGCCCCTCGAGCCTGCTCCACCATTCAATGAGATCATGGCTGATCTTTTGTGGACTCAGCTCCACTTTCCGGCCCGAACACCATATCCCTTAATCGCTTTATTCTTCAAAAAACTATCTATCTTTATCTTAAAAACATTTAATGAAGGAGCCTCTACTGCTTCACTGGGCAAGGAATTCCATAGATTCACAACCCTTTGGGTAAAGAAGTTCCTCGTAAACTCAGTCCTAAATCTACTTCCCCTTATTTTGAGGCTATGCCCCCTAGTTCTGCTTTCACCCGCCAGTGGAAACAACCTGCCCGCATCTATCCTATCTATTCCCTTCATAAATTTATATGTTTCTATAAGATCCACACTCATCCTTTTAAATTCCAACGCGTACAGTCCCAGTCTACTCAACCTCTCCTCGTAATCCAACCCCTTCAGCTCTGGGATTAACCTAGTGAATCTCCTCTGCACACCCTCCAGTGCCAGTACGTCCTTTCTCAGGTAAGGAGACCAAAACTGAACACAATACTCCAGGTGTGGCCTCACTAACAACTTATACAATTGCAGCATGTGGTAGTCTGTATTAGGGGTATTACGGTACCTAGGTTGAGGCAGAAAGACCATTGGTGTGGGAGGTACCTGAGGCATGAAGATCATTGGTGAAGCCTGCCTGCTGGTTCCGCCCAGTAAGGCGGAGTATCAGAGTCTGTGTCTCCCCAGCAGCTGCATTCTGTACCTGTGCTGCTGGGGGAAACATCGAATCCAATAAAGCCTTCAATTGTCATCCAATCTCGCTTCTGGAGTTATTGATCGAGCATCAATTTATTGGACTAGATTTTAAAGAATGGAGCTCCGAATCAAGCCGGAGTGTCTGCAACTCAGCCCCCACGCGGCAAACTCAGCGGCAACCTTCAAACACTGGCTGGCGTGCTTCAAAGGGTACCTCAGGACGGCCACGACTACACCTACGGAGGACCAGAAACTGCAAGTTCTCCACTCGAGGGTGAGCCCAGAGATCTACACCCTCATCGAGGATGCGGGCGATTTCGAGGCCGCGATGGCAATGTTGAAAGGACACTACATTCGCCCAGTAAACCAGGTTTACGCCCGGCATCTGCTAGCGACAAGGTGACAAATCCCGGGGGAATCGCTGGATGAATTCTACTGCACGCTCCTGGTACTGGATAGGAACTGTGACTGCCTGCAAGTTTCAGCCAGCGACCACACAGAAGTTGTAATCCAGGACGCATTTGTTGCAGGTATGCTGTCCTCCCAAATCCGTCAGAGGCTGCTGGATAAAGAGACACGGCCTCAAGGAGGCATGGGCCCTGGCTAGCTCCCTGGACGTGGCCTCACGAAACGCCTGCGCGTACGTTCCCGACCGCGCGGTAGCCCCTTGGGCAGCGTGGAACCCACCCGCGGCCGATCCCGATGTATCTCCCATCCCCCCACAAGCTTGTGCCACGCGGCTACCAGGCAATCCCGGGGCGGCCCGCTGTTATTTTTGCAGGCAAGCCAAGCACCCCCGGTAACGCTGCCCGGCCTGCTCCTCCACCTGCAAAGGTTGTGGCAAAAAGGGTCATTTCGTGGCAGTATGCCAGGCCCGGGCGGTCGCCTCTGTCTCCGGGGGCGAACTGGGGCCGCCACCACAACTCTCTCCACGGGCCATGTGCGGGCCGCGGGCGCCGCCATCTTCTTTTTCCCCAGCCATGTGCGGGCCCCGGGCGCCGCCATCTTGTTCCCCAGTGTGATGAACGATTACTGTATTACTGTACCCGTATCAACATGTATGTTGGTGTCTCCTTTAAGACCGGGCTTGGAACCCTGGGGAACTCCGCCTCCAGCTCCACCCACCTGGGAGACGTATATAAGGGGCCGCCTACTTCCTCACCGTCATCGACGAGTTCTCCCCAGTAAGGCGGAATATAAGAGTCCTGCATTCTGTGCCTGCGCTGCTGGGGAAACATCTAGTCCAATAAAGCCTTCAATTGTCATCCAATATCGCTTCTGGAGTTATTGATGGATTATCACAGCATAACCTCCCTAGTCTTAAACTCCATCCCTCCAGCAATGAAGGACAAAATTCCATTTGCCTTCTTAATCACCTGGTGCCGTCCTGTTTTGCCTGCTGCCCACCAGTTGCACTGGGGCGTGGGGATGGGATCTGAGGTGCTGCAGTGTTGCGGCATCTCCTCTGCAGGGTTCACCGGCACGGGCCCCATCATCTCCTCCTCCCTCGCGGTGCTTGATGGCCCCCGTGCTGCTCCATGGGACAGGGGTGCGAGCAGCGCTAACCCCTGAGGCTCCTCTGCCACCTGGCGCTGCCAGTCCAGGAGACCCGCTCTGGTCTCTATCAGGGTCTGCATGCTGGCGGCCATTGGGCACAGGGAGTGGACCATCTCCATCTGGGAATGCGCCACATCACCCATTATCTGTGCCACCACCTTCTGGGTTTGTGTCACATCAGCCAGTGACTGCGCCATCTCACTCTGGGACTGGGCCACCTCCCTCTGTGTCTGCCTCACGTCAGCCAGTGCCTGGGCAATGCCGCCAACGTTTCCAGCCATGGCTTGCTGTGACTGGGCCATGCTCAGGAGCGCCACTGCAATGTCCTGTGAGGCAGCAACCCTGTTCTGGGCCTCGGCCAGCACCTGCACAGAATGCCCCAGGCCTTGGACATGCTGATCCATAGCCAAAACTGTCGCCACCAATGCCTCCACCGCGAGCCGTGCGGTGTTGGCCTGTGTGGCACGCATGGTCGGTACCACCTCCTGCTCCTGCATGTGGTTGGGCTCCTCCAACTGCACCTGCAGGTATTGGATGCTCCCCGACAATCCCTCTTGTGGCCCGAGCTCTGTGGCTGCATCTCGCAGCATGGTAGCACAGTGGTTAGCACAGTTGCTTCACAGCTCCAGGGTCCCGTGTTCAATTTCCAGCTTGGGTCACTGTCTGTGCGGAGTCTGCACGTTCTCCTCGTGGCTGTGTGGGTTTCCTCCGGGTGCTCCGGTTCCCTCCCACAGTCCAAAGATTTGCATATTAGATGGATTGGCCATGCTAAATTGCGCTTAGTGTCCAAAGGGTTTGGGTGGGGTTGGTGGGTTAAGGGGTTGGGGTGAAGGTGTGGGGTTAGGTGGGGTTCTCTTTCCAGGTTCGATGGGCTGAATGGCCTCCTTCTGCACTGTAAATTCTATGATTTCCACAATCGATGGGACTGTCCGTTCCAGAAGCCAGAAACCCGTTTGGACGGCAGCGAGCCTTTGGGGTCGTTCTGTCCGACCGTCCACCCCCTTGGGTGTTCCTACCTCTACCTGCTGTACCGGAGCAGCTATGTGGTGCGCACCAAAGAGTGTCCCAGGAGCCTCTTCACCAAAGTGCCCAACCAAGGTGAGTGTCTCTGGGATAGTGGAGAGTATTGGAGACAGCTGTGACAGGAAATCTGTGTCAACCTCAGACTCGAGGTCCGGGGTGTCCCGCGTCTCGGGTGGAGGGCTGGTGTCCGAGCTGCACTCAGAGTCACTGCTCCAGCTGTGGCAGTGGCTGGGGGCGGGGGACACCAAATGGGCGGCCTGCAAGACAAGGCGCGTGAGTAGACCACGGGCCAGGAGGGAGTGGGGGTGAGGATGAGGGTAAGGAGAGTAAGGGTGGTGGGGGGGTGGGGGGGGGACTGTGAAGATGAGGGCGAGGGTAGTGGGGGGGGGGTGCTGGGGGTGGTTTGACACACATATCACGGGGAACCGCAACTCCGCAGGGTCTCACTTCCTCACCTGCGCCCGACCTCTATCCCGGCGACCTCCCTTTCCTCTGGGCCGCCATGTCCAGGGCCTTCTGCTCAGCCACAGCGAGGGGCCTCCAATCTTCACGCTCCCGGCGGTTCTAAGCGCCCTTCTCCTGCGTTGGGGGGGGGGGCGGCAAACAGAAAACGAGAGTGTCAGACAGTCCGACACATGTAGCCCAGGGGGTGGGTAGCTGGTGGCCAGGGCACCCCCTGGCCATGGCGTCCGGTATGAGTGCCGGCATGTAGTGCAATGTGGGGGTTCGGCCACCCTCCGGTTTGAAGGGGGGGGTAGGGTTACGGCTGTATGTGGGGGGGGGGGGGGGGATTGGTGCCAGGGGCACAGTGCTTTCTGCTCACCCTGGTCGCCCTGAGGAGGTCGTGCAGTTTTTTACCGCACTGCTGGCCAGTCCGGATGGTGTTGCCCACGGTGCTGACCGCCTCTGCCACCTGCACCCAGGCATGGCAGATGGTGGTGGCTGGCAGCCTCCTTCCCCGGGCAGGGGTACAGAGTCAGCTGCCTCTTCTCCACGGCATCCAGGAGGGTCTCCAGTTAGGCATCCGTGAGCATGGGGCCAGGCGTCTTGCTGCCATCTTGTTGGCTGGGCTGGTGTGGGTGGGGAATGAAGTGTATATGCGGCTGCAGATTGTCAGCCCCCCGAGTGTCAATCGCACACCTGGTGAATCCGGCACCATTTCTGGTTGGAATCGATTGTGTTCCACATGACTTCTGATGCCATAATCGCGGTATGCCCCGGTTTGATGCCAAATCGGGATGCTCCAGCGCACCAAAACTGGCGTAAATGCGTCGCTCACCGCGCAGGGTAAAAGCAGTAGGCATAAAGTGCAAAAGAGTGATTAGGGAGAGGTGAGGGCCTCTTAAGGGTAAACAAGGTAATCTATGTGCAGATCCACAAGGAATGGGAGAATTCCTAAGTTCATATTTCTCGTCAGTATTTACTGTTGAGAAAGACACAATTGTTAGGGAAATTGGGGAAATAAAAAGTGATGTCTTGAGGAGTGTACATATTACAGAGAAGGAGGTGCTGGAGGTATTAAAGTGGACCAAGATAGATCAATCCCCGGGACATGATGAAATGTATTCCAGGATGTTGTGGGACGCTAAGGAGGAAATTGCCGGCCCCCTAGCTGAGATATTTGAATCATTGACAACCACAGGAGGGGTGCCTGAAGATTGGAGGGTAGCAAATGTACCCTTATTTAAGAAGGGCTGTAGGGATAAGCCTCGGAACTACAGACCGGTTAGCCTTAATTCTGTAGTGGGTAAGTTGTTAGAAGGTATTCTGAGAGACAGGATCCACAGGCATTTAAACAGGTGTTATGGGTCAGGGTTTAGAGAAGCCCAAAGTGTATCATGGAGTTCACCTGACCCACAACTTTTAATAGATTGTGGTATGGGGAGCACACGGCTCACGCTACAGTTATGGTACAGCAGAAATGGATCAGTATGTTTTTAAAACAAAACAATGTTTATTCTATGAACTCAAGTTAACCTTTTTAAAACAAACAGTGAATATCTTAGCAACCAGTAAATCAAATACACCCCCCAAAGAATACAACACTGAGTAACCTGTATGCTGTTCTTTTAACACCCAGAAGACTGAACAAACTTTTAAACATAAGCACATCAGAGTTTACATTCAATACTGAAAACATTTATAATTCTGAATTCACCAAATGATTAAGAGATAGTCCTTCGTGGCAGAGAGAGATCAACAGTACAGCTGCTTGTCTGACTTCAGCTGCAACACACTGAAACACGAAACCAAAAGACACAGGCACACCCAAGCTTTGTCTCACAGCGAAACTAAAAAGCAGAGCCAGAGCTCAGCTCCACCCACACTCTGACATCACTGCAGTAACATGAGCAAACATTTCTTAAAGCGACATTCTCATGACACCTCCCCCCAAGAAAAAAACCCCCATCAATTTCAAGATGGTTTCATTTTTCACCTTTTCACCATCCTTTAAGAAATGCACACAGTAAATATACTTTATCGTTTCAAAAAAAACCACACGCAAACAGGTATAATAATAGTCCATTTTTGTTCTTCTGCCTCCAACTGGAATCCTTCTCGATTGACAGTCTCTTTGAACAAGGAGGTCTCTGCATGATCCGTCCATTTCTCTATGCCTCGGCATTTCTCTTTAAAGTCAGATACTTTAGTTCAATCTGATCACAGAGTCCCTTGCAATTCTCCAACACAGAGGTATTGGTTATCACAGCTTTCAGGCAGTCAAATGCCTGTCCAAAGTCCGCTGTTCATTGAAATTTTCGACGTTTCTTAAGCAAGTCCATCAGTGGAGCAATCACGCTACAAAACTTTTGGACAAATGTTCAATCAAATCCACTCATGCCAAGAAATCGCATTATTTCCCATCGTCTTGAGGTTTCGGAAACTCCTCAAGGAAAATGATTTGGGCTTTTCCAAATTCACTTTTGGCGAGGTTTATCACCAAGCCGCCTCCTGAAGTCGATCGAATAACTCCATCAGATGTTTTAAATGTTCTTTCCATGTCTGGCTGAAAATTACCAGATCGTCGATGTATACCGCACAATTGGGTAATCCTGAAACAACTTTGTTAGTTAACTGTTGAAATGTGGCTGGGGTGTTTTTCATGCCAAATGGCATAACTTTGAATTGGTATATACCATCTGGAGTCACAAAAGCTGAAATCTCCTTCGCCCTTTCGGATAAAGGTACCTGCTAGTAACCTTTAAATAGTCCACACACAACCGTTGGGTACCGTCTGGTTTCGGTACCATCACTATGCAACCCACTTCAATTATGCCATTTTTAAGCATACTCTCAATCTCTTTGTTGAACTGTGCCAATTTTAAAGGGTTAAGTCTATATGGATGTTGTTTGATTGGAACAGCAT
This sequence comes from Scyliorhinus torazame, assembly GCF_047496885.1. Classification (NCBI taxonomy): domain Eukaryota; kingdom Metazoa; phylum Chordata; class Chondrichthyes; order Carcharhiniformes; family Scyliorhinidae; genus Scyliorhinus; species Scyliorhinus torazame. The sequence continues at coordinate 67,651,624 of NC_092727.1, forward strand.
TTCCCACATCTACATCATGTACAGCCATTTTAGTACTTCCCAATTTATCTCCCCAAACTTGCACATGTGATATCAATAACTCTTTCAGGTCAGTTCGTTTTTCCTCTGGAAGGTAACTCAACAATTTATCCTAATTTTTAAGAACATCCTCATTTTCCAATTTAATTTGAGGTATGTCAAATTCACAGTCATCTGGATTTGGTTCATCACTTTGAGTTAGAATCATTAAAACCTCCTCCTTTTTCTCTCCTTCCCTTTCAAAGTACCTTTTAAGCATATTCACATGACACACTCAGTGAGTCTTCCTTCTATCAGGTGTTTTTACCACATAATTCACCTCACTTAATTTCCTTTCAATCTGATAAGGTCCACAAAACCTTGCTTTTAAAGGTTCACCTACCACTGGTAACAACACTAAAACTTTATCTCCACTGGCAAAACTACAAACTTTGGATTTCTTGTCCGCGACCCGTTTCATCACATTTTGTGCAACTTTCAAATGTTGTCTAGCCAATTCACCTGCTCTATTTAATCGTTCCCTAAAATTTGACACGTAATCCAATAATGTAATTTCCAATTTCTCACTCACTAATTTTTCCTTAATCAATTTAAGTGGTCCTCTTACCTCATGACCAAAAAATAATTCAAAAGGACTACATTTGGGAGACTCATTAGGTGCATCCCTAATTGCAAACAGTCCGAATGGAATTCCTTTATCCCAATCCTCTGGATAATCTTGACAATAAGCCCTCAACATTGTCTTTAATGTCTGATGCCATCTTTCTAATGCTCCCTGCGATTCTGGATGGTACGCAGTTGATTTAAATTGTTTTATTCCTAAGCTATCCATAACTTCTTTGAATAACTTTCAGGTAAAATTTGATCCTTGTTCCGATTGCATTTCTGTGGGTAGTACATACCTAGTAAGGAATTTAAGTAACTCCTCCACAATCTTTTTAGCTGTAATATTACGTACTTGAATGGCCTCTGGAAACCTAGTAGACACATCCATTATCGTCAAAAGATATTAATTCCCACTTTTTGTTTTCGGAAGCGGTCCTACGCAATCAATTAAGACCCTTGTAAAAGTTTCCTCAAATGTTGGAATGGGTATTAAGGGTGCTGGTTTTATCACTGCTTGAGGTTTCCCTATCACTTGACATGATTGACAAAATGTAACTACATCTTTATGTAGTCCAGGCCAATAAAAATGTTTCTGGATTTTAGCTTGAGTTTTCCTTATTCCCAAATGACCTCCCATTGGTACCTCATGTGAAACTCGCAACATCTCCTTTCTATACCCTACTGGCAATACTACTTGATGAAATTCTGCCCACTTTTCATCCACCTGCATATGTAAAGGTCTCCATTTTCTCATCAAGACATCACTTTTACGGTAATAACACTCTGGTATACACTCAGGTTCCTCTTCCGTGTATGTCGGAAACCAAGCTTTGATTTATGAACTAATTCATAATCATCTGCCATTTCTGCTGCCAATCTCGCAGTTTTAACCCTCTGTTCTTGCACATGAGTTCTCACTACATTAGGAATTGAATTTTTAAACTCCTCCAAAAGTATAATTTCTCTGAGAGCTTCATACGTTTGGTCTATTTTCAAAGCCCTTATTCACCTATCAAAATTAATCTGTTTGAGCCTTTCAAACTCCATGTATGTTTGACCAAATTCTTTCCTTAAATTTCTAAACCTTTGTCTGTAGCCTTCAGGGACTAGTCCATATGCACCTAAGATGGATTTTTTCACCTCCTCATGCGACTCAGATACCTTCTCTGATAGTGATGCAAACACTTCATTAGACCTACCTACCAGCTTTGTTTGAATCAGTAATACCCACATGTCCTGTGGCCATTTCATTTGTTTAGCTACCTTCTCAAATGAAATGTAAAAGGTTTTTACCTCCTTCTCATCAAACCTTGGCAATGCTTGGACATATTTAAATAGATCCCCACCACGCCTTCGACTTAGACGCTCTTTCTCACTATCCTCATCACTATCATCCAACTGTACGTTTCCCTTTATGCTTGCCAATTTTAACTGACTGTCATGTTTCATGGCCATTTTCTGAAGTTCAAACTCTCTCTCTTTATCTTTTTCCCTGATCTGTATCTCCCTTTCTCTTTCTTTTTCCTCTCTATCTCTTTCGTATTCAAGCTGCTTTAATTCTTTCTCATGTTCCATTTGTTTAAGTTGTAACTGAATTTTTGCCATTTCCAATGAGTCAAACTCTATCTCAGGCAACTTTAAATGCTTAGCCACCACCATAATTACCTCATCTTTTCGCATTTTGTCAGGTAATGTTAACTGCAATGTTTTTTGCCAAATCTAACAGTCTGCTTTTAGTCTCTGTCCGTAAGGTACTGCATGTGACCGTCTCCACCCCCAAAAACTTCTGAGCCTCTGAAAGAGCCATTGTCCACAACACACACCCCACTTAAACTAGAATACCACACCTGAAGAGCAACCACAATATACTCACCCCTCACTGTCTTTAAATTCACTGAGCCAATCCAATAGATTGACTTTTATTCCCCTCGAGGCCCCAATTATTATGGGTCAGGGTTTAGAGAAGCCCAAAGTGTATCATGGAGTTCACCTGACCCACGCCTTTTCATAGATTGTGGTATGGGGAGCACACGGCCCACTCTACAGGATTAATACAGCAAAAATGGACCAGTATTTTTTTAAAACAAAACAATGTTTATTCTATGAACTCAAGTTAACCTTTTTTAAAACAAACAGTGAATATCTTGGCACCCAGTAAATCAAATACACCACCCAAAGAATACAACACTAAGTAACCTGTATGCTGTTCTTTTAACACCCAGAAGACTTAACAAACCTTTAAACATAAGCACACCAGAGTTTACATTCAATACTGAAAACATTTATAATTCTGAATTCACCAAATGATTGAGAGATAGTCCTTCATGGCAGAGAGCTCAACAATACAGCTGCTTTGTCTGACTTCAGCTGCAACACACTGAAAAACCAAATCAAAAGACACAGACACACCCAAGCTTTTCTCAAAGTGAAACTATAAAGCAGAACCAGAGCTCAGCTCCACCCACACTCTGACATCACTGCAGTAACATGCGCAGTCAAACATTTCTAAAAGCAACATTCTCATGACATAGGCAAGGGCTAATTAGGGAAAGTCAGCATGGCTTTGTAAGGGGAAAGTCATGTCTCACAAATTTGATTGAGTTTTTTGAAGGGGGAACCAAGAAGATAGATGAGGGCAATGCAGTCGACGTTGTCTCCATGGACTTGATTTCAACATGGACTTGACTACAAAATTGGCTTGGTGACCAAAGCCAGAGGGTGGTAATGGAGGGTTGTTTTTCAAACGGAAGGCCTGTGACCAGCGGTGTGCCTCAGGGATCGATGTTGGGTCCACTGTTATTTGTTATTTATATTAATGATTTGGATGAGAATGTAGGAGGCATGGTTAGTAAGTTTGCAGATGACACCAAGATTGGTGGCATAGTGGATAGTGAAGAAGGTTATATAAGATTGCAACAGGAACTTGACCAATTGGGCCGGTGGGCTGATGAATGGCAGATGGAGTTTAATTTGGATAAATGTAAGGTGATGCATTTTGGTAGATCAAATCAGGGCAGGACCTAGTCAGTTAATGGTAGGGAGTTCGGGAGAGTTACAGAGATTGCCTTAGCCCCCATAACTGAACTGTGCCCTGTGCCCATGCCACCTTAACTGGTGTCCAACGTTCTGGCCTTACAGGCCCTAAAACTATGCTTAGGTGGTTCCCCAGATTGTACTGCAAGAGTGGAGGCAGCCTGCTGTGACTCCTACCCTGCGACAAGGGCACGCGTCTCCTGTGACAACCTGGCCTGGATGGGCCAGGGTGCTGCTCGGGTGTCCGGGGGGGGGGGGGGGGGGGGGGGCGTGGTGCCACCCTATTCTGCCTGCTGCCGACCAGATGCATGAGGAACAGGAGGGGGGAGTCAGAGGTTCTGCGGTGTTCTGACACCTCCCCTGCGGGAGTCACTGGCACAGGACCCAGCACCTCCTCTTCCCTTGGGGTGCCCGATGGCCCCCGGGCTACTCCATTGGGCGGGGGTGCAAGCAGAGCCATCCCCTGAGGCCCCCCCCCCCCCCCCCCCCCGGCACCTAGCATTGCCAGTCTTGGAGGCCTACTCTGGTCCCAACCAGGGTCTACGCTACGCCGGCCACCGCCTGGGCATTGCCGCCGATGTTTCCACCCATGACCTGCTGTGACTGGGCCACGCTAATGAGCGCTGCTGCAGTGTTCAGGTGCCTGTGGCACATGGCTGCCAGTGAGAGGGCAGTCCTGTCTTGGGCCTTGGCCACCGGCTGCACAGAATGCCCCATGCTGATCCATAGCCGAAACCGTCGCCCCCAAAGCTTCCATTGAGGATGCCACCCATGCAGTGTTGGCCTGGGTGGCATGCATGACCGGCACCACCCCCTGCTCCTGCATGCGGATGGACTGCTCCACCTGCGATGCAGGTGCTGGATGCCCGCCGTCACCCCCTGCTCCTGCATGCGGATGGACTCCTCCAGCTGCGATGCAGGTGCTGGATGCCCTCTTGTGGCCCTTGGGGCTCTGGCTCCTTCTGCACTATGGATGGATGTTCCAGAAGCACCGCGACCGTCTGGACAGAGCTGGCTCCTGGGACTGGCCTGCCCTCCGACTGTCCGGCCCCTTGGCTGCTCCTACCTCCACCTGCTGTACCGGTTGTGATGTGTGGCGCACAACAGATAGTGTCCGTGGAGCCTCTTCACTAATGTGCCCAACCAAGGTGATAGTCTCTGGGATGGTGGAGGGTGCAGGTGACAGCTGTGACTGAAAGTCCGTGATCTTCTTTGACCCGAGCTCTGGGGAGTCCTGGGTCTCGGAAAGAGGGCTGAAGTTCGGGCTGCTCTCCCCATTGGTGCTCTGCCATCCGGGGGGCACCGGTTCTGGCACTGGCTGGGGCGGGGGGCACCGGATGGGCCGGCCCCATCTCCGGCAGTCCCTGTAAGACAAGTCAGCATGTATGATTAGACAGCGGGCCGGGGACGTGAGGGGGGGGGGGGCGAGGTTGGGGGGCTGAGGGATGCGATGGGTGAAGGGGGTCAGGTTGAGGGGGGTGGAGGTGTGTGGGGTGACAGGGTTGCGGGGGGGCCATACAGGTGTCATGGGGATCCGCAACTAAGCAGGGTCTCACTTCCTCGCCCGCCGCTGAACTCCGCCTCGACGACCTCCCTTTCCTCCGGGCTGCCAACCAAATCCAGTACCCTCTGCTCGGGCACGGTGAGGGACCGTAATTCTGGTGGCCCTCCTTCGGTCTTCACCCGCTCCCGGCGGTTGTGCGCGGCCTTCTCCTGCGGGGTGTGGGGGGGGGAACCACAATCAGCACAACCATTAGACGTTCCGACGCATGCAGCCCAGGGATTGGATTGATGGTGGCCTCAGTGGTCAGAGCACCCGGACATGGTGGCTGGCCTTGGCGCTGGCATGTGGGGCAGGGTGGAGGTTCAACCGTCCCCCTGGAGGGGCCGGGTTGCGGGTGTGTGAGGGTAGCAGGGTTAGTACCAGAGGCACGGAGCGGCCAACTCACCCTGGCCTCCCTGAGAAGGTCATGGAGTTTTTTCCTGCATTGCATGCCAGTCTGGGCGACGTTGCCCACGGCACTGACCGCCTCTGCCACCTGCGCCCAGGTACGGTGAACAGCGACACCTGGCAACCTTCTTCCCGGGCCAGGGGCATCCATGACGGTGTCCAGCTCAGCATCCCTAACCGTGGAGCTGCCCTCCTCCCAGCCATTTTGTTGGCTGGGACGGTGTGTGTGGGGGATGGATCGTTTAAGTGCGGATGCGGCATTCCTATATAAGCTTCATGTGCACCAATCACGGACCCGGTGAATCCGGCGCAGTTTTGCTGGAATTGTTTGTGTTCCACATGGTAATGGTTCTAGCCCATTTAAATTGGCTGAATCGGTGCAGCTGTTGCGCCGTTTTTTCTGTCGTAAAACGCCGCCGTTTCCACGCCGGCGTCCGCACTTAGTCTCAAAATCGGAAAATCCAGCCCTAGTCTCAGGAATGGAGAATCCCGTTTTCTGATGCGGCGCTCCCCCGCCAGCAGCGGGATTCACCGTCCCGACAGCCGGCCAATCGGGTATCCATTCTGGGCACCCCCACCCCTTCCGGAAATCCCTGATCGTGAGTGCGCTATCGGCTAAACGGAGGATCCCGACGACGGAAAATCCAGCCCCATGTCTTTTAGCAAGTATTTTAGGCCGAATTCTCCATTTAAAAGACTAAGTGCTGCTGCCAGGACTGAATCCCGAGTGTTCTACGTGGACAAAATTGGTGCCAGACCCGGAGCGTTCAGGTCCCGTTATTGGGTGAGCACCAAGCACCGCATAGAACTCGAGGAATTCTAAAGCATCCCAGCCAAGATGATGGCATTGGTTGAGCACACCCATAGGTTGGCTGGGGCCAGAGGGTACCTAGGGGTATGGCCTGGGGGCCACCCATGCAACGCGTGACGCTAAGTTCCCAGTGGGCAGCCAATGACTTGCGCAGCCGCATGGCTGCCTTGCAGGCTGCAGCAATGGCGGACATCGGCCACCCCAACCCCACGGCCCACCTCCTAGCCGCCCACCCCCGCAACTACCCCCGGCCCTGGCATATGCCACCCATCTACTGGCACAACTGTCAGCACACTATAGCAATGTTGGACACTGTTTGTACCCGCGCCCTCAGAAGCCACAGCGCCTGTGTCCCGATTTGAAATACCACAAGTGAACCTCACCATCGGTAATTCCTCCTGGCGATATCCCGGAAGGCCTGGAAAAAGCCGGGTCGGGCCCGTCAATGATATGCCAAATGTCTTTGCTGTACAAATTGCATGCCCATCCCGGTGTGTGGTGCAGTATGCATTCACGCCACTGTTGAGGGACCAGAGCTTAGCATTCTGTTTGACGCCCGGTGCCAACCTCAATTTTCACCCGACACTGAATCTCCCGCCGAATCGTGTTTCCCGTTTCCGCCGTCGCCCGGCAGAGAATCCTGCACTTTGTTGCTCTATTCCCTCTACCAAAGTGAATAACCTCACCCTTCCCCATATTATATTCCATCTACTACCGTGTTTTCCATTCACTGAACCTGTTTATTTCTCTTTTCAGCCTCTTTGTATCCTCCTCATAGCTTACATTCTAACGAAGCTTTGTATTGATAGAAAACCAAGATAGATTACTCACTATTTCTTCATTCAAATCATTAATATAGATTGGAAATAGTTGAAATCACAGCACCGATTCTCGTGGTCCTCCGCTAGTCATATTCTGCCAACTTGAGAATGCCCTGTTTATCTTTAGTCTCTACTTCCTGTTCATTAACCAAACTTCCAGTCATATTACACCCAGCTCCATGAACTCTTATCCTGTGTATTAAACTGCATGGCACATTATTAAATGCTTTTCAGAAATCCAAGTATGCTACATTTATTGGTTCCCCTTTATCTACTCTATTTGCTATAGCCTCAAAGAACTCTTTACTTTTTCAAACACAATTTCTCTTTCATAAAACCATGATGAATCTATCTGGTCAGACTATAATTTTCTAAATGCATTGTTAGCCTCCCCTAATAATAGATTCCTGTATTAGGGCAGCATGGTAGCACAAGTGGATAGCACTGTGGCTTCACAGCGCCAGGGTCCCAGGTTTGATTCCCTGCTTGGTCACTGTCTGTGCGGAGTCTGCTAGTTCTCCCCGTGTCTGCATGGGTTTCCTCCGGGTTCTCCGGTTTCCTCCCACAGTCCAAAGCTGTGCAAGTTAGATGGATTGGCCATGACAAATTGCCCTTAATGCCCAAAAAGGTTAGGAGGGGTTATTGGATTATGGGGATAGGGTGAAAGTAAGGGCTTAAGTGGGTTGGTGCAGACTCGATGGGCCGAATAGCCTCCTTCTGCACTGTATGTTCTATGTATTGCCCTGATGATTGATGTCTGGCTAACTGGCCTGTCGGTATCAGTTTTCTCTCTCCCTCCTTTCCTGAATAAGGGTGTTACATTTGCAAACTTCCCATAGACTGGGATTGTGCTACTCTCTGTTTTATGTCAGTTAACCAATTCTCAATACATAATCGTATATGAATGTAAAGAATTTTAGAAAATCAAACCATTACATCCACTATTTGTGGATTTATCTCTTTTAGACCCCTGTGATGTATTGGTCATGGTCGATGGTCTCTATCGACAGGGTCTCACCTGTATTGTTGTCGTGGGTCCAGTTTTCCAGTGTTTGTCTCCCACAGTTTTGATGCTAAGACCCGGACAATATTTACGAAGAGGAAGAAATTCAGCTGGAAAAAAGAATAAAATGAGCCACTTCATATCTCTGATTTGGAGATAAGTTCTGAAACCTTTCTCCTATTAATAGGCTGTTGTTTCTTCAAAATGTGGGTCTATGTCTCTGTTGTAGTGGATCCCTATTCCTCCAGGATCAGTACCTGTCAATCCCTACACCACTGGGAGTCAACATCTGTGGAACATAGGAACAGGAGAGGCCATTCAGCCCCTCGAGGCTGTTCCGCTATTGAACGAGATCATGGCTGATCATCACCTGAAGCCATTTTCTGACACTATCCCCATGTCCCTTGGTGATGAAATCTAATGATCTCTGTCTTGATCAAATTCAATGATTGAGTTTCTACAGCCTTCTCAGGTAGGAAATTCCAAAGATTCACACCCTCTTCACAACACACATTCATTCCCACCAAGTGTAATGTCATCAGAAAACTTGGAAGTATTACATTTGGTCCCCAAATCACTGACATAAATTGTGAATAGCTGGGGCATGAGCACTGATAGTTAAAGTACCCCACTAGCCACAACCTGCCAACCTGAGAATTACCTATTTATTCCTACTCTCTGTTTTCTGTCAGTTAACCAATTCTCAATACATAATCGTATATGAGCTCCAATCCAATGTGCTTTAACTTTGTTTACTACCCTCTTATCGAAAATCCAAAGCACAGTGGTTAGCATAGTTGCTTCACAGCTCCAGGGTCCCAGGTTCGATTCCCCGCTGGGTCACTGTCTGTGCGGAGTCTGCACGTTCTCCCAGTGTCTGCGTGGGTTTCCTCCGGGTGCTCCGGTTTCCTCCCACAAGTCCCGAAAGATGTGCTGTTAGGCGAATTAGACATTCTGAATTCTCCCTCAGTGTACCCGAACAGGTGCCGGAATGTGGCGACTAGGGGATTTTCACAGTAACTTCATTGCAGTGTGAATGTAAGCCTACTTGTGACAATAAAGATTATTATTATTATCCCCCGCCCCCTTATCTATTCTGCTGGTTACATCCTCAAAAAACTCCAACTGGTTAGTGAAACATGATTTCCCTTTCATAAATTCATTTAGACTCTGCCCAATCAGATCATTATTTTCAAAGTGTTCAGTTATCACATCCTTTGTTTTAGATTCTACCCTTTTCCCTACTGTTGATGTCAGGTCTATAGTTCTCTGTGTTCTCTATCCCATCTTTTTACATTTGCTACCTTCCAATCTGAAGGCACAATTCCAGAATCGATCGAATTTTGAAAGATGATCATTGATGCATCTACTATCTCTACAGCTGCCTCTTTCAATGCTTTAAATCATCAGGTGCAGGGGATGTATCAACTTAATTCTCCAGTACTAACTTACTAATGCTAATTTCTTTTAGTTCCTCATTCTCACTTGTCCCTTGGTCCTGGCGTATTTCTGAGAGGTTTTTGTGGACCTTTCTCTGTGAAGACAGACACAATGTATTTTAGTTTCTCTGCTCTTTCTTTCTTTATCATGGAATCATTGAGTTCCTACAGTGTAGAAAGAGGCTATTCAGCCCATCGTGTCTGCACTGGCTCTCCAAAAGAGCACCCTACCTAGGCCCACACCCCGGCCTGTCCCTTACCCCACCTTACCTACACATCCTTGGACACTAAGGGGCAATTTAGCATGGTCAATCTACCTAACCAACACATCTTTGGACTGTGAGAGGATACGAGAGCACCTGAAGGAAACCCACGCAGACACTGAGAGAAAGTGCAAACGCCACACAGACAGTGGCCCAAGGCCAGAATCGAACCTGGATCCCTGGTGCTGTCAGGCAGCAGTACTAACCACTGTGCTGCCGTGCCACCCTGACTCTGCCTATAATAGACACATGTTTGTCTTTAGGCTAATCCTTTTCCTTTTTACACACCTATAGAAGCTTTTCCAATCCAGTTTTCAGTTTCTCACTAGTTTATTCTCATTTTCTCTTTCCCTTTCTTTATCAATTTCTTAGTCCTCTTTTGATGAATTCTAAAAGTTCCCAATCCTTTTCATTTGATTTACTACAATCTTTAATTTCTTTTGTTAGCCATGGTTGATTTTCTTTTCCTTTGAGTTTTTGTGCCTTGAAGGAATGTTTGTTTGTTGTAAACCAAGTATTTATTCTTTAAATATTAACCATTGCCCGCCTACCATCATACCTTTTAATGTAGTTTCTCAATCCACCACAGCCAAATTTTCCCTCATACCTTCATAGCTTCCTTTATTTAGATTTAAGATCCTCGTTTTGGATAGAGCTACATCTTTCAAACTTGATGGAAAATTCCATTTTATTATGGTCACTCTTCCCAAAAGATTATTTTACAAGATTATTGATTGGTCCTTTCTCATTGCACAATACTAGATTTAAAATAGCATGTTGTCTAGTTGGGATGTGTAAGCACTTCACAACAGAGTCGTTATTACGAGGGAGGAAATGTTAGGTGTGTTAAAAAACATTAGGTCGACAAATCCCCAGAGCCAGATGTCATCTATCCCAGATTACGGAGGGAGACAAGAGATAAAATTGCTGGGCCTCTGACAAAAATCTTTGTGTCCTCGTTGGCAACAGAGGATTCCAGAGGATTGGAGGATAGCCAATGTTGTACTGTTATTTAAGAAGGGTTGCAAGGATAATCTGGGTAATTATAGGTCAGTGAGCTTGACGTCAGTGATAGTAAAATTGTTGGAAAAGATTCTCAGAGATAGGATCTGTGCACATTTGGAAATGAATGGTCTTATTAGCAACAGATAGTGTGGTTTTGTACGCGAGGTGATGTCTCACTAATTTAATTGAATATTTTGAGGAGGTGACAAAAATGATTGATGAGGGAAGGTCTGTGGATGTTGTCTACATGGACTTTAGTAAAGTATTCGATAAGGTCCCTCTTGACAGGCTGGTGCAAAAGATTAAATCACATGGGAGTCAAGGGTGAACTAGCTGGATGGATTCAGAATTGGCTTGGCCATAGAAGACAGAGGGTAGCAGTGGAAGAGTATTTTTCCTAATGGAGGTCTGTAACTATCAGTACTGGGACCTCTGTTCTTTGTAATATGTATAAATGACTTGGAAGAAAACGTAGCGGGTCTGATTAGTGAGTTTGTGGATGATACTAAGATTGCAGGAGTTGCGCATAGTGATGAAGATTGTCAGAGAATACAACAGGATATAGATAGGCTGCAAAATTGGGCAGAGAAATGGCAGATGGAATTTAACCCAGACAAATGCGAGGTGATGCATTTTGGTAGATCCAATTCAGGTGGGAGCTATAAAATAAATGGCAGAACCATCAGTAACACAGAGATAGAGAGAGATCGGGGCATGCAGGTCCACGGATCCTTAAAAGTGGCGGCACAGGTGGAAATGGTGGGAAAGAAAGCATATGGCTTGCTTGCCTTCATAGGACAGGGTATCGAGTATAAAAGCTCTAAAATTATGTTACACTTATATCGAACGTTGGTTAGGCCACATTTGGAATACTGTGTCCAATTCTGGTCACCACACTACCAGAAGGATGAGGAGGCTTTGGAGAAAAGGTTTGCCAGGATGTTGCCTGGTACTAGCTATGAGGAGAGATTAAATAAACTGCGATTGCACTCCCTAGAGAGACAGAGACTGAGGAGAGACCTGATAGAAGTATATAAAATTATTAGGGGTGTAGATAGGGTGAACAGTTGGAGGCTTTTTCCCCAGGGCGGAAATGACAATTACAAGGGGCACAAGTTCAAGATGAGGGGGGACAGGTTCAGTGGAGATGTGCGGGGAATGTTTTTTACACAGAGGGTGGTGGTGGCCTGGAATGCACTACCAAGTGAGGTGATTGAGGCAGATACGTTAGTGGCCTTTAAGACTTTTCGCGTTAGGCACATGAACAGACGGGGTAGAGAAGGATACAGGCAGTTGGTCTAGATGGGACTCGTGATCGGTGTAGGTTTGGAGGGCCGAAAGGCCTGTTCCTGTGCTGTATTGTTCTTTGTTCTTTTGTTCTTTGTTCCTAAACATACCGCTCCAGGTAATAATCCTCCACAGCATTTGTGCTAATTAGATTTACCCAGTCCATCTGTAGATTGAAGTCCATGAATATTACTGTATTATCCTTGTTATGTGCACCCTAATTTCCTGATTTATACAGTGCCCTACATCATCACTGATGTTCAATGACCTATAAACAACACCTATGAATGTTTGCTGCACTTTACTGTTTCATAGCTCCACCTATAACTGATTCTACCTCTTGATTTTCTGATCTAAGAAATGTACCAATCTTACTAAAGTACTGATCTCATCCTCTATTAACAGCACGACCCCATCTCATTTTCCTTTTTGTCCATCATTCCTAAATGTTGAATACCCCTTGAATTTAGCATTGGTCACCCTGTAGCTATATCTCTGCAATGGCAATTAGCCATTAACATATCTTTGTGCCATCAATTCCCCTAAGTTGTTGCAAATGTTGTGTTCATTCAGATACAGTGCCTTTAATTCTACCTTTTAAACATTATTTTGACCCTATTTGATGCTGGCATCCAATACTGCTGCAGTCTATTCTCATTCATCACTTTCTACTTCGCTTTACAGCTTTATATTTCTGCTATCTGAAATCGCTCTCAATTGTACATGACTATTAGTCCCGGTCCTGCTAAGATGCAAGCCGTGTTCCTGGTGCAGGTCCTAATCATCCCAGAACCGGTCCCGGTGCCCCCAAGATTTAAAAGCCCCCCCCCCCCCTGCATTATCTCTCCCATCACCTGTTCATTTGCTCAATCCTCCTATTTCTATACTCATTGCCATGTGGCACTGGGGGTAATCTTGGGATTACTGCCTTAGAAATCCTGTGTTCCAATCTCTTTCCTATCCTAACAGGAATCTGCATTTGTAGATCACAAACACATTAGGAATCAGACAATCCTGTGGATTCCTATATGGACAGGAATCACTCCCAGTGGATCCTTATCTTATCGGGAATCAGTCCCTGTGGACCCGTATTGCATTGAGAATCAGATTCTGTGGATCCCTAACCAATCAGAAATTACTCCCTATGCATCCCTATCCCATCATGAATCACTTCCTGTGGATCCCTATCCCATCATGAATCACTTCCTGAGGATCTCTATTTCACCAGAAATTATTCCCTGTAGATTCTTGTCCTGTCAGGAATCAATCCCTGTGGATCCCTCTGCTGTCGGGAATTAGTCCCTGTAGATCCCTGTGCTGTCGGGAATCAATCCCTGTGGACCCTTATCCCATCAGGAATCAGGTCCTGCAGACCCCTATCCCATCAGGAATTAGACCCTGTGGATCCCTTTCCCATCAGGAATAGATTCCTGTCGGTCACTATCCCACCGTCGGGGTAGGAGGGGAGGCAGGTGGAGAAGCTGATAAAAACAGGGCCTGATGCTTACAGAAACGTTTGAAAGAAAGAAAGTCTTTTTGTTTTCCTGCTATGTTTAAGGTTATTGGCAATTGGTTTTGCTCCATTGCTGAACTGTTTACTTGCTGACCATTACTGCTTCCCTTCCTGAACCAGAATCGCATTGCAAAGCAACCCCTCACTTACCACAACGGCAGTGAGAATGGGAACCTGGAAAATCCACTTCAAGCTTCCAGCACTTAGGTCCCAACAGCTGAAAAAGAGAAGAAGGAGGTTTCTGTGGTGATCTTTGTGAGGGCTTTCCAGGATGGAAGGTGTAGTGATCATAAAGATATACAAAGCTCTTTTGAAGAACTAAACTAATTTTATTAAGACTACTAAATTTGAGTTTGACACTTATTCTGAGTAGCAAACATACATGTAAGAATTAAACTACACTCTCTAATACTATCTCTATCTACTAATTATAACTATTATATCTTAACTAACTCTGCAATATACTATGAATCTTATGTTCTTCAGCTCCAGTCTAATCTCCTCCCCTTAGCTTAAGAGCTAGTGCAATTTATAGTACTGTCCCTTAGCTCCCTCTAGTGGCTAGGTTTAACATAACTTTAACTCTTTGCATGCTGTACATTTGTACAATGTCACATCCCCCTTTCTTTGAGAAAAATGTTGGCTATACATTTTCTTATTTACAGTACTATACAGCATGTCAACAATGCTAGAACTAATGCTAGATTTACAGATTCAATCTATTTGGAGGTTTCCTACATCTTGTAAATCTTCTTAATGTTACAACAGTGTTATTTGAATAATCTGGTACATTTGACAACATAGCTTTTGGAAAGTAATTTGTAGGAAATATGAGCTGTTGACTCGTGGTAGCTGATTCTGTGAATGTAACAGATTGTTTGAGTTTCAAGAGATCTCTTCTATTTCGACAAAAAATCTTTCCAGGTTCTCTTCTGATCACGTATGATCTTGGTGTGAATTCATTGAGTATTTTTGCAATGTCCATCCATCCACCTTCAGGATTACAAATGTGTACAATATGTTCTTTGAGTGTAGATGTGATTTGGAGTTTTATCATAATACTTCTTTTGCTTAATCTTCAGTTGCTGCATTTTTTTATGCATGACTTTGTTTGGAACTATTAGAGTTGGTAACATAGCACATATTCTTCATCCCATCACTAGTTGTGCTGACAGTGCTAAATCAAAGGCCTTTCTGTCCTCCATAGCTTTTTTGAGAAGCTATTTTAGAATTCCCATCCCTTTCTCAGCTTTCCAGTTTGCCTGCGGGTCTAGTGGGCAGCAAGTTACATGTATGAAGTTATAGTCATTCCAGGCTGCTAAAACACGGTCCATTGTCTGTGACAACAGTAACTGGTATGCTATGACTGGCAAATGCATTTTTTGTTGCCCTGACAACTGAATGCGTTGTTGAGTCAGATAATTTGATAACCTCTGGAAAATTTGAGTAATACTAAATGATTATCAAATAATCACAGCGTTGAAAGTAAAATATGTCTATGGCGACTTTTGTCCATGGTTGAGTAACTAGTTCGCTTTCCACCAAGGTCTGCTTATATTGTGTCGGTTGGTGCATTTGGCATATCCAACACTGTTGAATGTAGTTGTCTATATCCTTGTTGATTTCCAGCCAATACACCGATTGCCGTGCACTTCTTCTACATTTCTCAATGCCTTGATGTTCTTCATGGATTTGTGTGAGAATGTCTTATCTAAGACATGATGGAATTACAATGTGGTCCCCTTTCAATAGAAAGTTGTCTATTGTTGTCAGGTCTTCTTTGACGTTGCAAAAGTTTGCACATTTACCTTTAGGCCAGTCAGTACGTAGATATTGTATCACTTGTTGAAGTGTCATCTCTCGTAGAGTTTCTGCCTTGATTATTTGTAGTTTAGTATCTGTGACAGGTAGCATTGCTGTGATGACGTTGGCTTGTGCTTCAATACCGAGTACAACGTCAACAGCTTTGTTATCCTCGTGCATTGTGGCTCTGGATAACGTATCCGCAAGTACTAAATCTTTCAAATCAGGGAAAGAGTTGGCAGTGTGAATTCTCTGCATCAGGTTTAGCTGGATACATGCATCTACTCTAATAAGTGAGGATTTTGTGTCATCCACAATTTCAACATCAAGTGGAATTCTAATGTCACCACTCTGAACTATGAGGTAGCATGAAACTTTTGTTGCTATTTCATTTCCATTATAGTCTGTTAATCTACAATGGGTCTTTTTATATTTTGGGTGGGTTGCTACTTTGCCCAATCCGATTCTGGGGCGTCATTCTCCGACCCCCCGCCGGGTTGGAGAATCGCCGGGGGCTGCCGTGAATCCCGCCCCCGCCGGTTGCCGAAGTCTCCGGTACCGGATATTCGGCGGGGGCGGGAATCGGGCCTCACCGGTTGGCGGGCCCCCCCGCTGGATTCTCCGGCCCGGATGGGCCGAAGTCCCGCCGATAAATTGCCTGTCCCGCCGGCGTGGATTAAACCACCTTTTGAACGGCAGGACGAGGTGGCGTGGGCGGGCTCCGGGGTCCTGGGGGGGGCGCGGGGCGATCTGACCCCGGGGGGTGCCTCCACAGTGGCCTGGCCCGCGATCGGGGCCCACCGATCCGCGGGCGGCCCTGTGCCGTGGGGGCACTCTTTCCCTTCCGCCTCCGCCACGGTCTCCACCATGGCGGAGGCGGAAGAGACTCCCTCCACTGCGCATGCGTGGGAAACGGTCAGCGGCCGCTGACGCTCCTGCGCATGCGCCGCCCGGGGATGTCATTTCCGCACCAGCTGGCGGGGCAACAAAGGCCATTTCTGCCAGATGGTGGGGCGGAAATTCCTCCGGCGTCGGCCTAGCCCCTCAATGTTGGGGCTCGGCCCCCAAGGGCGCGATGCCCGTCTGATTGGCGCCGTTTTGGGCGCCAGTCGGCGGACATCGCGCCGTTTCGGGAGAATTTCGCCCCAGTTATCAAATTAGTGTGTGTGCCAATTTAAATTGTACCGCTGATCCATTTATGATCAATGTTTTTATCCAATCTTTATTTCTGTCGGATAGTTGCCTGATTGGTTTATCAGCAGTATCGTTTCCATTTGTTTTAGTGATTGCTTCTATTATGAAGTAGTCCAGTGAAGTAGGCATAGTGAGATCAATCTTTGATTTTAAAATGTTTTCTTCTTCTTCCTTGTTTTGTATCGTGTTGACTTTTTTATGCTGTTGAAATGCCTTTTTTAATTGTTTCGGCTGTTTTGTTGTGTTAAATTTTGTAGCAAAATGATTGAGTTTGTTACATGTTGTACACCTTCTCCCAAATGCAAGATAGTGTTGCTTTAAGTGGGAGTGTCCACAGCGTGTACATGTCATCACGTTGGTGACATCATGCATAAACCTCTCGTGCGCATGCGCAAATCGGTCAACTTCCGGTTCGCGTCTTTTTCAAAGTGCGATGGGCAGAATGTCGAATGTCCATTTTGCTTTTCTTTCTTACCTGCGCATGCACAAAACGGCTACCTGCTGCAGCGTGATTCGTTTTAAACTGCGTCACAGAGGCAATGGCGCTGACCACGCTGCTGAAGTTTGCACCTTTATTATGGGATCTGAATTCAGCATATTCACTGGTGGCTTGCTTACTTGCTTTACAGAGGTTGATGGCTTCTTCTAAAGTTAAGTTTGGTTTTCTTAATGAATGTTCCCGCATTTGCTCTTCAAATATGCCAAACGCAACTTGGTCATGCAAGATTGATTCAGTAATTGAGGAAAAATTACAGGATTGCGCTCAGAGCCTGAAATTAGTTAGAAAAGAGTCAAAAGATTCACCTTTTAGCTGCACCTTTTGTTCAAAATGCATATCTCATACACCTCATTGACCTGTTTTTTGCAATGAGAGTCAAATCTTTCCATTACATTTTCATGCTTATTTTTAACTTCATTTTCTGAGATATCAAGTGAGTTAAAGAGTTCAAATGCCTCCGTAGTAGGAGAGCTATTTTCCTAGTCAGGAGCTATTTTCTTATTCAGGAGCTGATTCAAGTGCTCTGGTTTCCTCCCACAGTTCAACAATGTGCAAGTTTGGTGGATTGGCCTTGCTAAATTGACCCTTAGGGTGGGGTTGGAATAATAGGGCGTGTTTTGGGCCTATTTGGGCCTGGTGGTCTTTCAAATGATTGGTGTAGACTCAATGGGCCGAATGGCTATAAGGATTCTATGATTCTATGTGGCACATGAGATCCTACCAAGGAATGTGGCAATGTTCACATAATCAGATTCAGTAACAAAACGGAGAAATATTGACCAGGAGACTAGGGAGAACTCTTTTTTTCTTCTTCACAGAAAAGACTGCGACCCCAGTTTTGTTCCATTCCCAATCCCCACACAGGTGCCTGAAGTCCATTTCTCTGCACAATTTACTCTCCGTGAATGATAACAGAACTAATAAAAGGGGAGACAGGAATGGTGACTGACCCTGACTGGAGATTTTTTTCAATAATGTCAGGAGGCACCTTGAACAAAACCAGAATCCCTCAAGAGTTGCCTTAACGGTGAAGCAAACTGTCATCAGTGAACACGGAAGATTTGAATGTATTCCTGATTGAATGGACCATGAAGGGAAAGGGGGAGAAGAAGAAAAATGAAATGCGGGGATTAAATACAGAAAGACAAGCTCAGTGAGGGGTGGATTAACTGGCCTTTTCTGTGTCCCTGTGACAGTGATCTCATCTCAGCTCCCAGGGTAATTAAAACTAGAGAGAGAATAGAGACCTTTTGCTTCTGGTGTCTCCTCTCTATTCACCTAATAAAGAAAACAATTGCACTTCTACCAAGCCTTTCAAAGCCTCAGCATATTCCAAAGCGAAGTACAGCCAATGAAATACTTTTGAAATGTGTTTTGCAACATCGTTGTGGTCATGTTGGAAATGGAGGAGCCTGCACATAGCGAGCTCCCAGAAACAACACTGTGATAACTAACCTGATAATTTTATTGAAGGCTAAGGGATAAATATTGGCCAAGGCATCAGGGAGAAATCCCCTGGTCATCTTTGAATACCGCTATAGAATCCCTTAGATTCTTAGACATGGGACAAAATAATTCAAAACAATTGGCAAAAGGAGTAGAAGTGATGTGAAGAAAAATGTTTTCATCCAGAGGGTGGTTGGAGTCTGGAATGAACTTCCTGAGAGGATGGTGCAGGCTCGTTCAATCGAGGTGCTCAAAAGTGAATTGGATTGTTATCTGAAAATAGAGAATGTGCCACATCATGGGGATACGGCAGAGGAGTGGGACTGGGAGAATGCTTTTGCAGAGAGACAGTGCAGACTTGATAGGCCAAATGGCCTCCTTGTGCACTGTAAAGGTTCTGTGATAACATCTCATCCAACAGTGCAGCACTCCTTCAGTACTACCCGGAGTACCACGGTACTACCACGGTACAATTATGTGCTCTAAATGCCCCACCCACATCAGGCTTTGGACTGAACCAGAGTTGACCAGCCAGCTTTCAAAGACTTTACACTGCTCCAATATTTAGGCAGTCCCAGGCATTCATTAAAGCCTACATAACACCTCTGCTGTTGGAATCAAGAGAGTACATACTGTGTATCAGCTAGCGATGCCCTGGCACTTGCCCATACAGCCACCACCACAGCTGGAACACCTGGGGACAATTCAGAAACAGCTGTCAGAGATCTCAAATCCACCATTCAGTACACACAGCAGCTAACAACAACAAAAATGTAGTTATATAGCAACTTTAATGGTTGTGAAACACGACAAGGGGTGTTACTGAACATGACCTGGTCCATAAGGAAATAATACTGGTGGTATGGTTTAACGAATGTCTCAAAGGAGAACAGGGAGGTTTAAAGAGGGAATTACAGAGTTGAAGGGCTCAGTCAGCTAAGGGCACATCCCTCAATGGTGGAACAATTAAAATCGGGAATGTTCAAGAGGACAGAATTGAAGTAGGGCAGATAAATTTGAGGATTTTAAAGCTGGAAGAGATTGCAGAGATTGGGAGGGTGAGCCTTGGAAGGATTTGTAAACAAGGATGGAATTTTTTTTAAATCGAGGCATTGCTTAAACAGTGCCAGTTGTTATAGTCCAAAAAGCCAGCGGTGAAGGATGGTACTGGAGCCAAACTTTACTCAGTCTGACATTTATTTACAGTGTGAAACATCACAAGCATTCACCTCCAAATCCAACCGCACTCTAGTTTCAGCAAATGTTTCCTCGTATGTGTTCAAGTGAAATCCCAATTAAGAGCACAGGATATACAAGAAATCGGAGCAGGAGTGGACTACTTGGTCCATCGAGCCTGTTCTGCCATTCAATACATTCATGGCTGATCTTGGGTTTCAACTCCATTTTCTCACCCGCTCCCCGTACCCCTTAATTCCTTCAAACCAGAAACCTCTCGATCCCACAGCTTTAAATCTATTCAACAATGGAGCATCCACAACTCTCTGTTGTAGAGAATTCCAAAGATTCCTTATCTCCTAAATGATCAGCTCCTTATCCTGAGACTGTGCCTCTAGTTCTAGATACCACCACGGGATAAAATATCCTCGAGGCATTTACTTTATCACGCCCCTGCAAAACCTTGTAGGTTTCAATGAGATTTCCTCTCATTCTTCTAAACTCCAGAGAATATAAACCCAATTTACTTAGCCTCTCATCATTGGCCAAGCCCCCTGTCTTTAGTGAACCTTCATTGTATTACCTCTAATGTAAGAATATCTTTTCTTAAAGATGGAGACCAAAATTACACACATATTCCAGATGTGATCCCACCAAAGCCCCACGCAATTTATTAGCAACCAAAATGAATAACTTCACACTTTCCAAGACTGTATTCCATCTACTATCCTGTTGCCCAGTCACTTAACCTGTCCTTATCACTTTGTAGCCTATGTCTGCCCGACGGTTTGCCTTTCCACCTCACTTTGTAACATCAGCAAACCTTGATACATTACTCACTTGCATATATTTAGCATAAGTGACATAAAATGCAGCATAGGTATGCGAGCACAGGGATGATGGGTGAATGAGACTTGGTGCTAGTTCGGGCTTAGGCAGCAGAGTCTTGGTTGATGTTGAGTTTTTAGCTTCTACACATTTTATACAAGCTGATAGAAGTGATATTAGAAATGTATAGGAATATATAGAACTTACAATGAGGAACAGACCATTTGGCCAACGAATCCATCCCAGTGTGTATCCCCCACATGAGCAAGAAGTCCCGCTGCTGGAATGCCTGTCCCGCCGGCGTGGATTAAACCACCTATCTTACCGGCGGGACAAGGCGGCGCGGGCGGGCTCCGGGGTCCTGGGGGGGCGCGGGGCGATGTGGCCCCGGTTGGTGCCCCCACGGTGGCCTGGCCCACGATCGGGGCCCACCGATCCGCGGGCGGGCCTGTGCCATGGGGGCACTCTTTTCCTTCCGCCTTCGCCACGGTCTCCACCATGGAGGAGGCGGAAGAGACTCCCTCCACAGCGCATGCGCGGGGATGCCGTGACCGGCCGCTAACGCTCCCGCGCATGCGCCGTCCGGAGATGTCATTTCCCCGCCAGCTGGCGGGGCACCAAAGGCCTTTTCCGCCAGCTGGCGGGGCGGAAATTAGTCCGGCGCGGGCCTAGCCCCTTAAGGTTGGGGCTCGGCCCCCCAAGATGTGGAGGTTTCCGCACCTTTGGGGCGGCGCGATGCCCGACTGATTTGCGCCGTTTTGGGCCCCAGTCGGCGGACATCGCGCCGATACCGGAGAATTTCGCCCCTGATCTTGAATGGTCCGATGGGCGGGATTCTCCGGTCCCCAGCCACGTGTTTCCCAACGGCGTGCCATTCGCTGGCGGTGGGATTCTATATTCCCACCACTTGTTAATGGGGTTTCCCATTGAAGCCCCCCCACACCATCAGGAAACTCATGGGCAGGGGTGCTCTGCCGATGGGAAAAGTGAGTCGCAACGGCTGGAGAATTCCAGCCAGAGTTTTTGCCTCTCTCACTTAGCCTGAAAGTGAATTCCCAGCCTCATGACTCTGTGTGAAATATCCTCTCCAAAGCATCTCTGTTCTCTCTATATTGCATTCAATGCTGTAACTGAACACTGAAGAGGGGTTGACATCAGCTCATCATTATCTCTTGAATTTTATGCTCTGAACTTCCTGTGACAAAACCTAGAACCTCATCAACCTGCCGTTAATGTTCTTTCATGTTGTGCCTCCCAATCCCTTTGCTCTCCCCCAACGCTCGGTCTACTCTCATTCACAGTCTGGCTATTGCTGCAGCTTTTTAACCAAAATGTAACATTCCATCCTGAATTCCCCTACTGGCCTCCCCGAACAGGTGCCGGAAAGTGGTGACTAGGGGCTTTTCACAGTAACTTCATTGAAGCTTACTTGTGACAATAAGCGATTATTATTATTATGTCTCTGCTTTGGATCCCCTTCCTGACCTTATTAACATCCCTTTGCAATCTTCTTTGATCTGCTGAAGAATTATCTGCATTTCAATGTTGGCATTATCTGCAACTTTCAACACAATTCCTCCTAGCCCTTTATCTAAATCAATGACATACATAGTGAATAGAAGTGGTTCCAGAACTGAACCCTGTGAGACATCAGTTCTAATCACACTGAAAAAACAGCCTCAACCTCTACTGTGTGGTTCCCCGAGCTGCACCAGCACCGTTGGGATTGTGCTGGGCCCAGTGTCCTGGTGAATTGTATAAATCGGACTGTACAGAGGGCATTAAACTAAATAGCGAAGGAGAGAGTTAACATTTAGAAAGTTAAAGGGTGGCATGGTGGCACAGTGGTTAGCGCTGCTGCCTCAGTATCAGGGACCCAGGTTTAATTCCGGCCTTGGGTCATTGTCTGTGTAGAGTTTGTACGTTCTCCCCGTGTCTGCGTGGGGGTTTCCTCCAGGTGCTCCAGTTTCCTCCCATAGCCCAAAGATGTGCAGTTCAGGTAGATTGTCTATGCTAAGTTGCCCCTAAATATCCAAAAGGATGTGTAGGTTAGATTAAGAGGTAAATGGGATAGGGTGGGGGACTGAGCTTGGGTGACGAACTCTTTCAGAGGGTCGGTGCAGATTAATTGGGTTGAATGGCCTCCTTCTGGTGGTAGGGATTCTATGATTCTATAATAGTGGAGAGTAACGATGTGGGTAATGATAACCAGAGTGAGGCAGGAAGGGCCAGTGTGTACAAACGTGAGTGCACCAGCAATTGTGGTCAAGGTAGAGGGAAACTGAAAAAAACACAGAAGACTCTTTATTACACCATATGACCATAAGACATAGGAGCGGAAGTAAGGCCATTCGGCCCATCGAGTCCACTCCACCATTCAATCATGGCTGATTTCAACTCCATTTACCCGCTCTCTCTCCATAGCCCTTAATTCCTCGAGAAATCAAGAATTTATCAACTTCTGTCTTAAAGACACTCAACGTCCCGGCCTCCACCGCCCTCTGTGGCAATGAATTCCACAGACCCACACTCTCTGGCTGAAGAAATTTCTCCTCATCTCTGTTCTAAAGTGACTCCCTTTTATTCTAAGGCTGTGCCCCCGCGTCCTAGTCTCCCCTGCTAATGGAAACAACTTCCCTACATCCACCCTATCTAAGCCATTCATTATCTTGTAAGTTTCTATTAGATCTCCCCTCAACCTCCTAAACTCCAATGAATATAATCCCAGGATCCTCAGACGTTCATCGTATGTTAGGCCTACCATTCCTGGGATCATCCGTGTGAATCTCCACTGGACCCGCTCCAGTGCCAGTATGTCCTTCCTGAGGTGTGGGGCCCAAAATTGCTCACAGTATTCTAAATGGGGCCTAACTAATGCTTTATAAAGCTTCAGAAGTACATCCCTGCTTTTGTATTCCAAGCCTCTTGAGATAAATGACAACAT
This sequence comes from Scyliorhinus torazame, assembly GCF_047496885.1. NCBI lineage: Eukaryota > Metazoa > Chordata > Chondrichthyes > Carcharhiniformes > Scyliorhinidae > Scyliorhinus > Scyliorhinus torazame. The sequence goes on from NC_092727.1 coordinate 67,675,264, forward strand.
TGCATTTGCTTTCTTAATTACGGACTCAACCTGCAAGTTTACCTTTAGAGAATCCTGGACTAGGACTCCCAAGTCCCTTTGCACTTCAGCATTATGAATTTTGTCACCGTTTAGAAAATAGTCCATGCCTCTATTCTTTTTTCCAAAGTGCAAGACCTCGCACTTGCCCACGTTGAATTTCATCAGCCATTTCTTGGACCACTCTCCTAAACTGTCTAAATCTTTCTGCAGCCTCCCCACCTCCTCCATACTACCTGCCCCTCCACCTATCTTTGTATCATCGGCAAACTTAGCCAGAATGCCCCCAGTCCCGTCATCTAGGTCGTTAATATATAAGGAGAACAGCTGTGGCCCCAACACTGAACCCTGCGGCACACCACTCGTCACCGGTTGCCATTCCGAAAAAGAACCTTTTATCCCAACTCTCTGCCTTCTGCCTGACAGCCAATCGTCAATCCATGTTAGTACCTTGCCTCGAATACCATGGGCCCTTATTTTACTCAGCAATCTCCCGTGAGGCACCTTATCAAAGGCCTTTTGGAAGTCAAGATAGATAACATCCATTGGCTCTCCTTGGTCTAACCTATTTGTTATCTCTTCAAAGAACTCTAACAGGTTTGTCAGGCACGACCTCCCCTTACTAAATCCATGCTGACTTGTCCTAATCCGACCCTGCACTTCCAAGAATTTAGAAATCTCATCCTTAACAATGGATTCTAGAATCTTGCCAACAACCGAGGTTAGGCTAATTGGCCTATAATTTTCCATCTTTTTCCTTGTTCCCTTCTTGAACAGGGGGGTTACAACAGCGATCTTCCAATCTTCTGGGACTTTTCCTGACTCCAGTGACTTTTGAAAGATCATAACTAACGCCTCCACTATTTCTTCAGCTATCTCCTTTAGAACTCTAGGATGTAGCCCACCTGGGCCCGGAGATTGATCAATTTTTAGACCTTTTAGTTTCTCTAGCACTTTCTCCTTTGTGATGGCTACCATATTCAACTCTGTCCCCTGACTCTCCGGAATTGGTGGGATATTACTCATGCCTTCTACTGTGAAGACTGACGCAAAGTACTTATTTAGTTCCTCAGCTATTTCCTTGGCTCCCATCACAAAATTACCAGCGTCATTTTGGAGTGGCCCAATGTCAACTTTTGCCTCCCGTTTGTTTTTAATGTATTTAAAGAAACTTTTACTATCATTCCTAAGGTTACTGGCTAGCCTACTTTCAAATTTGATCCTCTCTTTCCTTATTTCTCTCTTTGTTATCCCCTGTTTGTTTTTGTAGCCTTCCCAATCTTCTGACTTCCCACTACTCTTTGCCACATTATAGGCTTTCTCTTTTGCTTTGATGCATTCCCTAATTTCCTTTGTCAGCCATGGCTGCCTAATCCCCCCTCTGATAACCTTTCTTTTCTTTGGGATGAACCTCTGTACTGTGTCCTCAATTACTCCCAGAAACTCCTGCCATTGCTGTTCTACTGTCTTTCCCCCTAGGCTCTGCTCCCAGTCGATTTTCGTCAGTTCCTCCCTCATGCCCCTGTAGTTACCTTTATTTAACTGTAACACCTTTACATCTGATTCAACCTTCTTTCTTTCAAATTTGGAGATTGAATTCTACCATATTATGATCACTGCCTCCTAAGTGCTCCCTTACTTTAAGATCTTTAATCAAGTCTGGCTCATTACATAACACTAAGTCCAGAATGGCCTGTTCCCTCGTGGGCTCCATCACAAGCTGTTCCAAAAAGCCCTCCTGTAAACATTCAATGAATTCCCTTTCCTTGGGTCCACTGTCTGCACTGTCGGAATTCTATGGTTCTGTTCTAAGAAGTGGTAATGATTTTGGGGGTGATATATTAGCATGGATAAAAGATTGGCTAACTAACAGGAAACAGGATAGCTGGGACATTTGCAGGTTGGCAAGCTGCAACTAGTAGATTGGCACAGGGATCAGTACTGGGGTCTCAACTAAATACAATCTATATTAATAATTTAGGTGAAGGGATTGAGTGTATCGTGGCCAAACTTGCTGATGATGCAAAGATATAAAGATAGGAAAGCAAGTGGCGATGAGGACACAAACAGGTAAGCTAAGCAAAAATTGGCAGATGGAGTATAATGAGGGAAATATCATTTAAATGGATTGAGGCTGCAGAATGTTGCAATACGGAGGGACAGGATGACCTCACACATATTGTTTATATCATTTCTGATTTAATATCTAAATATCAAAGATATCGGGGATATGGGGATACTGGAGGAAAATGGCCTTGAGGTAGAAGATCAGCCATGATTTAATTGGTGGAGCAGACTCGAGTGGGTAAATTGCCTACTCCTGTCCCTATGTTCCTATGAATCACAAAAATAAAAGTTTCAATGAAATATTATAGAAAGGATATTATAAAACTAGAGAGAGTGCAGAAAAGATTTACTAGGACGTTACCGGGACTTGATGGTTTGAGTTGTAAGGCGAGGCTGGATAGACTGGGACTTTTTCCCCGGAGTGTAGGAGGCCTAGGGGTGATCTTATAGAGGTCTATAAAATAATGAGGGACATAGATAAGTCAACATCTTTTCCTAAAGGTAGGGGAGTCTAAACTACGGAGCATAGGTTCAAGGTGAGAGGGGAGAGACACAAAAGGGTCCAGAAGAGCAATTTTTTCACACAGAAGGTGGTGAGTGTCTGGAATGAGCTGCCAGAGGCAGTAGTAGAGGCGGGTACAACTTTCTCTTTTAAAAAGCATTTGTACAGTTATATGGGAAAGCTGGGTATAGAAGGATATGAGCCAAATGCGGGCAATTGGGACTGGATTAGTGATAAAAACTGGACGGCATGGACAAGTTGGGCCGACGGGCCTGTTTTTCATGCTCTAAACCTCTATGAATCTATAACTCTATGAAACACGTGAAGGGGCAGTGGGTAATTTTGAAGGGAAATAGAATGTCCATATTGATTGAAAGTGTTGCTACAGAGGGCAGTAGAGCGGAGCTGCTGATTGGTGTTGCAAGGGAAATTTGCATACCTCTGTCGTGGTCACCCTAAATTGAAGGTGTACCTGAGCTAGAGACCCTAGCTGTTCGAGTGAAGACAAGCATCCAGCAGAGGGCAGTAGAGTGGAGCTGCTGATTGGTGTTGCAAGGGAAATTTGCATACCTCTGTCGTAGTCACCCTAAATTGAAGGTGTACTTGAGCTAGAGACCCTAGCTGTTCGCGTGAAGGCGAGCATCCAGCAGAGGGCAGTAGAGTGGAGCTGCTGATTGGTGTTGCAAGGGAAATTAGCATACCTCTGTCGTGGTCACCCTAATTTGAAGGTAGTTTGTGGAGGAGTTGTTGTCAAGTGACACTTAAACCCGAAACACTTCTTCAGTGTTTCCCTCCCTACCCCCTCCTCTAACCAAAAAAAACAACCGCTGTGAAAATCAAGAGGAAGGCTCGAGGTCAGTGACTGGTAAGTAGTTGTTTCTGTTTTCTTTTTCTTTTCATTGGTATATTGATATTTTTTTTTCTTCGTTGTTTATTTTATTTTTTTGTAAATTGTAATTGTTGAAGTTAACCGAAGGTTTAAGACATGGCAGGAGATCTCAGACCCGTGTCATGCTCCTCGTGTACGATGTGGGAGCTCAGGGACACGTCCACTGTCCCTGGCTCCTTCACATGCAAGAAGTGTGTCCAGTTGCAGCTCCTGTTAGACCGCTTGACGGCTCTGGAGCTGCGGATGGACTCACTTTGGAGCATCCGCGATGCTGAGGACGTTGTGGATAGCACGTTTAGCGAGTTGGTCATACCGCAGGTGAAAGGTACTGAGGGAGATAGAAAATGGGTGACCAAAAGACAGAGCAAGAGTAGGAAGGCAGTGCAGGTGTCCTCTGCGGTCATCTCCTTGCAAAACAGATATACCGCTTTGGATACTGTTGAGGGAGATGGCTCACCAGCGGAAGGCAGCAGCAGCCAGGTTCATGGCACCATGGCTGGCTCTGCTGCGCAGCTGGGCAGGAAGAAGAATGGCAGGGCTATAGTGATAGGGGACTCAATTGTAAGGGGAATAGACAGGCGGTTCTGTGGACGGAATCGAGACTCCTCCCTGGTGCAAGGGTCAAGGATGTCTTGGAGTGGTTGCAGGACATTCTGGGGGGGGGGGAGGGGTGAACAGCCAGCTGTCGTGGTGCACATAGGCACCAACGATATAGGTAAAAAATGGGACGCGGTCCTACAAGCTGAATTTTGGGAGTTAGGAGTTAAACTAAAAAGTAGGACCTCAAAGGTAGTAATCTCAGGATTGCTACCAGTGCCACAAGCTAGTCAGAGTAGGAATGTCAGGATAGATAGGATGAATGCGTGGCTCGAGAGATGGTGCAAGAGGGAGGGATTCAAATTCCTGGGACATTGGAACCGATTCTGGTGGAGGTGGGACCAGTACAAACCGGATGGTCTGCACCTGGACAGGACTGGAACCGATGTCCTAGGGGGGGTGTTTGCTAGAGCTGTTGGGGAGGGTTTAAACTAATGTGGCAGGGGGATGGGAACCGAAGCAGGAAGTTGGAAGGTAGTAAAACAGGGACAGAAACAAAAGGCAGTAAGGGGGAAAGTGTAAGGCAGAGAAGCCATAGTCTAAAATCAAAAATGGCGACAGTACAAGGTACAGTGACTGAGGGGAGCTCAGTGAACAGGACCAGGAATACTAAAAGGAATAAAACGGGAAGTGAAAACATTAATGGTAAGCAGGTTGTTACATGAACATATGGGTTCAACGACAAGGAAAATTAGGAGAAAGGTTAAGAGGAAATATAACTTAGGAGAGGTTACTGATTGAGGTGTTAAGATTCAGAACAGAGGTAAAAAAGCCAACATAAGTGTACTTTACCTGAATGCTCGTAGTATTCGGAATAAGGTAAATGAGTTGATGGCGCAAATCATCGTGAATGACTATGATTTAGTGACCATTACTGAAACATGATTAAAGGATGGTCACGACTGGGAGTTAAATATCCAAGGGTATCAAACTATTCGGAAGGACAGAGTGGATGGTAAGGGAGGTGGTGTAGCTCTGTTATTTAAGGATGACATCCGGGCAACAGTAAGGGATGACATCGGTGCTATGAAGGATAAGGTTGAATCCATTTGGGTGGAAATCAGGAATAGTAAGGCGAAAAAGTCACTGATAGGAGTAGTCTATAGGCCACCAAATAGTAACATTATGGTGGGGCAGGCAATAAACAAAGAAATAACGGATGCATGTAGAAATGGTACAGCAGTTATCATGGGGGATTTTAATCTACATGTCGATTGGTTTAACCAGGTCGGTCAAGGCAGCCTTGAGGAGGAGTTTATAGAATGTATCCGCGATAGTTTCCTCGAACAGTATGTAATGGAACCTACGAGGGAACAAGCGGTCCTAGATCTGGTCCTGTGTAATGAGACAGGATTGATTCAGGATCTCATAGTTAGGGATCCTCTCGGAAGGAGCGATCACAATATGGTGGAATTTAAAATACAGATGGAGGGTGAGAAGGTAAAATCAAGCACTAGTGTTTTGTGCTTAAACAAAGGAGATTACAATGGGATGAGAGAAGAACTAGCTAAGGTAGACTGGGAACAAAGACTTCATGGTGAAACAGTTGAGGACCAGTGGAGAACCTTCCAAGTGATTTTTCACAGTGCTCAGCAAAGGTTTATACTAACAAAAAGGAAGGACGGTAAAAAGAGGGAAAATCGACCGTGGATATCTAAGGAAATAAGGGAGAGTATCAAATTGAAGGAAAAAACATACAAAGTAGCAAAGATCAGTGGGAGACTAGAGGACTGGGAAATCTTTAGGGGGCAACAGAAAGCTACTAAAAAAGCTATAAAGAAGAGTAAGATAGATTATGAGAGTAAACTTGCTCAGAATATTAAAACAGATAGTAAAAGTTTCTACAAATATATAAAACAAAAAAGAGTGGCTAAGGTAAATATTGGTCCTTTAGAGGATGAGAAGGGAGATTTAATAATGGGAGATGAGAAAATGGCTGAGGAACTGAACAGGTTTTTTGGGTTGGTCTCCACAGTGGAAGACACAAATAACATGCCAGTGACTGATGGAAATGAGGCTTAGACAGGTGAGGACCTTGAGAGGATTGTTATCACCAAGGAGGTAGTGATGGGCAAGCTAATGGGGCTAAAGGTAGACAAGTCTCCTGGACCTGATGGAATGCATCCCAGAGTGGTAAAAGAGATGGCTAGGGAAATTGCAAATGCACTAGTGATAATTTACCAAAATTCACTAGACTCTGGGGTGGTCCCGGCGGATTGGAAATTAGAAAACGTGGCACCACTGTTTAAAAAAGGAGGTAGGCAGAAAGCGGGTAATTATAGGCCAGTGAGCTTAACTTCGGTAGTAGGGAAGATGCTGGAATCTATCATCAAGGAAGAAATAGCGAGGCATCTGGATGGAAATTGTCCCATTGGGCAGACGCAGCATGGGTTCATAAAGGGCAGGTCGTGCCTAACTAATTTAGTGGAATTTTTTGAGGACATTAACAGTGCGGTAGATAATGGGGAGCCAATGGATGTGGTATATCTGGATTTCCAGAAAGCCTTTGACAAGGTGCCACACAAAAGGTTGTTGCATAAGATAAAGATGCATGGCATTAAGGGGAAAGTAGTAGCATGGATAGAGGATTAGTTAATTAATAGAAAGCAAAGAGTGGGGATTAATGGGTGTTTCTCTGGTTGGCAATCAGTAGCTAGTGGTGTCCCTCAGGGATCAGTGTTGGGCCCACAACTGTTCACAATTTACATCGATGATTTGGAGTTGGGGACCAAGGGCAATGTGTCCAAGTTTGCAGACGACACTAAGATGAGTGGTAAAGCAAAAAGTGCAGAGGATACTGGAAGTCTGCAGAGGGATTTGGATAGGCTAAGTGAATGGGCTAGGGTCTGGCAGATGGAATACAATGTTGACAAATGTGAGATTATCCATTTTGGTAGGAATAACAGCAAAAGGGATTATTATTTAAATGATAAAATATTAAAACATGCTGCTGTGCAGAGAGACCTGGGTGTGCTAGTACATGAGTCGCAAAATGTTGGTTTACAGGTGCAACAGGTGATTAAGAAGGCAAATGGAATGTTGTCCTTCATTGCCAGAGGGATGGAGTTTAAGACTAGGGAGGTTATGCTGCAATTGTATAAGGTGTTAGTGAGGCCACACCTGGAGGATTGTGTTCAGTTTTGGTCTCCTTACTTGAGAAAGGATGTACTGGCACTGGAGGGTGTGCAGAGGAGATTCACTAGGTTAATCCCAGACCTGAAGGGGTTGGATTACGAGGAGAGGTTGAGTAGACTGGGACTGTACTTGTTGGAATTTAGAAGGATGAGGGGGTATCTTATAGAAACATATAAGATTATGAAGGGAATAGATAGGATAGATGTGGGCAGGTTGTTTCCACTGGCGGGTGAAAGCAGAACTAGGGGGCATAGCCTCAAAATAAGGGGAAGTAGATTTAGGACTGAGTTTAGGAGGAACTTCTTCACCCAAAGTGTTGTGAATCTATTGAATTCCTTGCCCAGTGAAGCAGTAGAGGCTCCTTCATTAAATGTTTTTAAGATAAAGAAAGATTGTTTTTTGAAGAATAAAGGGATTAAGGGTTATGGTGTTCAGACCGGAAAGTGGAGCTGAGTCCACAAAAGATCAGCTATGATCTCATTGAATGGCGGAGCAGGCTTGAGGGGCCAGATGGCCTACTCCTGCTCCTAGTTCTTATGTTCTTATGTACAGCTGTATAGGGTATTGTTGAGACCACAGTTTGAGCACAAGACAAAGTTTTGGTCACTTTATTTAAATAAGATAAATATGCATTGGAGGCAGTTCAGACAATGTTCATAGGCCGATTCCCAGCATGAAGGAGGTGTCTTACAAGGAAACGTTGAGCAGGTTGGGCCTATACTCATTGGAGTATACTTGTGTGTGACACAGTGGTTAGCATTGCTGCCTCACAGCAACAGGAAATGGCCTCCTTCTACACTGTAGGGATTCTATGGATCTATAGACTTTAGAGGCAATCTTATTAAAACATATGAGATCCTGTGAGGTTTGATACAGTGGATGCTGAGAGGATGTTTCCCCTTGTGGGATTATCTGGAACTAGGGAAGGTGAATTTCAAAATAAGGGTTTTCCCATTTAAGCTGGGTGATGAGGAGGAATTTCTTCTCCCCAAAGGTTGTTAATATTCCAGATTATCGATCCCAAAGAGCTGTGGAGGGTGGATGTGGATTGGTAAATATATTTAAGGTTAAGTTAGACAGAATTTTTTATCTACAAGGATTACGGCAGCAGGCAAGAAAGTGGAATTGGCCACAATGAAATCAATATGGATGAATGGTGGGGCAGGCTCCAAAGGCCGAATGTCCTCCTCCTGCTCCTTATGTGCTTGACAGATCCATTCGGGGAATCCTATGATTTAGGGTCAAGCCAATGGGGTGGTGTTCTGAGATTGTGCAACTGTTTGATGAATTATTGAGCTGAGGGATGAGGACGTCAAGAACAAGGGGCGTCATTCTCCGACCCCCCGCCGGGTCGGAGAATGGCCGTTGGCCGCCGTGAATCCCGCCCCCGCCCCCGCTGAAGTCTCCGGTACCGGAGATTGGGCGGGGGCGGGAATCGGGCCGCGCCGGTTGGCGAGACCCCCCGTTCAATTCTCCGGCCCGGATGGCTCCGATCTGACCCCGGGGGTTACCCCCACGGTGGCCTGGCCCGCGATCGGGGCCCACCGATCGGCGGGTGGGCCTGTGCCGTGGGGGCACTCTTTCCCTCTGCCTCCGCTACGGCCTCCACCATGGCGGAGGCGGAAGAGACTCGCCCCACTGTGCATGCGCGGGAAACTTTCAGCGGCCGCTGACGCTCCCGCGCATGCGCCGGGAAACTGTCAGCGGCCACTGATGCTCCCGCGCATGCGCCGCATTTCCGCGCCAGCTGGCGGGGAAACAAACGCCATTTCCGCCAGCTGGCGCGGAAATGCGGCGCATGCGCGGCCTCAATGTTGGGGCTAGGCCGCCAAAGATGCGGAGCATTCCGCACCTTTGGGTCGGCGCGATGCCCGTCTGATTGGCGCCGTCTTTGGCGCCAGTCGGCGGACATCGCGCCGTTGGGGGAGAATTTCGCCCAAGAATAAAGAATACAGCACAGGAACAGGCTCCAGGCCTGCGCCGACCATGGTACCTGCCTAAACTAAAATCGCCTGCACTTACGGAGTCCGTATCCCTCTATTCCCACCCTATTCATATATTTGTCTAGATGCCCCTTAAATGTCACTATCGTACCTGCTCCCATCACCTCCCCAGGTGGCGTATTCCATATATTTACCATCCTCTGTGTAAAACACTTGCCTCGCACATCTGTTCTAAACTTTTTTGGCACACACTTTAAACCAATGTCCCCTAGTACTGGACTCTCCTACCCGAGAAAAGAGCATCTGACTATCCACTCTGTCCATGCCGCTCATAATCTTGTAGACCTGCGGACCCCGGAAGCGTAGAAGATTTTAGTTTAGACGGGCAGCATGGTCGGCGCAGGCTTGGAGGGCCGAAGGGCCTGTTCCTGTGCTGTACTTTTCTTTGTTCTTTGTCCTCTGACCTCTAGCAGGTCGCCTCTCAACTTCCGTGGTTCCAGTGAAAACAGACTGAGTTTACCTAACCTCTCCTCATAGCTAATCAAACCTCTCCTCCTAGCATTCATTGAGAGGAAGACACCAATCAGTGGCAGACACTTAACCAAGCAACAAGTACATAGGATAGGATGTGCACCATTCTTACCCCAGCCAATCAGAGTTAATGCCCAGAGATATTTCTTGTCCGATCGGAAAGCCATGAAGATCAGACTGTGCAGGTATAGGCCCTCCACCAGGATCCAGTAGTAATTAGTAGCGAGAAAGTACAGGAATATCGTCACTGCCACTTTACAACCAGCCTGCAAATGAACAGTTCAGTTACCACACTGGAAAGACACTGGACGCAATACTGATGTGCTGTGTGTGTGTGTCATTAGCAGAAACATTCAGTTGCACGGTGCACACTTTCCAGGGACGAGGTGGCCAACTAAGCCCTCAGTATGGCAGGCAGGTAGAAAGTGTGTGTGCATTTTCAGCAAGAATTGTATCAAAGCCCCCCACCACCCCAACCTCTCCCACGCAAACCTAGACCCTCCCCCAGAGACTTGACTCTTCCCCACCCACCTCTAACCAACCAAATCCTTACTGACTTACCTGAACACTTACCTTCCCCCTGGGCCCTTTAAATCTACCTGCTTTACTGCAGCCAGTGTGGATAAAAAAAAGAGGGGGAAGCCACTCAGTCCAGATGCAATGAGGGATGGGCAATAATTAGCCAGTGATACCCACAATAAATAAAAAATATGTTGAGAAACCTTTAAATAGAAAAACAAATGGGTGTGGCCTCCCTGTGGTCACTGGAGTTACACTGTGCTGGGTCCTGCACTGGAGTTACACTGTGCTGGGTCCTGCACTGGAGTTACATTGCGCTGGGTCCTGCACTGGAGTTACACTGTGCTGGGTCCTGCACTGGAGTTACATTGCGCTGGGTCCTGCACTGGAGTTACATTGCGCTGGATCCTGCACTGGAGTTACATTGCGCTGGGTCCTGCACTGGAGTTACATTGCGCTGGATCCTGCACTGGAGTTACATTGCGCTGGGTCCTGCACTGGAGTTACACTGGTCTGGGTCCTGCACAGGAGTTGAATTGCGCTGGGTCCTGCACTGGAGTTACATTGCGCTGGGTCCTGCACTGGAGTTACATTGCGCTGGGTCCTGCACTGGAGTTACACTGTGCTGGGTCCTGCACTGGAGTTACACTGTGCTGAGTCCTGCACTGGAGTTACATTGTGCTGGGTCCTGCACTGGAGTTACACTGCGCTGGGTCCTGCACTGGAGTTACATTGCGCTGGGTCCTGCACTGGAGTTACACTGCGCTGGGTCCTGCACTGGAGTTACATCGCGCTGGGTCCTGCGCTGGAGTTACATTGTGCTGGGTCCTGCACTGGAGTTACATTGCGCTGGGTCCTGCACTGGAGTTACATTGCGCTGGGTCCTGCACTGGAGTTACATTGCGCTGGGCCCTGCACTGGAGTTACATTGCGTTGGGTCCTGCACTGGAGTTACATCTTGCTGGGTCCTGCACTGGAGTTACATTGCGTTGGGTCCTGCACTGGAGTTACATTGCGCTGGGCCCTGCACTGGAGTTACATTGCGTTGGGTCCTGCACTGGAGTTACATCTTGCTGGGTCCTGCACTGGAGTTACATTGCGCTGGGTCCTGCACTGGAGTTACACTGTGCTGGGTCCTGCACTGGAGTTACATTGCGCTGGGACCTGCACTGGAGTTACATTGTGCTGGGTCCTGCACTGGAGTTACATTGTGCTGGGTCCTGCACTGGAGTTACATTTTGCTGGGTCCTGCACTGGAGTTACATTGCGCTGGGTCCTGCACTGGAGTTACATTGCGTTGGGTCCTGCACTGGAGTTACATCTCGCTGGGTCCTGCACTGGAGTTACATTGCGCTGGGTCCTGCACTGGAGTTACATCTCGCTGGGTCCTGCACTGGAGTTACATTGTGCTGGGTCCTGCACTGGAGTTACACTGTGCTGGGTCCTGCACTGGAGTTACATTGCGCTGGGACCTGCACTGGAGTTACATTGTGCTGGGTCCTGCACTGGAGTTACATTGTGCTGGGTCCTGCACTGGAGTTACATTGCGCTGGGTCCTGCACTGGAGTTACATTGCGTTGGGTCCTGCACTGGAGTTACATCTCGCTGGGTCCTGCACTGGAGTTACATTGCGCTGGGTCCTGCACTGGAGTTACACTGTGCTGGGTCCTGCACTGGAGTTACATTGCGCTGGGTCCTGCACTGGAGTTACATCGCGCTGGGTCCTGCACTGGAGTTACATCGTGCTGGGTCCTGCAGAGACCTTTTCACTGCAGACTCCAAACAGCTCCAGTGAGTGGAGATTAGAAAACAAGTTTCCAGAGGAGGTCAGTGCATTTTAAACTCCAGTGGGCCAGGGCCTTCCACCGCTGGGTGGGAGTTACGATCCAAAATTAGATTAATATCATTCTTGGGATGTGGACTTTCCGGAAGGCTTGACATTTCTGCCCATCCCTAGGGGGCCCATGTGAAAGGCTTGATTGCCCACTTCACAGGGGAATTATTGTGGGCCTGGGGCCCCGGGGTCACAGTAACAGGTTCCCTTCCCTGGAGGATATTAATCAACCAGTGTTACGACATTCCAGCTGCTTCCCGGCCACTATTTCCAATTTTTACCAGATCTCTCCATCAGGATTCAAACTGTTATCCCGGGATTTGGTTTATAGAATTGTTACTGTCCAGAAGGAAGCCATTCAGCTCTTTGTGGCTATAATAGTTCACTGGAAGTAGAACTCTGCTCATCCCATTCTCACACCCTTACTCCAAATGGCCCACCATTCTTTTCTTTAGATAATTATCCAATTCTGAAAACCACGATTGAATCTTCTGCCACCACACTCTTTTGAAGTGTATCCCAGATCCTAACCACTCGCTGTGTAAAGATGTTTTTCCTCATGTCGCTAGTGGTTCTTTTGCCATTCCAAAATAATCATCATCCTCTGGTTATCGACATTGCCACCAATGAGAACGGATCCCCTCCCTGCCTAATCTGTCCGGACTCTTCATGATTCTGAACATCTCAATCAAATCCCCTCTCAACCTTCTCTTCTCTAAGGAAAACAGTCGCAGCTTCTCCAATCTATCCTCATCACTGAAGTTCCTCATCCTCGGAACACATATATCGTGTCTGCACATTCTTCCGAAAGTGTGCCACCCAAAACTGGACACAATACTCCAGCTGAGGAGATACCTGTATTTTAGAAAGGTTCAGCATAACTTCCTTGCTTTTATAAATAAATCTTAGGATTTATTAACTGACACTTTCACTTATTTATGGACAAATACACCCAGGCCCTCTGTACATGTACCCCCTTTAGAATTACATTCTTTATTTTGTTTTGCCTTCCCTTCTTCTTCTGTCCAAAATGTATCACCTCACACTTCTCAGTGTTACATTTCATCAGCCAGCTATTCTATCAGCCTGTCTATGTCCTTTTGAAGTCCTACAATCAGCTCTTCATAATTCACAATAATTCCAAATTTTGCACCATTTGCAAATTATGAAATTGTGTCCTGCTGTTACCAACAGCCCCTCGATTGGAGGATGATGTCAACTTGGGATGGTGAGTTTCTGCCATGGGTCTTCGTGTGACTGAACAGGCCGATTCTCGATCCAAAGATAATAATAATGATCGCTTATTGTCGCAAGTAGGCTTCAATGAAGTTACTGTGAAAAGCCCCTAGTCGCCACATTCCGGCACCTGTTCGGGGAGGCTGGTAGGGGAATTGAACCCGCGCTGCTGGCCTTGTTCTGCATTACAAGCCAGCTGTTTAGCCCACTGTGCTAAACCAGCCCTGATCTTTGTACACATGGGGCAGGACATCCCATGAACTGGTGCAATCAAAGTGCAGGATTTGCTTCCTTTTCTTCTCTGTGACTGAATAAGGTGCAGCTCAATGAGCAAGCTGCTGCCATGCTGGATTGGTAAGAAGCTCCTCGCAGTCATTAATGTCAATGACGCCGGGCTTCAAGGAGAGTTTCAAAGTGCCTTGCAGCATTTTCTTTATCCTCGCCAGAACATTGACCATTTGAGATCTGAGAAAGCAGAATTTGATGGGGGAGATGCTGAACCCTATACACCTGTGTCTAAATCATCAACCTAGGTGATGGAAATCAGTACTGCTCAGGCAAACCTTTCGGGAAGTTCAGTATACCATCTTCATTTTGGAAAAAAACTTTGACAGGAGGGCTGGATTTTACACTTCTCTGCCTGTGGCTTTGAAGGTAAGGGAGCACAAAATCCCCAAAAGGTGGCCTACCCTCCCATCCCAACTTAAGTGTTATGGGAATGCGGAAAAGGCCTTGGATATATTGAGGCCCTTAAGACCAATTGATAGCCACCGCCACTGGTATTTTAAGCACAATGGGGGATGGTCTACATCACGCAGTGAGCCTGGTATATTTTGCTGCACAGACTGATGTTGAGAACCCAAGGTTCATCTGGCTATTTTAGATTTAGTATTTTGTAACGAAGAAGGGTTGAGAAATAGTCTTGTCGTTAAGGATCTATTGGAAGGAGTGATCACAGCATGCTAGAATTTCAAATTCAGATTGAGCAAGAGAAGACAAGTATCATTCTAGAGTTTCAGCGTTGGGCAGAGGTAATTATACAGACACGAGGAAAGAGTTGGCCCATGTAGAGTGGGCACAAATAATTAAGGGTGTCATGATATGCAGACATGCAGATAATGATATACAGACAGGCAGCTAATGATCTTGTCAAAGAGATCTAGGAGTACAGGTCCACAGGTCATTGAAAGGGGCAACACAGGTGGAGAAGGTAGTCAAGAAGGCATACGGCATGCTTGCCTTCATTGGCCGGGGCATTGAGTATAAGAATTGGCAAGTCATGTTGCAGCTGTATAGAACCTTAGTTAGGCCACACTTGGAGTATAGTGTTCAATTCTGGTCACCACACTACCAGAAGGATGTGGAGGCTTTAGAGAGGGTGCAGAAGAGATTTACCAGAATGTTGCCTGGTATGGAGGGCATAAGCTATGAGGAGCGGTTGAATAAACTCGGTTTGTTCTCACTGGAACGAAGGAGGTTGAGGGGCGACCTGATAGAGGTATACAAAATTATGAGGGGCATAGACAGAGTGGATAGTCAGAGGCTTTTCCCCAGGGTAGAGGGGTCAATTACTAGGGGGCATAGGTTTAAGGTGAGAGGGGCAAGGTTTAGAGTAGATGTACGAGGCAAGTTTTTTACGCAGAGGGTAGTGGGTACCTGGAACTCGCTACCGGAGGAGGTAGTGGAAGCAGGGACGATAGGGACATTTAAGGGGCATCTTGACAAATATATGAATAGGATGGGAATAGAAGGATACGGACCCAGGAAGTGTAGAAGATTGTAGTTTAGTCGGGCAGTATGGTCGGCACAGGCTTGGAGGGCCGAAGGGCCTGTTCCTGTGCTGTACATTTCTTTGTTCTTTGAACACAGCGAACTGGACATGACCAATGAGCAGGCAGGACACTCAGGGGTGGTATCTCACTATTAAAGGCACGAGGCACTCACACTCCGCCTCTTTCCACTGATGAACATCTACAGAGTGGGTCAGGGTGTATGTACAGCATCACACCTCCAGCACGTGGCTAAGAGCTAGTCTGGTTCAGTCAGACAGAGTAACCACACTTAGATTAGCAGAGAGTCGAACTCATAGAGAACTGTGCTAACTGTGCTATTGATTCAATAAATCAGATTGAACTAATTCAAGGTCTGGAGTATCTTTTGGTTAAAGCTGCATCCAGTTGCAGCCTGTGTTATCCCAGAGTTCATAACACAACAAAGGGTAGGACAGTTGAGGAACAACGGCGAATGTTCAGGGAGATATTAAATACCTCTCAATTAAAGTATATTCCTAAGAGAAAGAGGAATTGTAAAAGGGAGAAAAATGTATCATGGCTAAACAAGGAAGTCAGGGAAGACATAAAGGCAAAAACTAGGGCATACCACACTGCAAAGA
Source organism: Scyliorhinus torazame (assembly GCF_047496885.1). NCBI lineage: Eukaryota > Metazoa > Chordata > Chondrichthyes > Carcharhiniformes > Scyliorhinidae > Scyliorhinus > Scyliorhinus torazame. Next base: position 67,690,927 of record NC_092727.1, read on the forward strand.
TGGAGAATTGGGAGAACTTTAAGGTTTAGCAAAAGACTACTAAAAATAAAATTAATGAGAGGGGATCTGATAGAGGTATACCCCTATCTAAAATACTAAAAGGGATTGATAAAGTAAACGTAGGTCAAATGTTCCCCCTTGTAGGTCAATCTAGAATGAAAGGTCACAGACATAGGTTGCGAGGCGGTAGATTTAGAACTGAGATGAGGAGGAACTACTTCTCGCAGAGGGTGGTGAATTTGCGGAATGCGCTGCCCCAAGTTGCGGTGGACTCTGAGTCATTAAATGGTTTCAAGGAGATAAATATATTTCTGATTTAAGAGCAGGTTAAAAGGGAACAGGTAGGAAGGTGGATTTGAGACCAAGAAGGGATCAGCTATGATCTGATTGAATGTTGGAGCAGACGCGAGGAGCTGAATTGCCTACTTCTGCTCCTAATTCCTTCCTACGTTCCCAATAGCAAATAGTTAGTGTTTCCTGAATTAGCATCCCAGACTCTAATGACTGCATGTTGTGGGGAGACAAATTCTTAGGATTGACTAACAACAATCAATTAGGGGAATTAATAATTATTCCTCGGGATTTTGAAACGAGATAGTGTACAGTATGCTAAAGCAATTAAGGACAATTTTACAAAGATGTCAACTAAGGTTGCCCTGGCACCTTCTGCAGCAGTCAGCATAAGAGACAAGCAATGTGTTCCGGTTAATCAGTTTTCAGTGACCTTAATGGCTTGTTCTTAAAATACAACCTACAAATAGTCAGGATAAAGTTGAACAACGTGTTTTCCTAATTCGACCTAAGGACCAGACACATTTATCAGGTCTGGTACCAAGTAGGGAGGTTAGGGAGGAATCCATAGCAAGATGAAGGGTAGATAAAGGTAGATAACACTCACTCTGCCTGGGTGCACATATGCAATTTGTTTAATGTAAAGTTTGAACTAGATAATGGTAAAATGTAAACAATATCTATGCCTAGTATCCGGCACTGTAAAAATGGTACTTGATTTCATACGTTGGGCAGATTCAGCCCCGGAGGTCTTTCTCTGAAGTTGTGCTCTCCCAACCTGTTGGTCAATAAACAATCATTCGGTGCCTGAGATTCCTCCGATTATTTTGTGGAAAAGAGGAAAACCACAACACTGTACTACATGAAAGCAATTAGTGTCATCCACTTGGGGTGAGGTGTATTAATATGTAAGGTTTCCTGCTGCTGGTGGTCAGGTTTGTACTTGGGGACAGTTCATGTCAGAGATTTAGGCCTGAGTACCTCATGGTCTTCTGATCATTAAAATTACTGAAGGTTTGCCCAAGTTGCCAATATGTGTTTCCTAGAGTTCGATTTTCAAATCAGCAGCATGGGCACAATACCCACCCATATCTCTACAAGTCAAATGCACTTTACTCGTTTTTCGAATCCCATGCCATTTTACTCAGTGATGTGGAGATGCCGGCGTTGGACTGGGGTGAGCACAGAAAGAAGTCTTACAACATCAGGTTAAAGTCCAACAGTTTTGTTTCAAACACTAGCTTTCGGAGCACTGCTCCTTCCTCAGGTGAATGAAGAGGTATGTTCCAGAAACATATATATAGACAAATTCAAAGATGCAAGACAATGCTTAGGATGCGAGCATTTGCAGGTAATTAAGTGTTTACATACCCAGAGATAGGGGTAACCCCAGGTTAAAGAGGTGTGAATTGTCTCAAGCCAGGACAGTTGGCAGGATTTCGCAAGCCCAGGCCAGATGGTGGGGGGTGAATGTAATGCGACATGAATCCCAGGTCCCGGTTGAGGCCGCAGTCATGTGTGCGGAACTTGGCTATAAGTTTCTGCTCGGCGATTCTGCGTTGTCGCGCGTCCTGAAGGCCGCCTTGGAGAACGCTTACCCGGAGATCAGAGGCTGAATGCCCTTGACTGCTGAAGTGTTCCCCGACTGGAAGGGAACATTCCTGCCTGGTGATTGTCACAGCACTGCTCCGAAAGCTAGTGTTTGAAATAAACCTGTTGGACTTTAACCGGGTGTTGTAAGACTTCTTATTTTACTCAGTATGTTGGTCTGAATTGATGCCCAGTGTTAATTAAAAAAAAAAAAATTTAGAGTACCCAATTCAATATTTTTTTCAAATTAAGGGGCAATTTAGCGTGGCCAATCCACCTACCCTGCACATCTTTAGGTTGTGGGTGTGAGACCCATTCAGACATGCGGAGAATGTGCAAACTCCACAGGGACAGTGACCCAGGGCCAGGATCGAACCCAGGTCCTTGGTACCGTGAGCCAGCTAACCACTGCACCACCGTGCCACCCAATACCCAGTGTTAATTGATTCACAATTCCGATCCCTTAATCGTCCTTTGTAACCTAATGGACTGAGGATGCTATTACTCCTTGATGGAACAAGACTACATTCAACAAATAAGAGATTTATTTATTACCCAACGTGAAGGATCTCTGTGTGTGGCTGCACTTACAAATTGGTGCTTGTCCTTGGGGAGAGCGGTTACATCACCCATTAAATCTTCAACTCTGAATTCCAGCTCGTCCAGCGTAAAGTCTGAATAGACCACAGCATCTTTTACAAAGATACTGACAGCCCGGCACACAAAGGAAGTGAAGAGATGTACATGAATGTAATTCCTGGTACAATGCAGGCGCCTGTGTGGAGGATAGAAGCACCACATGATCAAACTCAGTCCAATCTTTAAATACTTTAATATTTAGTTACACAATACAAGCATGCACCCCCTAACCCAAACAACAACAATTTCAATCTCTGTCTGTGAGAGGGGGCAGTTCTCAATAAATGTCCACCACTTGCCTGCAATCAAACATAATTAATATCAAGGAATACAATAAAACTACAACATCCAATTATGATTCTGGACCAGCCCCCAACAGTTGCTAGGATACTGGACAGACATCCCAATATTTTATTTTAATTTTGCAAGACTGTGAGGAAAGGATAACTCGCTCCAGGAGTGATTTCACACAAAACAGAGATCATAATAAACTTTATTACTAACACAGTATTAAAATATCATTAACATCACACAAGAAAATAGCTTACAATTACCCCCAAATAATGTTCATCAATACACTGACACTTAACCTTTAACTGCTATCTTTACTTCTACTCAAACAAAAAATCATCTCAGATCCCAATCCACTCCTAAATACAGTTAGCACTCAGCAATATTTTCTGTACAGAGATGTCTGGATATTCCACTTTGAGAAAGATAGATTTTTTTGACTGCTTTAAAGAAAGACCTGGCACTGCCAGAACAATGCAGAAACTCTGGCTGTATTTCTTGAGAAGCTGCTTCTCAGTTTTTTTCAGCTCACCTTCCAGCCACGCCATTAAAACTCTGAATTGTTTGAAAATAAACTGCTAGTTTGTCTACAGACAGACCTTCAACTAAACTGTATCAAGAGCAGATGCTTGACTTCTATTCACATCCTAGTCTAAAAGTCTTTTCTGCAAAATTCCTGGTACTCCCAACAGTTACTTCATCTTGCCCTGCTAAAATACAAGTCTCAAATGAACTACTCCACAAGGAATCTTATTAATCCAATTTTTAAAAATCCATTACCCCAAACTTTTACAATGTTTTAAATGCACCCCTTGCTCCCAAAAAGCCAAGGTGCCTTATAAACCAGGATTTTTAAAAACATCACACATGCACACACTGACCCAGGTTTTTAACCCTTACTGTACCAAATACATATTTTACATATCTTCATATTTTAACCCTTACTGTACCAAATACAGGGGCTGGTTTAGCACAGGGCTAAATAGCTGGCTTTTAAAGCAGACCAAGGCAGGCCAGCAGCGGGGGTTCAATCCCCATACTAGCCTCCCCAAACAGGTGCCGGAATCTGGTGACTAGGGGCTTTTCACAGTAACTTAATCTGAAGCCTACTTGTGACAATAAGCGATTTTCATTTCATTTCACATATGACACAGTAGGCGCAATATAATGGAAAAGTTTCTAAGTGTGGTAGCGAGCGGGAACTGTCCTGAGCTTCCTGACACTCGGCCCGGCGAGGCCATCACCAGGATCAAACTTTAATTTGACCACTTAATAAGGCCACAAATGATTTGCCGGGACCGCGCCTGACAGTTCCCCGCTAACAAGGGAGAGCAGACCTAAACCGATCCTGCAGAGCAAACTTCACACAGCTCATAACCATGCCAGCGAGGAGATCAGCCCCACGATTCGTGGATGCCAACCTGGCCAGGCCAGGCTTTTGGACACAGCCGAGATCAGGCGGGTTGCCCTGTTCCCCTGAGGGGCTCGGAAGGTCAACCATAGGGCAGCCAGTGCCGCCTGGGAGAAATTAGCAGCCGTCAGCTCGGGGAGCGTCACCAGGAGGACTGCAACCCAGTGCCATAAAAAGATCAATGACCTCCACCCACATGGGTGGGTTGGCACTGCCCCCCCCCTATGAGATGTACCTGGCACTGCCCCTCCCAGCACCGTATCATAATCTGGCCAACCCATGTCCAGCAGTGCTACCCACGCTGGCCTCCAGAATCTCCCCATTCCCCCATACTCCCCTACCCCCCCCATACATGCCACACCACCCCCCGCCCCGCAACATCCCCCACCCCCACGATGAACAATGCATCCAGCTCACGATGCCCGGACACTTCATAGCGGAATGTGGTGTTCTTTGTGTTGCTTATTTCAGGATGGTTGGCGGAATGCTCACAAAGACCACAAAAATAGTTTTAACTTAAACAAAGTTATAAATTTATTAACACTACTAACTTGGATTCAATACGTACTCCTAAAGAATACACCGTTCATTAATAACATTGAAACTACACTCATCTACAGCTAATCTCACTACTGGTTTAAACTATGATCTATACTCACTTACACTATCTGTACTTCTGAACCTCACTAGCTAAGTCCTGCACACACCTCTCCCACAAGGCTTAGCATTACTGCCTTATATAGTTGTAACTGTAGCTCACTCTAGTGGCTACTGTCGACACTTCCTTAATCTTGCAGTTCTGATAGTTATGATAATACCACATCCCCCTTTCTTTGTAAAAAAAATATTATATTATTGGTTGTGATATTTTTTTTAACCATTACATTTCAGGCGTGACTCTGAGTATTAGCCAGTTATCATAAACTCGCTATAATCCTGTACAATAATTCGTAAATAACTGTTACATCACTTAGATGAGCAAATGTTTCATTATACAGTCATCACAAATTAAGTTTCTCTGGCAGTCTTCTTCTTCCTCTTGTAGATCTTCTCAACGGAATGTTCAAGGTGTTGGATTGCTCTGCCACATCTTCTTGCTGTGTCTGTGCTAAGTAAAGATTTGGAAAGGCAATGTCCGTGAATATGTTGTCTGGCGCTACAACATTTGGAAGTTGAGGTTGAGCTTTATGCTTGACACGCAGCAATGCTCATGTGTTTCTCCTGAACAGCGATCCCTGTTCTGTTTTTACGAACTACGACCTTGGTGCTACTTGTTTCAGAACTTTTGCAACACGTTGCCATCCTTCTTCTGGATTCTGATTTCGTACAAAATCACCTTCTCGAAGTTCAGGCAGAGGTTTGGTTCGTTTATCACAGTCCTCTTTTTGTTTCCTTTTCATTGCTGTGATAACGTTCGAGTATCTCTTTATTATCCATTTCAGGAATGGTGATCTCTGGTAATGTGGTTCGTAGTCGTCTACCCATTAACATCTGAGCAGGTGATAGTCTAGTTGACAGTGGTGTCGCTCTGCACACTAACAACAGTGATGATATGTCTTGACCATCATCAATCGCTTTGCGGAATAACTTCTTTATTATCCCTACTCCTTTCTCTGCTTTCCTATTTGATTGAGGGTAATATGGTTTAGATGTAATATGATTGAAATGATATTGCTCTGCAAACTGTGCCCACTCCCAACTCGAGAAACACGGACCATTGTCAGAGACAATGTTGAGAGGTATCCCACGGAGTGCAAAAATTGATTTTGTTGCCCTTTTCACCAATCTGGCACTCAGTTTTGCACTGAGTGCTGAATTTGGTGCTTTTTGAGTGCGATAGTGAGAGTTTGGTGACCGAGGGAGTATAAGGCTTCATTTTTATCTAAAGTTTAGTCTTTCTTTTATTGAGTTAATTAACTTAAAAGTTGCTGTTTGGTTTAGAAGAAGGTGAATTTTCAATCAGCTTTAAACAGGCTTCTACTTCTAGGCACTTGCAGCTGGAGCTTGTTAATTAGTTAATTGGATTAGGCCAGTTTTTCAGAGGCTAGATTCACAGTATGAAAGTGATCCCCTACAGTGCAGACTTTGTTTGCACTGAGTGCTGAATTTGGTGCTTTTTGAGTGCGATAGTGAGAGTTTGGTGACCGAGGGAGTGCTGAATTTGGTGCTTTTTGAGTGCGATAGTGAGAGTTTGGTGACCGAGGGAGTGCTGAATTTGGTGCTTTTTGAGTGCGATAGTGAGAGTTTGGTGACCGAGGGAGTGCTGAATTTGGTGCTTTTTGAGTGCGATAGTGAGAGTTTGGTGACCGAGGGAGTGCTGAATTTGGTGCTTTTTGAGTGCGATAGTGAGAGTTTGGTGACCGAGGGAGTTAGGTGAGGAGGGAGTAAGGTGCTCCTTTCATTTTGTTTCCGACATTTCCGCAAAGAGTGCGAAGAGAGCCAGGAGTTTACAGGAAGTGTAGCTGACTGGGAGCAGAGTCGGAGGGCGGAGATCTAGTTAGTCCACACAGCAGCTATATTCTGTAAGGTAAGAGGGGATGGAGGATAGGCCAGTTACATGCTCCTCCTGTAGGATGTGGGTGGTGAGGGATACCACCGGTGTTCCCACTGACTATACCTGCGGGAAGTGCACCCAACTTCAGCTCCTCAAAGACCGTGTTAGGGAACTGGAGCTGAAGCTGGATGAACTTCGGATCATCCGGGAGGCAGAGGGGGTGATTGAGAAGAGTTACAGGGAGGTAACCACACCCAAGGTACAGGACAAGAATAGCTGGGTTACAGTCAGGGGGAAAAAAACAAACAGGCAGACAGTGCAGGGATCCCTCGTGGCCGTTCCCCTTCAAAACAAGTATACCGTTTTGGATGCTGTTGGGGGGGATGACCTACCGGGGGAAGGCCCTAGCGGCCAGGTCTCTGGCACTGAGTCTGGCTCTGGGGCTCAGAAGGGAAGGGGGGAGAATAGAAAAGCAATAGTTGTAGGAGATTCAATGGTTAGGGGAATAGATAGGAGATTCTGTGGTCGCGAGCGAGACTCCCGGAAGGTATGTTGCCTCCCGGGTGCCAGGGCCAGGGATGTCTCGGATCATGTCTTCAGGATCCTTAAGGGGGAGGGGGAGCAGCCAGAAGTCGTGGTGCACATTGGTACCAACGACATAGGTAGGAAAAGGGGTGTGGAGGTAATAAACAAGTTTAGGGAGTTAGGCTGGAAGTTGAAAGCCAGGACAGACAGAGTTGTCATCTCTGGTTTGTTGCCGGTGCCACGTGATAGCCAGGCTAGGAATAGGGAGAGAGTGCAGTTGAACACGTGGCTGCAGGTATGGTGTAGGAGGGAGGGCTTCAGGTATTTGGATGATTGGAGCGCATTCTGGGGAAGGTGGGACCTGTACAAGCAGGACGGGTTGCATCTGAACCAGAGGGGCACCAATATCCTGGGAGGGAGGTTTGCTAGTACTCTTCGGGAGGGTTTAAATTAATTTGGCTGGGGAATGGGAACCGGATTTGTAGTCCAGCAACTAAGGTAGCCGATATTCAGGACGCCAAAGCATGTAATGAGGCAGTGGGGAAGGGAACACTGACAAAGGAGAGTATTTGCAGGCACGGAGATGGGTTGAAGTGTGTATACTTCAACGCAAGAAGCATCAGGAATAAGGTGGGTGAACTTAAGGCATGGATCGGTACTTGGGACTACGATGTGGTGGCCATCACGGAAACGTGGATAGAAGAGGGGCAGAAATGGTTGTTGGAGGTCCCTGGTTATAGATGTTTCAATAAGATTAGGGAGGGTGGTAAAAGAGGTGGGGTGTGGCATTATTAATTCGAGATAGTATAACAGCTGCAGAAAGGCAGTTCGAGGAGTATCACCCTATTGAGGTAGTATGGGTTGAAGTCAGAAATAGGAAAGGAGCAGTCACCTTGTTAGGAGTTTTCTATAGGCCCCCCAATAGTAGCAGAGATGTGGAGGAACAGATTGGGAAACAGATTTTGGAAAGGTGCAGAAGTCATAGGGTAGTAGTCATGGGCGACTTTAACTTCCCAAATATTGAGTGGAAACTCTTTAGATCAAATAGTTTGGATGGGGTGGTGTTTGTGCAGTGTGTCCAGGAAGCTTTTCTAACACAGTATGTAGATTGTCCGACCAGAGGAGGGGCAATATTGGATTTAGTACTGGGTAATGAACCAGGGCAAGTGGTAGATTTGTTAGTGGGGGAGCATTTTGGAGATAGTGACCACAATTCTGTGACTTACACTTTAGTAATGGAGAGGGATAGGTACGTGCAACAGGGCAAGGTTTACAATTGGGGGAAGGGTAAATACGATGTTGTCAGACAAGAATTGAAGTGCATAAGTTGGGAACATAGGCTGGCAGGGAAGGACACAAGTGAAATGTGGAACTTGTTCAAGGAACAGGTGCTACGTGTCCTTGATATGTATGTCCCTGTCAGGCAGGGAAGAGATGGTCGAGTGAGGGAACCATGGTTGACAAGAGAGGTTGAATGTCGTGTTAAGAGGAAAAAGGTGACTTATGTAAGGCTGAGGAAACAAGGTTCAGACAGGGCATTGGAGGGATACAAGATAGCCAGGAGGGAACTGAAGAAAGGGATTAGGAGAGCTAAGAGAGGGCATGAACAATCTTTGGCAGGTAGGGTCAAGGAAAACCCCAAGGCCTTTTACACATATGTGAGAAATATGAGAATGACTAGAGCGAGGGTAGGTCCGATCAAGGACAGTAGCGGGAGATTGTGTATTGAGTCTGAAGAGATAGGAGAGGTCTTGAATGAGTACTTTTCTTCTGTACTTACAAATGAGAGGGGCGATATTGTTGGAGAGGACAGTGTGAAACAGATTGGTAAGCTCGAGGAAATACTTGTTAGGAAGGAAGATGTGTTGGGCATTTTGAAAAACTTGAGGATAGACAAGTCCCCCGGGCCTGACGGCATATATCCAAGGATTCTATGGGAAGCAAGAGATGAAATTGCAGAGCCGTTGGCAATTATCTTTTCATCCTCACTGTCAACAGGGGTGGTACCAGGGGATTGGAGAGTGGCGAATGTCGTGCCCCTGTTCAAAAAAGGAACTAGGGATAACCCTGGGAATTACAGGCCAGTTAGTCTTACTTCGGTGGTAGGCAAAGTAATGGAAAGGGTACTGAAGGATAGGATTTCTGAGCATCTGGAAAGACACTGCTTGATTAGGAATAGTCAGCACGGATTTGTGAGGGGTAGGTCTTGCCTTACAAATCTTATTGAATTCTTTGAGGAGGTGACCAAGCATGTGGATGAAGGTAAAGCAGTGGATGTAGTGTACATGGATTTTAGTAAGGCATTTGATAAAGTTCCCCATGGTAGGCTTCTGCACAAAGTAAGGAGGCATGGGATAGTGGGAAATTTGGCCAGTTGGATAACGAACTGGCTAACCGATAGAAGTCAGAGAGTGGTGGTGGATGGCAAATATTCAGCCTGGATCCCAGTTACCAGTGGTGTACCGCAGGGATCAGTTCTGGGTCCTCTGCTGTTTGTGATTTTCATTAATGACTTGGATGAGGGAGTTGAAGGGTGGGTCAGTAAATTTGCAGACGATACGAAGATTGGTGGAGTTGTGGATAGTAAGGAGGGCTGTTGTCGGCTGCAAAGAGACATAGATAGGATGCAGAGCTGGGCTGAGAAGTGGCAGATGGAGTTTAACCCTGAAAAGTGTGAGGTTGTCCATTTTGGAAGGACAAATATGAATGCGGAATACAGGGTTAACGGTAGAGTTCTTGGCATTGTGGAGGAGCAGAGAGACCTTGGGGTCTATGTTCATACATCTTTGAAAGTTGCCACTCAAGTGGATAGAGCTGTGAAGAAGGCCTATGGTGTGCTAGCGTTCATTAACAGAGGGATTGAATTTAAGAGCCGTGAGGTGATGATGCAACTGTACAAAACTTTGATAAGGCCACATTTGGAGTACTGTGTACAGTTCTGGTCGCCTCATTTTAGGAAGGATGTGGAAGCTCTGGAAAAGGTGCAAAGAAGATTTACCAGGATGTTGCCTGGAATGGAGAGTAGGTCTTACGAGGAAAGGTTGAGGGTGCTAGGCCTTTTCTCATTAGAGCGGAGAAGGATGAGGGGCGACTTGATAGAGGTTTATAAGATGATCAGGGGAATACATAGATTACAGAGAACATACAGTGCAGAAGGAGGCCATTCGGCCCATCGAGTCTGCACCGACCCACATTAATCCCTCACTTCCACCTTATCCCTGCAACCCAATAACCCCTCCCAACCCTTATGGACACTACGGGTAATTTAGCATGGCCAATCCACCTAACCTGCACGTCTTTGGACTGTGGGAGGAAACCGGAGCACCCGGAGGAAACCCACGCGGACACGGGGAGAACGTGCAAACTCCGCACAGACAGTGACCCAGCGGGGAATCGAACCTGGGACCCTGGCGCTGTGAAGCCACAGTGCTAATCACTTGTGCTACCGTGCTGCCCACTTTTTTTATAAATTTAGAATAGATAGAGTAGACAGTCAGAGACTTTTTCCCCAGGTGGAACACACCATTACAAGGGGACATAAATTTAAGGTGAAAGGTGGAAGATATAGGAGGGATATCAGAGGTAGGTTCTTTACCCAGAGAGTAGTGGGGGCATGGAATGCACTGCCTGTGGAAGTAGTTGAGTCGGAAACATTAGGGACCTTCAAGCAGCTGTTGGATAGGTACATAGATTACGGGAAAATGATATAGTGTAGATTTATTTGTTCTTAAGGGCAGCACGGTAGCATTGTGGATAGCACAATTGCTTCACAGATCCATGGTCCCAGGTTCGATTCCGGCTTGGGTCATTGTCTGTGCGGAGTCTGCACGTCCTCCCCGTGTCTGCGTGGGTTTCCTCCCACAGTCCAAAGATGTGCGGGTTAGGTGAATTGGCTAATGATAAATTGCCCTTAGTGTCCACATTGCCCTTGGTGTTGGGTGGAGGTGTTGAGTTTGGGTAGGGTGCTCTTTCCAAGAGCTGGTGCAGACTCAAAGGGCCGAATGGCCTCCTTCTGCACTGTAAATTCAATGATAATCTATGATTAATCTAGGACAAAGGTTCGGCACAACATCGTGGGCCGAAGGGCCTGTTCTGCGCTGTATTTTCTATGTTCTATGTTCTATGTTCAAATCTTTCCTTCTCTGGAAAGTTGGACTATTAGTCTATGACTACTAGATAGTCATGACCCTGGAAATAGAATAAATTCATGCTTACTTTGATCCATGGACTGGTAACGATTTCCATCTCTTGCATGCTTTCTTTGCTCTATGCTGGCTGATGCATCTGACAAATTGCACATGCCCGAACATATTGGTCGATATCTCTGTTTATTCCCGGCCAATACACCTACTGTCTGGCTCTCCCTACGACACTTTTCGATGCCTTAATGACCCTCGTGAATCTGCTGCAGAATCCCTAAGCGTAAATTGGCAGTAATCACAATCCTATCTCCCTTGAGCAGGAAACTATCTACTGTAGAAAGATCATCTCTTATATCTCGAAAGGCAGATCGACATCCAGCAGGTCGTCCTTCTTTTAGGTATTGTTTCACTTTCTGGAGCGTCACATCCTTTTCAGTTTTGGCTTTGATTGTCTGTAGTTTGCGGTCAGACACTGGTAGTATCTTGGTAAAGTAACAGGTTTGAGATTCCACTATATGGACTATCTCAGGTTCTGATGTATCAGTGGTAGCTTTGGAGAGGTTGTCCACAACACCTAAGTCTTTCCTTGACTCCTCATCTCGGTCAGCTGAAGTACTAGCCGAGTGAACCCTTTCAACTAGCTGTAATCTTTCACAATCATCCATACCAATTAATGATGATTTCTCACCCACTACCACCTTGAAGTTGGTGGGTATCTCGATATTCCCATTCTTAACAAGATAGCAGGATCCTCTTGTGACTAACGTGTTACCATTGTAATCTTCGAGCCTACAAGTGGATTGCTTTATTAGTGGTTTGTTATAAACTTGCCTTAAAGATCGTTCCGTGATAATATTTGCGTGCGCTCCTGTGTCAATTTTAAATGGTATTAGTTTGTGGATGATATGACTGTAGTGAGCCGTATCTCAAACAATGACAAATAAGACTACAGGAGGGAGATAAATCACTTTGTTGCATGGTGGACCAAAAACAACCTCTCTCTAAATGTCGGAAAGACCAATGAACTGATCATCGACATCAGGAAGAGTAGCACGACACACTCCCGTCTGCATCAATGGCTCCGAAGTGGAGATGGTCGATAGCTATATGCTCCTGGAGGTCACCATCACCAGCAGTCTGTCCTGGTCCACTCACGTTGATGCAACAGTCAAGAAAGTCCAACAACGTCTCTACTTCCTATGGAAGCTAAAGAAATTTGGTATGTCTGCATCGACTCTCACAAACTTCTACAGATGTGCCATAGAGAGCATCCTATCAGGCTACATCACAGCCTGGTATGGCAACTGCTCGGTACAAGATCGCAAAAAACTGCAGAGTGTGGTGAACTCAGCCCAACGCATCACACAAGCTTGCCACCCGCACATTGATTCTGTACACACCTCCCGCTGCCTCAGGAAGGCAGACAGCATTATTGGGGCAGCACGGTAGCATTGTGGATAGCACAATTGCTTCACAGCTCCAGGGTCCCAGGTTCGATTCCGGCTTGGGTCACTGTCTGTGCGGAGTCTGCACATCCTCCCCGTGTGTGCGTGGGTTTCCTCCGGGTGCTCCGGTCTCATCCCACAGTCCAAAGATGTGCAGGTTAGGTGGATTGGCCATGATAAATTGCCCTTAGTGTCCAAAATTGCCCTTAGTGTTGGGTGGGGTTACTGGGTTATGGGGATAGGGTGGAGCTGTTAACCTTGGGTAGGGTGCTCTTTCCAAGAGCCAGTGCAGACTCGATGGGCCAAATGGCCTCCTTCTGCACTGTAAATTCTATGATTCTATGATTATCAGAGACCCCTCCCACCCAGGCATTGCCTTCTTCCAGACCCCCTTCCATCAGGCAGAAGGTACAGAAGTCTGAAGACCCGCACATCCAGACATATGAACAGGTTCTTCCCCACAGCTACAAGACTCCTCAACGACTCCTGATCTGTTCCCTGTAAGAATACTGTCCACGATGCCCTATGCTACTCTTGCTCATATATATGCTTTGTTTGGCCCCTTGTTCCGCACAGTAACCAATTACTGTTTGTCGATGTACCATTTGTCAATGTTCCCTGTTTTTTATTCTTTTTGTCTACTATGTATGTACTGTGTACGTTCCCTCGGACACAGAAAAATACTTTTCCCTGTACTTCAGTACATGTGACAATAAATTAAATCAAATCAAATTTTAGTTTTCCATTTATTTTGAATGATGATGTGGAGATGCCAGCATTGGACTGGGGTGGGCACAGTGAGAAGTCTTACAACCCCAGGTTAAAGTCCAACAGCTTTGTTTGGAATCACTAGCTTTCGGAGCACTGTTCCTTCATCAGGTAAATCACTCGACTCACCTGCAGCGTCTCATTTACCTGCTTCTTACAGTGTGTATCAAACTTTTGTAGCACCATGCTGTATTTATTTTTATCCTCATCAGCACTGAATTCAAATGAATTATAAAGTTCTAATGCTTGCGGTCCAGCCAAATTTAATAGGAATGCTATTCTCCTTTTGTCTGAGGGACTTTCAAGCGCGGAGGCAGAAAGAAAAACTTCAACCTGTTGTTTAAAGAAAGGCCAGTTCTGCCATAGTTTACCATGTGCCCTGAAGTGGTCAGGCTTCTTGAGACCTTCCATTTTCTGATTAGTCTTCGTCATAGATTTTCTGAGTTCTGTAGCTTCTGGATTGCTTCTTCAATCTCCTAATGCTATACTTTCTTAATCTAACTGTTGTTTACTAATAAAAATAGACTCCTGGTACCATGTGGTGTTCTTGTTCTTTGTGTTGCTTATTTTTATTGTTGCCGTAGTGTTCACAAAGACCACTAATAATGGGATCAGGGGTTATGGGGAGAAGGCAGGAGACTGGGGATGAGAAAAATGTCAGCTATGATTGAATGGCAAGGGGCAGCACGGTGGCGCAGTGGTAAGCACTGCTGCCTCACGGCGCCGAGGACCAGGGTTCAAATCCCGGCCCTGGGTCACTGTCCATGTGGCGTTTACACATTCTCCCTGTGTCTGCGTGGGTTTCGCCCCTACAACCCAAAGGTGTGCAGGGTAGGTGGATTGGCCGCGCTAAATTGTCCCTTAATTGGAACAAATGAATTGGGTCCTCTAAATTTATAAAAAGTAACAAAAAAAATGATTAAATGGCGGACCAGACTCGATGGGCCAAGTGGTCTAATTCTGTTTCTCTGTCTTATGGTCCTAACAGAGATAGCTGAGGAAAATGTGGAGGCATTAGTGATGATCTTTCAGGAATCACTAGATGGGGGGACTTCCAGGTGCGGCTATGCAGAGCTAGGTCTCATATTCGGTATCTCCCGCTTGGAACGGACTTTTGGGCTCTTTTACAGGGCCCCCACGGCATTTGTTTGACATTTCCCGGTGTGGGAAGAAGACTGCAACATTCCCCTGACAGTGTCCCCCAGGAATGGTATGTCTCTTGGTTACAAGACCCGGCAGAAACAGTAAAGGATTTGGCTGTAACTGCAGGGGAGAGAGGGGCCTCTTCCAGCATGCAGGCGGGGGAAGGGCAAGTTTAAAGCTGCAATCTGACTTGAGGGCCTTTATTAAAGGTGAATTCTAGCAGCAGAGGGAACAACTGTGAAAAGATCTACCAAGGCCAGTGAAGAAGTGTGGATGAGGCTTCCGGTGGCGGCCATGGAGGAGTAGGTCGCGCATTCGGCAGCTCCCGTCTGGAACGGACTCTCAGACCTTTTTCAGGAGTTTCCACAGACTTTTTGGGGCAGATTGGTGAAGCGAACACTGCCAAAAGCATTCCCTCTCGAGACTTCCGGTTGCAGCTATGCGGAGCTAAGTCGCACATTCGGCGGCTCCCGCAAAAAAGGACTTTTGGGCTCTTTTCAGGGCCCCCAAGGGCACTTTTTCGACGTTTCCCGGTGTGGGAAGGAGTTAATAATAGCTCCCCGTCAGTATATGGCTTTGACTAGGAGCGGGGCGACAAAAAAGGTGGTGGTGGACCAGAAGAAGGGAGGGAAGGAGGACAAAATGGCGGCGGGCGGAGACCAGGCAGCGTGGAGGCAGTGGGCGGAGGAGCAACAGGAGGGTATCCAGCGCTGCCTCAGAGAGATTAAAACGGACCTGCTAGAGCCGATGAAGGCTTCTATTGATAAGCTGCTGGAGACACAGACGGCCCAGGGGGTGGTGTTCCGAGAGGCTCGACAAAAGATCTCCGACAACGAGGACGAGATCTTAGGCCTGGCAGTAAAGGTGGAGGCGCACAAGGCGCTCCACAAGAGATGGCAGGAGCAGTTCGAGGAGATGGAGAATCGGTCGAGGCGGAAGAATCTGCGGATTCTGGGCCTCCCGGAGGGGCTGGAGGGGCCGGACGTGGGGCCTATGTGGTCACCATGTTGAACTCGCTGATAGGAGCGGGGTCCTTCCAGAGGCCCCTGGAGCTGGAAGGGGCCCATAGAGTGTTGGCGAGGAGGCCCAAGGCTAACAAGCCTCCGCGGGCGGTGCTGGTGCGGTTCCATCGGTTCGTCGATCGGGAGTGTGTGCTCAGGTGGGCCAAGAAGGAGAGGAGCAGCAGGTGGGAGAACGCGGAGATTCGGATATATCAGGACTGGAGTGCGGAGGAGGCGAAGAGGAGGGCCGGGTACAATTGAGCGAAGGCGGTGCTGCACAGGAAGGGGGTGAAGTTTGGCATGTTGCAGCCGGCACGACTGTGGGTTACCGACAAGGACCGGCACCATTATTTTCAGTCTCCAGAGGAGGTGTGGGCCTTTGTTCAGGCCGAGAAGCTGGACAGAGACTGAGGGTCGGGATGGGCGATTGGGGACTGCGGTGGATATGTTATGCCTATTTTTGGTTCGGGGGGGGGGCCTTTGCATTGTTTTGGGTTTCTCTTTCTCTGTGTTTTTCTCTTTCGGGTTGGGGAGGGTGGATGGGGCGGGTTGGGCACTGTTTTGGTTGGTGGCGGGGCCTGGTAGGTGGAGAGCACGGGCTTTATTCCCCGCGCCGAAGACTGGGGGGGGGGGGAGCGAGGATTGTTTCCCGGGCTTAGAACGGAGGGGTGAGGGGGAGAGCCTGTGGATGGGGAGCGGGAGAGGAGGGTGTGCCACACAATGGGAGGAGTCGAAGGGGAGGCGGGAGTGGCCGGGGTCAGCAGGAGTCAGCTGACTTGCGGAAGTGCAATGGGGGGAGTAAACCAGCTTGGATGAGTCCTAGCCGGGGGGGGGGGGGGGGGGATCGAGTTGCTGCTGCTAAGGTCAAGGAGGAGCTAGAACGAGTGGGGGGGGGGTGGGGTCAAGACGGGGGTATGCCGCTGTGGGGAATGGGCTGGGTGTGGGGTGCGGGTGCGTGGCTGGCCGAGGAGGGGCCATGGCTAGTCGGCGGGGGAGGGGGGCGGGTAGCCCCCTGATCCGGCTGATAACCTGGAATGTAAGGGGACTGAATGGGCCGGTTAAGTGGGCCCACGTTGTTCGCGCACCTGAAGGGGCTCAAGGCGGATGTGGTTATGCTCCAGGAGACACACCTGAAGGTGGCAGACCAGGTAAGACTGAGGAAAGGGTGGGTAGGTCAGGTGTTTCACTCGGGGCTAGATGCCAAAAATCGAGGGGTGGCAATCTTGGTGGGAAAGAAGGTGTCATTCGAGGCGTCGAGCATTGTGGCAGATAATGGCGGTAGGTACATAATGGTAAGTGGTAAGTTGCAGGGAGAGAGGGTGGTACTGGTCAATGTGTATGCTCCAAACTGGGATGATGCGGGTTTTATGCGGCGTATGTTGGGTTGGATCCCAGACTTGGAAGTGGGGGGCCTGATAATGGGGGGAAACTTTAACACGGTGTTGGATCCTGCACTGGATCGATCCAGGTCTAGGACGGGTAGGAAGCCGGCGGCGGCTAGAGTGCTGAGGGGGTTTATGGACCAGGTGGGAGGGCTGGACCCTTGGAGATTTGCAAGGCCGGGGGCGAGGGAATTTTCATTCTTCTCACATGTCCATAAGGCTTATTCCTCGAATCGACTTTTTCATTTTGAGTAGGGCGCTGATAGCGAGAGTAGAGGATACCGAGTATTCGGCAATAGCCATTTCGGACCACGCCCCGCATTGGATGGACTTGGAGATGGGGGAGGAGAGGGACCAGCGCCCGTGTGGCGCTTGGCGGTGGGGCTGTTGGCAGACGAGGAGGTGAGCGAGCGGGTCCGAGGAAGTATAGAGAGGTACTTGGAGACCAACGACAACGGGGAGGTCCGAGTGGGGATGGTATGGGAGGCCCTGAAGGCGGTGGTGAGGGGAGAGCTGATCTCCATTAGGGCCCACAAGGAGAGGCGGAAGCGGGGGGAGAGGGAGAGGCAGGTGGGGGAGATAGTGAGGGTAGACAGGAGGTATGCGGAAGAACCTGAGGAAGGATTGTTGAGGAAGAGGCGCAGCCTCCAAGTCGAATTCGACCTGGTGACCACCAGGAAGGCGGAGGTGCAGTGGAGGAAGGCCCAGGGGGCGGTCTACGAGTATGGAGAAAAGACAAGCCGGACGCTGGCGCATCAGCTTCAGAACGGGACGCAGCTAGGAAGATCGGGGGAGTTAAGGACAGGGGAGGGAGTGCGGTGCGGAGTGGGGTTGGCATCAATGGGGTCTTCAGGGACTTCTACGAGGAATTGTACCGATCCGAGCCCCCACGGGAGGAGGGAGGGATGAGCCGTTTCCTGGACCAATTAAAGTTTCCAAAGGTGGAAGAGGGACTGGTGGCGGGACTGGGGGCCCCGATTGGGCTGGAGGAGCTGATCAAAGGGATAGGAAGCATGCAGGCGGGGAAGGCACCGGGGCCGGACGGTTTCCCGGTCGAGTTCTATAAAAAATATATGGACCTGTTGGGCCCGCTGTTAGTTAGGACCTTTAATGAGGCAAGGGAGTGGGGGGCTTTACCCCCGACGATGTCCCGGGCACTGATCTCCTTGATCCTGAAGCGGGACAAGGATCCCCTGCAATGTGGGTCTTACAGACTGATTTCCTTGCTAAATGTAGATGCCAAGGTGCTGGCGAAGGTCTTAGCCACGAGGATTGAGGATTGTGTGCCGCAGATCATCCATGAAGACCAGACGGGGAGGGGAGACAGTTGAACGCAAATGTGCGGAGGCTTTTGAACGTTATCATGATGCCGGCGAGGGAGGGGGAGGCGGAGATAGTGGTGGCGATGGACGCTGAGAAAGCCTTCGATAGGGTAGAGTGGGGGTACCTGTGGGAGGTGCTGAAGAGGTTCGGGTTTGGGGAGGGGTTTGTCAGGTGGGTTCGGCTGTTGTATGAGGTCCCGATGGAGAGTGTGGCCACAAATGGGAGGAGGTCCGAGTACTTTCGGTTGCACCGAGGGACGAGACAGGGGTGTCCCCTGTCCCCCCTGCTCTTCGCACTGGCGATTGAACCACTGGCTATCGCACTGAGAGAGTCGAGGAACTGGAGGGGGTTGGTGCGGGGTGGGGAGGAGCATAGGGTGTTGCTTCATGCGGACGACCTGTTGCTGTATGGGGCGGACCCGGTGGGAGGAATGCCAGAGGTAATGAGGATCCTTAGGGAATTCGGGGACTTTTTGGGGTACAAGCTCAATATGGGGAAGAGCGAGCTGTTCGTAGTTCAGCTAGGGGACCAGGAGAGGGGGATTGGCGAGCTCCCACTAAAAAGGGCGGAGAGGAGCTTCAGATATTTGGGGGTCCAGGTGGCCAGGAGCTGGGGGGCCCTGCATAGGCTTAACCTTACAAGGCTGGTGGAGCAAATGGAGGAGGAGTTCAAGAGGTGGGATGCGTTGCCGCTGTCCTTGGCGGGTAGGGTGCAGTCAATCAAAATGACGGTGCTCCCAAGGTTTTTGTTCCTGTTCCAGTGCCTCCCCGTGTTTATCCCGAAGGCTTTTTTCAGGCGGGTTAACAGGAGTATAATGGGGTTTTTGTGTGGGCGCGAGGGACTCCGAGGGTGAGAAGGGTGTTCCTGGAGTGGAGTAGAGATAGGGGTGGGGCTGGCGCTGCCCAATCTCTGTGGGTACTACTGGGCCACCAATGTGGCGATGGTGCGCAAGTGGGTGATGGAGGGGGAGGGGGCTGCATGGAAGAGGCTGGAGACGGCGTCCTGTGTGGGTACGAATCTGGGGGCGCTGGCAACGGTGCCGCTGCCGCTCCCTCCAAGGAGGTATACCACGAGCCCAGTGGTGGTGGTGGCGGCCCTCAAAATTTGGGGGCAGTGGAGGTGGCATAGGAGGGGAGTTGGGGCCTCGGCGTGGACCCCATTACGGGGGAACCACCAGTTCGCCCCAGGAAGAACAGGTGGAGGGTTTTCGGGGTGGCACAAGGCAGGGATACGAAAGTTGGGGGACCTGTTTGTGGACGGGAAGTTCGCGAGCTTGGGTGAGCTGGAGGAGAAGTACGGGCTCCCACCCGGGGAACACATTCAGGTACTTACAGGTAAGGGCGTTTGCCAGACAGCAGGTGGTGGAATTCCCGCGGCTACTGCCACGCACAGTACAGGACAGGGTGCTCTCGGGGGAGTGGGTGGGAGAGGGGAAGATCTCGGAAACTTACCAGGTGATGCAGTAAGAGGAGGAGGCCTCGGTGGTGGAGGTGAAAGGTAAGTGGGAGGAGGAGTTGGGAGAGGAGATTGAGGAAGGGACGTGGGCAGATGCCCTAGGGAGGGTGAACTCTTCCTCCTCATGCGCGAGGCTCAGCCTCATACAGTTTAAGGTGCTGCACAGGGCACACATGACAGGGACAAGGATGAGCCAGTTCTTTAGGGGTGAGGACAGGTGTGTTAGGTGCTCAGGGAGCCCAGCAAACCACACCCATATGGTCTGGGCATGCCCAGCGCTGGAGGAAGTTTGGAAGGGCGTAGCGAGGACGGTGTCGAGGGTGGTAGGAACCAGGGTCAAACCTGGCTGGGGGCTCGCAATATTTGGGGTGGCAGAGGAACCGGGAGTGCAGGAGGCGAAAGAGGCCGGAATTCTGCCCCGGCGAAGGATTCTCCTTCAGTGGAAAGATACGAGCCCCCCAAGCGTGGAATCCTGGATCAGCGATATGGCAGGGTTCATTACATTGGAGAGGGTGAAATTTGTATTGAGATGGTCGGTACAAGGGTTCTTTAGGCGGTGGCAACCGTTCTTAGACTTTCTGGCAGAACGATAGACATTGGTCAATGGCAGCAGCAGCTCGGGGGGGGGTTTACTTTATTTTTGTTTATGTTATTTACACTGGAGGGTCTGAGGAGGTGTATACACCTGTTGTGTTAAGTCGGGGTGTTAATGTTAATTTATTATTTATGTACAAGGGGGGGGGGGGAGGGTTTGGGGGGTTGCTTTTTTAGATTGTGTTTTGTACTTAACCCTGTTGGGTTCTTTTTTCTTTCTCATTTTGTTATTGACATTTTATGAAAACCTTTAATAAAAATTATTTTTTTAAAAAGGAATCACGAGATGCAGGAAGGGTCCCGGAGGACTGGAAGGTGGCTCATGTAACACCACTGTTAAGAAGGGAGGGAGGCAGAAGACGGGAAATTATAGGCCGGTTAGCCTGGCGGTCATTGGTAAGATTTTAGAGTCTGTTATTAAAGATGAAGTCGCGAAGCACTTGGAAGTGCATGGTAAAATGGGACTAAGTCAGCACGGCTTTGTCAAAGGGAGGTCGTGTCTGACAAATCTTTGAGTTCTTTGAGGAGGTAACAAGCAAGTTAGACAAAAGAGAACCAGTGGACATGATTTATTTAGATTTCCAGAAGGCCTTTGACAAGGTGCCGCATAGGAGACTGTTAAATAAGTTAAGAGCTCATGGTGTTCAGGGTAAGATTCTGGCATGGATAGAGGATGGCTGACTGGCAGAAGGCAGAGAGTGGGGATAAAGGGGTCTTTTTCAGGATGGCAGCCGGTGACTAGTGGTGTGCCTCAGGGGTCTGTGCTGGGACCACAACTTTTTACAATATACATTAATGATCTGGAAGAAGGTACTGAAGGCACTGTTGCTAAGTTTGCAGATGATACAAAGATCTGTAGAGGGACAGATAGTGTTGAGGAAGCGAGGGGGCTGCAGAAGGACTTGGACAAGCTAGGAGAGTGGGCAATGAAGTGGCAAATGAAATACAATGTGGAAAAGTGTGAGGTCATGCACTTTGGAAGGAGGAATTTAGGCATAAACTATTTTCTAAATGGGGAAATGCTTCGGAAAGCAGAAGCAAAAGGGGACTTGGGAGTTCCTGTTCACAATTCTCTTAAGGTTAATGTGCAGGTTCAGTCGGCAGTTAAGAAGGCAAATGCAATGTTAGCATTCATGTCAAGAGGGCTAGAATACAAGACCAGCGATGCACTTCTGAGGCTCTATAAGGCTCTGGTCAGACCCCATTTGGAGTATTGTAAGCAGTTTTGGATCCCGTATCTAAGGAAGGATGGGCTGGCCTTGGAAAGGGTCCAGAGGAGGTTCACGAGAATGATCCCTGGAATGAAGAACTTGTCGTATGAAGAACATTTGAGGACTCTGGGTCTGTACTCGTTGGAGTTTAGAAAGGTGAGAGGGGATCTTATTGAAACTTACAAGATACTGCGAGGCCTGGATAGAATGGATGTGGAGAGGAAGTTTCCACTTGTAGGAAAAACTAGAACCAGAGGACACCATCTCAGACTAAAAGGACGATCCTTTAAAACAGAGATGAAGAGGAATTTCTTCAGCGAGAGGATGGCGAATCTGTGGAACTCTTTACCGCAGAAGGCTGGGGAGGACAATTCACTGAGTGTCTTTAAGATAGGTTCATGATTAATAAGGGGATCAAGGATTACAGAACATAGAACATAGAACAGTACAGCACAGAATAGGCCCTTCGGCCCTCGATGTTATGCCGAGCATTGTCCGAAACG
This sequence comes from Scyliorhinus torazame, assembly GCF_047496885.1. Classification (NCBI taxonomy): domain Eukaryota; kingdom Metazoa; phylum Chordata; class Chondrichthyes; order Carcharhiniformes; family Scyliorhinidae; genus Scyliorhinus; species Scyliorhinus torazame. Next base: position 67,713,135 of record NC_092727.1, read on the forward strand.
AAAATCAAGCAATCCCACTCCCTGTCATTCTGGTGTGCTCCATGTGCCTATCCAATAACCGCTTGAAAGTTCCTAAAGTGTCCGACTCCACTATCACAGCAGGCAGTCCATTCCACACCCTGACCACTCTCTGAGTAAAGGACCTACCTCGGACATCCCTCCTATATCTTCCACCCTGAATCTTATAGTTATGTCCCCTTGTAACAGCTACTTCCAGCTGAGGAAATAGTCTCTGAACGTCCACTCTATCTATCCCCCCTCATTATCTTATAAACCTCTATTAAGTCACCTCTCATCCTCCTCCGCTCCAAAGAGAAAAGCCCTAGCTCCTTCAACCTTTCCTCATAAGACCTATCCTGCAAACCAGGCAGCATCCTGGTAAATCTCCTTTGCACCCTTTCCAATGCTTCCACATCCTTCCTATAATGAGGTGACCAGAACTGCACACAATACTCCAAATGTGGTCTCACCAGGGTCATGAATAGTTGCAGCATAACCCTGCGGCTCTTAAACTCAAGCCCCCTGTTAATAAACGCTAACACACTATAAGCCTTCTTCACGGCTCTATCCACTTGAGTGGCAACTTTCAGAGATCTGTGGACATGAACCCCAAGTTCTCTCTGTTTCTCCACATTCCTCAGAACCCTGCCGTTGACCCTGTAATCCGCATTCAAATTTTTTCTACCAAAATTAATCACCTCGCTCTTATCAGGGTTAAACTCCATCTACCATTTTTCGGCCCAGCTCTGCATCCTATCAATGTCTATTTGCAGCCTACAACAGCCCTCCACCTCATCCACTACTCCACCAATCTTGGTGTCATCAGCAAATTTACTGACCCACCCTTCAGCCCCTTCCTCCAAGTCATTGATAAAAATCACAAATAGCAGAGGACCCAGCACTGATCCCTGTGGTACACCGCTGGTAACTGGTCTCCAGTCTGAAAATTTTCCATCCACCATCACCCTCTGTCTTCTATGTGATAGCCAGTTACTTATCCAATTGGCCAAATTTCCCTCTATCCCACACCTCCTTACTTTCTTCATGAGCCGATCATGGGGAACCTTATCAAACGCCTTACTAAAATCCATGTATATGGCATCAACTGCTCTACCTTCATCTACACACTTAGTTATCTCCTCAAAGAATTAAATTAAATTTGTGAAACAAGACCTACCCTTCACCAATCCGTGTTGACTATCCCGGATTAAGCTGCATCTTTCCAAATGGTTATAAATCCTATCCTTCAGGATCTTTTCCATTATCTTCCCGACCACCAAAGTAAGACTAACTGGCCTATAATTACCAGGGTCATTCCTATTCCGTTTCTTGAACAGAGGGACAACATTCACCACTCTCCAGTCCTCTGGCACTATCCCGTGGACAGCGAGGACCCAAAGATCAAAGCCAAAGGCTCTGCAATCTCATCCCTTGCCTCATAAAGAATCCTTGGGTATATCCCATCTGGCCCAGGGGACTTGTCGACCCTCAGGTTTTTCAAAATTGCTAATACATCTTTCCTCAGAACATCTACTTCCTCCAGCCTACCAGCCCGAATCACACTCTCATCCTCAAAAACATGGCCCCTCTCCTTTGTGAACACTGAAGAAAAGTATTTATTCAACGCCTCTCCTATTTCTTCTGACTCCATGCACAAGTTCCCACTACTGTCCTTGACCGGCCCTACCCTCACCCTGGTTGTTCTTTTATTTCTCACATAAGAGTAAAAAGCCTTGGGGTTTTCCTTGATCCGACCCGCCAAGGACTTCTCATGCCCCCTCCTAGCTCTCCTAAGCTCTATTTTCAGCTCATTCCTTGCGACCTTGTAACCCTCAAGCGACCCAACTGAACCTTGTATTCTCATCCTTACATACTCTTCCTTTTTTCTCTTGACAAGACATTCAACCTCTTTTGTGAACCATGGTTCCCTCACCTGGCCATTTCCTCCCTGCCTGACAGGGACATACCTATCAAGGACACGCAGTATTTGTTCCTTGAACAAGCTCCACTTTTCATTTGTGCCTTTCCCTGACAGTTTCTGTTCCCATCTTATGCTCCCTAATTCTTGCCTAATCGAATCATAATAACCCCTCCCCCAATTATAAACCTTGCCCTGCCGTATGGCCCTATCCCTCTCCATTGCAATAGTGAAAGACACCGAATTGTGGTCACCATCTCCAAAGTGCTCTCCCACAAACAAATTTAACACTTGGCCCGGTTCATTACCCAGTACCAAATCCAATGTGGCCCCCCCCTCTTGTCGGCCTATCCACATATTGTGTCAGGCAACCCTCCTGCACACACTGTACAAAAACTGCCCCATCCAAACTGTTCAACCTATAGAGGTTCCAATCAATATTTGGAAAGTTAAAGTCACCCATGACAATTATCCTGAGACCTCCCCACCTAGCCATAATCTGTTTTGCAATTTCTTCCTCCACATCTCTATTACTATTTGGGGGCCTATAGAAAACTCCTAACAACGTGATCGCTCCTTTCCTATTTCTAACTTCAGCCCATATTATCTCAATAGGCAGATCCCCTTCAAACTGCCTTTCTGCAGCCGTTAAACTATCCTTGGTTAACAATGCTACTCCTCCACCGCTTTTCCCACCTTCCCTACTCTTACTGAAACATCTATACCCCGGAACTTCCAACAACCATTCCTCTCCTGTTCTAACATTGGGCGGGATTCTCCGCTACCCGGTGGGGCGGGGCCCACGCCGGAGCGGTTTCCACTCCGCCGGCTGGTGGGAAAGGCCTTTGGCGCCACGCCAGCCGGCGGCAAAAGGTTTTCGCCGGGCGACGCATGCGCAGGGGCGTCAGCGGCCGCTCACGGCATCCCCGCGCATGCGCAGGGGAGGGGGTCTCTTCCGCCTCCGCCATAGTGAAGACCATGGCGAAGGCGGGTGAAAGAGAGTGCCCCCATGGCACAGGCCCGCCCGCGAATCGGTGGGCCCCGATCGTGGGCCAGGCCACCGTGGGGGCACCCCCCTGGGCCAGATCGCCCTGCGCCGCCCCCCCCAGGACCTCGGAGCCTGCCCGCGCCGCCTTGTCCCGCCATTCAAAAGGAGGTTTAATCCACGCCAGGGGGCAAGGGTAGACAGCGGCGAGGCTTTGGCCCATCGTGGGCCGGAGAATCGGCGGGGGTGGGCCCGCCGACCGGCACGATTCCCGCCGACCGGCGCGGCGCGATTTCCGCCCCGGCCGAATCTCTGGTGGTGGCGAATTCGGGACACGGAAGGGGCGGGATTCACACCAGCCCCCAGTGATTCTCCGACCCGGTGGGGGGTCGGAGAATCGCGCCCCATGTCTCCGTAATGGCCACAACATCATAGTCCCAAGTACCAATCCACGCTCCAAGTTCATCTACCTTATTCCGGATGCTCCTTGCATTGAAGTAGACACACTTCAACCCACCTTTCTGTCTGCCGGTACACTCCTGCGACCTTGATACCCTCCTCAGTACCTCACTACTCTCGACACTGGCTTCTGGGACACAGCTCGTTTTCCCAGCTCCCTGACAAATTAGTTTAAACCTCCCGAATAGCCGTAGCAAATTTCCCTCCCAGGATATTGGTGCCCCTCTGGTTCAGGTGCAAACCGTCCTGTCTGTACAGGTCCCACCTTCCCCAGAATATGCTCCAATTATCCACGTACCTGAAACACTCCCTCCTACACCATCCCTGCAGCCACGTGTTTATCTGCACTCTCCCCCTGTTCCTCACCTCGCTAGCACGTGGCACCGGCAACAAACCAGAGATGGCAACATGGTTTGTCCTGGCTCTCAGCTTCCACCATAGCTCCCTAAATTCCTGTTTTAAATCCCCGTCCCTTCTCTTACCTATGTCGTTGGTACCGATGTGTACCACGACTTGTGACTGCTCCCCCTCCCCTTTAAGGATTCTGAAAACACGGTCCAAGACGTCACGGACCCTGGTACCCAGGAGGCAACATACCATCTTTCGCTGCCCCAGAACAGTCTATCTGTCCTTCTAACTATCGATCCCCAATAACTATTGCTCTCCTGCTCTCCCTCCTTCCCTTCTGAGCCACAGGGACGGACTCAGTTCTGGAGATCCGTTCACCGTGGCTTACCCCTGGTAGGTCGACCCCCTCAACAGTATCCAAAACGGTATAGAACATAGAACATAGAACGATACAGCGCAGTACAGGCCCTTCGGCCCACGATGTTACACCAAAACAAAAGCCATCTAACCTACACTATGCCCTTATCATCCATATGCTTATCCAATAAACTTTTAAATGCCCTCAATGTTGGCGAGTTCACTACTGTTGCAGGTAGGGCATTCCACGGCCTCACTACTCTTTGTGTAAAGAACCTACCTCTGACCTCTGTCCTATATCTATTACCCCTCAGTTTAAAGCTATGTCCCCTCGTGCCAGCCACTTCCATCCGCGGGAGAAGGCTCTCACTGTCCACCCTATCTAACCCCCTGATCATTTTGTATGCCTCTATTAAGTCTCCTCTTAACCTTCTTCTCTCCAACGAAAACAACCTCAAGTCCATCAGCCTTTCCTCATAAGATTTTCCCTCCATACCAGGCAACATCCTGGTAAATCTCCTCTGCACCCGCTCCAAAGCCTCCACGTCCTTCCTATAATGCGGTGACCAGAACTGTACGCAATACTCCAAATGCGGCCGTACCAGAGTTTTGTACAGCTGCAACATGACCTCCTGACTCCGGAACTCAATCCCTCTGCCAATAAAGGCCAACACTCCATAGGCCTTCTTCACAACCCTATCAACCTGGGTGGCAACTTTCAGGGATCTATGTACATGGACACCTAGATCCCTCTGCTCATCCACACTTCCAAGAACGTTACCATTAGCCAAATATTCCGCATTCCTGTTATTCCTTCCAAAGTGAATCACCTCACACTTCTCTGCATTAAACTCCATTTGCCACCTCTCAGCCCAGCTCTGCAGCTTATCTATGTCCCTCTGTAACCTGCTACATCCTTCCACACTGTCGACAACACCACCGACTTTAGTGTCGTCTGCAAATTTACTCACCCACCCTTTTGCGCCTTCCCCTAGGTCATTGATAAAAATGACAAACAGCAACGGCCCCAGAACAGATCCTTGTGGTACGCCACTTGTAACTGAACTCCATTCTGAACATTTCCCATCAACCACCACCCTCTGTCTTCTTTCAGCTAGCCAATTTCTGATCCACATCTCTAAATCACCCTCAATCCCCAGCCTCCGTATTTTCTGCAATAGCCTACCGTGGGGAACCTTATCAAACGCTTTGCTGAAATCCATATACACCACATCAACTGCTCTACCCTCGTCTACCTGTCCAGTCACCTTCTCAAAGAACTCGATAAGGTTTGTGAGGCATGACCTACCCTTCACAAAGCCATGCTGACTATCCCTGATCATATTATTCCTATCTAGATGATTATAAATCTTGTCTCTTATAATCCCCTCCAAGACTTGTTACTTGTTACTGAGGGGAACGACCACAGAGGATCCCTGCACTGACTGCTTCCTCCCAGCCCCTCTCACCGTCACCCGTCTACCTTGATTCTTCGGAGTAACTAAATCCCTGAAGCTACTATCTATGACCACCTCTGCCTCCCGAATGATCCGAAGTTCATCCAGCTCCAGTTCCCTAACACGGTTTCTGAGGAGCTGGAGATGGGTGCACTTCCCACAGGTGAAATCAGCAGGGACACTGATGGCGTCCGTCACCTCAAACATTCTGCAGGAGGAACATTGCACTGCCTTCCCTGCCATCCCCTCTAGATAAAACAAGAAAAAGAAAGAAAGAGCTTACCTGTTATTCACTCTACCCCTTAGGTTAAAGGAGGTGGAAGGGTGGGGGACACTAGGGTTTAGAAACTGCCCAACTTAAATACAGATAAAATAAAACACTTAACCAGCAACCACTGCGCCCCACACAAGAACAGCAATCAGCTGTTATGGGCCTGCGCAAACAAGTTAAATCTTTACGACTTACCCAGCAGTCACTCTGTCCTCACTCCGACCGGATTCAGCTGGAAATTCCCAACAGTAAGTTTTAAAAAACTTTACTCCCCTTCTCAGCAAGCACTCACTCAGCAACCACTGCGCCCCACATGATAACACCTCAGGGAAAAGAAAAACTACTTACCAGTCGCCAGCCAATCACTTACCTGCAGGCTGTGACGTCACGGTTCAACTTCTTTCTACTTCTACCTGCCCTCTAGTCTCCCTCTTGATCTTTACTTGGCTGGGATCCTTACAGTGATTGTCTTTTTTTTTATATGGGGAGAAGGCAGGAGAATGGGGGATAAGAAAATATCAGCCATGATTGAATGGCGGAGCAGACTCGATGGGCCAAGTGGCCTAATTCTGCTCCTATGTCTTATGGGCTCAGAAAATAGCTTTAACTTAAACAAAGCGATAAATTTATTAACACTACTAACTTGGATTCGACACGTACTCCTAAAGAATACACAGTTGATTGATAACATTGAAACTGCACTCATCTACAGCTAATCTCACTACTGGTTGAAACTATGATCGGTACTCACTTCCACTATCTGTACTTCTGACTCTCACTTGCTAACTCCTGCACACACTCTCCCTCAAGGCTTTGCATCACTGCCTAAAAGTTGTAACTGTAGCTCTCTCTAGTGGCTACTTTCGACACTTCATTAACATTGCAGTTCTGATAGTTATGATAATACCATAGGGAGCTCTGAGGAGATCTCCATATTCGCAGCTGTCATTCCCACCCTCCACCAGCGCAGAGACACATAGCTCGGTGGGTGACAGAGGTGGACAGGCTTCTGAGGCACATTCTGGCGAGCACCAGTTGTTGATGCACATCAGGTGAAGGCAGGAATGCGCAGGAGAGACAGCATGATTCAGAGGTCTGCTGGATCCCAGAACCCAGCTGCCCCGGCACCTGTCCGATGCTGAGCCTCTGAACCAGGTTTACCCGGAGCTGGTCCAGTCGATAGGGTGTGGAGTGATATTCAGAGGGGTATGTCAGCAACACTCCAGCAGGTCCATAGCCTACCAGAAATCTATAGGTGCAGGAGATTGCACCAACAGTGTGTGGCACTGAGGCCAACACTGCTGGGAAGGCGACCCCAGTGGAGAGCCTGTGCACAACATCAGCAGCATGAGTGGTGGTGTCCAAGGCGTGGCTCAGTCAGTGACGGCCATGGCCGAGCGCCTCAACAGCATGTCCCAGTCATTGGGGAATGTGTCCCAGTCCCAGGTGGACCTTGATGAGGCCCTCTACAGGATGTCCCATTTGCTGGGGGAGGTGTCCCAGTCTTAGTTGGACATAGCTGAAGCGCATCAGAGCATGTCCCAGTCACTGTGGATCATCGCCAAGGGCTCCGACACCATTCTGCAGACATTGGGGAGCTGCCAGGGCTGGCAGAGCGAGATGAGACAGGGGCAGCCGAGGCTGGGTCCAACTGCCCCTCTGTCCCGGGGTGAACGCTAGGGCCCTAGGGGCACCCACCAAGAGGAGGCTACCAACCTGGAGCCACCCTTCGGAGTGGAGATGGTGGCCCACCAGCTCCCCCGAAACTCATCCCCTGACAACGGCGCATCTCGGGGTCAGCACCCGGACCAGAGTGGCACAGCGGGACATGTGCCGCCAGCAAGTGGCCCGGGGCCCTTCGGCCCCAGGGCTTGCCAGTGTTATCGAAGGCCACGGGACGCGATAGGCAGCAGGCTGCTTCCACCTTTGATGTGCATCTTCGGGACGCACCGAAGCGCATAGGTAGAGGACGGAAGGCTCAGTAGGTCGAGGATCACTGAGCGGGCACTGGGGAAAAAGGGGGTAAGGGGGTTGGAAGAGGCAATAATGGGTGAGGGGGTGTGGGAAGAGTTGGAGGGAGGGATTGGGAGGGATAGGGAAGGTGGGGCCGCACCATCAGGGTCAGTGGCAGTCGGGGGAGTGACGGGTCCACGCCCTATGTGAAGCGGGTGAGGGTGAGAGTCTCCTTGGCCCTCCGGGCTTGCTAGACACTCACCGTTTCCACCTGTCCTCCATCCTCCAGGTCTGCCCCGGCACCAGCACCAGCCCCTCCTGGTTACTCGTCTGCTTGTCCTCGTCCTCGGAGGTGGACACATAGCCCTCGCCATCCACCTCCAGTATGTCGCTCCGCTGCTTTGCCAGGTTGGGGAGGGCACAGTAGACCACCACAAAGTGAGTGACCCTCCGGGGAGTGTACTGCAGTGCACCACTAGAGCGGTCGAGGTATCATCTTGAGGAGTCCGATGCACCGCTGTCAAGCCCGGGTGGCCGCATGGGCCTCGTTGTATCAGGCCTCCGCATCAGTCACCGGCCTCCGAACCGGCGTCATTCGCCAGGTCCTAAGCGGGTACCACTTATCTTCCAAGAGCAAACCAGCCATCCTGGGGTGGTCCTTGAAGAGGCCGGGGATGTCCGACTGCCCCAGGATGTAGCTGTCGTGCACACTCCCTGGGAAGCGGTACACATATTCATGATATTGAGATGGTGATCGCACACGAGCTGGACGTACATGGTGTGGAACCCGTCCTGTTGATGTAGGGCACTCCCTGATGGCCCAGTGAGCGCAAGGCAACATGCATGCCTTCCATTACCCCCTGGACCTGGGCATCCCGGCGATGGCACAGAATCCTGCTGCCTGGTCATCTTGTTGGCCTGGTCCATGTCAAAGTTTATATCGTTTTCTGCCTGGGCAAACAGGGCATCCAGGACTTCACAGATACACTTGTGTGCTGTCGCCTGTGAGATGTCACACATGTCCCTGCACGAGCCCTGGAATGATGCTGAGGCATAAAGGTCCAGGGCTGCGGTAACCTTGACAGCCATTCGGAGTGGGTATCCTTCTCCCCCATGTGGTGCCAGGTCCGCAAGGACATGGCATAGGTGCCACATCATTAGCAATAGACTTCAGCCTTACGGTCAGATGCCTCCATGGTCAGTGGTATTTATGGGTGATCGGTGGGCAGAGAGGCAGGGGCTGGTGTTGCCCTCGTAACAGGTATACACAATCCCGAGGGAGACACCCAGACCTCGCCCATGGGCGACCACCCCCCCACTCGCCCCCACCGATGGTGGCCAGCCCCGACCGAGGCTGGCTGCTCGGGGGGTAGGACTCCCCAACCCCCAAGCACCAGGGCAGCAACCTCAGTGCCCCCTGGGAGCGAAGATTACTACTCACCTGCTCGGTACCCCGCAGCAGCCCTTCCACGAGCTTCACATTTTATAAAGGAGTACTAATCGCTGCCAGCATGACCACCTGCTGGGGGGGCCGTTAGATAGGGGGTCGCTCCCATTAATTGTATGGAGATTGGCTTTAAGTGGTGATCATTGGTTTCTCGCCACGTTACAGCGGGATCCTGATTTCGCCAATGGGAGCGGGCAGGTTAGATCGAAAACGATCGGCGCTTGGCACAGTTCTTGATTTTGGCCTCTCCCGTGATCTACCGGCCGCTTCACACTCTCGCTCATGCGCAACGTGGCCATTGAATCGCACCTAATGTATCTGAAATTCCTACATTCATCCAACTCCCCCTTAAAAAAATAAACCAGCAATATAAACAGATGCTTCATTTTCCAAAGCCATTCAAGTCTAAACATTTCATGTTGCTAAACACCCTAACTAATGCTCTGTAAGGTACAATTCATATTAAATTTAAGCATGCAAATTTAAACATGTGTATCGTCCATTTCAGTCTTTCTTTCCCATCTTCGAACCTCCCAGTCGTCTCATATTTCAAAGTCGTGATAGTGCATCTACAAACACGTTTTCTCTTCCTGCTACATGTATAATTTTTAAGTTAAATGGTTGCAGCAAAGAACTCCATCTAACAGTCTTGCATTTAGATCCTTAAGCTTTTCCAAAAGCTACTGGATTATGGTCTATACAAACAACTGTCTCTGATGAATTGTTACCAACATAATTGTCAAAATGCTGTAACACCAATACCAAACCCGAAGTTTCCTTACTGATGGTCGAATATTTATATTGATGAATATTTAGTTTCCGAAAAAAATAACCAACAAGCCTTTCTATTCATTCATCCTCTTCCTGCAGCAGTACAGATCAACACCCACATCACTCACATCAATTCTCACCTTGAGTGGCTTGGCATAATTAGGAGTCACCAAAACTGGCACGGTGTTTAATACAAAGAACGAAGAAAATTACAGCACAGGAATAGGCCCTTAAGCCCTCCAAGGCTGCACTGATCAGGCTGCCCATCAGGACTAAAGCCCCCTAACCTTTTGGGGACCATAGCCCTCTATTCCCATCCGGAGTGAGACTTTGAATGTGCTGAAACTGTGAATGTACTGAGACTGTGAATGTAGTGAGACTGTGAATGTCCTGAGACTGTGAATGTGCTGAGACTGTGAATGTGCCGAGACTGTGAATGTATTGATACTGCGAATGTAGTGAGACTGTGAATGTCCTGAGACTGTGAATGTGCTGAGACTGTGAATATACTGATACTGTGAATGTAGTGAGACTGTGAATGTCCTGAGACTGTGAATGTGCTGAGACTGTGAATGTGCTGAGACTGTGAATGTGCTGAGACTGTGAATGCAGTGAGACGGTGAATGTAGTGAGACAGTGAAGGTAGTGAGACTGTGAATGTGCTGAGACTGTGACTGTAGTGAGACTGGGAAGGTAGTGAGACTGTGAATGTAGTGAGACTGTGAATGTGCTGAAACTGTGAATGTAGTGAGACTGTGAAAGTAGTGAGACTGTGAATGTGATGAAACAGTGAATGTGATGAAACAGTGAATGTGCTAAGACTGTGAATGTAGTGAGACTGTGAATGTGCTAAGACTGTGAATGTAGTGAGACTGTGAATGTAGTGAGACTGTGAATGTGCTAAGACTGTGAATGTAGTGAGACTGTGAATGTGCTGAGACTGTGAATGTGCTGAGACTGTGAATGCAGTGAGATGGTGAATGTAGTGAGACTGTGAATGTAGTGAGACTGTGAATGTGCTGAAACTGTGAATGTAGTGAGACTGTGAAAGTAGTGAGACTGTGAATGTGATGAAACAGTAAATGTGATGAAACAGTGAATGTGCTAAGACTGTGAATGTAGTGAGACTGTGAATGTGCTAAGACTGTGAATGTAGTGAGACTGTGAATGTGCTAAGACTGTGAATGTAGTGAGACAGTGAAGGTAGTGAGACTGTGAATGTGCTGAGACTGTGACTGTAGTGAGACTGGGAAGGTAGTGAGACTGTGAATGTAGTGAGACTGTGAATGTGCTGAAACTGTGAATGTAGTGAGACTGTGAAAGTAGTGAGACTGTGAATGTGATGAAACAGTGAATGTGATGAAACAGTGATTGTGCTAAGACTGTGAATGTAGTGAGACTGTGAATGTAGTGAGACTGAGAATGTGCTAAGACTGTGAATGTAGTGAGACTGTGAATGTGCTAAGACTGTGAATGTAGTGAGACTGTGAATGTAGTGAGACTGTGAATGTGCTAAGACTGTGAATGTAGTGAGACAGTGAATGTGCAGAGACTGTGAATGTGCTGAGACTTTGAATGCAGTGAGACGGTGAATGTAGTGAGACAGTGAAGGTAGTGAGACTGTGAATGTGCTGAGACTGTGACTGTAGTGAGTCTGTGAAAGTAGTGAGACTGTAAATGTGATGAAACAGTGAATGTGATGAAACAGAGAATGTGCTAAGACTGTGAATGTAGTGAGACTGTGAATGCAGTGAGTCTGTGAATGTGCTAAGACTGTGAATGTAGTGAGACTGTGAATGTAGTGAAACTGTGAATGTAGTGAGACTGTGAATGTAGTGAGACTGTAAATGTAGTGAGACTGTGAATGTAGTGAGACTGTGAATGTGGTGAGACTGTGAATGTGGTGAGACTGTGAATGTGCTGAGACTGTGAATGCAGTGAGACGGTGAATGTAGTGAGACTGTGTATGTGCTGAGACTGTGACTGTAGTGAGACTGGGAATGTAGTGAGACTGTGAATGTGCTGAAACTGTGAATGTAGTGAGACTGTGAAAGTAGTGAGACTGTGAATGTGATGAAATAGTGAATGTGATGAAACAGTGAATGTGCTAAGACTGTGAATGTAGTGAGACTGTGAATTTAGTGAGACTGTGAATGTGCTGAGACTGTGAATGCAGTGAGATGGTGAATGTAGTGAGACTGTGAATGTAGTGAGACTGTGAATGTGCTGAAACTGTGAATGTAGTGAGACTGTGAAAGTAGTGAGACTGTGAATGTGATGAAACAGTAAATGTGATGAAACAGTGAATGTGCTAAGACTGTGAATGTAGTGAGACTGTGAATGTGCTAAGACTGTGAATGTAGTGAGACTGTGAATGTGCTAAGACTGTGAATGTAGTGAGACAGTGAAGGTAGTGAGACTGTGAATGTGCTGAGACTGTGACTGTAGTGAGACTGGGAAGGTAGTGAGACTGTGAATGTAGTGAGACTGTGAATGTGATGAAACAGTGAATGTGATGAAACAGTGATTGTGCTAAGACTGTGAATGTAGTGAGACTTTGAATGTAGTGAGACTGAGAATGTGCTAAGACTGTGAATGTAGTGAGACTGTGAATGTGCTAAGACTGTGAATGTAGTGAGACTGTGAATGTAGTGAGACTGTGAATGTGCTAAGACTGTGAATGTAGTGAGACAGTGAATGTGCAGAGACTGTGAATGTGCTGAGACTTTGAATGCAGTGAGACGGTGAATGTAGTGAGACAGTGAAGGTAGTGAGACTGTGAATGTGCTGAGACTGTGACTGTAGTGAGTCTGTGAAAGTAGTGAGACTGTAAATGTGATGAAACAGTGAATGTGATGAAACAGAGAATGTGCTAAGACTGTGAATGTAGTGAGACTGTGAATGCAGTGAGTCTGTGAATGTGCTAAGACTGTGACTGTAGTGAGACTGGGAATGTAGTGAGACTGTGAATGTGCTGAAACTGTGAATGTAGTGAGACTGTGAAAGTAGTGAGACTGTGAATGTGATGAAACAGTGAATGTGATGAAACAGTGAATGTGCAAAGACTGTGAATGTAGTGAGACTGTGAATTTAGTGAGACTGTGAATGTGCTAAGACTGTGAATGTAGTGAGACTGTGAATGTAGTGAGACTGTAAATGTAGTGAGACTGTGAATGTGCTGAGACTGTAAATGTAGTGAGACTGTGAATGTAGTGAGACTGTGAATGTGGTGAGACTGTGAATGTGGTGAGACTGTGAATGTGCTGAGACTGTGAATGCAGTGAGACGGTGAATGTAGTGAGACTGTGTATGTGCTGAGACTGTGACTGTAGTGAGACTGGGAATGTAGTGAGACTGTGAATGTGCTGAAACTGTGAATGTAGTGAGACTGTGAAAGTAGTGAGACTGTGAATGTGATGAAACAGTGAATGTGATGAAACAGTGAATGTGCAAAGACTGTGAATGTAGTGAGACTGTGAATTTAGTGAGACTGTGAATGTGCTAAGACTGTGAATGTAGTGAGACTGTGAATGTAGTGAGACTGTAAATGTAGTGAGACTGTGAATGTAGTGAGACTGTGAATGTGGTGAGACTGTGAATGTGGTGAGACTGTGAATGTGCTGAGACCGTGAAAGTGCTGAGACCGTGAAAATGCTGAGACTGTGAATGAAGTGAGACTGTGAAAGTAGTGAGATTGTGAATGTGATGAAACAGTGAATGTGCTGAGACTGTGAATGTAGTGAGACTGTGAATGTGCTGAGACTGTGAATGAGCTGAGACTGTGAATGCAGTGAGACTGTGAATGTAGTGAGCCTGTGAATGTGGTGAGACTGTGAATGTGGTGAGACGGTGAATGTGCTGAGACCGTGAAAGTGCTGAGACCGTGAAAATGCTGAGACTGTGAATGAAGTGAGACTGTGAAAGTAGTGAGATTGTGAATGTGATGAAACAGTGAATGTGCTGAGACTGTGAATGTAGTGAGACTGTGAATGTGCTGAGACTGTGAATGAGCTGAGACTGTGAATGCAGTGAGACTGTGAATGTAGTGAGCCTGTGAATGTGGTGAGACTGTGAATGTGGTGAGACGGTGAATGTGCTGAGACTGTGAATGTGGTGAGACTGTGAATGTGGTGAGACCGTGAAAGTGCTGAGACCGTGAAAATGCTAAGACTGTGAATGAAGTGAGACTGTGAAAGTAGTGAGATTGTGAATGTGATGAAACAGTGAATGTGCTGAGACTGTGAATGTAGTGAGACTGTGAATGTGCTGAGACTGTGAATGTGCTGAGACTGTGAATGTAGTGAGACTGTGAATGTGCTGAGACTGTGAATGTGCTGAGACTGTGAATGCAGTGAGACGGTGAATGTAGTGAGACAGTGAAGGTAGTGAGACTGTGAATGTGCTGAGACTGTGACTGTAGTGAGACTGGGAAGGGAGTGAGACTGTGAATGTAGTGAGACTGTGAATGTGCTGAAACTGTGAATGTAGTGAGACTGTGAAAGTAGTGAGACTGTGAATGTGATGAAACAGTGAATGTGATGAAACAGTGAATGTGCTAAGACTGTGAATGTAGTGAGACTGTGAAAGTAGTGAGATTGTGAATGTGATGAAACAGTGAATGTGCTGAGACTGTGAATGTAGTGAGACTGTGAATGTGCTGAGACTCTGAATGTGCTGAGACTGTGAATGGAGTGAGACGGTGAATGTAGTGAGACAGTGAAGGTAGTGAGACTGTGAATGTGCTGAGACTGTGACTGTAGTGAGACTGGGAAGGTAGTGAGACTGTGAATGTAGTGAGACTGTGAATGTGCTGAAACTGTGAATGTAGTGAGACTGTGAAAGTAGTGAGACTGTGAATGTGATGAAACAGTGAATGTGATGAAACAGTGAATGTGCTAAGACTGTGAATGTAGTGAGACTGAGAATGTGCTAAGACTGTGAATGTAGTGAGACTGTGAATGTAGTGAGACTGTGAATGTGCTACTGTGAATGTTGTGAAACTGTGAATGTAGTGAGACTGTGAATGTAGTGAGACTGTAAATCTAGTGAGATTGTGAATGTAGTGAGTCTGTGAATGTGGTGAGACTGTGAATGTGGTGAGACTGTGAATGTGCTGAGTCTGTGAATGCAGTGAGACGGTGAATGTAGTGAGACTGTGTATGTGCTGAGACTATGACTGTAGTGAGACTGGGAAGGTAGTGAGACTTTGAATGTAGTGAGACTGTGAATGTGCTGAAACTGTGAATGTAGTGAGACTGTGAAAGTAGTGAGACTGTGAATGTGATGAAACAGTGAATGTGATGAAACAGTGAATGTGCTAAGACTGTGAATGTAGTGAGACTGAGAATGTGCTAAGACTGTGAATGTAGTGAGACTGTGAATGTAGTGAGACTGTGAATGTGCTACTGTGAATGTAGTGAAACTGTGAATGTAGTGAGACTGTGAATGTAGTGAGACTGTAAATCTAGTGAGACTGTGAATGTGATAAGACTGTGAATGTAGTGAGACTGTGAATGTGCTGAGACTGTGAATGTGCTGAGACTGTGAATGCAGTGAGATGGTGAATGTAGTGAGACTGTGAATGTAGTGAGACTGTGAATGTGCTGAAACTGTGAATGTAGTGAGACTGTGAAAGTAGTGAGACTGTGAATGTGATGAAACAGTAAATATGATGAAACAGTGAATGTGCTAAGACTGTGAATGTAGTGAGACTGTGAATGTGCTAAGACTGTGAATGTAGTGAGACTGTGAATGTGCTAAGACTGTGAATGTAGTGAGACAGTGAAGGTAGTGAGACAGTGAATGTGCTGAGACTGTGACTGTAGTGAGACTGGGAAGGTAGTGAGACTGTGAATGTAGTGAGACTGTGAATGTGCTGAAACTGTGAATGTAGTGAGACTGTGAAAGTAGTGAGACTGTGAATGTGATGAAACAGTGAATGTGATGAAACAGTGATTGTGCTAAGACTGTGAATGTAGTGAGACTGTGAATGTAGTGAGACTGAGAATGTGCTGAGACTGTGAATGTAGTGAGACTGTGAATGTGCTAAGACTGTGAATGTAGTGAGACTGTGAATGTAGTGAGACTGTGAATGTGCTAAGACTGTGAATGTAGTGAGACAGTGAATGTGCAGAGACTGTGAATGTGCTGAGACTTTGAATGCAGTGAGACGGTGAATGTAGTGAGACAGTGAAGGTAGTGAGACTGTGAATGTGCTGAGACTGTGACTGTAGTGAGTCTGTGAAAGTAGTGAGACTGTAAATGTGATGAAGCAGTGAATGTGATGAAACAGTGAATGTGCTAAGACTGTGAATGTAGTGAGACTGTTATGCAGTGAGTCTGTGAATGTGCTAAGACTGTGAATGTAGTGAGACTGTGAATGTAGTGAAACTGTGAATGTAGTGAGACTGTGAATGTAGTGAGACTGTAAATGTAGTGAGACTGTGAATGTAGTGAGACTGTGAATGTGGTGAGACTGTGAATGTGGTGAGACTGTGAATGTGCTGAGACTGTGAATGCAGTGAGACGGTGAATGTAGTGAGACTGTGTATGTGCTGAGACTGTGACTGTAGTGAGACTGGGAATGTAGTGAGACTGTGAATGTGCTGAAACTGTGAATGTAGTGAGACTGTGAAAGTAGTGAGACTGTGAATGTGATGAAACAGTGAATGTGATGAAACAGTGAATGTGCTAAGACTGTGAATGTAGTGAGACTGTGAAAGTAGTGAGATTGTGAATGTGATGAAACAGTGAATGTGCTGAGACTGTGAATGTAGTGAGACTGTGAATGTGCTGAGACTCTGAATGTGCTGAGACTGTGAATGCAGTGAGACGGTGAATGTAGTGAGACAGTGAAGGTAGTGAGACTGTGAATGTGCTGAGACTGTGACTGTAGTGAGACTGGGAAGGTAGTGAGACTGTGAATGTAGTGAGACTGTGAATGTGCTGAAACTGTGAATGTAGTGAGACTGTGAAAGTAGTGAGACTGTGAATGTGATGAAACAGTGAATGTGATGAAACAGTGAATGTGCTAAGACTGTGAATGTAGTGAGACTGAGAATGTGCTAAGACTGTGAATGTAGTGCGACTGTGAATGTAGTGAGACTGTGAATGTGCTACTGTGAATGTAGTGAAACTGTGAATGTAGTGAGACTGTGAATGTAGTGAGACTGTAAATCTAGTGAGACTGTGAATGTAGTGAGACTGTGAATGTGGTGAGACTGTGAATGTGGTGAGACTGTGAATGTGCTGAGTCTGTGAATGCAGTGAGACGGTGAATGTAGTGAGACTGTGTATGTGCTGAGACTGTGACTGTAGTGAGACTGGGAAGGTAGTGAGACTTTGAATGTAGTGAGACTGTGAATGTGCTGAAACTGTGAATGTAGTGAGACTGTGAAAGTAGTGAGCCTGTGAATGTGATGAAACAGTGAATGTGATGAAACAGTGAATGTGCTAAGACTGTGAATGTAGTGAGACTGTGAATTTAGTGAGACTGTGAATGTGCTAAGACTGTGAATGTGCTAAGACTGTGAATGTAGTGAGACTGTGAATGTAGTGAGACTGAGAATGTGCTAAGACTGTGAATGTAGTGAGACTGTGAATGTAGTGAGACTGTGAATGTGCTACTGTGAATGTAGTGAAACTGTGAATGTAGTGAGACTGTGAATGTAATGAGACTGTAAATCTAGTGAGACTGTGAATGTGATAAGACTGTGAATGTAGTGAGACTGTGAATGTGCTGAGACTGTGAATGTGCTGAGACTGTGAATGCAGTGAGATGGTGAATGTAGTGAGACTGTGAATGTAGTGAGACTGTGAATGTGCTGAAACTGTGAATGTAGTGAGACTGTGAAAGTAGTGAGAGTGTGAATGTGATGAAACAGTAAATATGATGAAACAGTGAATGTGCTAAGACTGTGAATGTAGTGAGACTGTGAATGTGCTAAGACTGTGAATGTAGTGAGACTGTGAATGTGCTAAGACTGTGAATGTAGTGAGACAGTGAAGGTAGTGAGACAGTGAATGTGCTGAGACTGTGACTGTAGTGAGACTGGGAAGGTAGTGAGACTGTGAATGTAGTGAGACTGTGAATGTGCTGAAACTGTGAATGTAGTGAGACTGTGAAAGTAGTGAGACTGTGAATGTGATGAAACAGTGAATGTGATGAAACAGTGATTGTGCTAAGACTGTGAATGTAGTGAGACTGTGAATGTAGTGAGACTGAGAATGTGCTAAGACTGTGAATGTAGTGAGACTGTGAATGTGCTAAGACTGTGAATGTAGTGAGACTGTGAATGTAGTGAGACTGTGAATGTGCTAAGACTGTGAATGTAGTGAGACAGTGAATGTGCAGAGACTGTGAATGTGCTGAGACTTTGAATGCAGTGAGACGGTGAATGTAGTGAGACAGTGAAGGTAGTGAGACTGTGAATGTGCTGAGACTGTGACTGTAGTGAGTCTGTGAAAGTAGTGAGACTGTAAATGTGATGAAGCAGTGAATGTGATGAAACAGTGAATGTGCTAAGACTGTGAATGTAGTGAGACTGTTATGCAGTGAGTCTGTGAATGTGCTAAGACTGTGAATGTAGTGAGACTGTGAATGTAGTGAAACTGTGAATGTAGTGAGACTGTGAATGTAGTGAGACTGTAAATGTAGTGAGACTGTGAATGTAGTGAGACTGTGAATGTGGTGAGACTGTGAATGTGGTGAGACTGTGAATGTGCTGAGACTGTGAATGCAGTGAGACGGTGAATGTAGTGAGACTGTGTATGTGCTGAGACTGTGACTGTAGTGAGACTGGGAATGTAGTGAGACTGTGAATGTGCTGAAACTGTGAATGTAGTGAGACTGTGAAAGTAGTGAGACTGTGAATGTGATGAAACAGTGAATGTGATGAAACAGTGAATGTGCTAAGACTGTGAATGTAGTGAGACTGTGAATTTAGTGAGACTGTGAATGTGCTAAGACTGTGAATGTAGTGAGACTGTGAATGTAGTGAGACTGTAAATGTAGTGAGACTGTGAATGTAGTGAGACTGTGAATGTGGTGAGACTGTGAATGTGGTGAGACTGTGAATGTGCTGAGACCGTGAAAGTGCTGAGACCGTGAAAATGCTGAGCCTGTGAATGAAGTGAGACTGTGAAAGTAGTGAGATTGTGAATGTGATGAAACAGTGAATGTGCTGAGACTGTGAATGTAGTGAGACTGTGAATGTGCTGAGACTGTTAATGAGCTGAGACTGTGAATGCAGTGAGACTGTGAATGTAGTGAGCCTGTGAATGTGGTGAGACTGTGAATGTGGTGAGACGGTGAATGTGCTGAGACCGTGAAAGTGCTGAGACCGTGAAAATGCTGAGACTGTGAATGAAGTGAGACTGTGAAAGTAGTGAGATTGTGAATGTGATGAAACAGTGAATGTGCTGAGACTGTGAATGTAGTGAGACTGTGAATGTGCTGAGACTGTGAATGTGCTGAGACTGTGAATGTAGTGAGACTGTGAATGTGCTGAGACTGTGAATGTGCTGAGACTGTGAATGCAGTGAGACGGTGAATGTAGTGAGACAGTGAAGGTAGTGAGACTGTGAATGTGCTGAGACTGTGACTGTAGTGAGACTGGGAAGGTAGTGAGACTGTGAATGTAGTGAGACTGTGAATGTGCTGAAACTGTGAATGTAGTGAGACTGTGAAAGTAGTGAGACTGTGAATGTGATGAAACAGTGAATGTGATGAAACAGTGAATGTGCTAAGACTGTGAATGTAGTGAGACTGTGAATGTAGTGAGACTGAGAATGTGCTAAGACTGTGAATGTAGTGAGACTGTGAATGTAGTGAGACTGTGAATGTGCTACTGTGAATGTAGTGACACTGTGAATGTAGTGAGACTGTGAATGTAGTGAGACTGTAAATCTAGTGAGACTGTGAATGTAGTGAGATTGTGAATGTGATGAAACAGTGAATGTGCTGAGACTGTGAATGTAGTGAGTCTGTGAATGTGCTGAGACTGTGAATGTGCTGAGACTGTGAATGCAGTGAGACGGTGAATGTAGTGAGACAGTGAAGGTAGTGAGACTGTGAATGTGCTGAGACTGTGACTGTAGTGAGACTGGGAAGGTAGTGAGACTGTGAATGTAGTGAGACTGTGAATGTGCTGAAACTGTGAATGTAGTGAGACTGTGAAAGTAGTGAGACTGTGAATGTGATGAAACAGTGAATGTGATGAAACAGTGAATGTGCTAAGACTGTGAATGTAGTGAGACTGTGAAAGTAGTGAGATTGTGAATGTGATGAAACAGTGAATGTGCTGAGACTGTGAATGTAGTGAGACTGTGAATGTGCTGAGACTCTGAATGTGCTGAGACAGTGAATGCAGTGAGACGGTGAATGTAGTGAGACAGTGAATGTAGTGAGACTGTGAATGTGCTGAGACTGTGACTGTAGTGAGACTGGGAAGGTAGTGAGACTGTGAATGTAGTGAGACTGTGAATGTGCTGAAACTGTGAATGTAGTGAGACTGTGAAAGTAGTGAGACTGTGAATGTGATGAAACAGTGAATGTGATGAAACAGTGTATGTGCTAAGACTGTGAATGTAGTGAGACTGTGAATGTAGTGAGACTGAGAATGTGCTAAGACTGTGAATGTAGTGAGACTGTGAATGTAGTGAGACTGTGAATGTGCTACTGTGAATGTAGTGAAACTGTGAATGTAGTGAGACTGTGAATGTAGTGAGACTGTAAATCTAGTGAGACTGTGAATGTAGTGAGACTGTGAATGTGGTGAGACTGTGAATGTGGTGAGACTGTGAATGTGCTGAGTCTGTGAATGCAGTGAGACGGTGAATGTAGTGAGACTGTGTATGTGCTGAGACTGTGACTGTAGTGAGACTGGGAAGGTAGTGAGACTTTGAATGTAGTGAGACTGTGAATGTGCTGAAACTGTGAATGTAGTGAGACTGTGAAAGTAGTGAGACTGTGAATGTGATGAAACAGTGAATGTGATGAAACAGTGAATGTGCTAAGACTGTGAATGTAGTGAGACTGTGAATTTAGTGAGACTGTGAATGTGCTAAGACTGTGAATGTAGTGAGAATGTGAATGTATTGAGACTATGAATGTAGTGAGACTGTAAATGTAGTGAGACTGTGAATGTAGTGAGACTGTGAATGTGGTGAGACTGTGAATGTGGTGAGACTGTGAATGTGCTGAGACCGTGAAAGTGCTGAGACCGTGAAAATTCTGAGACTGTGAATGAAGTGAGACTGTGAAAGTAGTGAGATTGTGAATGTGATGCAACAGTGAATGTGCTGATACTGTGAATGTAGTGAGACTGTGATTGTAGTGAGACTGTGAATGTAGTGAGACTGTGAATGTGCTGAAACTGTGAATGTGCTGAGACTGTGAATATAGTGAGACTGTGAATGTAGTGAGAGTGTGAATGTAGTGAGACTGTGAATGTGCTGAAACTGTGAATGTGCTGAGACTGTGAATATAGTGAAACTGTGAAGAAAGTGAGACTGTGAATATAGTGAGACAGTTAATTAATTGAGACTGTGAATATAGTGAGACTGTGAATGTTGTGAGACTGTGAATGTGCTAAGACTGTGAATGTAGTGAGACTGTGAATGTAGTGATAGTGTGAATGTGCCGAAACTATGAATGTGCTGAGACTGTGAATGTGCTGAGACTGTGAATGTAGTGAGACTGTGAAAGTAGTGAGATTGTGAATGTGCCGAAACTATGAATGTGCTGATACTGTGTATGTGCTGAGACTGTGAATGTGCTGAGACTGTGAATGTAGTGAGACTGTAAAAATGCTGAGACTGTGAATGTAGTGAGACTGTGAAAGTAGTGAGATTGTGAATGTGCTGAGACTGTGAACGTGCTGAGACTGTGAATGTGCTGAGACTGTGAATGTAGTGAGACTGTGAATGTGCTGAGACTGTGAATGTGCTGAAACTGTGAATGGAGCAAGACTGCGAATGTGCTGAGACTGTGAATGTGCTGAGACTGTGAATGTGCTGAGACTGTGAATGTAGTGAGACTGTGAATGTGCTAAAACTGTGCAGTGAGACTGCGGATTTGCTGAGACTGTGAATGTGCTGAGACTGTGGATCTGCTGAGGCTGTGGATGTGCTGAAACTGTGGATGTGCTGAGACTGTGAATGTGCTAAGACTGTTAATGTAGTGTGACTGTGAATGTAGTGAGACGGTGAAGGTAGTGAGACTGTGAATGTAGTGAGACGGTGAATGTGCTGAGACTGTGAATGTGCTGAGACTGTGAATGTGCTGAGACTGTGGATGTGCTGAGACTGTGGATGTGCTGAGACTGTGAATGTGCTAAGACTGTTAATGTAGTGTGACTGTGAATGTAGTGAGACGGTGAAGGTAGTATGACTAAAGTCTAAAGTCGGTGGTGTTGTCGATAGTGTGGAAGGATGTAGCATGTTACAGAGGGATAGAGATAAGCTGCAGAGCTGGGCTGAGAGGTGGCAAATGGAGTTTAATGTAGAGAAGTGTGAGGTGATTCACTTTGGAAGGAATAACAGGAATGCGGAATATTTGGCTAATGGTAAAGTTCTTGAAAGTGTGGATGAGCAGAGGGATCTAGGTGTCCATGTACATAGATCCCTGAAATTTGCCACCCAGGTTGATAGGGTTGTGAAGAATGCCTATGGAGTGTTGGCCTTTATTGGTAGAGGGATTGAGTTCCGGATTCGGGAGGTCATGTTGCAGCTGTACAGAACTCTGGTACGGCCGCATTTGGAGTATTGCGTACAGTTCTGGTCACCGCATTATAGGAAGGACGTGGAGGCTTTGGAGCGGGTGCAGAGGAGATTTACCAGGATGTTGCCTGGTATGGAGGGAAAATCTTATGAGGAAAGGCTGATGGACTTGAGGTTGTTTTCGTTGGAGAGAAGAAGGTTAAGAGGAGACTTAATAGAGGCATACAAAATGATCAGGGGGTTGGATAGGGTGGACAGTGAGAGCCTTCTCCCGCGGATGGATATGGCTGGCACGAGGGGACATAACTTTAAACTGAGGGGTAATAGATATAGGACAGAGGTCAGAGGTAGGTTCTTTACGCAAAGAGTAGTGAGGCCGTGGAATGCCCTACCTGCTACAGTAGTGAACTCGCCAACATTGAGGGCATTTAAAAGTTTATTGGATAAACATATGGATGATAATGGCATAGTGTAGGTTAGATGGCTTTTGTTTCGGTGCAACATCGTGGGCCGAAGGGCCTGTACTGCGCTGTATTGTTCTATGTTCTATGTTCTATGACTGTGAATGTAGTGAGACTGTGAAAGAGCTGAGACTTTCAATGTGCTCAAACTGTAAATGAAATGAGACGGCGAATGTAGTGAGACTGTGACTGTAGTGAGACTGTGATTGTAGTGAGACTGTGAATGTGTTGACACTGTGAATGTAGTGAGACTGTGAATGTGCTGAAATTGTGAATGTACTGTGAATTTGCTGAAACTGTGAATGCAATGAGACTGTGATTGCAATGAGACTGTTAATGTAGTTAGACTGTGAATGTAGCGAGACTATTAATTTAGTGAGACTGTGAATGTAGTGAGACTGTGAATATAGCGAGACTGTGAATGTACGAGACTGTGAATGTAGCGAGACTGTGAAAGAGCTGAGACTGTGAATGTGCTCAAACTGTGAATGAAGTGAGATGGTGAAAGTAGTGAGAATGTGGAAGTGCTGAAATTGTGAATGTGCTGAAATATGAATGCAATGAGACTGCGAATGTAGCGAGACTGTGAATGTAGCGAGACTGTGAATGTAGCGAGACTGTGAATGCGCTCAAACTGCGAATCTGCTGAATCTGCAAATCCTCTGAAACTGCGAATGTGCTGAAACTGTGAATGCAGTGAGGCTGTGAATATAGTGAGACTATGAATGTAGTGAGACTGTGACTGTAGTGAGACTGTGAATGTAGTGAGACTGTGACTGTAGTGAGACTGTGAATATAGTGAGTCTGTGAATGTAGTGAGACTATGCTGAAACTCTGACTGCGGAAACTGTGAATGTAATGAGATTGTGAATGTGCTGAGACTGTTAATGCGCTGCGACTGTGAATGTAATGAGACTATGAATATGTTGATTCGGTGAATGTGCTGATACTGTTAATGTATTGAGATTGTGAATGTGCTGAGACTGTGAATGTGCTGAAAGTGTGAATGTGCTGAGACTGAATCTGCTGAAATGGTTAATGTAGTGAGACTGTGAATCTGCAGAAATTGTGAATGTAGTGAGACTGTGAGCGTAGTGAGACTGTGAACGTAGTGAGACTGTGAATGTGCTAAAACTGTGAATGTGCTGAGACTGAATCTGCTGAAACTGTGAATGTAGTGAGACTGTGAACGTAGTGAGACTGTGAACATAGTGAGATTGAATGTGCTGAAACCCTTGTTCTGGGTTTATTGTCTGGTGATTGGCAGTCATGGCTAATTCTGATGGCTGAGGTGGGGTTTGCAGGTGGATATGGTGATGTGCTGAGAGTTGGTTGGCAGTGACCCCTGGATCTAATATAAAGCTGGGAGGTGCTGGATTTGTCAGCCAGAGTAATTTTTTACAGATTCCACTTTTGGTCTTGACCTTCTTGCTGGATTTTCCAAATAACCAAACTCTCCAGCATGGTGCTAAACAATTGTTTCACATCTTATTGCACAGGGCCTAAAGCAATTTTCAGTTTCAGGACATTGATAACAGTTTGCTTTGCTGCTGCTACTGTGGCAGGCAGTGTATTTGCTCTGATAGTGACCACGCTCGTTCCCCCCCCCCCCCCCCCCCCCCACCATATCAGAAATTCAGCTGTCCATTCAATGTACACGGTCCCATCAAATTTCTACACCCAGCAATTACTTCTGAAGTGCTGTTTTTGTTATTAGAGAATGATAATATTCCTACTTGAAGTAGCTGAGTATAGAGACAGCGCCTAAGAGAGAGATCAGCGAGATGGAGTACCCAACAGTGTATATCAGGTGAAGACGATCAAACACTTGCTGTGGAGAAATAATCAGACAGACAGGCAGTCAGCGTTCTCAGTCTGAGAGTGTTCATTTTCAGCTTTCCAATTCGGTATTAATCTCTAACTCTGTGCCAAACATGTCTACAGCCCATGAATGAAAATACACCTTGGATTGGTTGGTTAATCGTATTAGTTAATAATCCAGTTTAGTTGGTAACTCTTGGTGATGTTAGAAAATCCTTCTTTGATTTGTAAATGTTATTATTTGTTTCATTCATGGAGAGTGGGCTTCACTGCCTACGCCACAATTTATTGCACCCACTAATTGCCCTTAAGGTAGTGGTGAGCTGCTTTCCTGAACCGCTGCAGTCCCTGAGATGTAGGGACACCATTGTGCTATTAGGGAGGAGTTCCAGGATTTTGATCCAATGACAGTGAAAGAACAGTGATATATTTCAAAGTCAGGTGGTGAGTGATCTGAAGGGGAACCGCCAGGCGGTGGTGTTCCCAGGTATCTGCTGCTCTTGTCCTTCTAGATGGTCATGGCTTTGAAAGGTGCTGTCGAAGGAGCTTGGTGAGTTGCCGCAGTGCACCTTGTAGATGGTATACATGGCTGCCACTGTTTCTCAGTGATGGAGGGAGTGAACGTTTGTGGAAGGGGGAACAATCAAGCGGGCAGCTTTGTCTTGCATGGTATTGAGCTTCTTGAATGATGTTGGAGCCGCACTCATCCAGACAAGTGGAGAGTATTCCACACACTCCTGACTTGTGTCTTGTAGATGGTGGACAGGGTTTAGGGAGTCAGGAAGTGAGTTATTCGCCGCAGAGTTCCCAGCCTCTTCAAGCATCATGTGATGAATTGCAAAAACAACTATATTGTACAATCAGCAGTGAACATCCCCTTATGACCTTAAGAAAGGGGCTGGTTTAGCACACTGGGCTAAATAGCTGGCTTGTAATGCAGAACAAGGCAGCAGTGCGGGTTCAATTCCCATACCAGCCTCCCCGAACAGGCGCTGGAATGTGGTGACTAGGGGCTTTTCACAGTAACTTCACTGAAGCCTACTTGTGACAATAAATGATTATTATTATTATTATGTTGGCCAATATGGTTGCCCCTGAGGAACTCCTGCAGTGATGTCCTGGGGCCGAGTTGATTGTCCTCCAATAACCACAACCATCTTCCGCTGTGCCAGGTTTTACATCAGCCATTGATTTCAATTTTAATGGGGACCCTTGATGCCGCTCTTGATCAAATGTTACCTTGATGGAAAGGGCAGTTGCTCTAACCTCACCTCCGGAATCCAGCTATTTTGTCCATGTCTGGATCAAAGCTGTAATGAGGTCCATAGAATTAACAGTGCGGAAGGAGGCCATTTGGCCCATCGGGTCTGCACTGGCCCTTTGAAAGGGCAACCCATTTAAGCTCACATTTCCACCCATCCCCGTAACCAAGTAACCCCACCCAACCTTTTTGGACATGAAGGGCAATTTAGCGTGGCCAATCCTCCTAATCTGCTCATCTTTGGACTGTGGGAGGAAACCGGAGCACCTGGAGGAAACCCACGCAGACACGGGGAGAATGTGCAGGCTCTGCACAGACAGTGACCCAAGCTGGGAATCGAAACTGGGACCCTGGAGCTCTGAAGCAACTGTGCTAACCACTGTGCTACCGTGCCGTCCTGGTTAGGAGCAGCATGGTCCTGGCAGGACCCAACCTGAGCATCAGTGAGCAGGCTATTAGTGTATAAGTGCCGTTTGATAGCGATATCAATAATCCTTTACAGTAAACCCTGCTTTTGGTGGACAGGACATACATGGACAGTTTCCCATCTTGTCAGTGTTGTGGCTGCACTGGAACTACTTGGCTAAGTGTACGGCTAGTCCCGGAGCACAGGTTTGTTGTGCTACAGGTGGGTTGTTGTCAGGATGCATAATCTTTGTCTTATCCAGGACCTTTAGCCATTTCTTGAGTTAATAGTTCAGATAGTAAGACTGTTTAGTTGGTAAATCCTTGATTCATTAGCCACTCTTGATTAATTAGTAACTTGATTGTTTTTGCTTATCTACCTTTTGTTGCCGGTGGTCAGGCATCAGGAACTTGGTGCACTCGCTGTAGTTTGCCCAGGTTCTATTCATGCTGGGGACGAACTCCCAGTCCCCATGCACATTGCATTTACGATAGGCATGTCCTGTCAGAAGGAAGGCAACATTTCAATTTATTGTGCCGGATTCCACTGGTAAACTTGCAGCACCCCCCATTGATATCTAGTCTTCCAACAGCTCCTCGATCCACTCCTTCCCCACAATAGGCTCCAGTTTTGGCCAGTGCTTTGTGGATGATCTACGATGACTACACACTGTTCACACATTTACTTCATCCTACCCCAGGGCGTCAGACTTGAACAATGGACCATTAATCTCCGCCTCTGTTGAAAACCAGGTTACCTCATCTGTCCTACCCTTTGTCTGCATTCTCATACTTTTTAGATGTCACTCTGAACCCTAGACCATTAATTCATCCCCTCTTTCTCATCCTCTTCTTCTTGCGCCATGGAATCTTCCCTCCTTCTTCCTCCCCTTTCAAACACCCAATCAGGTCTCCTTTTATTTCTCCCTCTCAGCCTCCCCAGTCCCCATTCAAACCATCATTATTCCATCTCTGTCCCAGCTCTCCTGCTGCCAATGAACAGAGCAAGAACAACACGGGGGGATAAAAAAGCAGTGAGGGTGAGAGCAAGTGCGTGGGTTCAGAACCCTCTGAACACGTTCGAAGAGAATCTTAGATGTCAGGGGGACGTAGGTAAGTGATTGATTGGTGAGTGTTTTTCCACTTTTCTCTCTAAACTGAAAAACTAAAAAATTCAATCAGCTAACTATGACAGGAAGTGTACGAAACATAGATAGACATAGAAAATAGGAGCAGGAGGAGGCCATTCGGTCCTTCGAGCCTGCTCCGCCTTTATTGTGATCATGGCTGATCATCCAACTCAATAGCCTAATCCTGCTTCACCCCCCCCCCCCCCATAACCTTTGATCCCCTTCGCCTTAAGTGTTATATCTAACTGCTTCTTCAAAACATGCAATGTTTTGGCCTCAACTACTTCCCTTGGTAGCGAATTCCACAGGCTGACCATTCTCTGGGTGAAGACCTTTTTTCTCATCTCAGGCCTAAATGGTCTACCCCGTATCCTCAGACTGTGAACCATGGTTCTCGACATCCCCACCATCGGAAACATCCTTCCTGCATTTATCCTGTCTAGTCCTGTTAGAATTTTATAGGCTTCCGAGGTCCCCCCTCATTCTTCTTAACTCCAGCAAATAAAATCCATTCGACTCAGTCCCTCCTCATATATCAGTCCCACCATCAGAGGAATCAGTCTGGTAAACCTTTGCCGCACTTCCCCCATAGCAAGAACATCCTTCCTCAGATAAGGAGACCAAAACTGCATACAATATTCCAGGTGATGCCTCACCAAGGCCCTGTATAATTGCAGCAAGACATCCCTGCTCCTGTACTCGAATCCTCTCGCCATGAAGGCCAGCATACCATTTGTCATCTTTACCGCCTGCTGTACCTGCATGCTTACCTTCAGTGATTGGTGTACAAGGACATCCAGGTCTCATTGCACATTCCCCTTTCCAAATATATGGCCATTCAGATAATAGTCTGCCTTCCCGTTTTTGTGACCAAAGTGGATAACCTTGCATTTATCCAAATTACACTGCATCTCCCATTCATTTGCCCACTCACTCAACTTGCCCTAATCACATTGAAGGATCTCTGTATCCTCCTCACAGCTCATCCTCTCACCCAACTTCGTGCCATCTGCAAATTTGGATAAGAGTATAAGATCAGAGCAGGTCTAGAGGTATTAATTTACTGGGGCAGTACGTTTATCAGATATGGGGAGATATAAATATTATATGAAATTTATAGTTTAACTAGTTAAACTAATATAACTACAAATAATTGCTGAGTGATATTTCTAAACTTGGAATTTAATTAATTAAGGAAAACACAAGAAAGATGGCAGGACAGGTGATGTGTTGCAGCTGTAGTCTCTGAGCACTTGTGGTCACCAGTGTGTTCAACAATCACATCTGCCGTAAGGTTCTGCAGATGAAGGAACATCAACTCTGAGTGCTTGAGCTTGAGTTTGAGCTTCAGACCATATGATGCATCAGAGAATGGGAACGGGAATGAGAATGGTCCATGGTCAGGGACAGGAGGGTATGATTGCAAGTGAGGCAGACATGGAGATCCAGAATGTAGCACTGGAGGTGTCTCAGGTCCTGCAATTGTCCAACAGGTTTGACGTTCTTGCAGCATGTGTGGGTGAAAGCAGGAATTTCAGGGTATGTAAGCAAACTGACCACAGCACCATGAGAAAAGGGGACACTTAAGTGGGGGAGGAGTAATAAGAAACATGGTTGCAGCATCAAGTTGAAAGAGGACAAATACAATACTACAAATATTGGTGCTCGGCCAAAAGATTGAGGATGTTTTGAGAAACTAGCAAAGGGTGATTAAAAAAATTAAAAAGGGGGGAATTGGTGTGTGAGAGAAAACTAACAAGAAATATAAAAGTAGACAGGTAAAGTGTCTATCAGTATGCAAAAAGTAAAAGAGTAGCTAAAGTGAGCATGGGTCCCTTAGAGGATGACACTTGGGAATAAATAATGGAAAACAAGGAAATGACCGCGACTTAAATTTTTTTTTAAATTTAGAGTACCCAATTATTCTGTCCAATTAAGGGCAATTTAGCATGGCCAATCCACCTACCCTGCACATCTTTGGATTGTGGGGGAGACCGACGCAAACACGGAGAGAATGTGCAAACTCCACACAGACATGACCGAGACTTTAAACTAGTATTTTATATTTAGTGGGAGACACAAAAGGCATCCCAAGAATAGCAGAAAACCAAGAGATAAAAGGGAGGGAGAAACTTAAAACAATCACAGTCACTGGAGAATAAATACCAGGAAGACTAATGAGATTAAAGACTGACACGTTCCCTTGGCCTGATGACCTGCATTCTAGGGTAGTCTTCCAAAATTCCCTCGATTTTGGAAAGCCCCCAGCAGATTAGAAAATATTAAATGCAGCATTTCTATTCAAGTAAGGAGGGAGACAGAAAGCAGGAAAGTATAGAACAGTTAGCTTTACATCGGTCCGTGTAAAAATAAAGAACAAAGAACAACACAGCACAGGAACAGGCCCTTCGGCCCTCCAGGCCTGTACCGGTCATGATACCACCCTTGGTCAAAACTCTCAGCATTTCCTTGTGCCGTATCCCTCTATACCCACCCTTTCCATGTATTTGTCAAGATGCCTTTTGAGCGGCATTAATGCATCTGCTTCCAGTGCCTCCCTGGCAACGCGCTCCAGGCACTCACCACCCTCTGCATAAAAAAACAGCCTCGCACATCTCCTCTAAACTTTGCCCCACGGACCTTAAACCTAAGCCCCCTGGTGACTGACCCCTCCACCCTGGGAAAGAGTGCCTGCCCATCCACTCTATCCATGTCCCTCATAATCTTGTAGACATCTATCAGGTCACATCTCAACCTCCGTCATTCTAGAATCTATTTTGAAGGATATTCAGAAAATCATAATATAATCAGATGAATCAACGTGGTTTTATGAAGAAGAAATCATGCTTGAGAAATTTATTGGCGTTCCTAGAGGAGGGAACAGGCAGGGTGGATAAAGGGGAACCAATATATTTCGGGCGGGATTCTCAATTCCAGGATGCCTGTATCACTTTCCCTAATGGGACGGAAAATCGGGTGTTGGAGGAAAATCGTGGTCAATATGGCCAATGTTTATAGACATTAGGGTTTCACCACTTAGGCCACTGAACCGTGAAGGGAGACAAATGAATCAAAGCTACAGGTAGTTTGTAGAAGTTGTCAATCACAGATCACTACTAGAAAACTATGAATGGCCAGCAGTTAATGGATCTGTGGGAACCAGACGCATGTCACAGCTGCTCTCCTTCGAGGAATGGACACGTGAAGCTTCAAGGTAAGTGTTACAGCTGTATTTCCTCTCACTGCCCCTGTCTGGACTGCTGTCTAGCTTCCAGACACGGGTCTCTTTTCTGGGGGGGGGGGGGGGGGGGAATGGGAGTCTGCGTGAGGGGTCCCTTTAGGCAGGGGTTACCTGGGGGGGGGGGTCCTCTTATAACAGGGGTCCCTCTATTACAGGGGCCCGGTGGCGGGTCTTCCTATTACAGGCGTACCTGTGGGGATATCCCTATTACAGGCGTCCCTGTGAGGTGTGTCTCTATGACAGAGGCTCTTGTGGGGGGGGGTCTCCCTACTAAAAGGGTTCCTAGGAGGGGGTGGGGTTTGGGTCACCCTCATACTTGAAGGTGGGGGGGGGCATCTAGACAATCCAGGTGTGGGATTGCTGTGAGGTGCCGGGGAGAGGGTGGGGGTATGGGTGTTCGGGGCCAATTTACGGTGCAGGTGGCCGGCCGCAGGACCTCACCATTGGGTGATAAAGTGGCAGATGGAATTTAACACAGAGAAAGGTGAGGTCAGCATTTAGGGAGGTCAAACGGTTATAGAAAGTACAGAATAAATGGGAATATACTAAGAGGGGTAGATGAAGTGAGAGTTCTTGGCGTACAGGGACACGGGTCCCTAAAGGCAGCAGTAGACAAGGTTGTAAGGAAAGCATATGGAATGCTCTCCTTCATTGGCAGAGGTATAGAATATAAAAGGGTGAATATAATGTTGAAATTGTATAAAACACTGGTGAGGCCACAACTGGAGTATTGTGTGCAGTTCTGGTCAGCACATTACAGGAAGGGTGTTACTGCTCTGGGGAGAGTGCAGAGCAGGTTTACAAGAATGCTGCCAGGGCTAGAAAAATGTGGCTGCGAGTAGAGATTGGACAGGTTAGGATTATTTTCCTTGGAACAAAGAAGGCTGAGGGGTGACTTAATTGAGAGGAAGAGATAGTGGACAGGATCAAATTGTTTCCCTTGGTGGAGAATTCTCGAACCAGGTGACATAGATTCAAGATAAATGGCAGAAGGGGGCATGGGGAAAATATTTTTACCCAGTGGGAGTCTGAAACTCGCTGCCCGAGTTGGTGGCAGAGACAATAAATTCTTTTTCAAAGTACCTGGATCTGCACCTGAAGTGGTGTAAGCTACAGGGCTATGGACCAGGTACAGGAAAGTGGGATTAGAAAGGGCCTCTCGGGCTGGTGTGAACAAGATGGGCCGAATAGCCTCCTTTCTATCATTCTATGAAATGAGTTTATGGTGGTGGGATGACCTGAGTATTGGTTAACTAACAGGAAACATAGAGTCAGATTAAATTTTCATGATGGTAATTGTAACAAGTGGATTATCACAAGGATCAGTGATGACCTCACCTATTACAATCTATACTAATGACGTGGATGAAGAGACCGTCTGTATTGCAGCCAAATTAGCTGACAGCCGACTCCCCCAGGCCCCCGCCTCCAACCCCCACAACCCAGCCCGTGCACCTGAACCCCCACCACTTCAACCCCCTTCTATTCCCACACCACCAGGCTCCCAACCCCTCCTCCGACCTCATCCCAGACCCTGACCTTCAACCCTCCCAATTCCCCCAACTCCCCAACCCTCCCCTGGTCGTTGATCCTTCCTATCCCTTTCCCCAATCTCTTCAACCCCTCACCTAATTTCCCTTGAGAAGGTGGTGGGAAGCTCGCTTCTTGAACCGTTGCCGTCCATGTGGTGTTGATAAACGCACATTACTATTCGGGAGGGAGTTCCAGGATTTTGACCCAGCGACAATGAAGGACTCGCTCTTTATTAATGTCACAAGTAGGCTTACATTAACACTGCAATGAAGTTACTGTGAAAATCACCTAGTCGCCACACTCCGGTGCCTGTTCAGGTACACAGAGGGAGAATTCAGAATGCCCAATTCATCGAACAAGTAAGTCTTTCGGGACTTGTGGGAGGAAACCGGAGCACCCGAAGGAAACCCACGCAGACACAGGGAGAACGTGCAGACACCGCACAGACAGTGACTCAAGCCGGGAATCGAACCTGGGTCCCTGGCGCTGTGAAGCAATAGTGCTAACCACCATGCTACCGTTCCGCCCACATTTGGAGGGAAACTCGCAGGTGGTGATGTTCCCAAGTATCTGCTGCTCTTATCGTTTTGGATGGTAGTGGTTAGGGGTTTGGAAGGAGCTGTATAAGGATCCTTGGTGAGTTCCTGCAGTGCCTCTTGTACATGATACACACAGCTGATACTGTGCGGCAGTGGTGGAGAGAGTGAATGCTTGTGGAAGGAGTGCCAATCCAGTGGTCTGCTTTGTCCTGGGTGGTGTTGAACCTCTTGAGTGTTGTTGGAGCTGATCTCATCCAGGCAAGTGGGGAGCATTCCATCACACTCCTGACTTAAGTCTTGTAGATGGTGGACAAGCTAGCTTTGGGGAGTCAGAAGGTGAGTTACTTATCACAGAATTCTCAGTGTCTGACCTGCTCTTGTAACCACGGTATTTATATGGCTAGTCTCCTTCAGTTTCTGGTCAATGGTAACACCCAGGATGTTTGGTTGTGGAGGATTCAGTGATGGCAATGCCATTGAATGTCAAGGGGGGATGGATAGACTCTCTCTTGTTGGATATGGTCATTCCCTAGCACTTGTGTGGCGCAAATGTTATTTGCCACTTGTCTCACCCCCACAACCAAAAAATGTGCAGGGTAGGTGGATTGGCGACGCTAAATTGCCCCTTAATTGGAAAAAATAATTGGGTGCTCTAAATTTATTTTTAAAAAGAACAGATCCGCAGGCTCCCTCTGAGCCTCTTCGAAGTTCTCAAAGGGTACGTCAGGTCTCCAGTCATTGCAACTTATAAGCAACACTGTAATTGCCTCGTCTTCCTCTCTCAATAATCTTCACTGCCAGCTCATCCCCTTGAATTTTACGGTCGGGGTGCACCGCAGGCTGTTGTGAAACCTGCTCCCACTGTGATCACGATGTTAATACAATATTATGTTGGCTGGCCACCTAACGACCATTCAACATGAACCACACTCTGTGAAAGGCTGAGTGCTGTCGGGGAGGCCTGAAGAGGGAATGTGTGGGCCGGCTCTCCCAATGTGCTCCCTCAGGGGGACAGTCACTGCGGAGCTGTCCCAGGGAGCTGTTGACCTGTAATAAATAAATATCAGCGGTAAAGTTAGAACTATGGTGCCCAGGCAGCAGAATCGAAACACGGGCCTCAGTCCCCAGACACATTTGTTAATTTTATTTGAACCTTGACCTTTCAACCCAACCTGGGTCGAGGTTGCAGCCAAAACATAAAGGCTGCCTGGCCAATCCACCCACCCGCCAACCGTAAAGGAAGATGGACAATGTAAATTCAAGGTCAGCTGCTGTTCAATTAAATAAAATTGGCTTCTTGATTGTGGACGTGCGTGACTCCAACTCACGCCTGCACCCGCCAATTGCAATATTGCACAAGGGCGTGCTGATGTTGGGACATGTGCCCGACTGTTATGGGCCAGGGTTTAGAAAACTCCACAGTATATCATGGAGTTCACCTGACCTACAACTGTTTATCGATTTTGGTTTAGAACAGTGGGCTGAACAGCTGGCTTGTAATGCAGAAGAAGACCAGCAACGCGGGTTCAATTCCCGTACCGGCCTCCCCGAACAGGCGCCGGAATGTGGCGACTAGGGGCTTTTCACAGTAACTTAATTGAAGCTTAATTATGACAATACGCGATTATTATTATTATTATGGGAGCGCAAGGGTCCACGTTCCAGGTGTTATGCAACAGAGACCTTAAGTATTTTTAAAACAAAACAATGTTTATTCTAAGAACCCAGTTAACATTTTATGAACACACAGCAAACATCTTATCAACCACCAACACACGTAACCCCACAGATACATTACGCTATAGGTAACCCTTAATACCTTTCCTAGCAACATCCATAAGTTAAACCCTTTTTAAACAAAGACAGCAGGTTTAAATTCTCTACAGAAACAGGTATTGGTTTATCACAGTGGGCTGAACAGCTGGCTTGTAATGCAGAAGCCGACCAGCAGCGCGGGTTCAATTCCTGTACCAGCCTCCCTGAACAGGCGCCGGAATGTGGCGACTAGGACATTTTCACAGTAACTTCATTGAAGCCTTTGTGACAATAAGCTATTATTATTATTATTGTCATGGGAACGTCACTTTAAGAAATGTTTGTCAGCTCAAGTGGCTGCTGTGATGTGGGTGGAGCTGAGCTCTGGCTCTGCTTTTTAGTTTCGCTTTGAGGAACAGCTTGGGTGTGTCTGTTTTCTTTGGTTTTGTTTCAGTGTTGGAGCTGAAGCCACCTAAAGGTGTAATTTCAATCTCTCTGCCATCTAAAGACTATCTCTAGATAATTTGGTGATTTCAATGTGGTAACTGTTCTCAATAGTGAAGTTAAACCTGATGTCTTTCTGTACAAAGAGTCTTATGGATGTTAAAAGGAAAGTTTAAGTATTACTTCGAATGTTGTATTCTCTAGGGGTTGTATTTGAATTGATGGTTGCTAAGATGTTAACTGTATGTTTTAAAAAGGTTAACTGAGTTCATAGAATAAACATTGTTTTGCTTTAAAAAATACTTTTAAATTTCTGATGCACCACACCTGTAGAGTGGACCATGTGCTCCCCATACCACAGTCTATTAAAAATAATGGGTCAGGTGATCTCCATGATACACTTTGGGGTTCTCTTAAC
Source organism: Scyliorhinus torazame (assembly GCF_047496885.1). NCBI lineage: Eukaryota > Metazoa > Chordata > Chondrichthyes > Carcharhiniformes > Scyliorhinidae > Scyliorhinus > Scyliorhinus torazame. Next base: position 67,748,829 of record NC_092727.1, read on the forward strand.
CCTGCGCATAACAAATTGGGGGCTCGAGGGGGATAAAAGTCTATCAATTGGATTGGCTTAGTGAACTTAAAGACAGTGAGGGGTGAGCATATTGTGGTTGCTTTTCAGGTGTGGTATTTCAGTATAAGTAGGGAGTGTGTTGTGGACAATGGCTCTTTCAGAGGCTCTAAATCTTTGGGGGTAGAGACTGTCACACGCAGTACCTTACGGACAGAGACTAATAACAGGCTTTTAGAGTTGGTAGAAACATTGCAGTCAACATTGCCTGACAAAATGCGAAAAGATGAGGTAATTATGGCGGTGGCTAGGCATTTAACGTTGCCTGAGATACAGTTTGACTCATTGGAAATGGCAAAAATTCAGTTACAAATTACACAAATGAAACATGAGAAAGAATTAAAGCAGCTTGAATACGAAAGAGAGAGAGAGGAAAAAGAAAGAGATAGAGAGCAAAAAGAAAAAGAGAGAGAAGGAAGGAAAACAGAAAGAATAGACTCAGCAGAACAAAAAGAAAGAGAAAGGGTGATACAGATCAGGGAAAAAGATAAAGAGAGAGAGTTTGAACTTCAGAAAATGGCCATGAAACATGACGGTCAGTTAAAATTGGCGGACGTAAAGGGAAACGTACAGTTGGAGGATAGTGATGAGGATAGTGAGAAAGAGCATCATAGTCGAAGGCTTGGTGGGGATCTATTTAAATATGTTCATGCAGTGTCAAGGTTTGATGAGAAGGAGGTAGAAGCCTTTTTCATTTCATTTGAGAAGGTAGCTAAACAAATGAAATGGCCGCAGGACATGTGGGTATTACTGATTCAAACAAAACTGGAAGGTAGGGCCAGTGAAGTGTTTGCATCACTATCGGAGGAGGTATCTGGGATGTATGAGGAGGTGAAAAAATCCATCTTAGGTGCATATGAACGAGTGCCTGAAGCCGAGAGACAAAGGTTTAGAAATTTAAGGAAAGAATTTGGTCAAACATACATGGAGTTTGAAAGGATTAAACAGAGTAATTTTGATAGGTGGATGAGGGCTTTGAAAATAGACCAAATGTATGAAGCTCTCAGAGGTATTATACTTTTGGAGGAGTTTAAAAATTCAATTCCTGATGTAGTGAGAACTCATGTGGAAGAGCAGAGGGTTAAAACTGCGAGATTAGCAGCAGAAATGGCAAATCATTATGAATTAGTTCATAAATCAAAGCTTGGTTTCTGACATCAGTTTCAGCCGGTGAGGGATAGAAACTGGGACATGAGAAATATTCAAGTGGTAAAGGTAAAGGTGGTCTGATGGGAGATAATAAGGAGAGTGTACCTCAGATTAAAAAATAAATCCAAGAGGGTGGAAGAGACATGAAAAGTTTCAAATAATTTCACTGTAATAAACTAGGCCATGTAAAATCACAGTGTTGGTGGTGGAAGAAAAGCCCTGGCAAGGCTGATATGGTAAAACAGGATAAGACAGTGGGGTTTGTTAAAGTGGTAAAGGAAAGCCCAAGTGAAGCGAAGGAGGTGCAAAAGATTGTACAGCCTGATCAAGAGGTGATTGATAAGAAGTGCCAGATCTCTTTAAAGAATTTACTTGTGTGGGTAAAGTTTACTCATGTGTATCAGGAGAAGCAGGTAAAGACGTCACAATTTTAAGAGCTAGGGGAGCTAGTCAACCTTTAATGGTAAGAGATGAGAAGTTATGTAATGTGGGAGGAATAATGCCAGAAAAGGTGGTAATATATATAAGGTAAGGTTGGAAAGTCCAGTGAAGACTGGTGAAGTGGTAGTCGGAGTAATAGAGAAACTATCTTGTCCAGAAATACAGTTTATCTTGGGTAATGATATAGCTGGATCGCAGGTGGGAGTGATGCCTACTGTGGTTCATAAGCCAGTGGAAAATCAGTCAACTGAAGTGTTGAAGGATGAGAATCGAGGGATTTTTCCGGATTGTGTCGTAACAAGGTCGCAAAGTCACAGGTTAAGACAAGAGGAGAAATCAAAGAGTGAAGGTGAAGTTGAAGTGCAATTATCAGAAACGATTTTGGATCAGATGATTGAAAAAAAAAAAAAAACAGGTGGAGGATGAGGTGGATATTTTTAGTTCAGGAAAATTGGCGGATTTACAACTGAAAGATGTAGAAATAAAACGGATATATCCGAAAGCATATACGGAGGAGGAATCTGAGAGTATACCAGAGTGTTATTACCGTAAAAATGATGTCTTGAGGAGAAAATGGAGACCTGTACATATGCAGGCGGATGAAAAGTGAGCAGAAGTTCATCAAGTAGTATTGCCGATAGGGTATAGAAAGGAGGTGTTGGGAGTTGCACATGAGACACCAGTGGGAGGTCATTTGGGAATAAGGAAAACTCAAGCTAAAATCCAGAAACATTTTTATTGGCCTGGACTACATAAAGATGTAGTTAAATTTTGTCAATCATGTCACACATGTCAAGTGATAGGGAAACCTCAAGCAGTGATAAAACCAGCACCCTTAATACCCATTCCAGCATTTGAGGAACCTTTTACAAGGGTCCTAATCGATTGTGTAGGACCGCCTCCTAAAACAAAAAGTGGGAATCAACATCTTTTGACTGTAATGGATGTATCTACTAGGTTTCCCGAGGCCATTCCAGTACATAATATTACAGCTAAAAGGGTTGGGGAGGAGTTACTTGAATTCTTTACTAGATATGGACTACCCAAAGAAATTCAATCGGATCAAGGATCAAATTTTACTTCAAAGTTATTCAAAGAAGTTATGGATAGCTTAGGAATAAAACAATTTCAATCAACTGCGTACCATCCAGAATCGCAGAGAGCGTTAGAAAGGTGGCATCAGACATGAAAGACAATGTTGAGGACGTATTGTCAAGATTATCAAGAGGATTGGGATAAAGGAATCCCATTCATATTGCTTGCAATTAGGGATGCACCTAATGAGTCTACCAAATTTAGTCCTTTTGAACTAATTTTTGGTCATGAGGTAAGAGGACCACTTAAATTGATTAAGGAAAAATTGGTGGGTGAGAAATTGGAAATTACACTATTGGATTACGTGTCAAATTTTAGGGAACGATTAAATAGAGCAGGTGAATTGGCTTGACAACATTTGAAAGTTGCACAAAATGTGATGAAACGGGTAGCGGACAAGAAATCCAAAGTTTGTAGTTTTGTCAGTGGGGATAAAGTTTTAGTGTTGTTACCAGTGGTAGGGGAGCCTTTAAAAGCTAGGTTTTGTGGACCTTATCAGATTGAAAGGAAATTAAGTGAGGTGAATTATGTGGTAAAAACACCAGATCGAAGGAAGACTCACCGAGTCTGTCATGTGAAAATGCTTAAAAGTTACTTTGAAACAGGAGAGAAAAAGGAGGTTTTAATGATTCTCAAAGTGACGAACCAAATCCAGATGACTGTGAATTTGACACACCTCAAACTAAATTGGAAAATGAGGATGTTCTTAAAAATTGGGATGAATTGTTAAGTTACCTTCCAGAGGAAAAACAAACTGACCTGAAAGAGTTATTGATATCACATGGGCAAGTTTGTAGAGATAAATTGGGAAGTACTAAAATGGCTGTACATGATGTAGATGTGGGAAATGCTGTTCCTATCAAACAACATCCATATAGACTTAATCCTTTAAAATTGGTACAGGTTAGCAGAGAGATTGAAAGTATGTTGAAGAATGGCACAATTGAAGTGGGTTGCAGCCAATGGAGCTCACCCATAGTGATGGTACCTAAACCAGACGGTACCCAACGGTTGTGTGTGGACTATAGAAAGGTGAATGCAGTTCCAAGAACAGACTCTTATCCTGTCCCACCATTGAAGGATTGCATGGAGAAAGTGGGACAATCTGCTCTTATTTTCAACTTCCAGACATGGAAAGAACATTTAAAACATCTTATGGAGTTCTTCGATCGACTTCAGGTAGCGGGTTTAATGATGAACCGAGCCGAAAGTGAGTTTGGAGAAGCCCAAATCACTTTCCTTGTGGTGTTTCCGTTATCCTCAAGACGAAGGGAGGCAATGCGATCTCTTAACATGAATGAATTTGATTGAACAGCTGTGCAAATGTTTTGTGGCGTGATTACTCCACTGATGGAATTGCTGAAGAAACGTAAAAAATTTCAATGGACAGCGGACTTTCAACAGGCATTTGACTGCCTGAAAGCTGTGATCAGCAATGCTCCTGTATTGGAGAATTGCAAAGGACTCTGTGGCCAGATTGAACTAAATTATCTGATTCTAAAGAGAAATGCCAAGGAGTAGAGGAATGGATGGATCGTGCAGAGACTTTGTTCAAAGAGACTGGTGGAAGAAGAACAAAGAAAAATGGACTATATTATTATGCATGTTTGCGTGTGTTGTTTTCATTAAATGAACATGTATATTTACTGTGTACATTTCTTAGTGGATGGTGCAAAAGTGAAAAATGATACCATCTTGAAGTTGATGGCTTTTTTTTTCTTGGGGGGAGGTGTCATGCGTGAGTGCCTTTAAGACATGGATGTTTAAGCAATGTACCTTTAAGAAAACAATGATGTCATAGAGTGGGTGGATCTCAGCTCAGTTCAGCCATTTTGCAGTTTGGTTTTTCAATTTAAAAAAGTGCCTGGCTGGTTTTGCTGAGAGTAGTTTAAAAGTGCCTGGCTGTTTTGCTGTGAGCAGTTTAAAAGTAGAAAGCCAGTTTGAAACAGCAGCTTGAGAAGTTCTGGTTTGCTGTGAGTGCTTGAAGGGAGAAAGCCAGGTTTGAGAAAGCAGCTTGGGGTGTGTCTGTGTGTTTCCAGAGGGTTTGCAAGAAGAAAGCAAGGTGCTGGAGCTGAAGTCACCCAAGCTAATATATCTCTGCCATTCTACAGAAAATATATATATCCTTTAACCTGATGTGATACTGTTTAAAGGTGTTAAGTCTCTTGGAAGTTTGAAGGAACATTTTAAGGAGTTATTTACTGTTGCAATAATTTCTGAGTTATCTTTGAAGTAAGGGGTGTTAAGAGGTCCAATGTTTATTTAAGATGTTAAGTTGAGTTCATGGAATAAACAGTGTTTTGTGTTTAAAAACCCACGTGTCCAAATTGTAATACCACACCAAGGGGAAAAGCCGTGTGCCAGGAAAAGCAACAAATCCATTAAAGGGAGAGGTTGGTTAAACTCCATGGTGCATTTTGGAGTTCTGAAAACGCCTCGCCCATAACACAAGTGATAGGGAAACCTCAAGCAGTGATGAAACCAGCGGTCTTAATACCCATTCCAGCATTTGAGGAACCATTTACAAAGGTCCTAATTGATTGCGTAGGACCGCTTTCTAAAATGAAAAGTCGGAATCAATATCTTTTGACTATAATGGATGTGTCTACTAGGTTTCCAGAGGCTATTCCAGTACGTAATATTACCTAAAAAGATTGTGGAGGAGTTATTTAAGTTTGGTACTAGATATGGACTACCCACAGAAATACAATCGGATCAAGGATCAAATTTTACCTCAAGGTTATTCAAAGAAGTTATAGATAGCTTAGGAATAAAACAATTTAAATCAACTACGTACCATCCAGAATCGCAGAAAGCGTTAGAAAGATGGCATCAGACATTAAAGACAATGTTTTTGTTTTTTTAAATAATATTTTATTGAAAATTTTTGGTCAACCAACACAGTACATTGTGCATCCTTTACACAACATTGTAACAATACAGATAATAATGACCTTTTTTAATTTAAACAAAAACAACAACAAATAAATAAATATTAAATAACAAAAAATAAAAACTAGCCCTAATTGGCAACTGCCTTGTCTCAGGCCACCCCCCCCCCCATCCCCCCCATCCCTCCCCCCCCCCCCAAGTCCTGGGCCGCTGCTGCTGCCTTCTTTGTTCTCCCCCATCTATCTTTCCGCAAGATATTCGACGAACGGTTGCCACCGCCTAGTAAACCCTTGAGCCGACCCCCTTAGGACGAACTTAATCCGCTCTAACTTTATGAACCCCGCCATATCATTTATCCAGGTCTCCACCCCCGGGGGCTTGGCTTCTTTCCACATTAGTAATATTCTGCGCCGGGCTACTAGGGACGCAAAGGCCAAAACATCGGCCTCTTTCGCCTCCTGCACTCCCGGCTCTTGTGCAACCCCAAATATAGCCAACCCCCAGCTTGGTTCGACCCGGACTCCTACTACTTTCGAAAGCACCTTTGTCACCCCCATCCAAAACCCCTGTAGTGCCGGGCATGACCAAAACATATGGGTATGATTCGCTGGGCTTCTCGAGCACCTCGCACACCTATCCTCCACCCCAAAAAATTTACTGAGCCGTGTTCCAGTCATATGTGCCCTGTGTAATACCTTAAACTGAATCAGGCTTAGCCTGGCGCACGAGGACGACGAGTTTACCCTGTTTAGGGCATCTGCCCACATCCCCTCCTCAATCTCCTCCCCTAGCTCTTCTTCCCATTTCCCTTTTAGTTCGTCCATCATAGTCTCCCCTTCGTCTCTCATTTCCCTATATATATCCGACACCTTACCGTCCCCCACCCATTTCTTTGAGATGACTCTGTCCTGCACCTCTTGTGTCGGGAGCTGCGGGAATTCCCTCACCTGTTGCCTCGCAAAAGCCCTCAATTGCATGTACCTGAATGCATTCCCTTGGGGCAACCCATATTTCTCGGTCAGCGCTCCCAGACTCGCAAACTTCCCATCCACAAATAGATCTTTCAATTGCGTTATACCTGCTCTTTGCCACATTCCATATCCCCCATCCATTCCCCCCGGGGCAAACCTATGGTTGTTTCTTATCGGGGACCCCCCCAGTGCTCCTGTCTTTCCCCTATGTCGTCTCCACTGTCCCCAAATCTTCAGTGTAGCTACCACCACCGGACTCGTGGTATAGTTCCTTGGTGAGAACGGCAATGGGGCTGTCACCATAGCCTGCAGGCTGGTCCCCCTACAGGACGCCCTCTCTAATCTCTTCCACGCCGCTCCTTCCTCCTCTCCCATCCACTTACTCACCATTGAAATATTAGCGGCCCAATAATACTCACTTAGGCTCGGTACTGCCAGCCTCCCCCTATCCCTACTACGCTGTAAGAATCCCTTCCTCACTCTCGGAGTCTTCCCGGCCCAAACAAAACCCATGATACTCTTTTCTATCCTTTTAAAAAAAGCCTTCGTGATCACCACCGGGAGACACTGAAACACAAAGAGGAATCTCGGGAGGACCACCATCTTAACCGCCTGCACCCTCCCTGCCATTGACAGTGCTACCATATCCCATCTCTTGAAATCTTCCTCCATCTGTTCCACCAATCGCGTCAAATTTAGCCTGTGCAATGTGCCCCAATTCTTAGCTATCTGGATCCCTAGGTAACGAAAGTCTCTTGTTACCTTCCTCAACGGTAGGTCTTCTATTTCTCTACTCTGCTCCCCTGGATGCACCACAAACAGCTCACTCTTCCCCATGTTCAATTTATACCCTGAAAAATCCCCAAACTCCCCAAGTATCCGCATTATTTCTGGCATCCCCTCCGCTGGATCCGCCACATATAGTAGCAGATCATCCGCATATAAAGATACCCGGTGTTCTTCTCCTCCCCTAAGTATTCCCCTCCATCTCTTGGAACCTCTCAGCGCTATCGCCAGGGGCTCAATCGCCAGTGCAAACAGTAATGGGGACAGAGGACATCCCTGCCTTGTCCCTCTATGGAGCCGAAAATATGCCGATCCCCGTCCATTCGTGACCACACTCGCCACTGGGGCCCTATACAACAGCTGCACCCATCTAACATACCCCTCTCCGAACCCAAATCTCCTCAACACCTCCCACAGATAATCCCACTCCACTCTATCAAATGCTTTCTCGGCATCCATTGCCACTACTATCTCCGTTTCACCCTCTGGTGGGGCCATTATCATTACCCCTAACAACCTCCGTATGTTCGTGTTCAGCTGTCTCCCCTTCACAAACCCAGTTTGGTCCTCATGAACCACCCCCGGGACACATTCCTCTATTCTCATTGCCATTACCTTGGCCAGGACCTTGGCATCTACATTGAGGAGGGAGATTGGTCTGTAGGACCCGCATTGTAGCGGATCCTTTTCCTTCTTTAAAAGAAGCGATATCGTTGCTTCTGACATAGTCGGGGGCAGTTGTCCCCTTTCCTTTGCCTCGTTAAAGGTCCTCGTCAGTAGCGGGGCGAGCAAGTCCGAATATTTTCTGTAAAATTCAACTGGGAATCCGTCCGGTCCCGGGGCCTTTCCCGTCTGCATGTTCCTAATTCCTTTCACCACTTCTTCTACCGTGATCTGTGCTCCCAATCCCATCCTTTCCTGCTCTTCCACCTTGGGAATTTCCAGCCGATCCAAAAACTCCATCATTCTCTCCCTCCCATCCGGGGGTTGAGCTTCATACAATTTTTTATAAAAAGTCTTGAACACTTCATTCACTCTCTCCGCTCCCCGCTCCGTCTCTCCATCTTCGTCTCTCACCCCCCCTATTTCCCTCGCTGCTCCCCTTTTCCTCAATTGGTGTGCCAGCAATCTGCTCGCCTTCTCTCCATATTCATACTGTACACCCTGCGCCTTCCTCCATTGTGCCTCTGCAGTGCCTGTAGTCAGCAAGTCAAATTCCACATGCAGCCTTTGCCTTTCCCTATACAGTCCCTCCTCCGGTGCTTCCGCATACTGTCTGTCCACCCTCAAAAGTTCTTGCAGCAACCGCTCCCGTTCCTTACTCTCCTGCTTCCCTTTCTGTGTCCTTATTGATATCAGCTCCCCCCTAACCACCGCCTTCAACGCCTCCCAGACCACTCCCACCTGAACCTCCCCATTGTCATTGAGTTCCAAGTACTTTTCAATGCATCCCCTCACCCTTAAGCACACCCCCTCATCCGCCATTAGTCCCATGTCCATTCTCCAGGATGGACGCCCTCTTGTTTCCTCCCCTATCTCCAAGTCTACCCAGTGTGGGGCATGATCCGAAATGGCTATAGCCGTATATTCCGTTCCCCTCACCCTCGGGATCAATGCCCTACCCAACACAAAAAAGTCTATGCGTGAATAGACTTTATGGACATAGGAGAAAAACGAGAACTCCTTACTCCTAGGTCTACTGAATCTCCACGGGTCCACCCCTCCCATCTGCTCCATAAAATCCTTAAGCACCTTGGCTGCTGCCGGCCTCCTACCAGTCCTGGACTTCGACCTATCCAGCCTTGGTTCCAACACCGTGTTGAAGTCTCCCCCCATTATCAGCTTTCCGGTCTCTAGGTCTGGGATGCGTCCTAGCATTCGCCTCATAAAATTGGCATCGTCCCAATTTGGGGCATACACGTTTACCAACACCACCATCTCTCCCTGTAATTTGCCACTCACCATCACGTATCTGCCCCCGTTATCCGCCACTATAGTCTTTGCCTCGAACATTACCCGCTTCCCCACTAATATAGCCACCCCCCTGTTTTTCGCATCCAGCCCCGAATGGAACACCTGCCCTACCCATCCTTTGCGCAACCTAACCTGATCTATCAGTTTCAGGTGCGTTTCCTGTAACATGACCACATCTGCTTTAAGTTTCTTAAGGTGTGCGAGTACTCGTGCCCTCTTTATCGGCCCGTTAAGCCCCCTCACGTTCCACGTGATCAGCCGAGTTGGGGGGCTTCCCACCCCCCCCCCCTTGCCGGTTAGCCATCATCTTTTTCCAGCTTCTCGCCCAGTTCCCACGCAGCTGTATTTCTCCCAGACGGTGCCCCCCCGCCCATCCTTTCCCGTACCCACTCCCCCCTTTCCCCAGCAGCAGCAACCCAGTAATTCCCCCCCCCCCCCCCCCCCCCGCTAGACCCCCCGCTAGCGTAATTACTCCCCCCATGTTGCTCCCAGAAGTCAGCAAACTCTGGCTGACCTCGGCTTCCCCCCGTGATCACGGCTCGCCCCGTGCGGCGCCCCCTCCTTCCTGCTTCTCTATTCCCGCCATAATTATCATAGCGCGGGAACCAAGCCCGCGCCTCTCCCTCGGCCCCGCCTCCCATGGCCAACGCCCCATCTCCTCTCCCTCCCCACCTCCCCCCATCACCACCTGTGGGAGAAAGAAAAGGTACCATACCGCAGGATTAATCATACAATCCCTCTTCGCCCCCCCCCCCCACTCGTCCCACCACTTTGTCCAAACGTTCATTTTCGTAGTCCAATCATTCCAATTTTTCTTCTACAATAAAAGTCCACGCTTCATCCGCCGTCTCAAAGTAGTGGTGCCTCCCTTGATATGTGACCCACAGTCTTGCCGGTTGCAGCATTCCAAATTTTATCATTTTTTTGTGAAGTACCGCTTTGGCCCGATTAAAGCTCGCCCTCCTTCTCGCCACCTCCGCACTCCAATCTTGATAGACGCGGATCACCGCGTTCTCCCATTTACTACACCGAGTTTTCTTCGCCCATCTAAGGACCATTTCTCTATCCTTAAAACGGAGAAATCTCACCACTATGGCTCTGGGAGCTTCTCCTGCTCTCGATCCTCGCACCATAACTCGGTATGCTCCCTCCACCTCCAACGGACCCGTCGGGGCCTCCACTCCCATTAACGAGTGCAGCATCGTGCTCACATATGCCCCGACGTCCGCCCCCTCCACACCTTCAGGAAGGCCAAGAATCCTCAAGTTGTTCCTCCTTGCGTTGTTTTCCAGTGCCTCCAACCTCTCCACAGATCGTTTCTGGTGTGCCTCCTGCATCTCCGACTTCACCACCAGGCCCTGTATATCGTTTTCATTCTCTGCTGCTTTCGCCTTCACGACCCGAAGCTCCTGCTCCTGGGTCTTTTGTTCCTCTTTCAGCCCTTCAATCGCCTTTAATATCGGGGCCAACAACTCTTTCTTCATTTCCTTTTTTATCTCCTCCACGCAGCGTTTCAAAAACTCTTGTTGTTCAGGGCCCCATATGAAACTGCCACCTTCCGACGCCATCTTGGTTTCTGCTTGCCTTCCTTGCCGTTGTTCCAAAGGATCCGCTGCAATCCGGCCACTTTCCTCTCCTTTTTCCATCCGTGTCCAGGGGGAACACCCTTCTGGTTTACCGCACGGTGTTTTCAGCCGTTAAAATTGCCGTTGGGGCTCCTATCAAGAGCCCAAAAGTCCGTTCCACCGGGAGCTGCCGAAACGTGCGACTCAGCTGGTCATCGCCGCACCCGGAAGTCATTAAAGACAATGTTGAGGGATTATTGTCAAAGTTATCCAGATGATTGGGATAAAGGAATTTTATTCGTACTGTTTGCAATTAAGGATGCACCTAATGAGTCAACTAAATTCAGTCGTTTTGAACTAATTTTTGGTCATATGGTAAAAGGACCACTTAAATTGATTGAGGAAAAATTGGTGAGTGAGAAATCAGAACTTACATTATTGGATTATGTGTCAAATTTTAGGGAATGATTAAATAGAGCAGGGGAATTGGCTAGACCAAATTTAAAATTTGCACAACATGTGATGAAATGGATACCGGACAAGAAATCTAAAGTTCGTAGTTTTGCCAGCGGAGATAAAGTTTTAGTCTTGTTACCAGTGGTAGGTGAGCCTTTAAAAAAGCTAGGTTTTGTGGACCTTACCAGATTGAAAGGAAATTAAGTGAGATGAAATATGTGGTAAAAACACCAGATAGAGGGAAGACTCACCGAGTGTGTCATGTCAATATGCTTAAAAGGTATTTTGAAAGGGAAGGAGAGAAAAAGGAGGTTTTAATGATTCTAACTCAAAGTGATGAACCAAATCCAGATGACTGTGAATTTGACATACCTCAAATTAAATTGGAAAACGAGGATGTTCTTAAAAATTGGGATAAATTGTTGAGTTACCTTCCAGAGGAAAAAGGGACTGACCTGAAGGAGTTATTGATATCACATGGGTGGAGAGAAGTTGGGAAGCACTAAAATGGCTATACATGATGTAGATGTAGGAAATGCTGTTTCAATCAAACAACATTCATACAAACTTAACCCTTTAAAATTGGCACAGCTTAACAAACTGATTGAAAGTATGCTTAAAAATGGCATAATTGAAGTGGATTGCAGCCAATGGAGCTCACCTATAGTGATGGTACCAAAACCGGACTGTATCCAATGGTTGTGTGTGGACTATAGAAAGGTTAATGCAGTTACAAAAATGGACTCTTATCCTATCCCACGCTTGGAGGATTGCATTGAGAAGATGGGACAATCAGTTTTCATTTCCAAATTGGATTTACTCAAAGGTTACTGGCAGGTACCTTTATCTGACAGGACGAAGGAGGTTTCAGCTTTTGTGACACCAGATGGTATATACCAATTCGATGTTATGCCATTTGCCATGAAAAACACCCCAGCCACATTTCAGCTTGTAATGCAAAACAAGACCAGCAGCGTAGGTTGAATTCCTGTTCCAGCCTCCCCGAACAGGCGCCGGAATGTGGTGACTCAGGATTTTTCACAGTAACTTCATTGAAGCCTACTTGTGACAATAAGTGATTATTATTATTATTATTATTAATAAGTGAATTTGGAAACGCCCAAGTCACTTTCCTTGGCCATACAATCAGACAGGGTCGAATGGTCACACGGGATGTGAAACCAACAGTTATTGAGGAGTTTTCAATACCCTCAAGACTAAGGGAAAGAATGAGATTTCTTGGCATGAGTAGATTTGATCGAACATTTGTGCAAAATGTTTGTAGTGTGGTTGCTCCACTGATGTACTTGCTGAAGAAACGTCAAAAATTTCAGTGGACAGCAGACTTTCAACAGGCATTTGACTGCCTGAAAGCTGTGATAACCAATGCTCCTGTGTTGGAGAATTACAAGGGACTCTGTGATCAGATTGAACTAAAGTATCTGACTTTAAAGAGAAATGCCGAGGCGTAGAGAAATGGATGGATCGCGCAGAAACCTTCTTGTTCAAAGAGATTGTCAATCGAGATGGACTCCAGTTGGAGGAAGAAGAACTAAAATAGACTGTGTTATTATAGCTGTTTGTGTGTGTTGTTTTTTTTTGAAACGACAAAGTATATTTACTGTCTGCATTTCTTAAAGGATGGTGAAGAGGTGAAAAATGAAACCATCTTGAAGTTGATGTTGATTTTTTTTTTCTTGGGGGGAGGTGTCATGAAAATGTCACTTTAAGAAATGTTTGTCTGCTCAAGTGGCTGCAGTGATGTCAGAGTATGGGTGGAGCTGAGCTCTGGCTCTGCTTTTTAGTATCGCTTTGAGGAAAAGCTTGGGTGTGCCTGTTTTGGGTTTTGTTTTAGTGTTGGAGCTGAAGCCAGCTAAAGAAGTTGTAATTTCGATCTCTCTGCCATCTAAAGACTATCTCAAGATCATTTGATGATTTCAACGTGGTAACTGTTCTCAGTAGTGAAGTTAAACCTGATGTCTTTCTGTACAAAGGGCTCTGTTGTCTTATGGATGTTAAAAGGGAAGTTTAAGTATTACTTCGAATGTTGTATTCTTTGGGGGTTGTATTTGAATTGATGGTTGTTAAGATGTTCACTGTATGTTTTAAAACGGTTAACTGAGTTCACAGAATAAACATTGTTTTGCTTTAAAAAAACACTTTTAAATTTCTGATGCACCACATCTGTAGAGTGGGCCATGTGCTCCCCATACCACAATCTAGTAAAAGTTGTGGGTCAGGTGATCTCCATGATATACTTTGGGATTCTCTAAACCCTGGCCCATAACATTATTATTATTATTACTTTGAAATCCTCAAGTGATCTGGGGACATTCTTTAGAGAGAGAGATATACAGCTTCTTGTTTGAATACAGCTCTCCAACTGAAAACGAAACCAAAAACAGAGCCACAAAGCAGCTTTTCAGCTCAATACAAACATAAAAAGACAAACAGACAGCCCAGCTCCATCCACATACTGACATCACTGCAGCTATTTGATAAACACCCATTTCTTAAAGGTACATGCACCTGACACCGACGTCTTCTCGCGTGATTTTATGTAGTTCTGGGTTGGCCATGTGTCTACCCGAACAACAGATAATTATGGCTTTGGAGTCAATTCATTATAGTCTTGTCATCTAAACCGAGCCCTGCAGCCACAGACCCTGGCAGAACATCAAAGATCACTGTCCCTTCCTACATTTCCCTTTAGAATGTCCATCAAAATGTCCAATGACCCATCCCCCTCCTCAGCTCATCCACAATACACTGTTTCCATATCTTACCCGGAACCAAGTCCCAATCATCCATCACTCCTGCAGCTGCAGCCTAACTTTGGAACTCGGTGCTCAATGCATCAATTTCAATTTTCGATACATGCATAAATCCTTTCTGGATCTCACCACTCCCTATTTCTCTAATCTTCTCCAGCCCCACAAACCTCATAAAGCTACCCACTTCTTCAATTGTTCACCCCCCCCCCCCAATCTTTCAGTGTGAAGGAGTGTGATTACCGTCTGTGTGACAGAGAGTGTGATTAAAATCAGTGTGACAGAGAGTGTGATTACAGCCAGTGTGATTACAGTCAGCGTGACAGAGAGTGTGATTACAGTCAGTGTGACAGAGAGTGTGATTACAGCCAGTGTGATTACAGTCAGTGTGACAGAGAGTGTAATTACAGTCAGTGTGACAGAGAGTGTGATTACAGTCAGTGTGACATAGAGTGTGATTACAGTCAGTGTGATTACAGTCAGTGTGACAGCGAGTGTGATTATAGTCTGTGAGGCAGAGTGTGATTACAGTCAGTGTGACAAAGAGTGTGATTAAAGTCAGTATGACAGAGAGTGTGATTGAAGTCAGTGTGATGAGAATGTGATTACAGTCAGTGACAGAGAGTGTGACTGCAGTCTGTGAAACAGAGTGTGATTACAGTCAGTGGCAGAGTGTGATTACAGTCAGTGAGACAGATAGTGTAATTACAGTCAGTGTGACAGAGAGTGTGATTATATTCAGTGTGACAGAGAGTGTGATCAGTCAGTGTGATTACAGTCAGTGACAGAGTGTGATTACAACCAGTGTGATTACAGTTAGTGTGATTAGTCAGTGTGAGTACAATCAGTGTGACAGAGTGTGATTACAGTCAGTGACAGTGTGTGATTACAGTCAGTGTCAGATAGTGTGATCATAGTCAGTGAGACAGATAGTGTGAATACAGTCAGTGTGACAGAGAGTGTGATTACAGTCAGTGTGACAGAGAGTGTGATTAGTCAGTGTGATTAGTCAGTGACAGAGAGTGTGATTACAGTTAGTGTGATTAGTTAGTGTGATTAGTCAGTGTGATGACAATCAATGTGACAGAGTGTGATTACAATCAGTGGCAGAGGGTGATTACAGTCAGTGTGACAGAGAGTGTGATTACAGTCAGTGTGACAGAGAATGTGATTAATCAGTGTTGTTACAGTCAGTGACAGAATGTGATTACAGTTAGTATGATTAGTCAGTGTGATTACAATCAATGTGACAGAGTGTGATTACAGTCAGTGACAGAGAGTGTGATTATGTCTGTGTGACAGAGAGTGTGATTACAGTCAGTGTGACAGAGTATGATTACAGTTTGATTACAGTTAGTGTGACAGAGAGTGTGATTACAGTCAGTATGATTACAATCAGTGTGATTACAGCCAGTGTGATTCCAGTCAGTGTGACACAGAGTGTGATTATTGTCAGTATGAGTGTGATTACAATCAGTGTGATTACAGCCAGTGTGATTACAGCCAATGTGATTACAGTCAGTGTGACAGAGAGTGTGATTATAGTCAGTGTTACAGAGAGTGTGATTACAGTCAGTTTGATTGCAGTGAGTGTGACAGAGAGTCTGATTACAGTCAGTGCCAGAGAGAGTCTAATTACAGTCAGTGCCAGAGAGTGCGGTAACACTCAGTGTGCCAGAGAGTATGGTAACAGTCAGCGTGGCAGATAGTGTGATTACAGTCGGTGCCAGAGAGTGTGATTACAGTCAGTGTGACAAAGAGTGTGATTACAGTCAGTGCCAGAGAGTGCGGTAACACTCAGTGTGCCAGAGAGTGTGGTAACAGTCAGCGTGGCAGATAGTGTGATTACAGTCGGTGCCAGAGAGTGTGATTACGGTCAGTGTGACAGAGAGTGTTATTACAGCCAGTGTGACAGAGAGTGTGATTAGTCAGTGACAGAGAGTGTGATTACAGTTAGTGTGATTACAGTTAGTGTGATTAGTCAGTGTGATTACAATCAATGTGACAGAGTGTGATTACAATCAGTGGCAGAGGGTGATTACAGTCAGTGAGACAGAGAGTGTGATTAATCAGTGTGATTACAGTCAGTGACAGAGTGTGATTACAGTTAGTATGATTAGTCTGTGATTACAATCAGTGTGAGGGTGTGTATACAGTCAGTGACAGAGAGTGTGATTATGTCTGTGTGACGGAGAGTGTGATTACAGTCAATGTGATTACAATCAGTGTGATTACAGCCAGTGTGGTTACAGTCAGTGTGATGTGGAGATGCCGGCGTCGGACTGGGGTGAGCACAGTACAAAGTCTTACAACACCAGGTTAAAGTCCAACAGGTTTGTTTATTGAAACAAACCTGTTGGACTTTAACCTGGTGTTGTAAGACTTCGTACTACAATCAGTGTGACAGAGAGTGTGATCATAGTCAGTGTGACAGAGAGTGTGATTACAGCCAGTGTGATTCCAGTCAGTGTGACACAGAGTGTGATTATTGTCAGTGTGAGAGAGTGTGATTACAGTCAGTGTGATTACAGCCAGTGTGATTACAGTCAGTGTGACAGAGAGTGTGATCATAGTCAGTGTGACGGAGAGTGTGATTACAGTCAGTGTGATTACAATCAGTGTGATAACAGCCAGTGTGATTCCAGTCAGTGTGACACAGAGTGTAATTATTGTCAGTGTGAGAGAGTGTGATTACAATCAGAGTGATTACAGCCAGTGTGATTACAGCCAGTGTTATTACAGTCACTGTGACAGAGAGTGTGACTGCAGTCTGTGAAACAGAGTGTGATTACAGTCAGTGTGATTACAGTCAGTGTGACAGAGAGTGTGACTGCAGTCTGTGAAACAGAGTGTGATTACAGTCAGTGTGATTACAGTCAGTGTGACAGAGAGTGTGACTGCAGTCTGTGAAACAGAGTGTGATTACAGTCAGTGGCAGAGTGTGATTACAGTCAGTGAGACAGATAGTGTAATTACAGTCAGTTTGACTGAGAGTGTGATTATATTCAGTGTGACAGAGAGTGTGATCAGTCAGTGTGATTACAGTCAGTGACAGAGTGTGATTACAGTTAGTGTGATTAGTCAGTGTGAATACAATCAGTGTGACTGAGTGTGATTACAGTCAATGACAGATAGTATGATTACAGTCAGTGACAGAGAGTGTGATTATGTCTGTGTGACAGAGAGTGTGATTACAGTCAGTGTGACAGAGTATGATTACAATCAGTTTGATTACAATCAGTGTGACAGAGAGTGTGATCATAGTCAGTGTGACAGCGAGTGTGATTACAGTCAGTGTGATTACAATCATTGTGATAACAGCCAGTGTGATTCCAGTCAGTGTGATTACAGTAAATGTGACAGAGAGTGTGATCGTAGTCAGTGTGACGGAGAGTGTGATTACAGTCAGTGTGATGACAATCAGTGTGATTACAGCCAGTGTGATTCCAGTCAGTGTGACACAGCGTGTGATTATTGTCAGTGTGAGAGAGTGTGATTACAATCAGTGTGATTACAGCCAGTGTGATTACAGTCAGTGTGACAGAGAGTGTGATTACCGTCAGTTTGACTACAGTGAGTGTGACAGAGAGTCTGATTACAGTCATTCCCAGAGAGAGTCTAATTACAGTCAGTGCCAGACAGTGCGGTAACAGTCAGCGTGGCAGAGAGTGTGATTACAGTCGGTGCCAGAGAGTGTGATTACAGTCAGTGTGACAGAGAATGTGATTACAACCAGTGTGACAGAGAGTGTTATTACAGCCAGTGTGATTACAGTCAGTGTGACAGAGAATGTGATTACAACCAGTGTGATTACAGTCAGTGTGACACAGAGTGTGATTATTGTCAGTGTGAGAGAGTGTGATTACAGTCAGTGTGATTACAGCCAGTGTGATTACAGTCAGTGTGACAGAGAGTGTGATCATAGTCAGTGTGACGGAGAGTGTGATTACAGTCAGTGTGATTACAATCAGTGTGATAACAGCCAGTGTGATTCCAGTCAGTGTGACACAGAGTATAATTATTGTCAGTGTGAGAGAGTGTGATTACAATCAGAGTGATTACAGCCAGTGTGATTACAGCCAGTGTTATTACAGTCACTGTGACAGAGAGTGTGACTGCAGTCTGTGAAACAGAGTGTGATTACAGTCAGTGTGATTACAGTCAGTGTGATTACAGTCAGTGTGACAGAGAGTGTGACTGCAGTCTGTGAAACAGAGTGTGATTACAGTCAGTGTGATTACAGTCAGTGTGACAGAGAGTGTGACTGCAGTCTGTGAAACAGAGTGTGATTACAGTCAGTGGCAGAGTGTGATTACAGTCAGTGAGACAGATAGTGTAATTACAGTCAGTTTGACTGAGAGTGTGATTATATTCAGTGTGACAGAGAGTGTGATCAGTCAGTGTGATTACAGTCAGTGACAGAGTGTGATTACAGTTAGTATGATTAGTCAGTGTGAATACAATCAGTGTGACTGAGTGTGATTACAGTCAATGACAGATAGTGTGATTACAGTCAGTGACAGAGAGTGTGATTATGTCTGTGTGACAGAGAGTGTGATTACAGTCAGTGTGACAGAGTATGATTACAATCAGTTTGATTACAATCAGTGTGACAGAGAGTGTGATCATAGTCAGTGTGACAGCAAGTGTGATTACAGTCAGTGTGATTACAATCATTGTGATAACAGCCAGTGTGATTCCAGTCAGTGTGATTACAGTAAATGTGACAGAGAGTGTGATCGTAGTCAGTGTGACGGAGAGTGTGATTACAGTCAGTGTGA
Source organism: Scyliorhinus torazame (assembly GCF_047496885.1). Classification (NCBI taxonomy): domain Eukaryota; kingdom Metazoa; phylum Chordata; class Chondrichthyes; order Carcharhiniformes; family Scyliorhinidae; genus Scyliorhinus; species Scyliorhinus torazame. The sequence goes on from NC_092727.1 coordinate 67,767,767, forward strand.
TGACAATCAGTGTGATTACAGCCAGTGTGACTCCAGTCAGTGTGACACAGCGTGTGATTATTGTCAGTGTGAGAGAGTGTGATTACAATCAGTGTGATTACAGCCAGTGTGATTACAGTCAGTGTGACAGAGAGTGTGATCATAGTCAGTGTTACAGAGAGTGTGATTACCGTCAGTTTGACTACAGTGAGTGTGACAGAGAGTCTGATTACAGTCATTCCCAGAGAGTCTAATTACAGTCAGTGCCAGACAGTGCGGTAACAGTCAGCGTGGCAGAGAGTGTGATTACAGTCGGTGCCAGAGAGTGTGATTACAGTCAGTGTGACAGAGAATGTGATTACAACCAGTGTGACAGAGAGTGTTATTACAGCCAGTGTGATTACAGTCAGTGTGACAGAGAATGTGATTACAACCAGTGTGATTACAGTCAGTGTGACAGAGAGTGTTATTACAGACAGTGTGAGCAGTTACCTCTGTGGTTAAAATCATACACGTATTGCGGACAGAAGACTGAGACACTTTGGTTGGGGGTTCCTGCCGGCCAGCACACAATACCATCCCACTCAGACCTGCAATTGACACCTGCACAAACACAAACACAAAACATTATACAAACATATCAGCAAGCCATAGATTAGTAAATGATTGAGCTCAAAGTGATATCAACCAGAGGGGTAGAGGTAGTCTCAGTTACAGCTCATCTAGATGTGGAGGGAGTACACAGTAACTGGAGCCTGCGACAAATAAAAATCCTAGCGTTGGCTCTTGAGAGATCACGTCCTGGTTTTCCAATCTGAAAGCACAAGAGCTCAGATTGAATCTGTGCAGCTATTGTTATCCAGCCCACATTCCTGTATTGTGGCTTCCCATCTCCACTTCCAACACCCCAACTCACAGGCTCTCCAGAGTGAACCATCTCCCCAATTCATAGACTCTCCCTCACCTAGACCCTCCCTCCTGAAACATCTCCCCAAGTTCAACACTGTTCTAGAAAAAGCAATCTATTTGATCAGCAATCCATCCACTGATTTAAACATTTATCCTCTCCAGCACACAAACTGCAGAGTGGGAGGTGTGTGCCCCACCTACAAGATGCACTGCAGCATTCGCCAATGCTGCTCACAAACATCACATCACAAACTTGTCACTCCCATCATCTGAAAGGGCAAGGACGGCAGCAAATGATAGTTGGAAACCTCAATTTCAGGTTCCCCTCACCATCCTGACTTGGAAATATATCGGCCGTTCCTTCACTATCGCTGGGTTGAAATCCTGGAAGTCCCTAGCTAACAGCACTGTGGGTGTGCCTACACCAAAGGGACTGCAGCAGTTTGAGGGCAAGAGTGCAAAAAAATTGTATTAATCAGTTCCTGGAACTGTCACTCCTAATTAACAGTTAGATTTCCTCTTCAATCGATGTCACCATGCTACCCTTTAATACCATGTTCCTTAACTATATTGCCAGCACCTTATCATGTACCTTCTGCTTACCAAAAACATCCCACAGATTCCCTTCAGCAATAAATTTCCTTCTGTTCTCTAAACAGCTGGATTAATTTGACAGAGCCATTTACAAATCTATTTTATCCCTTATCAATCCATATCCTGCTGTAGGAATATTACTTTATTCTGTATTTAGGCTGATTGAAGATTAGCCACTAGCCATGTTTAGTTGATTGACCAACAGTTGTCTGGTTTATCTCTTGTTGAACAGAGATCTACACTTGCTGTTCTCTCATACAACTTCCACATCTTTTAAAGATAATCATCAAAATTTATTCTCAACATTCTAGGATGCAGCTAAACCTTGGACCTTTTCCACCGATTCTCATAATCTCACTCCCCTGTGATAACTGAAACAGTCTCTTCATTGCTCCAAGCCATTTCTTTTTGCATCTTTAATTGGCTTTGTCTGTCCTTGCGTCTTACTTTTGGAGTTTACAAAATCTCTTCCCTGTTTAACTTTCGTCATGTCCCCTCTAACTTTCTAATCAAGTTCTTTTCCCATTCTATATTTTTCATATTTTGCTGCTCTTTTTTATTAACGAGAGTGGAAGTTTCCCCTGAGAACTCAGAGAATTCCTACCGTGCAGACGGAGGCCATTCAGCCCATCGAGCCTGCACTGATCCTCTACCTAGTCCAACTCCCCCGTCCTACCCCCATAACCCCACCTAACTTGCACACCCCTGGACAAAAGTTTTTCACAGTAACTTCATTGAAGCCTACTTGTTACAAGTGATTATTATTATTATTATTATTATTAAGGGACAATTTATCACGGCCAATCCACCTAGCCTGCATTTCTTTGGAATGTGGGAGGAAACCGGAGCACCCTGAGGAAACCCACACAGACACGGGGAGGACGTGCAAACTCCACACAGCCACCCAGGCCAGAATTGAACCACCTCCCTGGTGCTGTGAGGCAGCAGTGATAACCATGTGCCACCATGTTACCCTTAGAGATTTAAAGACCCAAAGAGATTTGGTAAAAATCTCCTCTTTGGCTCTGACTCCTTAAACTCAGAATGAATTTCATTACCTTTCTCCGTGTGGAATAGACTGAGTTTCCATCGCATTTGCCACAGTGTGTCCATGATTTTATTCACTGATCTTTCTTTCAGGTGAATCTAATTCTGTTTCTATCCTGTGATGTGTTGGGTAGGCTGGGTTGAGGTGAACTGCACTTGATGCAGTGTAGCGAGAGACAGACCTCCAACACTTGATAAAATGCAACACAATTTTATTCAACATCCAAACTATTATACATGTTCAACTGTGGGTTGACACTATGCTGACTGACTGGAGACCTGACACTAGCCTGACGAGACTAACTTAGCTACCACATGGTGTAGGCACTGGCTAGCTCACGAGCTCTGACTGTCTCAGAGGCTGGGTCCCGAGAGAGCGGGAAAACTGGTGCCCTCTGGCTTTATAGTGGTCGTATCCTGTCTGGTGATTGGCTGCTCTGTTCTGTGTGCTTAATGGTCATCCTGTGTGTCAATCACTGCCTGTCTGCACTCCATTGCATACATAGATGTATATTATGACATCTCCCTCGCTTTTTTTTTCTATATTGTGTGTGTGGAGATAATAAATATTAAGGTGCATGTGCGTGTGGATGTGTATATGTGCGTGACTATATACAGAATGTGCTAAAATGACCTTATGTACACAGGAAGGTGTCGCTAGTGCAGATATAGGGCAGATTAAACTGTAACAACGATATTTACAGGGGTCAAAACGATAAGGTAACACAGCTGTGCAAAGGTTCAGTCTATAAGTTTAGTCGCTGCGGCAGGCGACGAATTCTGGTTGACCGTCTCAAGAGTGGATCAGGGGCCGCCTGGTCCCTAGGTGGGACCACCGCCAATGTGGTGATCGCAGAGGTCGGCAGGATTGCTGGTAGATCGTTGGCCTCGTGGTAGGGCACGTCCGGAGGAAGCATTGTGTGAGGCGGGACATCATGGTTGGGTGGCGGGCGTGGAACTCTGCGCAGCGCCCGTTTATTGCGTCGTAGGAAGGAGCCATCAGCCATGCGGACGAGGAACTATCTCGGGGCCACTTGCTTGACCACCACAGCTGTGGCGGACCAGCCGCCGTCAGGCAACTGCACACGAACACGATCAGTTGGGACCAGCTCGGGGAGATCCGTGGCATGAGCATCATATGCTGATGTCTGTTGGGCCCGACACTGCTGCATCTTTTGTATGACATTGAGGTGGTCAAGGTCTGGAACATGGATGGCTGGAACCGTGGTTCGCAGAGTGCGGTTCATCTGCGCGGGTGACAACCCAGTGGACAGCGGGGATGCTCTGTCTGCCAGCAGCGCCAAGTTGAAGTCGGAGCCTGAGTCTGCAGCCTTGCATAGTAATCTCTTGACGATATGGATCCCTTTTTCGGCCTTCCCGTTTGACTGCGGGTAGTGGGGGCTGGAGGTTATGTGATGAAAGTTGTATAGGCGGGCAAAATCAGACCATTCCTGGCTGTAAAAACAGAGACCGTTGTCACTAATTACCGTGAGCGGTATCCCATGCCTGGCAAACGTTTCTTTGCATGCTTTAATCACCGCCTTCGACGTGAGGTCGGACAGTTTCACCAGTTCAGGGTGATTGGAGATGTAGTCGACCAGGAGGACATAGTCACGCCCCTTGGCGTGGACAAGGTCGACACCGACTTTGGACCATGGGGAGGTCATTATCTCATGTTGCTGCAGAGTTTCTTTCGGTTGAGCTAGTTGAAATTTCTGAGGTGAGGTGCTGCATCGCACGCTGTAGCAGAGGATCCTTGGCCGTTTCCTCACAAATTTGGATGACCCTCTCATCAGTGGCCGGAAGGTTGGAGGCACACAATTGCACCTGCGCATCGATTTGGCAGACAAAGTCAGTTTGTTCTCACGGTGTGGTGATAGACCTGGAAAGGGCATCTGCAACAATGAGTTCTTTGCCTGGCATGTAGACAAGTTCAAAATCATAGCGATGTAGCTAGAGAAGGATTCGTTGTAACCGAGGCGTCATGTCATTCAAATCCTTCCGGATTATGTGGACTAGTGGCCTGTGGTCCGTCTCAACCGTGAATTTTGGGAGGCCATACACATAGTCGTGAAATTTGTCGATTCCCGTTAAGAGGCCCAGGCATTCCTTCTCGATCTGAGCGTACCGTTGCTCAGTGGGCATCATGGCTCTGGAGGCATACGCAACTGGGGCCCATGAGGAGGAGTCATCCCTTTGGAGGAGCACCGCCCCAATACCGTCCTGGCTTGCGTCAGTGGATATTTTTGTCTCTTTGGTAGGGTCGAAGAACGCCAGAATCGGGGCTGTGGTGAGTTTTGCCCTGAGCACACGCCATTCATTCTCATGAGCGGGCAGCCACTGGAATTCCGTCGACTTTTTGACGAGATGGCGGAGGGTTGTGGTGTGTGCCGCCATGTTGGGAATGACCTTTCCGAGGAAGTTGACCATCCCTAGATAGCGGAGGACCGCCTTCTTGTCCTTTGGGGTCTCCATGGTGTTGATCACCAAGACCTTGGCAGCATCTGGCCGCACGCCTTGCTGCAAGATGTGGTCACCAAGGAATTTGATTTCTGATTGACCGAACGAGCACTTGGCTCCGTTGAGTCGGAGGCCATGCTCATGGATTCTGTGGAATACCTGCTTGAGGCGATCGATGTGTTATTGAGGAGTTGTGGACCAGATTATGACATCATCAACATACACGTGCACCCACTCGATACCCTCCATCATCTGTTCCATGACGCAGTGAAATACCTCTGAGGCAGAGATGATGCCAAAAGGCATCCGGTTGTAGCAGTAGCGACCGAACGGGGTATTGAATGTGCACAGCTTGCGGCTGGATGCATCCAGCTGTATTTGCCAGAACCCCTTCGAGGTGTCCAGCTTCATAAAGATGAAGCCATGTCGTTGGTCAACTTCTCTCATTTTGGTATTGGGTAATGTTCCCTCATGATGTCGCGGTTTAAATCCTTGGGGTTGATGCAGATTCAAAGCTCCCCTGACGGTTTCTTGACGCAGACCATGGAGCTGACCGAGCCATGGGTTACATAGAACATAGAACATAGAACAATACAGCGCAGTACAGGCCCTTCGGCCCACGATGTTGCACCGAAACAAAAGCCATCCAACCTACACTATGCCATTATCATCCATATGTTTATCCAATAAACTTTTAAATGCCCTCAATGTTGGCGAGTTCACCACTGTAGCAGGTAGGGCATTCCACGGCCTCACTACTCTTTGCGTAAAGAACCTACCTCTGACCTCTGTCCTATATCTATTACCCCTCAGTTTAAAGTTATGTCCCCTCGTGCCAGCCATATCCATCCGCGGGAGAAGGCTCTCACTGTCCACCCTATCCAACCCCCTGATCATTTTGTATGCCTCTATTAAGTCTCCTCTTAACCTTCTTCTCTCCAACGAAAACAACCTCAAGTCCATCAGCCTTTCCTCATAAGATTTTCCCTCCATACCAGGCAACATCCTGGTAAATCTCCTCTGCACCCGCTCCAAAGCCTCCACGTCCTTCCTATAATGCGGTGACCAGAACTGTACGCAATACTCCAAATGCGGCCGTACCAGAGTTCTGTACAGCTGCAACATGACCTCCCGACTCCGGAACTCAATCCCTCTACCAATAAAGGCCAACACTCCATAAGCCTTCTTCACAACCCTATCAACCTGGGTGGCAACTTTCAGGGATCTATGTACATGGGCACCTAGATCCCTCTGCTCATCCACACTTTCAAGAACTTTACCATTAGCCAAATATTCCGCATTCCTGTTATTCCTTCCAAAGTGAATCACCTCACACTTCTCTACATTAAACTCCATTTGCCACCTCTCGGCCCAGCTCTGCAGCTTATCTATATCCCTCTGTAATCTGCTACATCCTTCCACACTATCGACAACACCACCGACTTTAGTATCGTCTGCAAATTTACTCACCCACCCTTCTGCGCCTTCCTCTAGGTCATTGATAAAAATGACAAACAGCAACGGCCCCAGAACAGATCCTTGTGGTACTCCACTTGTGACTGTACTCTATTCTGAACATTTCCCATCAACCACCACCCTCTGTCTTCTTTCAGCTAGCCAATTTCTGATCCACATCTCTAAATCACCCTCAATCCCCAGCCTCCGTATTTTTTGCAATAGCCTACCGTGGGGAACCTTATCAAACGCTTTGCTGAAATCCATATACACCACATCAACTGCTCTACCCTCGTCTACCTGTTCAGTCACCTTCTCAAAGAACTCAATAAGGTTTGTGAGGCATGACCTACCCTTCACAAAGCCATGCTGACTATCCCTGATCATATTATTCCTATCTAGATGATTATAAATCTTGTCTCCTATAATCCCCTCCAAGACTTTACCCACTACAGACGTGAGGCTCACCGGCCTATAGTTGCCGGGGTTGTCTCTGCTCCCCTTTTTGAACAAAGGGACCACATTTGCTGTCCTCCAGTCCTCTGGCACTATTCCTGTAGCCAATGATGACATAAAAATCAAAGCCAAAGGTCCAGCAATCTCTTCCCTGGCCTCCCATAGAATCCTAGGATAAATCCCATCAGGTCCCGGGGACTTATCTATGACCTTTGATATGATGTCCTGGTCCTGCTGCTTGAGGCGGTCCTTGAGGGGGGCCGGCACCCGATGTGGTGCGTGGATCACAGGGCTGGCGTTTGGTTTGAGCAGGATTTTGTATCGGTTTGGGAGTGTGCCCATTCCGTCGAACACGCTGTGGTACTGCGTGATGATGTCATCAATTTCAGCCTGGAAGTTCTCATCAGGTGAGGCCGTCGCCTCATGGATGACATGGTGTGGACTCGCTGAACCAAGTTCAGGAGTTTGCAGGCCCGGGCACCGAGCAGGGATGCACTGTCAGGTCCATCGATCTCAAATCGCAGTGTCGCTTTAAATGACTTATTGGAAACTCCGAGTTGGCATGAGCCACTGGCAGCTATGGTATTGCCATTATAGTCAAGGAGCTGGCAGGCCGGTGGACGAATGCTTGGTCTGACGCGGATGGTGTTGAGATCGAATTTGGAGATGAGGTTTGCCAATGCGCCAGTGTCCCGTTTGAACCGGATGCGAGCCTTGTTGACTGTGAGGACAGCACACCAATCGTCGTCGGGATCCACACTGAGGATCGGGAGGTGCGTCGCTGTCTTGGAGAAAGGCAGCGCATGCTTCGTAATGATGCCCACCCGGTATGGAGATTTGAGGCACGCAGCATCAGGATCTGTTGGGCTGTTGGGGTCGGAGTCTGGCATGGCCTGCTGTATTGACCGGACGCTTCTGTGCCGCGGGTGGGATTGCTGGATGCTGGGCAGTGGAGCAGATCTGCAAAGGGTTGCGTATTGGCCAAGCTTGCCACTCTGTAGACAACGTCGTGATTTTGACAGACATTGCCGCTTTAAATGGGCGGAGCCACAATTCGGACACATCGTGACGCCAACGTCAGCGCGTTCCGTGCGCCATCGCGCATGGGCAGTGCGGTCGAACGACGTATGCACCTGCATAGTCTGGTTGTCGGTCTCGCCGTCCCCTCGGTCGTGGCGTGCATGCGCAGGGGCCCGGGAAAAGCGCGCGGAATGGCCACTCTCGTCGATACTTAGGCCCTGCATTTGTGCGATGGCCTGCACCCGTTCCGCCTCGTGGGAGGTTAGCTTTGCCGTTTCTGCTGCCCTGATGTGGGAGTACCGATTGTTAGCATGTTCGTGGAGAATGCACGTTTCGATGGCGATGGTGAGGGTGAGCTGCCTGACTTTCTGGAGCTGCTGGGGAAGGTAATCGGAGTGGACCCCGAAAACGATCTGATCCCGGAACATGGAATCAGTGGTCGAGTCATAGTTACATGACTGCGCGAGGATGCGGAGATAGGTCAGAAAGGATTGAAAAGGTTCATCCTTACCCTGAAGCCTCTGCTGGAAAACGTACCGTTCAAAGCTCTCATTCACCTCAATGTCGCAGTGGCTGTCGAACTTCAATAGGACTGTTTTAAATTTTGTCTTGTCTTCGCCTTCAGCGAATGTAAGGGAGTTGTAGATGTGGATGGCATGGTCCCCGGCTGTGGAGAGGAATAGTGCGATTTTCCTGGCGTCCGATGCGGCCTCAAGATCCGTGGCTTCGAGATAGAGTTGGAATTTTTGTTTGAAGATCCTCCAATTTGCACCGAGGTTGCCAGCGATGCGGAGCTGCGGAGGAGGGCGGACGTTTTCCATGTCACCGGATGGCAGTTTGCTGGTCAGCGCTGATTCACTCAAGGTAGGTCCGTCAAATTTTCAGCATCTCACAGCTGGTATCATGATGTGTTGGGTAGGCTGGGTCAAGGTGAACTGCACTTGATGCAGTGTAGCGAGAGACAGACCTCCAACACTTGATAAAATGCAACACGATTTTATTTAACATCCAAACTATTATACATGTCCAACTGTGTCAACACTATGCTGACTTGACTGGAGACCTGGTATTAGCCTAACCAGACTTACTAGCTACCACATGGTGTAGGCACTGGCTAGCTCACGAGTTCTGACTGTCTCAGAGGCTGGGGCCCGAGAGAGCGGGAAAACTTATACCCTCTAGCTTTATAGTGGTCGTGTCCTGTCTGGTGATTGGCTGCTCTGTTCTGTGTGCTTACTGGTCATCCTGTGTGCCTGTCTGCACTCCATTGTATACATAGATGTATATTATGACATCCTGTTTGGCTGTTTCTCCTGGTTGAAGCACTGTTAAAAGCTGAATTTTTAATCTGTGTTTTACCTGCTTTCAGAGCTGCTCCTGTCTTCAGGTTCTTTTCACAGTTTTGCTTTGCCTCAAACAAAAGATAAATCTGCTCCTCCTTAGTGATGACATCATCAGCATCAACCTATCAGTAACAAGAAACCAGAAACACCATCAACCAAGCAAATTTCACAGTCCCATTGACTCTTTACCCTCTAATTCTGGGTGTAATGTTTTGACGTTCTACCTCTGACCTTGATGCCCTCTGAAACACCGCCTTGCCCCCACTCTCTCACCATTTGCCCCATCGCTATTAGAAATGGGCAAGAAATACTTGTCTTGCCAGTGACACCCACATCCCAAAGAAAGCTTTAAAAAAAAATCTTTTACTCTTATCCCTTAATCTCAACCTCACCCCTTATCTCACCCTTTAGCCCTTGTTGTGTATTGCACCGAGTAAAACTAACATATGCTCAACTACAAGTAGCAATTATTGAACAACTTTATTTACACCTCCCAACAGAGAGGGCAAAATGCTCAGATCTTACAATATACTACACACCCCCCACTTAAAAAAAATTAACATGTACATTAAAATGATGGGGTGGCATGGTGGCGCAGTGGTTAGCACTGCTGCCTCACGGCGCTGAGGAGCTGAGTTCGATCCCGGCCCCAGGTCACTGTCCGTGTGGAGTTTGCACATTCTCGCCTTGTTTGCGTGAGTCTCACCCCCACAACCAAAAAGATGTGCAGGTTAGGTGGATTGGCCACTCTAAATTGCCCCTTAATTGGGAAAAAAAATAATTGGGTACTCTAAATTTATAAAGAAAAAAAAAATTTCAAAATGTAAAATGATACATGTACATAATTTCCCAGAAAACAACATGACTTACCAAGGTTAACAATAGCTGAAATATAAAATGTTGGTTTGTCCATTTATTTTTATTATAATCGCAAATAAAACATGTACGACTGATAGCACCAGAGCAGTTTGCATTTTAAAATATCTCCTTAACACCAGTAAGTTTTTAACAAAAATATTATTGACAAGAAATAATGAAAAAAGCAATTTCCTCTTCTTCCTTCTTACCTACTTTCATTTAACCTATCTAGCTTCTTTCACTTTCTTCCTGGCTCTCACTTTGCACTCTCAGAGGAATATGGGCCGGGATTCTCCCCCAACCGGCGGGCGGGCCGTACCGGAGCCAAACAGTGGCGTGAACCACTCCGGCGTCGGGCCGCCCGGAAGGTGCGGAATCTTCCGCACTTCCGGGGGCTAGGCCGGCGCTGGAGTGGTTGGCGCATGCGCGGGAATGCCAGCGTGTTCTGGAGCATGCGCAGAACCGCTGGTGTGATCCCTGCACATGCGCAGGGGGTTTCTTCTCCACGCTGGCCATGGCGGAGCTGTACAGAGGCCGGCACGGAGGGAAAGAGTGCCCACATGGCACAGGCCAGTGGGCCCCGATTGCAGGCCAGGCCACCGTGGGGCCCCCCCCGAGGCTGGATTCCCCCGAGGACTCCGCAGGCCGCCCTCAGAGCCAGGTTCCGCCGGTATGGACCTTGTGTATTTCACGCCGGCGGGACCGGCCGAAAATGGACGGCCGCTCGGCCCATCGGGGCCCGGAGAATCGCCGGGGGGGGGGGGCCACTGCCAACAGCCCCCGACCGGCGCGATGTGATCCCCGCTCCCGCCCAAAAAACGGCGGCGGAGAATTCGGCAGGCGGCGTCGGAGCGGGATTCACGCCGCCCCTCCCCGCGATTCTCTGACCCAGCGGGGGATCGGAGAATCCCGCCCTTGGACTATAGGATGTATCTCATGCTCTCCCTTTGTCAGATTTCTTCTTACAAATGACACTGATTGAATCTTCACTAGCTATGTGAATGCACCCAGTTTTTTTACAATTCCAATCATGTATTTCTCCCTGTCACCGCGGTGGTTTTTCACCATGACCCTCTGACCAGCATTAAAGTCTCGAAGCTTCATGTCTGTTTATTAATGACTCATCTTCACGTGGTCGTACTTTTCCTTTATGATGTTAGGCTTAAGCAAAATAAACCTTGTTCTGGGTGCATGTTTAAACACAAACACGTAAGGTGACCAACCTCTTGTAGACTATGGGGTTATTCCGTAAGAGAACAGAAAATTGCCTACTCCATGTTGAAGGAAAACCTGGAAATTACAGCCTAGTTTGTCACCAAGCAAAGGTCTCTTCACAATCTGTGCACTGCATAGACCACTTCACAGAGAAGAAAGCAAACTGTGATGACTACTACCCTCCAGCAGTCAGTAGGTACCCAGGTGAACTCAGACTCCCTGCTCACTTCCCTCCCAGCGTTGTTTTATCTGAACTATCTTTGGTGAATTATTCAATATTGATACCAATTGTTTCTTAAAATTAAAACTATAATTAAAATATGGTTATTCAGACTGTGAAACATTCTTAATGAGTTGTTTAGTTGCATATTTCCACAAAGCTGTTGCTCTTTCTCTTCCCACATTACAACCATCAACAACACATATACCAATCCTTCCCTCATTGTATCAAGTGCTATGTACTGGAAGAAACAATTGTATTTATATAGCACCTTTCACAACCTCAGGGCATTCCAAAGGGCTTTGCAACTGAGGAAGTGCTTTTGAAGTGTCATCACCCTTGTAGGGAACATGATAGTCAGTTTGGACGTAGCAAACTCCCACAAACAATAATATGATATTGACCAGATCATTTCATTTAGTGATAGAACATAGAACATAGAACAATACAGCGCAGTACAGGCCCTTCGGCCCACGATGTTGCACCGAAACAAAAGCCATCTAACCTACACTATGCCATTATCATCCATATGTTTATCCAATAAACTTTTAAATGCCCTCAATGTTGGCGAGTTCACTACTGTAGCAGGTAGGGCATTCCACGGCCTCACTACTCTTTGCGTAAAGAACCTACCTCTGACCTCTGTCCTATATCTATTACCCCTCAGTTTAAAGTTATGTCCCCTCGTGCCAGCCATATCCATCCGCGGGAGAAGGCTCTCACTGTCCACCCTATCCAACCCCCTGATCATTTTGTATGCCTCTATTAAGTCTCCTCTTAGCCTTCTTCTCTCCAACGAAAACAACCTCAAGTCCGTCAGCCTTTCCTCATAAGATTTTCCCTCCATACCAGGCAACATCCTGGTAAATCTCCTCTGCACCCGCTCCAAAGCCTCCACGTCCTTCCTATAATGCGGTGACCAGAACTGTACGCAATACTCCAAATGCGGCCGGACCAGAGTTCTGTACAGCTGCAACATGACCTCTCGACTCCGGAACTCAATCCCTCTACCAATAAAGGCCAACACTCCATAGGCCTTCTTCACAACCCTATCAACCTGGGTGGCAACTTTCAGGGATCTATGTACATGGACACCTAGATCCCTCTGCTCAGCCACACTTTCAAGAACTTTACCATTAGCCAAATATTCCGCATTCCTGTTATTCCTTCCAAAGTGAATCACCTCACACTTCTCTACATTAAACTCCATTTGCCACCTCTCAGCCCAGCTCTGCAGCTTATCTATATCCCTCTGTAACCTGCTACATCCTTCCACACTATCGACAACACCACCGACTTTAGTATCATCTGCAAATTTACTCACCCACCCTTCTGTGCCTTCCTCTAGGTCATTGATAAAAATGACAAACAGCAACGGCCCCAGAACAGATCCTTGTGGTACTCCACTTGTGACTGTACTCCATTCTGAACATTTCCCATCAACCACCACCCTCTGTCTTCTTTCAGCTAGCCAATTTCTGATCCACATCTCTAAATCACCCTCAATCCCCAGCCTCCGTATTTTTTGCAATAGCCTACCGTGGGGAACCTTATCAAACGCTTTGCTGAAATCCATATACACCACATCAACTGCTCTACCCTCGTCTACCTGTTTAGTCACCTTCTCAAAGAACTCAATAAGGTTTGTGAGGCATGACCTACCCTTCACAAAGCCATGCTGACTATCCCTGATCATATCATTCCTATCTAGATGATTATAAATCTTGTCCCTTATAATCCCCTCCAAGACTTTACCCACTACAGACGTGAGGCTCACCGGTCTATAGTTGCCGGGGTTGTCTCTGCTCCCCTTTTTGAACAAAGGGACCACATTTGCTGTCCTCCAGTCCTCTGGCACTATTCCTGTAGCCAATGATGACATAAAAATCAAAGCCAAAGGTCCAGCAATCTCTTCCCTGGCCTCCCATAGAATCCTAGGATAAATCCCATCAGGTCCCGGGGACTTATCTATTTTCAGCCTGTCCAGAATTGCCAACACCTCTTCCCTACGTACCTCAATGCCATCTATTCTATTAGCCTGGGACTCAGCATTCTCCTCCACAACATTATCTTTTTCCTGAGTGAATACTGACGAAAAATATTCATTTAGTATCTCGCCTATCTCTTCAGTCTCCACACACAATTTCCCATCCCTGTCCTTGACTGGTCCTACTCTTTCCCTAGTCATTCGCTTATTCCTGACATACCTATAGAAAGCTTTTGGGTTTTCCTTGATCCTTCCTGCCAAATACTTCTCATGTCCCCTCCTTGCTCGTCTTAGCTCTCTCTTTAGATCCTTCCTCGCTACCTTGTAACTATCCATCGCCCCAACCGAAACTTCACACTTCATCTTCACATAGGCCTCCTTCTTCCTCTTAACAAGAGATTCCACTTCCCTGGTAAACCACGGTTCCCTCGCTCGACGCCTTCCTCCCTGTCTGACCGGTACATACTTATCAAGAACACGCAGTAGCTGATCCTTGAACAAGCCCCACTTATCCAGTGTGCCCAACACTTGCAGCCTACTTCTCCACCTTATCCCCCCCAAGTCACGTCTAATGGCATCATAATTGCCCTTCCCCCAGCTATAACTCTTGCCCTGCGGTGTATACTTATCCCTTTCCATCATTAACGTAAACGTCACCGAATTGTGGTCACTGTCCCCAAAGTGCTCTCCTACCTCCAAATCCAACACCTGGCCTGGTTCATTACCCAAAACCAAATCCAACGTGGCCTCGCCTCTTGTTGGCCTGTCAACATATTGTTTCAGGAAACCCTCCTGCACACACTGTACAAAAAACGACCCATCTATTGTACTCGAACTATATCTTTTCCAGTCAATATTTGGAAAGTTAAAGTCTCCCATAATAACTACCCTGTTACTTTCGCTCATATCCAGAATCATCTTCGCCATCCTTTCCTCTACATCCCTAGAACTATTAGGAGGCCTATAAAAAACTCCCAACAGGGTGACCTCTCCTTTCCTGTTTCTAACTTCAGCCAATACTACCTCGGAAGAAGAGTCCCCATCTAGCATCCTCTCCGCCACCGTAATACTGCTCTTGACTAGCAGCGCCACACCTCCCCCTCTTTTGCCTCCTTCTCTGAGCTTACTAAAACACCTAAACCCCGGAACCTGCAACATCCATTCCTGTCCCTGCTCTATCCATGTCTCCGAAATGGCCACAACATCGAAGTCCCAGGTACCAACCCACGCTGCCAGTTCCCCTACCTTGTTTCGTATACTCCTGGCATTGAAGTAGACACACTTCAAACCACCTACCTGAATGCTGGCCCCCTCCTGCGACGTCAAATCTGTGCTCCTGACCTCTATACTCTCATTCTCCCTTACCCTAAAACTACAATCCAGGTTCCCATGCCCCTGCTGCATTAGTTTAAACCCCCCCAAAGAGCACTAACAAATCTCCCCCCCAGGATATTTGTGCCCCTCAGGTTCAGATGTAGACCATCCTGTCTGTAGAGGTCCCACCTTCCCCAGAAAGAGCCCCAGTTATCCAAAAATCTGAAACCCTCCCGCCTGCACCATCCCTGTAGCCACGTGTTTAAATGCTCTCTCTCCCTATTCCTCATCTCACTATCACGGGCAACAACCCAGAGATAACAACTCTGTTTGTTCTAGTTCTGAGCTTCCATCCTAGCTCCCTGAAAGCCTGCCTGACATCCTTGTCCCCTTTCCTACCTATGTCGTTGGTGCCAATGTGGACCACGACTTGGGGCTGCTCCCCCTCCCCCCTAAGGACCCGGAAAACACGATCCGAGACATCACGTACCCTTGCACCTGGGAGGCAACATACAAAACGTGAGTCTCTCACGCTCCCACAAAATCTCCTATCTGTGCCCCTGACTATAGAGTCCCCAATTACTAATGCGTAATATACTAGTGATGTTGATTGAGGGACACAGAAACAGCCCTACTATTCTTCCAGTGCTGTGGTCTTTAACACTTACCTACATAGAAACATACATTTGCACTGAGTGCTGAATTTGGGTGCATTTGAGTGCTATAGTGAGAGTTTGGTGACTGAGGGATAATAAGGGTTCATTTTTATCTAAAGTCTAGTCTTTCTTTTATTTAGTTGCTGTTTAGTTTAGAAGAAGGTGAATTTTCAATCAGCTTTAAACAAAGGTTCTACTTGTAGGTACTTGCAGCTGGAGCTTGTTAATTAGTTAATTGGATTAGGCCAGTTTTCAGAGGCTAGATTCACAGTATAAAAGTGATCCAGCTACAGTGCAGACTTTGTTTGCACTGAGTGCTGAATTTGGGTGCATTTGAGTGCTATAGTGAGAGTTTGGTGACTGAGGGAGTGCTGAATTTGGGTGCATTTGAGTGCTAAAGTGAGAGTTTGGTGACTGAGGGAATGCTGAATTTGGGTGCATTTGAGTGCTATAGTGAGAGTTTGGTGACTGAGGGAGTTAGGTGAGGAGGGAGTAAGGTGCTCCTTTCATTTCATTTCCTACATTTCCTCAAAGAGCGTGAAGCGGGCCGGGAGTTTACAGAGAGTGAAGCTGACTGGGAGCAGAGTCGGAGGGCGGTGTTCCAGTTGCTCCACAGTGCAGCTATATTCTGTAAGGTAAGAGGGGATGGAGGCTAAGGCAGTTGCATGCTCCTCCTGTAGGATGTGGGTGGTGAGGGATACCACTGGTGTCCCCGCCGACTATACCTGTAGGAAGTGCACCCAACTTCAGCTCCTCAGAGACCGCATTAGGGAACTAGAGCTGGAGATGGATGAACTTTGGATCATCCGGGAGGCAGAGGGGGTAATAGACAAGAGTTACAGGGAGGTAGCCACACCCAAGGTACAGGGCAAGAGTAGCTGGGTTACAGTCAGGGAAAAGAAAACAAATGGGCAGAAAGTGCAGGGATCCCTCATGGCCGTTCCCCTTCAAAACAAGTATACCGTTTTGGATGCTGTTGGGGGGGATGACCTACCGGGGGAAGGCCCTAGCGGCCAGGTCTTTACCACTGAGTCTGGCTCTGGGGCTCAGATGGGAAGGGGGGAGAATAGAAAAGCAATAGTGATAGGAGATTCAATGGTTAGGGGAATAGATAGGGGATTCTGTGGTTGCGTGCGAGACTCCCGGAAGGTATGTTGCCTCCCGGGTGCCAGGGCCAGGGATGTCTCGGATCGTGTCTTCAGGATCCTTATGGGGGAGGGGGAGCAGCCAGAAGTCGTGGTGCACATTGGTACCAACGACGTAGGTAGGAAAAGGGGTGTGGGGGTAATAAACGAGTTTAGGGAGTTAGGCTGGAAGTTAAAAGCCAGGTCAGACAGAGCTGTCACCTCTGGTTTGTTGCCGGTGCCACGTGATAGCGAGGCTAGGAATAGGGAGAGAGTGCAGTTGAACACGTGGCTGCAGGAATGGTGTAGGAAGGAGGGCTTCAGGTATTTGGATAATTGGAGCGCATTCTGGGGAAGGTGGGACCTGTACAAGCAGGACGGGTTGCATCTGAACCAGAGGGGCACCAATATCCTGGGAGGGAGGTTTTCTAGTACTCTTCTGGAGGGTTTAAACTAATTTGGCAGGGGAATGGGAACCGGATTTGTAGTCCAACAACTAAGGTAGCCCATGTTCAGGACGTCAAAGGGTGTAGTGAGGCAGTAGGGAAGGGAACACTGACAAAGGAGAGTACTTGCAGGCACGGAGATGGGTTGAAGTGTGTATACTTCAATGCAAGAAGCATCAGGAATAAGGTGGGTGAACTTAAGGCATGGATCGGTACTTGGGACTACGATGTATTGGCCATCACAGAAACTTGGGATAGAAGAGGGGCAGAAATGGTTGTTAGAGGTTCCAAGTTATAGATGTTTCAATAAGTTCTGGTTGCGGCTATGCGGAGCTAAGTCGCATGTTCGGCAGCTCCCGCCAGAAACGGACTTTTGGGCTCCTTTTAGGGCCCCCAGCGGAAGTTGTTCGACGGTTCCCAGTGTGGGAGGGGGATCGTAACATTTCCCCGGCACTGTATGGATTGGACCAGGAGTGGAGCGGTGCAAAAGGTAGTTTTGGAGCAGCGAAAAGTACGAGGGAGGAAAATCAAGATGGTGGCAGGTGGAGACCAGGCATTGTGGGCGCAGTGGGCGCAGGAACAGCAGGAGTTTCTCCAGCGCTGCTTCATGGAATTGAAGGCAGAGCTGTTCGAGCCGATGAAGGCTTCGATAGACAAGCTGCTCGAGACCCAGAAGGCCCAAGGGGCGGCGATCTGGGAGGTGCGGCAAAAGGCCTCGGAGAACGAGGATGAGATCTTGGGCCTGGTAGTAAAGGTAGAGGCGCACGAGGCGATGCATAAGAAATGGCAGGAGAAGTTCGAGGACATGGCGAACTGGTCGAGGAGGAAGAACCTGCGTATTCTGGGTCTCCCGGAGGGAGTGTTGGGGTCGGATGTTGGAGCAAATGTGGTCACGATGCTGAACATGTTGATGGGCGTGGGGGCCTTCCCGGGGCCCCTGGAGCTGGAGACGGCCCACCGAGTCCTGGCGAGGAGGCCCAAGCCCAACGAGCTGCTGCGGGCGGTGCTGGTGCGGTTCCACCGCTTCGAGGACAGGGAGTGTGTCCTAAGGTGGGCAAAGAAGGAGTGGAGCAGCAGGTGGGAGAATGCAAAGGTCCGGATATACCAGGACTGGAGCACAGAGGTGGCCAAGAAGAGTGCCGGGTACAATTGGGCTAAGGCGGCTCTGCATCGGAAGGGGGTGAAATTTGGAATGTTGCAGCCGGCGCGACTGTGGGTCACTTTCAAGGACCGCCACCACTACGTCGAGACGCCGGAGAAGGCGTGGACCTTTATCCAGGCTGAAAAGTTGGACTCGGATTGAGGGTCGGTTGCGGGGGGATATCGAGAGGGGATTGATGTGATTGTTGTGTTTTGGGGGGGGGATGTTCTGTTCTGTTTGGTACTGGGTTTTTTTGGGTGCTGGGTGGGGTAGGGTGAAATGGTTCGTAGTGGGGGTTTGGTGAGAGTGTGGGCGTCGGTGGTTGGAAGAGGGGGCCCCATTGGGGGGAGGGGAGAGGGGAAGCCCGAGGTGGGGGAGCTGGGATCAGGCCGCGAAAGGGAGCTGTGCCTGAGGCCGGCTTGGTGGAAAGCCCGTTTTTTTTCCCCGCGCTAGGAAAGGAAGGGGGCGGGGTCAGGGGGAGGAGTGGTGCTGGAGAGGAGTGTCAGCTGATGGACAGGAGGGGGGGGAGATTCTCACACTGGGGGGGTCGATGGAGTGGCGGGAGCGGCCGGGGTCAGCAGGAGTCAGCTGACTTGTGGGAGTGCTATGGGGGGAGCAACGCAGCTAGGGGGGGACCTAGCTGAGGGTGGGGGGAGGAAGGAGGGGGGGAACTGGGTTGCTGCTGCATTGGCCAAAGGGGAGCTGGAGCCTGAAGAGAGAGTCGGGGCGGGGGTTTGCCGCTGGGGGGATCGGAGAGTGCGGGAGGCGCGGGCATGCAGCTGGCCTAGAAAGGGAGATGGCTAATCGGCAGGGGTAGGGGGGGCGGGCAGCCCCCTGATCCAGCTGATAACTTGGAAAGTGAGAGGCCTGAACGGGCTTGTCAAGAGGGCCCGTGTGTTCGCGCACTGGAAGGGACTGAAGGCAGATATGGTTATGCTCCAGGAGACGCATTTGAGGGTGGCAGACCAGGTTAGGCTGAGAAAGGGGTGGGTAGGGCAGGTTTTCCACTCGGGGTTGGACGCAAAGAATCGAGGGGTGTCGATTTTGGTGGGGAAGCGGGTGTCATTTGAGGCGCTTAGCATCGTGGCAGACAATGGAGGTAGGTATGTGATGGTGAACGGTAAGCTGCAGGGGGTGCGGGTGGTATTAGTGAATGTATATGCCCCGAATTGGGACGATGCCGGATTTACGTGGCGCATGTTGGGCCGGATTCCGGACCTGGAGGCAGGGAGCTTGACAATGGGGGGGACTTTAATACGGTATTGGATCCAGCACTGGACCGCTCCAGGTCCAGGACGGGTAAGAGGCTGGCGGCAGCCAAGGTGTTGGGGGGGGTTTATGGACCAAATGGGAGGAGTGGACCCATGGAGGTTTGTTAGGCCGGGGGACGGGGAATTCTCTTTCTTTTCCCACGTCCATAAAGCCTACTCCCAGATTGACTTCTTCGTTTTGAGCAGGGCGCTGATCCCGAGGGTGGAGGACACGGAGTATTCGACCATAGCCATCTCAGACCATGCCCCGCACTGGGTGGAGCTCGAGCTAGGGTAGGAGAGGGACCAGCACCCGCTATGGCGCCTGGGTGTGGGTTTGCTGGCGGATGAGGAGGTGAGCGGGCGGATCCGGGGGTGCATTGAAAGATACCTAGAGGTGAACGATAATGGGGAGGTGCAGGTAGGGGGAGTCTGGGAGGCGCTGAAGGCGGTGATTAGGGGAGAGCTAATCTCCACTAGGGCCCACAAGGAGGGGAAGGAGAGGAGAGAGAGGGAGAGGTTGGTGGGGGAGATTCTAAGGCTGGATAGGAGGTATGCAGATGTCCCCGAGGAGGGACTACTCAAGGAGCGACGAAGCCTCCAGGCCGAGTTCGACCTGTTGACTACCAAGAAGGCGGAGGTGCAGTGGAGGAAGGCGCAAGGGGCGGTGTATGAGTGCGGGGAGAAGGCTAGCCGGATGCTGCCACACCAGCTTCGGAAGCGGGAGGCGGTGAGGGAGATTGGGGGAGTTAGGAATAAAGGGGGGAACATGGTGCGGAGTGCGGTGGGAATAAATGGGGTAGTTAGAGACTTCTATGAGGGGCTGTATAGAGCCCCTGACGGAGGAGGGGGTGATGCGTCGTTTTCTGGATCGGCTGAGGTTCCCGAGGGTAGAGGAGGAGCAGGTGGCGGGGCTTGGGGCACCGGTAGGGCTAGAGGAGTTGACTAAGGGGCTGGGGAGTGTGCAGGCGGAGAAGGCACCGGGACTAGATGGGTTCCCGGTGGAATTTTACAGGAAGTATATGAACCTGTTGGGCCCACTGCGAGTGAGGACTTTTAATGAGGCGAGGGAGGGGGGGGGGGTCCTACCTCCGACGATGTCCAGGGCGCTGATCTTGCTGATCTTGAAGCGGGAGAAGGACCCTTTACAGTGTGGGTCGTTTAGGCCAATCTCGCTCCTCAACGTGGATGTGAAGCTGTTAGCGAAGGTGTTGGCTACCAGAATTGAGGACTGTGTTCCGGGGTGATCCACGAGGACCAGATGGGTTTCGTGAAGGGAAGGCAGCTAAACACCAATGTGCGGAGGCTCCTACATGTAATCATGATACCTGCAGTGGAGGGGGAAGCGGAGATAGTGGCGGCTATGGATGCGGAGAAGGCCTTCGATAGGGTGGAGTGGGGGTCCCTGTGGGAAGTGTTGAGGAGGTTCAGGGTCGGGGAGGGGTTTGTTAGTTGGGTTAGGTTACTATACAAAGCCCTGGTGGCGAGTGTGGCCACAAATCGGAGGAGGTCGGAATACTTTCGGCTGTACCGGGGGATAAGGCAGGGGTGCCCCCTATCCCCCCAGCTATTTGCATTGGCAATTGAACCTTTGGCGATGGCTTTGAGGGAGTCCAGGAACTGGAGGGGGCTGGTGCGGGGGGGGGGGATATCACTGTATGCAGACGACCTATTACTGTATGTGGCAGACCCGGTGGGGGGGATGCCGGAGGTAATGTGGATCCTCAGGGAGTTTGGAGACTTTTCCGGGTATAAGCTCAACATGGGGAAGAGTGAGCTATTCGTGGTACACCCAGGGGACCAGGGAAGGCGGATAGACGAGCTTCCACTGAAGAGGGTGGAAAGGAGTTTTCGGTACCAAGGGATCCAGGTGGCCAGGAGCTGGGGGGCCCTGCACAAGCTCAACTTGCCAAGGCTGGTGGAGCAGATGGAGGAGGAGTTTAAAAGGTGGGATATGCTGCCACTCTCCCTGGCGGGTAGGGTACAGTTGGTGAAGATGACGGTGCTCCCGAGGTTCCTTTTTATATTCCAATGCCTCCCCATCCTGATCCCTAAGGCCTTTTTTAAGCGGGTGAGCAGGAGCATCATAGGATTTGTATGGGCGAAAAAGACCCCGAGGGTGAGAAGGGTGTTTCTGGAACGGAGCAGGGACAGAGGAGGGTGAGCGTTGCCTAATCTATGTGGGTACTACCGGGCTGCCAATGTGGCGATGATACGCAGGTGGGTAATGGAGGGGGAGGGGGCGGCGTGGAAGAGGCTGGAGATGGCGTCCTGTGTGGGCACGAGCCTGAGAGCGTTGGTGACGGCATCGCTGCTGTTCCCGCCGACAAGGTACACCACGAGTCCAGCGGTGGCGGCGGCCCTCAAAATTTGGGGGCAGTGGAGACGCCACAGGGGGGAGGCAGAGTGGTCCCCGATCCGAGAGAACCATCGGTTTGTCCCGGGGAGAATGGATGGGGGGGTTCCTGAGCTGGCACAGGGCAGGTATTAGAAGGATGGGGGACCTGTTTATAGATGGGACGTTTGCGAGCCTTCAGGTACATGCGGGTAAGGGCGTTTGTAAGTCGGCAGATAAGGGAATTTCCGCTGCTGCTAGCAGGTAGGATCCAGGATAGGGTGCTCTCGGGGGTGTGGGTTGGAGAGGGCAAGGTCTCGGCGATCTACCAGGAGATGCAGGAGGAGGAGGAGGCCTCGGTGGTGGAGCTGAAAGGTAAATAGGAGGAGCTGGGGGAGGAGATAGATGAGAGTACGTGGGCGGACGCCCTGGGTAGGGTAAATTCTTCCTCCTCTTGCGCCAGGCTTAGCCTGATACAATTTGAGGTTCTGCACAGGGTGCACATGACTGGGGCAAGGCTGAGTCGGTTTTTTGGAGTAGAGGACAGGTGTGTGAGGTGTTCGGGGAGCCCAGAAAATCATGGCCACATGTTCTGGGCATGCCCAGCGCTGGATGGGTTCTGGAGGGGCGTTGCGAGGACGGTGTCTAAGGTGGTAAACACCCGAGTTAAGCCGAGTTGGGGGCTCGCACTATTTGGGGTGTCGGACGAGCCGGAAGTGGAGGAGGCGAAAGAGGCCGGTATTCTGGCCCTTGCGTCCCTGGTAGCCCGGCGGAGGATTCTTCTACATTGGATGGATGCGAGGCCCCCAAGCGTGCAAGCCTGGATCAGCGACATGGCAGGGTTCATTAAATTGGGGAGGGTAAAATTTGCTATAAGAGGATCTGTGCAAGGATCTTCAGGCGGTGGCAACCGTTCCTAGACTTTCTAGCGGGGCATTAGGAGGTAGTCAGCAGCAGCAGCAACCCGGCCGGGGCGCGGGGGGGGGGGGGGGGTTACTTTGTGTTTACGACTGTGTTTATTATCGTTTAATGGGGGCTTGTATATTGGGGCAATACGTGACATAGAAATAAGATGTTTATTTATGTGTTCTTTGTTTTTTCTTATTTCTGTAAGAAATTTGAATAAAAATATTATTTTTTCAAAAATAGATGTTTCAATAAGATTAGGGAGGGTGGTAAAAGAGTTGGGAGGGTTGCATTGTTAATTAGAGATAGTATAACAGCTGCAGAAAGGCAGTTCAAGGAGGATCTGCCTACTGAGGTAGTATGGGTTGAAGTCAGAAATAGGAAAGGAGCAGTCACCTTGTTGGGAGTTTTCTATAGGCCCCCCAATAGCAGCAGAGATGTGGAGGAGCAGATTGGGAAACAGATTTTGGAAAGGTGCAGAAGTCACAGGGTAGTAGTCATGGGCGACTTTAACTTCCCAAACATTGAATGGAAACTCTTTAGATCAAATAGTTTGGATGGGGTGGTGTTTGTGCAGTGTGTCCAGGAAGCTTTTCGAACACAGTATGTAGCTTGTCTGACTAGTGGGGAGGCCATATTGGATTTGGTACTTGGGAATGAACCAGGGCAAGTGATATATTTGTTAGTGGGGGAGCATTTTGGAGATAGTGACCACAATTCTGTGACTTTCACTTTAGCAATGGAGAGGGATAGGTGCGTGCAACAGGGCAAGGTTTACAATTGGGGAAGGGTAAATACGATGCTGTCAGACAAGAACTGAAGTGCATAAGTTGGGAACATAGGCTGTCAGGGAAGGACACAATTGAAATGTGGAACTTGTTCAAGGAACAGATACTACGTGTCCTTGATATGTATGTCCCTGTCAGGCAGGGAAGAGATGGTCGAGTGAGGGAACCATAGTTGACAAGAGAGGAAGAAGGATACTTATGTACGGCTGAGGAAACAAGGTTCAGACAGGGCGCTGGAGGGATACAACTTAGCCAGGATTGAACTGAAGAAAGGGATTAGGAGAGCTAAGAGAGGGCATGAAAAATTTTTGGCGGCTAGGATCAAGGAAAATCCCAAGGCCTTTTACACATATGTGAGAAATATGAGAATGACTAGAGCGAGGGTAGGTCCGATCAAGGACAGTAGCGGGAGATTGTGTATTGAGTCTGAAGAGATAGGAGAGGTCTTGAACGAGTACTTTTCTTCTGTATTTACAAATGAGAGGGGCGATATTGTTGGCGAGGACAGTGTGAAACAGATTAGTAAGCTCGAGGAGATACTTGTTACGAACGAAGATGTGTTGGGAATTTTGTAAAACTTGAGGATAGACAAGTCCCCCGAGCCTGACGGGATATATCCAAGGATTCTATGGGAAGCAAGAGATGAAATTGCAGAGCCGTTGGCAATGATCTTTTCGTCCTCACTGTCAACAGGGGTGGTACCAGGGGATTGGAGAGTGGTGAATGTCGTGCCCCTGTTCAAAAAAGAGAATAGGGATAACCCTGGGAATTACAAGCCAGTTAGTCTTACTTCAGTGGTAGGCAAAGTAATGGAAAGGGTACTGAGGGATACGATTTCTGAGCATCTGGAAAGACATTGCTTGATTAGGAATAGTCAGCACGGATTTGTGAGGGGTAGGTCTTGCCTCACAAGTCTTATTGAATTCTTTGATCAAGCACGTGGATGAAGGTAAAGCAGTGGATGTCGTGTACATGGATTTTAGTAAGGCATATGATAAGGTTCCCCATGGTAATGTAAGGAGGCATGGGATAGTGGGAAATTTGGCCAGTTGGATAACAAACTAGCTAACCGATAGACGTCAGAGGGTGGTGGTGGATGGCAAATATTCAGCCTGGAGCTCAGTTACCAGTGGCGTACCGCAGGGATCAGTTCTGGGTCCTTCCTCTGCTGTTTGTGATTTTCATTAATGACTTGGATGAGGGAGTTGAAGGGTGGGTCAGTAAATTTGCAGACGAACAGAAGATTGGTGGAGTTGTGGATAGTGAGGAGGGCTGTTGTCGGCTTCAAAGAGACATAGATAGGATGCAGAGCTGGGCTGAGAAGTGGCAGATGGCGTTTAACCCTGAAAAGTGTGAGGTTGTCCATTTTGGAAAGACAAATATGAATGCGGAATACAGGGTTAACGGTAGGGTTGTTGGCAATGTGGAGGAGCAGAGAGATCTTGGGGTCTATGTTCATAGATCTTTGAAAGTTGCCACTCAAGTGGATAGAGCTGTGAAGAAGGCCTATGGTGTGCTAGCGTTCATGAGCAGAGGGACTGAATTTAAGAGCCGTGAGGTGATGATGCAGCTGTACAAAACCTTGGTAAGGCCACATTTGATGTACTGTGTGCAGTTCTGGTCGCCTCATTTTAGGAAGGATGTGGAAGCTTTGGAAAGGGTGCAAAGAAGATTTACCAGGATGTTGCCTGGAATGGAGAGTAGGTCTTACGAGGAAAGGTTGTGGGTGCTAGGCCTTTTCTCATTAGAATGGAGAAGGATGAGGGGCGACTTGATAGAGGTTTATAAGATGATCAGGGGAATAGATAGAGTAGACAGTCCGAGACTTTTTCCCCGGGTGGAACAAACCATTACAAGGGGACATAAATTTAAGGTGAATGGTGGAAGATATAGGGGGGGATGTCAGAGGTAGGTTCTTTACTCAGAGAGTAGTGGGGGCATGGAATGCACTGCCTGTGGAAGTAGTTGAGTCGGAAACATTAGGGACCTTCAAGCGACTATTGGATACGTACATGGATTACGGTAGATTGATGGGGTGTAAATTAACTTGTTCTTATGATCTATGATCTAATTGATGGTAAGAAATCTTACAACATCAGGTTAAAGTCCAACAGGTTGTTTTGAATCACTAGCTTTCGGAGCACAGCTCCTTCCTCAGGTGAAGGGGCGTGTATGTTGCCTTGCAGTATTCCTGCAATGATGATATAGGAGGCTATGGTGCCTGTGGTAGCATGACCCCTTTAAGCAGCGATCCCTCGCGGTCCACATGACCATCTCAGGGCCTATTGTGCATGAGCGTATAAGCCCTGACCAATGAGGAAAATGCAAGGGGCACTGGGAGCAGGGGCTCGAGCAGGATGGATCTGGGAGTTGTAGAGTGCAGACCTGTTTCAGTGACCTCTGTGCTTGTGCATAGTTATCCTTTTCCTTGTTCTCAATAAACCCCTTTTGGTTATGCAGGTATAGCCTCAAGCCTCCAACATTGGCAAAGATCAATGATCTCAAGACAACACCAGTCTCAGAATTCGTGGGAGAATAAAAAGAGGAAAAAAAATAGTACAGTGCAAAAGGAGGCCATTCGGCCCATCGACTCTGCATCGACCCGCTTAAACCCTCACTTCCACCTTTTCCTGGTAACCCAATAACCCCTCCTAACCTTTTTGGTCACTAAGGGCAATTTATCATGGCCAATCCACCTAACCTGCACGTCTTTGGACTGTGGGAGGAAACCGGAGCACCCGGAGGAAACCCACGCAGACACAGGGAGAACGTGCTGACTCCGCACAGACAGTGACCCAGCGGGGCATGGAACCTGGGACCCTAGCACTGTGAAGCCACAGTGCTATCCACTTGTACTACCGGGCTGCCCAAAAATAGAGTTTTGAATCTTTGGAATTCTCTCCCAGTGAACAATGGAGGTTGGGTCTTTGAACATGATGAAGTCTGAGAGAGGCAGATTCTTGAACTATAGGGGAGTCAGGGGTCGTTGGGAACGGGCAGGAAAGGAGAGTGGAGGGCAAGTTCAGATCAATCATGATCGCATTGAATGGCAGAGCAGGCTTGATAGGCCGAGTGGCCTCCTTCTGCTCCTCTTTCTTATGTTGTTACACAGACATGCACAGATGTGAACTCACTAGTATATACACACACAGACACACATTGATTCACACACACATACATTTTGACATACATACACACGCTCACTGATATACACAGCTACACAAACACACGCATATATACAGGCACACATTGATATACACACATGAAAATTAATATACAGATCGACATATCAACACAAACACATGAATATACACACATATAAGCACGTACATGTTGATACTCATTGATATATGCACACATTCACACACACGCACATACACATTGATGCACACACAAGGATATACACCCACTAATATATACATACTAGACACACTGATCTACATACATTGATATCCACACACACCAATATACACACTAATGCATACACACGAATGTACACACTGAAAGACACTAATATACACCACTAGAGAGACTGATATACACACTGATGTTCACATACTAATTTACGTACATGTTTACATACTAATATACACACTCCACTAGACAGACTGATACACACACACTAATACACACACAGAAATATACACATTGCTAATACACACACACAGAAATACACACACACACACACTCCTGACTCTAACAAATAGGTTTCAGCTCCCTCACCCCCACACACAGGCTGTGGTCTGTTAAAATATCCAACATTTCACATTGGGCCTTGAACTGTCACTCAGCATTTCCCACACTAGCTGCATAGAGACCTCTAGAAGTAATAGGAGTGAGAGAAATCCACAAGCAGAGCTGAACAGACCGCAAACTGGAGAACCGTGCCATAATTCAGAACACAAAGACAGCAAATAACTTGCCAGTGCGGCCGCCATTCACAACCACATTCCAGTCTGCAACTTTTACTTTATGGCCAGATAAGAAGCCAGCTCCAAACAAGACTTAATTGTGAGCTGTGAAGGCATTTCAACTATTTCACAGTATATTTAAACTCCCCATCTGTA
Organism: Scyliorhinus torazame; assembly: GCF_047496885.1. NCBI lineage: Eukaryota > Metazoa > Chordata > Chondrichthyes > Carcharhiniformes > Scyliorhinidae > Scyliorhinus > Scyliorhinus torazame. The sequence goes on from NC_092727.1 coordinate 67,795,337, forward strand.
ATAGGTGTGAAGTATGAGTGTTTGGGTTAGAACAAAGACATTTCTGCTCTACTCACTCGTTTCACCTCCTCCCAAAGCCCATGCATACTCTACCCCATCATTGAATGGGTGCACTCGACCCTATCAAGGTACCTACCCTATCACCCGTTCCATACCCTGTGACAGTCATTGTATCATATCACACACGCTGCCTCAGACAGTTAATCCCGTTTGAGGGCTTTTCTGCTGATTGAAAAATACCAGGAAGAAAGAACTGGGAGAACCAAGGGAATAAATTATATTTTGATCGCACTTCTCATAATAACAGGATTTCCAAAAGTGCTTTAAACCCAACAAAGTATCTCCGAAGAATAATCACTATTGTGACGTAGAAAACACACCATCAATTTGTACAGAGCAAGATCCCACATGCAGCAAAAGAGGTACTGATCAGATTCTGTGTGGTGAGCCACGTATGGCTGTTGTATATATTATTGTAGTTACTCACGGCTGTTGTATATATTATTGTATTTACTCACGGCTGTTGTATATATTATTGTATTTACTCACGGCTGTTGTATATATTATTGTATTTACTCACGGCTGTTGTATATATTATTGTGTTTACTCACGGCTGTTGTATATATTATTGTATTTACTCATGGCTGTTGTATATATTATTGTGTTTACTCACGGCTGTTGTATATATTATTGTATTTACTCACGGCTGTTGTATATATTATTGTGTTTACTCACGGCTGTTGTATATATTATTGTGTTTACTCACGGCTGTTGTAGATATTATTGTATTTACTCACGGCTGTTGTATATGTTATCGTGTTTACTCACGGCTGTTGTATATATTATTGTGTTTACTCACGGCTGTTGTATATATTATTGTATTTACTCACGGCTGTTGTATATATTATTGTGTTTACTCATGGCTGTTGTATATATTATTGTATTTACTCATGGCTGTTGTACATATTATTGTATTTACTCACGGCTGTTGTATATATTATTGTATTTACTCACGGCTGTTGTATATATTATTGTATTTACTCACGGCTGTTGTATATATTATTGTGTTTACTCATGGCTGTTGTACATATTATTGTATTTACTCATGGCTGTTGTACATATTATTGTATTTACTCACGGCTGTTGTATATATTATTGTGTTCACTCACGGCTGTTGTATATATTATTGTGTTTACTCACGGCTGTTGTATATATTATCGTATTTACTCACGGCTGTTGTATATATTATTGTGTTTACTCACGGCTGTTGTATATATTATCGTGTTTACTCACAGCTGTTGTATATATTATTGTGTTTACTCACGGCTGTTGTATATATTATCGTATTTACTCACGGCTGTTGTATATATTATTGTGTTTACTCACGGCTGTTGTATATATTATCGTGTTTACTCACAGCTGTTGTATATATTATTGTGTTTACTCACGGCTGTTGTATATATTATCGTATTTACTCACGGCTGTTGTATATATTATTGTATTTACTCACGGCTGTTGTATATATTATCGTATTTACTCACGGCTGTTGTATATATTATTGTGTTTACTCACGGCTGTTGTATATATTATCGTATTTACTCACGGCTGTTGTATATATTATTGTGTTTACTCACGGCTGTTGTATATATTATCGTATTTACTCACGGCTGTTGTATATATTATTGTGTTTACTCACGGCTGTTGTATATATTATCGTATTTACTCACAGCTGTTGTATATATTATTGTATTTACTCACAGCTGTTGTATATATTATTGTATTTACTCACGGCTGTTGTATATATTATTGTGTTTACTCACGGCTGTTGTATATATTATCGTATTTACTCACGGCTGTTGTATATATTATTGTGTTTACTCACGGCTGTTGTATATATTATCGTATTTACTCACAGCTGTTGTATATATTATTGTATTTACTCACGGCTGTTGTATATATTATTGTATTTACTCACGGCTGTTGCATATATTATTGTGTTTACTCACGGCTGTTGGATATATTATTGTATTTACTCACGGCTGTTGCATATATTATTGTGTTTACTCACGGCTGTTGTATATATTATTGTATTTACTAACGGCTGTTGTATATATTATTGTGTTTACTCACGTCTGTTGTATGTATTATTGTATTTACTCACGGCTGTTGTATATATTATTGTGTTTACTCACGGCTGTTGTATATATTATTGTATTTACTCACGGCTGTTGTATGTATTATTGTGTTTACTCACGGCTGTTGTATATATTATTGTGTTTACTCACGGCTGTTGTATATATTATTGTATTTACTCACGGCTGTTGTATATATTATTGTATTTACTCACGGCTGTTGTATGTATTATTGTGTTTACTCACAGCTGTTGTATATATTATTGTATTTACTCAAGGCTGTTGTATATATTATTGTGTTTACTCACGGCTGTTGTATATATTATTGTATTTACTCACGGCTGTTGTATATATTATTGTGTTTACTCACGGCTGTTGTATATATTATTGTATTTACTCACGGCTGTTGTATATATTATTGTATTTACTCAAGGCTATTGTATATATTATTGTGTTTACTCACGGCTGTTGTATATATTATTGTGTTTACTCACGGCTGTTGTATATATTATTGTATTTACTCACGGCTGTTGTATATATTATTGTGTTTACTCACGGCTGTTGTATATATTATTGTGTTTACTCACGGCTGTTGTATATATTATTGTGTTTACTCACGGCTGTTGTATATATTATTGTGTTTACTCACGGCTGTTGTATATATTATTGTGTTTACTCACGGCTGTTGTATATATTATTGTATTTACTCACGGCTGTTGTACATATTATTGTGTTTACTCACGGCTGTTGTATATATTATTGTATTTACTCACGGCTGTTGTACATATTATTGTGTTTACTCACGGCTGTTGTATATATTATTGTGTTTACTCACGGCTGTTGTATATATTATTGTGTTTACTCACGGCTGTTGTATATATTATTGAGTTTACTCACGGCTGTTGTATATATTATTGTATTTACTCACGGCTGTTGTATATATTATTGAGTTTACTCACGGCTGTTGTATATATTATTGTATTTACTCACGGCTGTTGTATATATTATTGTGTTTACTCACGGCTGTTGTACATATAATTGTATTTACTCACGGCTGTTGTATATATTATTGTGTTTACTCACGGCTGTTGTATATGTTATTGTATTTACTCACGGCTGTTGTATATATTATTGTGTTTACTCACGGCTGTAGTATATATTATTGTATTTACTCACGGCTGTTGTATATATTATTGTATTTACTCACGGCTGTTGTATATGTTATTGTATTTACTCACGGCTGTTGTATATATTATTGTATTTACTCACGGCTGTTGTATATATTATTGTGTTTACTCACGGCTGTTGTATATATTATTGTATTTACTCACGGCTGTTGTATATATTATTGTGTTTACTCACGGCTGTTGTATATATTATTGTATTTACTCACGGGGCGTTGTATATATTATCGTATTTACTCACGGCTGTTGTATATATTATTGTGTTTACTCACGGCTGTTGTATATATTATTGTATTTACTCACGGCTGTTGTATATATTATTGTGTTTACTCACGGCTGTTGTATATATTATTGTGTTTACTCACGGCTGTTGTATATGTTATTGTAGTTACTCACGGCTGTTGTATATATTATTGTGTTTACTCACGGCTGTTGTATATATTATTGTATTTACTCACGGCTGTTGTATATATTATTGTATTTACTCACGGCTGTTGTATATATTATTGTGTTTACTCACGGCTGTTGTATATGTTATTGTATTTACTCACGGCTGTTGTATATATTATTGTGTTTACTCACGGCTGTTGTATATGTTATTGTATTTACTCACGGCTGTTGTATATATTATTGTGTTTACTCACGTCTGTTGTATATATTATTGTGTTTACTCACGGCTGTTGTATATATTATTGTGTTTACTCACGGCTGTTGTATATATTATCGTGTTTACTCACGGCTGTTGTATATATTATCGTGTTTACTCACGGCTGTTGTATATATTATTGTGTTAACTCACGGCTGTTGTATATATTATCGTGTTTACTCACGGCTGTTGTATATATTATTGTATTTACTCACGGCTGTTGTATATATTATTGTATTTACTCACGGCTGTTGTATATGTTATTGTATTTACTCACGGCTGTTGTATATATTATTGTGTTTACTCACGGCTGTTGTATATATTATTGTGTTTACTCACGGCTGTTGTATATATTATTGTATTTACTCACGGCTGTTGTATATATTAGCGTGTTTACTCACGGCTGTTGTATATATTATTGTATTTACTCACGGCTGTTGTATATGTTATTGTATTTACTCACGGCTGTTGTATATATTATTGTGTTTACTCACGGCTGTTGTATATATTATTGTGCTTACTCACGGCCTTTGTATATATTATTGTATTTACTCACGGCTGTTGTATATATTATCGTGTTTACTCACGGCTGTTGTATATATTATTGTATTTACTCACGGCTGTTGTATATATTATTGTATTTACTCACGGCTGTTGTATATATTATTGTGTTCACTCACGGCTGTTGTATATGTTATTGTATTTACTCACGGCTGTTGTATATATTATTGTGTTTACTCACGGCTGTTGTATATATTATTGTATTTACTCACGGCTGTTGTATATATTATTGTGTTTACTCACGGCTGTTGTATATATTATCGTATTTACTCACGGCTGTTGTATATATTATTGTGTTTACTCACGGCTGTTGTATATATTATTGTATTTACTCACGGCTGTTGTATATATTATTGTATTTACTCACGGCTGTTGTATATATTATCGTGTTTACTCACGGCTGTTGTATATATTATTGTATTTACTCACGGCTGTTGTATATATTATTGTATTTACTCACGGCTGTTGTATATGTTATTGTATTTACTCACGGCTGTTGTATATATTATTGTGTTTACTCACGGCTGTTGTATATATTATTGTGTTTACTCACGGCTGTTGTATATATTATTGTATTTACTCACGGCTGTTGTATATATTATCGTGTTTACTCACGGCTGTTGTATATATTATTGTATTTACTCACGGCTGTTGTATATGTTATTGTATTTACTCACGGCTGTTGTATATATTATTGTGTTTACTCACGGCTGTTGTATATATTATTGTGTTTACTCACGGCCTTTGTATATATTATTGTATTTACTCACGGCTGTTGTATATATTATCGTGTTTACTCACGGCTGTTGTATATATTATTGTATTTACTCACGGCTGTTGTATATATTAATGTATTTACTCACGGCTTTTGTATATATTATTGTGTTCACTCACGGCTGTTGTATATGTTATTGTATTTACTCACGGCTGTTGTATATATTATTGTATTTACTCACGGCTGTTGTATATATTATTGTGTTTACTCACAGCTGTTGTATATATTATCGTGTTTACTCACGGCTGCTGTATATATTATTGTATTTACTCACGGCTGTTGCATATATTATTGTGTTTACTCACAGCTGTTGTATATATTACTGTATTTACTCACGGCTGTTGTATATATTATTGTATTTACTCACGGCTGTTGTATATATTATTGTGTTTACTCACGGCTGTTGTATATATTATTGTATTTACTCACGGCTGTTGTATATATTATTGTGTTTACTCACGGCTGTTGTATATGTTATTGTATTTACTCACGGCTGTTGTATATATTATTGTGTTTACTCACGGCTGTTGTATATGTTATTGTATTTACTCACGGCTGTTGTATATATTATTGTGTTTACTCACGTCTGTTGTATATATTATTGTGTTTACTCACGGCTGTTGTATATATTATTGTGTTTACTCACGGCTGTTGTATATATTATCGTGTTTACTCACGGCTGTTGTATATATTATCGTGTTTACTCACGGCTGTTGTATATATTATTGTGTTAACTCACGGCTGTTGTATATATTATCGTGTTTACTCACGGCTGTTGTATATATTATTGTATTTACTCACGGCTGTTGTATATATTATTGTATTTACTCACGGCTGTTGTATATGTTATTGTATTTACTCACGGCTGTTGTATATATTATTGTGTTTACTCACGGCTGTTGTATATATTATTGTGTTTACTCACGGCTGTTGTATATATTATTGTATTTACTCACGGCTGTTGTATATATTAGCGTGTTTACTCACGGCTGTTGTATATATTATTGTATTTACTCACGGCTGTTGTATATGTTATTGTATTTACTCACGGCTGTTGTATATATTATTGTGTTTACTCACGGCTGTTGTATATATTATTGTGCTTACTCACGGCCTTTGTATATATTATTGTATTTACTCACGGCTGTTGTATATATTATCGTGTTTACTCACGGCTGTTGTATATATTATTGTATTTACTCACGGCTGTTGTATATATTATTGTATTTACTCACGGCTGTTGTATATATTATTGTGTTCACTCACGGCTGTTGTATATGTTATTGTATTTACTCACGGCTGTTGTATATATTATTGTGTTTACTCACGGCTGTTGTATATATTATTGTATTTACTCACGGCTGTTGTATATATTATTGTGTTTACTCACGGCTGTTGTATATATTATCGTATTTACTCACGGCTGTTGTATATATTATTGTGTTTACTCACGGCTGTTGTATATATTATTGTATTTACTCACGGCTGTTGTATATATTATTGTATTTACTCACGGCTGTTGTATATATTATCGTGTTTACTCACGGCTGTTGTATATATTATTGTATTTACTCACGGCTGTTGTATATATTATTGTATTTACTCACGGCTGTTGTATATGTTATTGTATTTACTCACGGCTGTTGTATATATTATTGTGTTTACTCACGGCTGTTGTATATATTATTGTGTTTACTCACGGCTGTTGTATATATTATTGTATTTACTCACGGCTGTTGTATATATTATCGTGTTTACTCACGGCTGTTGTATATATTATTGTATTTACTCACGGCTGTTGTATATGTTATTGTATTTACTCACGGCTGTTGTATATATTATTGTGTTTACTCACGGCTGTTGTATATATTATTGTGTTTACTCACGGCCTTTGTATATATTATTGTATTTACTCACGGCTGTTGTATATATTATCGTGTTTACTCACGGCTGTTGTATATATTATTGTATTTACTCACGGCTGTTGTATATATTAATGTATTTACTCACGGCTTTTGTATATATTATTGTGTTCACTCACGGCTGTTGTATATGTTATTGTATTTACTCACGGCTGTTGTATATATTATTGTATTTACTCACGGCTGTTGTATATATTATTGTGTTTACTCACAGCTGTTGTATATATTATCGTGTTTACTCACGGCTGCTGTATATATTATTGTATTTACTCACGGCTGTTGCATATATTATTGTGTTTACTCACAGCTGTTGTATATATTACTGTATTTACTCACGGCTGTTGTATATATTATTGTATTTACTCACGGCTGTTGTATATATTATTGTGTTTACTCACAGCTGTTGTATATATTATGTATTTACTCACGGCTGTTGTATATATTATTGTGTTTACTCACGGCTGTTGTATATATTATTGTATTTACTCACGGCTGTTGTATATATTATCGTGTTTATTCACGGCTGTTGTATATATTATTGTGTTTACTCACGGCTGTTGTATATGTTATTGTATTTACTCACGGCTGTTGTATATATTATTGTGTTTACTCACGGCTGTTGTATATATTATTGTGTTTACTCACGGCTGTTGTATATATTATTGTATTTACTCACGGCTGTTGTATATATTATTGTATTTACTCACGGCTGTTGTATATATTATTGTATTTACTCACGGCTGTTGTATATATTATCGTGTTTACTCACGGCTGTTGTATATATTATCGTGTTTACTCACTGCTGTTGTATATATTATTGTGTTTACTCACGGCTGTTGTATATGTTATTGTATTTACTCACGGCTGTTGTATATGTTATTGTATTTACTCACGTCTGTTGTATATATTATTGTGTTTACTCACGGCTGTTGTATATGTTATTGTATTTACTCACGGCTGTTGTATATATTATTGTATTTACTCACGGCTGTTGTATATATTATTGTATTTACTCACGGCTGTTGTATATATTATTGTATTTACTCACGGCTGTTGTATATATTATTGTATTTACTCACGGCTGTTGTATATATTATCGTGTTTACTCACGGCTGTTGTATATATTATTGTGTTTACTCACGGCTGTTGTATATATTATGGTGTTTACTCACGGCTGTTGTATATGTTATTGTATTTACTCACGGCTGTTGTATATATTATTGTGTTTACTCACGGCTGTTGTATATGTTATTGTATTTACTCACGGCTGTTGTATATATTATTGTGTTTACTCACGGCTGTTGTATATATTATTGTATTTACTCACGGCTGTTGTATATATTATTGTATTTACTCACGGCTGTTGTATATATTATTGTGTTTACTCACGGCTGTTGTATATGTTATTGTATTTACTCACGGCTGTTGTATATATTATTGTGTTTACTCACGGTTGTTGTATATGTTATTGTATTTACTCACGGCTGTTGTATATATTATTGTGTTTACTCACGGCTGTTGTATATATTATTGTATTTACTCACGGCTGTTGTATATATTATTGTATTTACTCACGGCTGTTGTATATGTTATTGTATTTACTCACGGCTGTTGTATATATTATTGTATTTACTCACGGCTGTTGTATATATTATTGTGTTTACTCACGGCTGTTGTATATATTATTGTATTTACTCACGGCTGTTGTATATATTATTGTGTTTACTCACGGCTGTTGTATATATTATTGTATTTACTCACGGCTGTTGTATATATTATTGTGTTTACTCACGGCTGTTGTATATATTATTGTATTTACTCACGGGGCGTTGTATATATTATTGTATTTACTCACGGCTGTTGTATATATTATTGTGTTTACTCACGGCTGTTTTATATATTATTGTATTTACTCACGGCTGTTGTATATATTATTGTATTTACTCACGGCTGTTGTATATATTATTGTATTTATTCACGGCTGTTGTATATATTATTGTATTTACTCACGGCTGTTGTATATATTATTGTGTTTACTCACGGCTGTTGTATATATTATTGTATTTACTCACGGCTGTTGTATATATTATTGTATTTACTCACGGCTGTTGTATATATTATTGTGTTTACTCACGGCTGTTGTATATATTATTGTATTTACTCACGGCTGTTGTATATATTATTGTGTTTACTCACGGCTGTTGTATATATTATTGTGTTTACTCACGGCTGTTGTATATATTATTGTGTTTACTCACGGCTGTTGTATATGTTATTGTATTTACTCACGGCTGTTGTATATATTATTGTATTTACACACAGCTGTTGTATATATTATTGTGTTTACTCACGGCTGTTGTATATATTATTGTATTTACTCACGGCTGTTGTATATATTATTGTATTTACACACAGCTGTTGTATATATTATTGTGTTTACTCACGGCTGTTGTATATGTTATTGTATTTACTCACGGCTGTTGTATATATTATTGTGTTTACTCACGGCTGTTGTATATGTTATTGTATTTACTCATGGCTGTTGTATATATTATTGTGTTTACTCACGGCTGTTGTATATATTATTGTATTTACTCACGGCTGTTGTATATATTATTGTATTTACTCACGGCTGTTGTATATGTTATTGTATTTACTCACGGCTGTTGTATATATTATTGTATTTACTCACGGCTGTTGTATATATTATTGTGTTTACTCACGGCTGTTGTATATATTATTGTATTTACTCACGGCTGTTGTATATATTATTGTGTTTACTCACGGCTGTTGTATATATTATTGTATTTACTCACGGGGCGTTGTATATATTATCGTATTTACTCACGGCTGTTGTATATATTATTGTGTTTACTCACGGCTGTTGTATATATTATTGTGTTTACTCACAGCTGTTGTATATATTATCGTGTTTACTCACGGCTGCTGTATATATTATTGTATTTACTCACGGCTGTTGCATATATTATTGTGTTTACTCACAGCTGTTGTATATATTACTGTATTTACTCACGGCTGTTGTATATATTATTGTATTTACTCACGGCTGTTGTATATATTATTGTGTTTACTCACAGCTGTTGTATATATTATGTATTTACTCACGGCTGTTGTATATATTATTGTGTTTACTCACGGCTGTTGTATATATTATTGTATTTACTCACGGCTGTTGTATATATTATCGTGTTTATTCACGGCTGTTGTATATATTATTGTGTTTACTCACGGCTGTTGTATATGTTATTGTATTTACTCACGGCTGTTGTATATATTATTGTGTTTACTCACGGCTGTTGTATATATTATTGTGTTTACTCACGGCTGTTGTATATATTATTGTATTTACTCACGGCTGTTGTATATATTATTGTATTTACTCACGGCTGTTGTATATATTATTGTATTTACTCACGGCTGTTGTATATATTATCGTGTTTACTCACGGCTGTTGTATATATTATCGTGTTTACTCACGGCTGTTGTATATATTATTGTGTTTACTCACGGCTGTTGTATATGTTATTGTATTTACTCACGGCTGTTGTATATGTTATTGTATTTACTCACGTCTGTTGTATATATTATTGTGTTTACTCACGGCTGTTGTATATGTTATTGTATTTACTCACGGCTGTTGTATATATTATTGTATTTACTCACGGCTGTTGTATATATTATTGTATTTACTCACGGCTGTTGTATATATTATTGTATTTACTCACGGCTGTTGTATATATTATTGTATTTACTCACGGCTGTTGTATATATTATCGTGTTTACTCACGGCTGTTGTATATATTATTGTGTTTACTCACGGCTGTTGTATATATTATGGTGTTTACTCACGGCTGTTGTATATGTTATTGTATTTACTCACGGCTGTTGTATATATTATTGTGTTTACTCACGGCTGTTGTATATGTTATTGTATTTACTCACGGCTGTTGTATATATTATTGTGTTTACTCACGGCTGTTGTATATATTATTGTATTTACTCACGGCTGTTGTATATATTATTGTGTTTACTCACGGCTGTTGTATATATTATTGTATTTACTCACGGCTGTTGTATATATTATTGTATTTACTCACGGCTGTTGTATATATTATTGTATTTACTCACGGCTGTTGTATATATTATCGTGTTTACTCACGGCTGTTGTATATATTATCGTGTTTACTCACTGCTGTTGTATATATTATTGTGTTTACTCACGGCTGTTGTATATGTTATTGTATTTACTCACGGCTGTTGTATATGTTATTGTATTTACTCACGTCTGTTGTATATATTATTGTGTTTACTCACGGCTGTTGTATATGTTATTGTATTTACTCACGGCTGTTGTATATATTATTGTATTTACTCACGGCTGTTGTATATATTATTGTATTTACTCACGGCTGTTGTATATATTATTGTATTTACTCACGGCTGTTGTATATATTATTGTATTTACTCACGGCTGTTGTATATATTATCGTGTTTACTCACGGCTGTTGTATATATTATTGTGTTTACTCACGGCTGTTGTATATATTATGGTGTTTACTCACGGCTGTTGTATATGTTATTGTATTTACTCACGGCTGTTGTATATATTATTGTGTTTACTCACGGCTGTTGTATATGTTATTGTATTTACTCACGGCTGTTGTATATATTATTGTGTTTACTCACGGCTGTTGTATATATTATTGTATTTACTCACGGCTGTTGTATATATTATTGTATTTACTCACGGCTGTTGTATATATTATTGTGTTTACTCACGGCTGTTGTATATGTTATTGTATTTACTCACGGCTGTTGTATATATTATTGTGTTTACTCACGGTTGTTGTATATGTTATTGTATTTACTCACGGCTGTTGTATATATTATTGTGTTTACTCACGGCTGTTGTATATATTATTGTATTTACTCACGGCTGTTGTATATATTATTGTATTTACTCACGGCTGTTGTATATGTTATTGTATTTACTCACGGCTGTTGTATATATTATTGTATTTACTCACGGCTGTTGTATATATTATTGTGTTTACTCACGGCTGTTGTATATATTATTGTATTTACTCACGGCTGTTGTATATATTATTGTGTTTACTCACGGCTGTTGTATATATTATTGTATTTACTCACGGCTGTTGTATATATTATTGTGTTTACTCACGGCTGTTGTATATATTATTGTATTTACTCACGGGGCGTTGTATATATTATTGTATTTACTCACGGCTGTTGTATATATTATTGTGTTTACTCACGGCTGTTTTATATATTATTGTATTTACTCACGGCTGTTGTATATATTATTGTATTTACTCACGGCTGTTGTATATATTATTGTATTTATTCACGGCTGTTGTATATATTATTGTATTTACTCACGGCTGTTGTATATATTATTGTGTTTACTCACGGCTGTTGTATATATTATTGTATTTACTCACGGCTGTTGTATATATTATTGTATTTACTCACGGCTGTTGTATATATTATTGTGTTTACTCACGGCTGTTGTATATATTATTGTATTTACTCACGGCTGTTGTATATATTATTGTGTTTACTCACGGCTGTTGTATATATTATTGTGTTTACTCACGGCTGTTGTATATATTATTGTGTTTACTCACGGCTGTTGTATATGTTATTGTATTTACTCACGGCTGTTGTATATATTATTGTATTTACACACAGCTGTTGTATATATTATTGTGTTTACTCACGGCTGTTGTATATATTATTGTATTTACTCACGGCTGTTGTATATATTATTGTATTTACACACAGCTGTTGTATATATTATTGTGTTTACTCACGGCTGTTGTATATGTTATTGTATTTACTCACGGCTGTTGTATATATTATTGTGTTTACTCACGGCTGTTGTATATGTTATTGTATTTACTCATGGCTGTTGTATATATTATTGTGTTTACTCACGGCTGTTGTATATATTATTGTATTTACTCACGGCTGTTGTATATATTATTGTATTTACTCACGGCTGTTGTATATGTTATTGTATTTACTCACGGCTGTTGTATATATTATTGTATTTACTCACGGCTGTTGTATATATTATTGTGTTTACTCACGGCTGTTGTATATATTATTGTATTTACTCACGGCTGTTGTATATATTATTGTGTTTACTCACGGCTGTTGTATATATTATTGTATTTACTCACGGGGCGTTGTATATATTATCGTATTTACTCACGGCTGTTGTATATATTATTGTGTTTACTCACGGCTGTTGTATATATTATTGTGTTTACTCACAGCTGTTGTATATATTATCGTGTTTACTCACGGCTGCTGTATATATTATTGTATTTACTCACGGCTGTTGCATATATTATTGTGTTTACTCACAGCTGTTGTATATATTACTGTATTTACTCACGGCTGTTGTATATATTATTGTATTTACTCACGGCTGTTGTATATATTATTGTGTTTACTCACAGCTGTTGTATATATTATGTATTTACTCACGGCTGTTGTATATATTATTGTGTTTACTCACGGCTGTTGTATATATTATTGTATTTACTCACGGCTGTTGTATATATTATCGTGTTTATTCACGGCTGTTGTATATATTATTGTGTTTACTCACGGCTGTTGTATATGTTATTGTATTTACTCACGGCTGTTGTATATATTATTGTGTTTACTCACGGCTGTTGTATATATTATTGTGTTTACTCACGGCTGTTGTATATATTATTGTATTTACTCACGGCTGTTGTATATATTATTGTATTTACTCACGGCTGTTGTATATATTATTGTATTTACTCACGGCTGTTGTATATATTATCGTGTTTACTCACGGCTGTTGTATATATTATCGTGTTTACTCACGGCTGTTGTATATATTATTGTGTTTACTCACGGCTGTTGTATATGTTATTGTATTTACTCACGGCTGTTGTATATGTTATTGTATTTACTCACGTCTGTTGTATATATTATTGTGTTTACTCACGGCTGTTGTATATGTTATTGTATTTACTCACGGCTGTTGTATATATTATTGTATTTACTCACGGCTGTTGTATATATTATTGTATTTACTCACGGCTGTTGTATATATTATTGTATTTACTCACGGCTGTTGTATATATTATTGTATTTACTCACGGCTGTTGTATATATTATCGTGTTTACTCACGGCTGTTGTATATATTATTGTGTTTACTCACGGCTGTTGTATATATTATGGTGTTTACTCACGGCTGTTGTATATGTTATTGTATTTACTCACGGCTGTTGTATATATTATTGTGTTTACTCACGGCTGTTGTATATGTTATTGTATTTACTCACGGCTGTTGTATATATTATTGTGTTTACTCACGGCTGTTGTATATATTATTGTATTTACTCACGGCTGTTGTATATATTATTGTATTTACTCACGGCTGTTGTATATATTATTGTGTTTACTCACGGCTGTTGTATATGTTATTGTATTTACTCACGGCTGTTGTATATATTATTGTGTTTACTCACGGTTGTTGTATATGTTATTGTATTTACTCACGGCTGTTGTATATATTATTGTGTTTACTCACGGCTGTTGTATATATTATTGTATTTACTGACGGCTGTTGTATATATTATTGTATTTACTCACGGCTGTTGTATATGTTATTGTATTTACTCACGGCTGTTGTATATATTATTGTATTTACTCACGGCTGTTGTATATATTATTGTGTTTACTCACGGCTGTTGTATATATTATTGTATTTACTCACGGCTGTTGTATATATTATTGTGTTTACTCACGGCTGTTGTATATATTATTGTATTTACTCACGGCTGTTGTATATATTATTGTGTTTACTCACGGCTGTTGTATATATTATTGTATTTACTCACGGGGCGTTGTATATATTATTGTATTTACTCACGGCTGTTGTATATATTATTGTGTTTACTCACGGCTGTTTTATATATTATTGTATTTACTCACGGCTGTTGTATATATTATTGTATTTACTCACGGCTGTTGTATATATTATTGTATTTACTCACGGCTGTTGTATATATTATTGTATTTACTCACGGCTGTTGTATATATTATTGTGTTTACTCACGGCTGTTGTATATATTATTGTATTTACTCACGGCTGTTGTATATATTATTGTATTTACTCACGGCTGTTGTATATATTATTGTGTTTACTCACGGCTGTTGTATATATTATTGTATTTACTCACGGCTGTTGTATATATTATTGTGTTTACTCACGGCTGTTGTATATATTATTGTGTTTACTCACGGCTGTTGTATATATTATTGTGTTTACTCACGGCTGTTGTATATGTTATTGTATTTACTCACGGCTGTTGTATATATTATTGTGTTTACTCACGGCTGTTGTATATATTATTGTATTTACTCACGGCTGTTGTATATATTATTGTATTTACACACAGCTGTTGTATATATTATTGTGTTTACTCACGGCTGTTGTATATGTTATTGTATTTACTCACGGCTGTTGTATATATTATTGTGTTTACTCACGGCTGTTGTATATGTTATTGTATTTACTCATGGCTGTTGTATATATTATTGTGTTTACTCACGGCTGTTGTATATATTATTGTATTTACTCACGGCTGTTGTATATATTATTGTATTTACTCACGGCTGTTGTATATGTTATTGTATTTACTCACGGCTGTTGTATATATTATTGTATTTACTCACGGCTGTTGTATATATTATTGTGTTTACTCACGGCTGTTGTATATATTATTGTATTTACTCACGGCTGTTGTATATATTATTGTGTTTACTCACGGCTGTTGTATATATTATTGTATTTACTCACGGGGCGTTGTATATATTATCGTATTTACTCACGGCTGTTGTATATATTATTGTGTTTACTCACGGCTGTTGTATATATTATTGTATTTACTCATGGCTGTTGTATATATTATTGTGTTTACTCACGGCTGTTGTATATATTATTGTGTTTACTCACGGCTGTTGTATATATTATTGTATTTACTCACGGCTGTTGTATATGTTATTGTATTTACTCACGGCTGTTGTATATATTATTGTGTTTACTCACGGCTGTTGTATATATTATTGTGTTTACTCACGGCCTTTGTATATATTATTGTATTTACTCACGGCTGTTGTATATATTATCGTGTTTACTCACGGCTGTTGTATATATTATTGTATTTACTCACGGCTGTTGTATATATTAATGTATTTACTCACGGCTGTTGTATATATTATTGTGTTCACTCACGGCTGTTGTATATGTTATTGTATTTACTCACGGCTGTTGTATATATTATTGTATTTACTCACGGCTGTTGTATATATTATTGTGTTTACTCACAGCTGTTGTATATATTATCGTGTTTACTCACGGCTGCTGTATATATTATTGTATTTACTCACGGCTGTTGCATATATTATTGTGTTTACTCACAGCTGTTGTATATATTACTGTATTTACTCACGGCTGTTGTATATATTATTGTATTTACTCACGGCTGTTGTATATATTATTGTGTTTACTCACAGCTGTTGTATATATTATGTATTTACTCACGGCTGTTGTATATATTATTGTGTTTACTCACGGCTGTTGTATATATTATTGTATTTACTCACGGCTGTTGTATATATTATCGTGTTTATTCACGGCTGTTGTATATATTATTGTGTTTACTCACGGCTGTTGTATATGTTATTGTATTTACTCACGGCTGTTGTATATATTATTGTGTTTACTCACGGCTGTTGTATATATTATTGTGTTTACTCACGGCTGTTGTATATATTATTGTATTTACTCACGGCTGTTGTATATATTATTGTATTTACTCACGGCTGTTGTATATATTATTGTATTTACTCACGGCTGTTGTATATATTATCGTGTTTACTCACGGCTGTTGTATATATTATCGTGTTTACTCACGGCTGTTGTATATATTATTGTGTTTACTCACGGCTGTTGTATATGTTATTGTATTTACTCACGGCTGTTGTATATGTTATTGTATTTACTCACGTCTGTTGTATATATTATTGTGTTTACTCACGGCTGTTGTATATGTTATTGTATTTACTCACGGCTGTTGTATATATTATTGTATTTACTCACGGCTGTTGTATATATTATTGTATTTACTCACGGCTGTTGTATATATTATTGTATTTACTCACGGCTGTTGTATATATTATTGTATTTACTCACGGCTGTTGTATATATTATCGTGTTTACTCACGGCTGTTGTATATATTATTGTGTTTACTCACGGCTGTTGTATATATTATGGTGTTTACTCACGGCTGTTGTATATGTTATTGTATTTACTCACGGCTGTTGTATATATTATTGTGTTTACTCACGGCTGTTGTATATGTTATTGTATTTACTCACGGCTGTTGTATATATTATTGTGTTTACTCACGGCTGTTGTATATATTATTGTATTTACTCACGGCTGTTGTATATATTATTGTATTTACTCACGGCTGTTGTATATATTATTGTGTTTACTCACGGCTGTTGTATATGTTATTGTATTTACTCACGGCTGTTGTATATATTATTGTGTTTACTCACGGCTGTTGTATATGTTATTGTATTTACTCACGGCTGTTGTATATATTATTGTGTTTACTCACGGCTGTTGTATATATTATTGTATTTACTCACGGCTGTTGTATATATTATTGTATTTACTCACGGCTGTTGTATATGTTATTGTATTTACTCACGGCTGTTGTATATATTATTGTATTTACTCACGGCTGTTGTATATATTATTGTGTTTACTCACGGCTGTTGTATATATTATTGTATTTACTCACGGCTGTTGTATATATTATTGTGTTTACTCACGGCTGTTGTATATATTATTGTATTTACTCACGGCTGTTGTATATATTATTGTGTTTACTCACGGCTGTAGTATATATTATTGTATTTACTCACGGGGCGTTGTATATATTATTGTATTTACTCACGGCTGTTGTATATATTATTGTGTTTACTCACGGCTGTTTTATATATTATTGTATTTACTCACGGCTGTTGTATATATTATTGTATTTACTCACGGCTGTTGTATATATTATTGTATTTACTCACGGCTGTTGTATATATTATTGTATTTACTCACGGCTGTTGTATATATTATTGTGTTTACTCACGGCTGTTGTATATATTATTGTATTTACTCACGGCTGTTGTATATATTATTGTATTTACTCACGGCTGTTGTATATATTATTGTATTTACTCACGGCTGTTGTATATATTATTGTATTTACTCACGGCTGTTGTATATATTATTGTGTTTACTCACGGCTGTTGTATATATTATTGTATTTACTCACGGCTGTTGTATATATTATTGTGTTTACTCACGGCTGTTGTATATATTATTGTGTTTACTCACGGCTGTTGTATATATTATTGTGTTTACTCACGGCTGTTGTATATGTTATTGTATTTACTCACGGCTGTTGTATATATTATTGTGTTTACTCACGGCTGTTGTATATATTATTGTATTTACTCACGGCTGTTGTATATATTATTGTATTTACACACAGCTGTTGTATATATTATTGTGTTTACTCACGGCTGTTGTATATGTTATTGTATTTACTCACGGCTGTTGTATATATTATTGTGTTTACTCACGGCTGTTGTATATGTTATTGTATTTACTCATGGCTGTTGTATATATTATTGTGTTTACTCACGGCTGTTGTATATATTATTGTATTTACTCACGGCTGTTGTATATATTATTGTATTTACTCACGGCTGTTGTATATGTTATTGTATTTACTCACGGCTGTTGTATATATTATTGTATTTACTCACGGCTGTTGTATATATTATTGTGTTTACTCACGGCTGTTGTATATATTATTGTATTTACTCACGGCTGTTGTATATATTATTGTGTTTACTCACGGCTGTTGTATATATTATTGTATTTACTCACGGGGCGTTGTATATATTATCGTATTTACTCACGGCTGTTGTATATATTATTGTGTTTACACACGGCTGTTGTATATATTATTGTATTTACTCACGGCTGTTGTATATATTATTGTGTTTACTCACGGCTGTTGTATATATTATTGTGTTTACTCACGGCTGTTGTATATGTTATTGTATTTACTCACGGCTGTTGTATATATTATTGTGTTTACTCACGGCTGTTGTATATATTATTGTATTTACTCACGGCTGTTGTATATATTATTGTATTTACTCACGGCTGTTGTATATATTATTGTGTTTACTCACGGCTGTTGTATATGTTATTGTATTTACTCACGGCTGTTGTATATATTATTGTGTTTACTCACGGCTGTTGTATATGTTATTGTATTTACTCACGGCTGTTGTATATATTATTGTGTTTACTCACGTCTGTTGTATATATTATTGTGTTTACTCACGGCTGTTGTATATATTATTGTGTTTACTCACGGCTGTTGTATATATTATCGTGTTTACTCACGGCTGTTGTATATATTATCGTGTTTACTCACGGCTGTTGGATATATTATTGTGTTAACTCACGGCTGTTGTATATATTATCGTGTTTACTCACGGCTGTTGTATATATTATTGTATTTACTCACGGCTGTTGTATATATTATTGTATTTACTCACGGCTGTTGTATATGTTATTGTATTTACTCACGGCTGTTGTATATATTATTGTGTTTACTCACGGCTGTTGTATATATTATTGTGTTTACTCACGGCTGTTGTATATATTATTGTATTTACTCACGGCTGTTGTATATATTAGCGTGTTTACTCACGGCTGTTGTATATATTATTGTATTTACTCACGGCTGTTGTATATGTTATTGTATTTACTCACGGCTGTTGTATATATTATTGTGTTTACTCACGGCTGTTGTATATATTATTGTGTTTACTCACGGCCTTTGTATATATTATTGTATTTACTCACGGCTGTTGTATATATTATCGTGTTTACTCACGGCTGTTGTATATATTATTGTATTTACTCACGGCTGTTGTATATATTATTGTATTTACTCACGGCTGTTGTATATATTATTGTGTTCACTCACGGCTGTTGTATATGTTATTGTATTTACTCACGGCGGTTGTATATATTATTGTGTTTACTCACGGCTGTTGTATATATTATTGTATTTACTCACGGCTGTTGTATATATTATTGTATTTACTCACGGCTGTTGTATATATTATCGTGTTTACTCACGGCTGTTGTATATATTATTGTATTTACTCACGGCTGTTGTATATATTATTGTATTTACTCACGGCTGTTGTATATGTTATTGTATTTACTCACGGCTGTTGTATATATTATTGTGTTTACTCACGGCTGTTGTATATATTATTGTGTTTACTCACGGCTGTTGTATATATTATTGTATTTACTCACGGCTGTTGTATATATTATCGTGTTTACTCACGGCTGTTGTATATATTATTGTATTTACTCACGGCTGTTGGATATGTTATTGTATTTACTCACGGCTGTTGTATATATTATTGTGTTTACTCACGGCTGTTGTATATATTATTGTGTTTACTCACGGCCTTTGTATATATTATTGTATTTACTCACGGCTGTTGTATATATTATCGTGTTTACTCACGGCTGTTGTATATATTATTGTATTTACTCACGGCTGTTGTATATATTATTGTATTTACTCACGGCTGTTGTATATATTATTGTGTTCACTCACGGCTGTTGTATATGTTATTGTATTTACTCACGGCTGTTGTATATATTATTGTGTTTACACACGGCTGTTGTATATATTATTGTATTTACTCACGGCTGTTGTATATATTATTGTATTTACTCACGGCTGTTGTATATATTATTGTATTTACTCACGGCTGTTGTATATATTATTGTGTTTACTCACGGCTGTTGTATATGTTATTGTATTTACTCACGGCTGTTGTATATATTATTGTGTTTACTCACGGCTGTTGTATATATTATTGTATTTACTCACGGCTGTTGTATATATTATTGTATTTACTCACGGCTGTTGTATATATTATTGTGTTTACTCACGGCTGTTGTATATGTTATTGCATTTACTCACGGCTGTTGTATATATTATTGTGTTTACTCACGGCTGTTGTATATATTATTGTATTTACTCACGGCTGTTGTATATATTATTTTGTTTACTCACGGTTGTTGTATATATTATTGTGTTTACTCACGGCTGTTGTATATATTATTGTGTTTGCTCATGGCTGTTGTATATATTATTGTGTTTACTCACGGCTGTTGTATATATTATTTTGTTTACTCACGGTTGTTGTATATATTATTGTGTTTACTCACGGCTGTTGTATATATTATTGTGTTTACTCACGGCTGTTGTATATATTATTGTGTTTACTCACGGCTGTTGTATATATTATTGTATTTACTCACGGCTGTTGTATATATTATTGTGTTTACTCACGGCTGTTGTATATATTATTGTGTTTACTCACGTCTGTTGTATATATTATTGTGTTTACTCACGGCTGTTGTATATATTATTGTGTTTACTCACGGCTGTTGTATATATTATTGTGTTTACTCACGGCTGTTGTATATATTATTGTATTTACTCACGGCTGTTGTAGATATTATTGTGTTTACTCAGGGCTGTTGTATATATTATTGTATTTACTCACGGCTGTTGTATGTATTATTGTGTTTACTCACGGCTGTTGTATATATTATCGTATTTACTCACGGCTGTTGTATATATTATTGTATTTACTCACGGCTGTTGTATATATTATTGTGTTTACTCACGGCTGTTGTATATATTATTGTGTTTACTCACGGCTGTTGTATATATTATTGTATTTACTCACGGCTGTTGTATGTATTATTGTGTTTACTCACGGTTTTTGTATGTATTATTGTGTTTACTCACGGCTGTTTTATATATTATCGTATTTACTCACGGCTGTTGTATATATTATTGTATTTACTCACGGCTGTTGTATATATTATTGTATTTACTCACGGCTGTTGTATATATTATTGTATTTACTCACGGCTGTTGTATATATTATTGTGTTTACTCACGTCTGTTGTATATATTATTGTGTTTACTCACGGCTGTTGTATATATTATTGTGTTTACTCACGGCTGTTGTATATATTATTGTGTTTACTCACGGCTGTTGTATATATTATTGTATTTACTCACGGCTGTTGTAGATATTATTGTGTTTACTCAGGGCTGTTGTATATATTATTGTATTTACTCACGGCTGTTGTATGTATTATTGTGTTTACTCACGGCTGTTGTATATATTATCGTATTTACTCACGGCTGTTGTATATATTATTGTATTTACTCACGGCTGTTGTATATATTATTGTGTTTACTCACGGCTGTTGTATATATTATTGTGTTTACTCACGGCTGTTGTATATATTATTGTATTTACTCACGGCTGTTGTATGTATTATTGTGTTTACTCACGGTTTTTGTATGTATTATTGTGTTTACTCACGGCTGTTTTATATATTATCGTATTTACTCACGGCTGTTGTATATATTATTGTATTTACTCACGGCTGTTGTATATATTATTGTATTTACTCACGGCTGTTGTACATGTTATTGTATTTACTCACGGCTGTTGTATATATTATTGTGTTTACTCACGGCTGTTGTATATATTATTGTGTTTACTCACGGCTGTTGTATATATTATTGTATTTACTCACGGCTGTTGTATATATTATCGTGTTTACTCACGGCTGTTGTATATATTATTGTATTTACTCACGGCTGTTGGATATGTTATTGTATTTACTCACGGCTGTTGTATATATTATTGTGTTTACTCACGGCTGTTGTATATATTATTGTGTTTACTCACGGCCTTTGTATATATTATTGTATTTACTCACGGCTGTTGTATATATTATCGTGTTTACTCACGGCTGTTGTATATATTATTGTATTTACTCACGGCTGTTGTATATATTATTGTATTTACTCACGGCTGTTGTATATATTATTGTGTTCACTCACGGCTGTTGTATATGTTATTGTATTTACTCACGGCTGTTGTATATATTATTGTGTTTACACACGGCTGTTGTATATATTATTGTATTTACTCACGGCTGTTGTATATATTATTGTATTTACTCACGGCTGTTGTATATATTATTGTATTTACTCACGGCTGTTGTATATATTATTGTGTTTACTCACGGCTGTTGTATATGTTATTGTATTTACTCACGGCTGTTGTATATATTATTGTGTTTACTCACGGCTGTTGTATATATTATTGTATTTACTCACGGCTGTTGTATATATTATTGTATTTACTCACGGCTGTTGTATATATTATTGTGTTTACTCACGGCTGTTGTATATGTTATTGCATTTACTCACGGCTGTTGTATATATTATTGTGTTTACTCACGGCTGTTGTATATATTATTGTATTTACTCACGGCTGTTGTATATATTATTTTGTTTACTCACGGTTGTTGTATATATTATTGTGTTTACTCACGGCTGTTGTATATATTATTGTGTTTGCTCACGGCTGTTGTATATATTATTGTGTTTACTCACGGCTGTTGTATATATTATTTTGTTTACTCACGGTTGTTGTATATATTATTGTGTTTACTCACGGCTGTTGTATATATTATTGTGTTTACTCACGGCTGTTGTATATATTATTGTGTTTACTCACGGCTGTTGTATATATTATTGTATTTACTCACGGCTGTTGTATATATTATTGTGTTTACTCACGGCTGTTGTATATATTATTGTGTTTACTCACGTCTGTTGTATATATTATTGTGTTTACTCACGGCTGTTGTATATATTATTGTGTTTACTCACGGCTGTTGTATATATTATTGTGTTTACTCACGGCTGTTGTATATATTATTGTATTTACTCACGGCTGTTGTAGATATTATTGTGTTTACTCAGGGCTGTTGTATATATTATTGTATTTACTCACGGCTGTTGTATGTATTATTGTGTTTACTCACGGCTGTTGTATATATTATCGTATTTACTCACGGCTGTTGTATATATTATTGTATTTACTCACGGCTGTTGTATATATTATTGTGTTTACTCACGGCTGTTGTATATATTATTGTGTTTACTCACGGCTGTTGTATATATTATTGTATTTACTCACGGCTGTTGTATGTATTATTGTGTTTACTCACGGTTTTTGTATGTATTATTGTGTTTACTCACGGCTGTTTTATATATTATCGTATTTACTCACGGCTGTTGTATATATTATTGTATTTACTCACGGCTGTTGTATATATTATTGTATTTACTCACGGCTGTTGTATATATTATTGTATTTACTCACGGCTGTTGTATATATTATTGTGTTTACTCACGTCTGTTGTATATATTATTGTGTTTACTCACGGCTGTTGTATATATTATTGTGTTTACTCACGGCTGTTGTATATATTATTGTGTTTACTCACGGCTGTTGTATATATTATTGTATTTACTCACGGCTGTTGTAGATATTATTGTGTTTACTCAGGGCTGTTGTATATATTATTGTATTTACTCACGGCTGTTGTATGTATTATTGTGTTTACTCACGGCTGTTGTATATATTATCGTATTTACTCACGGCTGTTGTATATATTATTGTATTTACTCACGGCTGTTGTATATATTATTGTGTTTACTCACGGCTGTTGTATATATTATTGTGTTTACTCACGGCTGTTGTATATATTATTGTATTTACTCACGGCTGTTGTATGTATTATTGTGTTTACTCACGGTTTTTGTATGTATTATTGTGTTTACTCACGGCTGTTTTATATATTATCGTATTTACTCACGGCTGTTGTATATATTATTGTATTTACTCACGGCTGTTGTATATATTATTGTATTTACTCACGGCTGTTGTATATATTATTGTATTTACTCACGGCTGTTGTATATATTATCGTGTTTACTCACGGCTGTTGTATATATTATTGTGTTTACTCACGGCTGTTGTAGATATTATTGTATTTACTCACGGCTGTTGTATATATTATTGTATTTACTCACGGCTGTTGTATATATTATTGTGTTTATTCACAGCTGTTGTATATATTATTGTATTTACTCACGGCTGTTGTATATATTATTGTATTTACTCACGGCTGTTGGATATATTATTGTATTTACTCACGGCTGTTGTATATATTATTGTGTTTACTCACGGCTGTTGTATATATTATTGTATTTACTCACGGCTGTTGTATATATTATTGTATTTACTCACGGCTGTTGTATATATTATTGTGTTTACTCACGGCTGTTGTATATATTATTGTATTTACTCACGGCTGTTGTATATATTATTGTGTTTACTCACGGCTGTTGTATATATTATTGTATTTACTCACGGCTGTTGTATATATTATTGTGTTTACTCACGGCTGTTGTATATATTATTGTATTTACTCACGGCTGTTGTATATATTATCGTATTTACTCACGGCTGTTGTATATATTATCGTATTTACTCACGGCTGTTGTATATATTATTGTATTTACTCACGGCTGTTGTATATATTATTGTGTTTACTCACGGCTGTTGTATATATTATTGTGTTTACTCACGGCTGTTGTATATGTTATTGTATTTACTCACGGCTGTTGTATATGTTATTGTATTTACTCACGTCTGTTGTATATATTATTGTGTTTACTCACGGCTGTTGTATATGTTATTGTATTTACTCACGGCTGTTGTATATATTATTGTATTTACTCACGGCTGTTGTATATATTATTGTATTTACTCACGGCTGTTGTATATATTATTGTATTTACTCACGGCTGTTGTATATATTATTGTATTTACTCACGGCTGTTGTATATATTATCGTGTTTACTCACGGCTGTTGTATATATTATTGTGTTTACTCACGGCTGTTGTATATATTATGGTGTTTACTCACGGCTGTTGTATATGTTATTGTATTTACTCACGGCTGTTGTATATATTATTGTGTTTACTCACGGCTGTTGTATATGTTATTGTATTTACTCACGGCTGTTGTATATATTATTGTGTTTACTCACGGCTGTTGTATATATTATTGTATTTACTCACGGCTGTTGTATATATTATTGTATTTACTCACGGCTGTTGTATATATTATTGTGTTTACTCACGGCTGTTGTATATGTTATTGTATTTACTCACGGCTGTTGTATATATTATTGTGTTTACTCACGGTTGTTGTATATGTTATTGTATTTACTCACGGCTGTTGTATATATTATTGTGTTTACTCACGGATGTTGTATATATTATTGTATTTACTCACGGCTGTTGTATATATTATTGTATTTACTCACGGCTGTTGTATATGTTATTGTATTTACTCACGGCTGTTGTATATATTATTGTATTTACTCACGGCTGTTGTATATATTATTGTGTTTACTCACGGCTGTTGTATATATTATTGTATTTACTCACGGCTGTTGTATATATTATTGTGTTTACTCACGGCTGTTGTATATATTATTGTATTTACTCACGGCTGTTGTATATATTATTGTGTTTACTCACGGCTGTTGTATATATTATTGTATTTACTCACGGGGCGTTGTATATATTATTGTATTTACTCACGGCTGTTGTATATATTATTGTGTTTACTCACGGCTGTTTTATATATTATTGTATTTACTCACGGCTGTTGTATATATTATTGTATTTACTCACGGCTGTTGTATATATTATTGTATTTACTCACGGCTGTTGTATATATTATTGTATTTACTCACGGCTGTTGTATATATTATTGTGTTTACTCACGGCTGTTGTATATATTATTGTATTTACTCACGGCTGTTGTATATATTATTGTATTTACTCACGGCTGTTGTATATATTATTGTGTTTACTCACGGCTGTTGTATATATTATTGTATTTACTCACGGCTGTTGTATATATTATTGTGTTTACTCACGGCTGTTGTATATATTATTGTGTTTACTCACGGCTGTTGTATATATTATTGTGTTTACTCACGGCTGTTGTATATGTTATTGTATTTACTCACGGCTGTTGTATATATTATTGTGTTTACTCACGGCTGTTGTATATATTATTGTATTTACTCACGGCTGTTGTATATATTATTGTATTTACACACAGCTGTTGTATATATTATTGTGTTTACTCACGGCTGTTGTATATGTTATTGTATTTACTCACGGCTGTTGTATATATTATTGTGTTTACTCACGGCTGTTGTATATGTTATTGTATTTACTCATGGCTGTTGTATATATTATTGTGTTTACTCACGGCTGTTGTATATATTATTGTATTTACTCACGGCTGTTGTATATATTATTGTATTTACTCACGGCTGTTGTATATGTTATTGTATTTACTCACGGCTGTTGTATATATTATTGTATTTACTCACGGCTGTTGTATATATTATTGTGTTTACTCACGGCTGTTGTATATATTATTGTATTTACTCACGGCTGTTGTATATATTATTGTGTTTACTCACGGCTGTTGTATATATTATTGTATTTACTCACGGGGCGTTGTATATATTATCGTATTTACTCACGGCTGTTGTATATATTATTGTGTTTACTCACGGCTGTTGTATATATTATTGTATTTACTCATGGCTGTTGTATATATTATTGTGTTTACTCACGGCTGTTGTATATATTATTGTGTTTACTCACGGCTGTTGTATATATTATTGTATTTACTCACGGCTGTTGTATATGTTATTGTATTTACTCACGGCTGTTGTATATATTATTGTGTTTACTCACGGCTGTTGTATATATTATTGTGTTTACTCACGGCCTTTGTATATATTATTGTATTTACTCACGGCTGTTGTATATATTATCGTGTTTACTCACGGCTGTTGTATATATTATTGTATTTACTCACGGCTGTTGTATATATTAATGTATTTACTCACGGCTGTTGTATATATTATTGTGTTCACTCACGGCTGTTGTATATGTTATTGTATTTACTCACGGCTGTTGTATATATTATTGTATTTACTCACGGCTGTTGTATATATTATTGTGTTTACTCACAGCTGTTGTATATATTATCGTGTTTACTCACGGCTGCTGTATATATTATTGTATTTACTCACGGCTGTTGCATATATTATTGTGTTTACTCACAGCTGTTGTATATATTACTGTATTTACTCACGGCTGTTGTATATATTATTGTATTTACTCACGGCTGTTGTATATATTATTGTGTTTACTCACAGCTGTTGTATATATTATGTATTTACTCACGGCTGTTGTATATATTATTGTGTTTACTCACGGCTGTTGTATATATTATTGTATTTACTCACGGCTGTTGTATATATTATCGTGTTTATTCACGGCTGTTGTATATATTATTGTGTTTACTCACGGCTGTTGTATATGTTATTGTATTTACTCACGGCTGTTGTATATATTATTGTGTTTACTCACGGCTGTTGTATATATTATTGTGTTTACTCACGGCTGTTGTATATATTATTGTATTTACTCACGGCTGTTGTATATATTATTGTATTTACTCACGGCTGTTGTATATATTATTGTATTTACTCACGGCTGTTGTATATATTATCGTGTTTACTCACGGCTGTTGTATATATTATCGTGTTTACTCACGGCTGTTGTATATATTATTGTGTTTACTCACGGCTGTTGTATATGTTATTGTATTTACTCACGGCTGTTGTATATGTTATTGTATTTACTCACGTCTGTTGTATATATTATTGTGTTTAATCACGGCTGTTGTATATGTTATTGTATTTACTCACGGCTGTTGTATATATTATTGTATTTACTCACGGCTGTTGTATATATTATTGTATTTACTCACGGCTGTTGTATATATTATTGTATTTACTCACGGCTGTTGTATATATTATTGTATTTACTCACGGCTGTTGTATATATTATCGTGTTTACTCACGGCTGTTGTATATATTATTGTGTTTACTCACGGCTGTTGTATATATTATGGTGTTTACTCACGGCTGTTGTATATGTTATTGTATTTACTCACGGCTGTTGTATATATTATTGTGTTTACTCACGGCTGTTGTATATGTTATTGTATTTACTCACGGCTGTTGTATATATTATTGTGTTTACTCACGGCTGTTGTATATATTATTGTATTTACTCACGGCTGTTGTATATATTATTGTATTTACTCACGGCTGTTGTATATATTATTGTGTTTACTCACGGCTGTTGTATATGTTATTGTATTTACTCACGGCTGTTGTATATATTATTGTGTTTACTCACGGCTGTTGTATATGTTATTGTATTTACTCACGGCTGTTGTATATATTATTGTGTTTACTCACGGCTGTTGTATATATTATTGTATTTACTCACGGCTGTTGTATATATTATTGTATTTACTCACGGCTGTTGTATATGTTATTGTATTTACTCACGGCTGTT
The DNA here is from genome assembly GCF_047496885.1 of Scyliorhinus torazame. Taxonomy (NCBI): domain Eukaryota; kingdom Metazoa; phylum Chordata; class Chondrichthyes; order Carcharhiniformes; family Scyliorhinidae; genus Scyliorhinus; species Scyliorhinus torazame. The sequence goes on from NC_092727.1 coordinate 67,825,194, forward strand.
GTATATATTATTGTATTTACTCACGGCTGTTGTATATATTATTGTGTTTACTCACGGCTGTTGTATATATTATTGTATTTACTCACGGCTGTTGTATATATTATTGTGTTTACTCACGGCTGTTGTATATATTATTGTATTTACTCACGGCTGTTGTATATATTATTGTGTTTACTCACGGCTGTAGTATATATTATTGTATTTACTCACGGGGCGTTGTATATATTATTGTATTTACTCACGGCTGTTGTATATATTATTGTGTTTACTCACGGCTGTTTTATATATTATTGTATTTACTCACGGCTGTTGTATATATTATTGTATTTACTCACGGCTGTTGTATATATTATTCTATTTACTCACGGCTGTTGTATATATTATTGTATTTACTCACGGCTGTTGTATATATTATTGTGTTTACTCACGGCTGTTGTATATATTATTGTATTTACTCACGGCTGTTGTATATATTATTGTATTTACTCACGGCTGTTGTATATATTATTGTGTTTACTCACGGCTGTTGTATATATTATTGTATTTACTCACGGCTGTTGTATATATTATTGTGTTTACTCACGGCTGTTGTATATATTATTGTGTTTACTCACGGCTGTTGTATATATTATTGTGTTTACTCACGGCTGTTGTATATGTTATTGTATTTACTCACGGCTGTTGTATATATTATTGTGTTTACTCACGGCTGTTGTATATATTATTGTATTTACTCACGGCTGTTGTATATATTATTGTATTTACACACAGCTGTTGTATATATTATTGTGTTTACTCACGGCTGTTGTATATGTTATTGTATTTACTCACGGCTGTTGTATATATTATTGTGTTTACTCACGGCTGTTGTATATGTTATTGTATTTACTCATGGCTGTTGTATATATTATTGTGTTTACTCACGGCTGTTGTATATATTATTGTATTTACTCACGGCTGTTGTATATATTATTGAATTTACTCACGGCTGTTGTATATGTTATTGTATTTACTCACGGCTGTTGTATATATTATTGTATTTACTCACGGCTGTTGTATATATTATTGTGTTTACTCACGGCTGTTGTATATATTATTGTATTTACTCACGGCTGTTGTATATATTATTGTGTTTACTCACGGCTGTTGTATATATTATTGTATTTACTCACGGGGCGTTGTATATATTATCGTATTTACTCACGGCTGTTGTATATATTATTGTGTTTACACACGGCTGTTGTATATATTATTGTATTTACTCACGGCTGTTGTATATATTATTGTGTTTACTCACGGCTGTTGTATATATTATTGTGTTTACTCACGGCTGTTGTATATGTTATTGTATTTACTCACGGCTGTTGTATACATTATTGTGTTTACTCACGGCTGTTGTATATATTATTGTATTTACTCACGGCTGTTGTATATATTATTGTATTTACTCACGGCTGTTGTATATATTATTGTGTTTACTCACGGCTGTTGTATATGTTATTGTATTTACTCACGGCTGTTGTATATATTATTGTGTTTACTCACGGCTGTTGTATATGTTATTGTATTTACTCACGGCTGTTGTATATATTATTGTGTTTACTCACGTCTGTTGTATATATTATTGTGTTTACTCACGGCTGTTGTATATATTATTGTGTTTACTCACGGCTGTTGTATATATTATCGTGTTTACTCACGGCTGTTGTATATATTATCGTGTTTACTCACGGCTGTTGTATATATTATTGTGTTAACTCACGGCTGTTGTATATATTATCGTGTTTACTCACGGCTGTTGTATATATTATTGTATTTACTCACGGCTGTTGTATATATTATTGTATTTACTCACGGCTGTTGTATATGTTATTGTATTTACTCACGGCTGTTGTATATATTATTGTGTTTACTCACGGCTGTTGTATATATTATTGTGTTTACTCACGGCTGTTGTATATATTATTGTATTTACTCACGGCTGTTGTATATATTAGCGTGTTTACTCACGGCTGTTGTATATATTATTGTATTTACTCACGGCTGTTGTATATGTTATTGTATTTACTCACGGCTGTTGTATATATTATTGTGTTTACTCACGGCTGTTGTATATATTATTGTGTTTACTCACGGCCTTTGTATATATTATTGTATTTACTCACGGCTGTTGTATATATTATCGTGTTTACTCACGGCTGTTGTATATATTATTGTATTTACTCACGGCTGTTGTATATATTATTGTATTTACTCACGGCTGTTGTATATATTATTGTGTTCACTCACGGCTGTTGTATATGTTATTGTATTTACTCACGGCGGTTGTATATATTATTGTGTTTACTCACGGCTGTTGTATATATTATTGTATTTACTCACGGCTGTTGTATATATTATTGTATTTACTCACGGCTGTTGTTTATATTATCGTGTTTACTCACGGCTGTTGTATATATTATTGTATTTACTCACGGCTGTTGTATATATTATTGTATTTACTCACGGCTGTTGTATATGTTATTGTATTTACTCACGGCTGTTGTATATATTATTGTGTTTACTCACGGCTGTTGTATATATTATTGTGTTTACTCACGGCTGTTGTATATATTATTGTATTTACTCACGGCTGTTGTATATATTATCGTGTTTACTCACGGCTGTTGTATATATTATTGTATTTACTCACGGCTGTTGTATATGTTATTGTATTTACTCACGGCTGTTGTATATATTATTGTGTTTACTCACGGCTGTTGTATATATTATTGTGTTTACTCACGGCCTTTGTATATATTATTGTATTTACTCACGGCTGTTGTATATATTATCGTGTTTACTCACGGCTGTTGTATATATTATTGTATTTACTCACGGCTGTTGTATATATTATTGTATTTACTCACGGCTGTTGTATATATTATTGTGTTCACTCACGGCTGTTGTATATGTTATTGTATTTACTCACGGCTGTTGTATATATTATTGTGTTTACACACGGCTGTTGTATATATTATTGTATTTACTCACGGCTGTTGTATATATTATTGTATTTACTCACGGCTGTTGTATATATTATTGTATTTACTCACGGCTGTTGTATATATTATTGTGTTTACTCACGGCTGTTGTATATGTTATTGTATTTACTCACGGCTGTTGTATATATTATTGTGTTTACTCACGGCTGTTGTATATATTATTGTATTTACTCACGGCTGTTGTATATATTATTGTATTTACTCACGGCTGTTGTATATATTATTGTGTTTACTCACGGCTGTTGTATATGTTATTGCATTTACTCACGGCTGTTGTATATATTATTGTGTTTACTCACGGCTGTTGTATATATTATTGTATTTACTCACGGCTGTTGTATATATTATTTTGTTTACTCACGGTTGTTGTATATATTATTGTGTTTACTCACGGCTGTTGTATATATTATTGTATTTACTCACGGCTGTTGTATATATTATTGTGTTTACTCACGGCTGTTGTATATATTATTGTGTTTACTCACGGCTGTTGTATATATTATTGTGTTTACTCACGGCTGTTGTATATGTTATTGTATTTACTCACGGCTGTTGTATATATTATTGTGTTTACTCACGGCTGTTGTATATATTATTGTATTTACTCACGGCTGTTGTATATATTATTGTATTTACACACAGCTGTTGTATATATTATTGTGTTTACTCACGGCTGTTGTATATGTTATTGTATTTACTCACGGCTGTTGTATATATTATTGTGTTTACTCACGGCTGTTGTATATGTTATTGTATTTACTCATGGCTGTTGTATATATTATTGTGTTTACTCACGGCTGTTGTATATATTATTGTATTTACTCACGGCTGTTGTATATATTATTGAATTTACTCACGGCTGTTGTATATGTTATTGTATTTACTCACGGCTGTTGTATATATTATTGTATTTACTCACGGCTGTTGTATATATTATTGTGTTTACTCACGGCTGTTGTATATATTATTGTATTTACTCACGGCTGTTGTATATATTATTGTGTTTACTCACGGCTGTTGTATATATTATTGTATTTACTCACGGGGCGTTGTATATATTATCGTATTTACTCACGGCTGTTGTATATATTATTGTGTTTACACACGGCTGTTGTATATATTATTGTATTTACTCACGGCTGTTGTATATATTATTGTGTTTACTCACGGCTGTTGTATATATTATTGTGTTTACTCACGGCTGTTGTATATGTTATTGTATTTACTCACGGCTGTTGTATACATTATTGTGTTTACTCACGGCTGTTGTATATATTATTGTATTTACTCACGGCTGTTGTATATATTATTGTATTTACTCACGGCTGTTGTATATATTATTGTGTTTACTCACGGCTGTTGTATATGTTATTGTATTTACTCACGGCTGTTGTATATATTATTGTGTTTACTCACGGCTGTTGTATATGTTATTGTATTTACTCACGGCTGTTGTATATATTATTGTGTTTACTCACGTCTGTTGTATATATTATTGTGTTTACTCACGGCTGTTGTATATATTATTGTGTTTACTCACGGCTGTTGTATATATTATCGTGTTTACTCACGGCTGTTGTATATATTATCGTGTTTACTCACGGCTGTTGTATATATTATTGTGTTAACTCACGGCTGTTGTATATATTATCGTGTTTACTCACGGCTGTTGTATATATTATTGTATTTACTCACGGCTGTTGTATATATTATTGTATTTACTCACGGCTGTTGTATATGTTATTGTATTTACTCACGGCTGTTGTATATATTATTGTGTTTACTCACGGCTGTTGTATATATTATTGTGTTTACTCACGGCTGTTGTATATATTATTGTATTTACTCACGGCTGTTGTATATATTAGCGTGTTTACTCACGGCTGTTGTATATATTATTGTATTTACTCACGGCTGTTGTATATGTTATTGTATTTACTCACGGCTGTTGTATATATTATTGTGTTTACTCACGGCTGTTGTATATATTATTGTGTTTACTCACGGCCTTTGTATATATTATTGTATTTACTCACGGCTGTTGTATATATTATCGTGTTTACTCACGGCTGTTGTATATATTATTGTATTTACTCACGGCTGTTGTATATATTATTGTATTTACTCACGGCTGTTGTATATATTATTGTGTTCACTCACGGCTGTTGTATATGTTATTGTATTTACTCACGGCGGTTGTATATATTATTGTGTTTACTCACGGCTGTTGTATATATTATTGTATTTACTCACGGCTGTTGTATATATTATTGTATTTACTCACGGCTGTTGTATATATTATCGTGTTTACTCACGGCTGTTGTATATATTATTATATTTACTCACGGCTGTTGTATATATTATTGTATTTACTCACGGCTGTTGTATATGTTATTGTATTTACTCACGGCTGTTGTATATATTATTGTGTTTACTCACGGCTGTTGTATATATTATTGTGTTTACTCACGGCTGTTGTATATATTATTGTATTTACTCACGGCTGTTGTATATATTATCGTGTTTACTCACGGCTGTTGTATATATTATTGTATTTACTCACGGCTGTTGTATATGTTATTGTATTTACTCACGGCTGTTGTATATATTATTGTGTTTACTCACGGCTGTTGTATATATTATTGTGTTTACTCACGGCCTTTGTATATATTATTGTATTTACTCACGGCTGTTGTATATATTATCGTGTTTACTCACGGCTGTTGTATATATTATTGTATTTACTCACGGCTGTTGTATATATTATTGTATTTACTCACGGCTGTTGTATATATTATTGTGTTCACTCACGGCTGTTGTATATGTTATTGTATTTACTCACGGCTGTTGTATATATTATTGTGTTTACACACGGCTGTTGTATATATTATTGTATTTACTCACGGCTGTTGTATATATTATTGTATTTACTCACGGCTGTTGTATATATTATTGTATTTACTCACGGCTGTTGTATATATTATTGTGTTTACTCACGGCTGTTGTATATGTTATTGTATTTACTCACGGCTGTTGTATATATTATTGTGTTTACTCACGGCTGTTGTATATATTATTGTATTTACTCACGGCTGTTGTATATATTATTGTATTTACTCACGGCTGTTGTATATATTATTGTGTTTACTCACGGCTGTTGTATATGTTATTGCATTTACTCACGGCTGTTGTATATATTATTGTGTTTACTCACGGCTGTTGTATATATTATTGTATTTACTCACGGCTGTTGTATATATTATTTTGTTTACTCACGGTTGTTGTATATATTATTGTGTTTACTCACGGCTGTTGTATATATTATTGTGTTTACTCACGGCTGTTGTATATATTATTGTGTTTACTCACGGCTGTTGTATATATTATTTTGTTTACTCACGGTTGTTGTATATATTATTGTGTTTACTCACGGCTGTTGTATATATTATTGTGTTTACTCACGGCTGTTGTATATATTATTGTATTTACTCACGGCTGTTGTATATATTATTGTGTTTACTCACGGCTGTTGTATATATTATTGTGTTTACTCACGTCTGTTGTATATATTATTGTGTTTACTCACGGCTGTTGTATATATTATTGTGTTTACTCACGGCTGTTGTATATATTATTGTGTTTACTCACGGCTGTTGTATATATTATTGTATTTACTCACGGCTGTTGTAGATATTATTGTGTTTACTCAGGGCTGTTGTATATATTATTGTATTTACTCACGGCTGTTGTATGTATTAATGTGTTTACTCACGGCTGTTGTATATATTATCGTATTTACTCACGGCTGTTGTATATATTATTGTATTTACTCACGGCTGTTGTATATATTATTGTGTTTACTCACGGCTGTTGTATATATTATTGTGTTTACTCACGGCTGTTGTATATATTATTGTATTTACTCACGGCTGTTGTATGTATTATTGTGTTTACTCACGGTTTTTGTATGTATTATTGTGTTTACTCACGGCTGTTTTATATATTATCGTATTTACTCACGGCTGTTGTATATATTATTGTATTTACTCACGGCTGTTGTATATATTATTGTATTTACTCACGGCTGTTGTATATATTATTGTATTTACTCACGGCTGTTGTATATATTATCGTGTTTACTCACGGCTGTTGTATATATTATTGTGTTTACTCACGGCTGTTGTAGATATTATTGTATTTACTCACGGCTGTTGTATATATTATTGTATTTACTCACGGCTGTTGTATATATTATTGTGTTTATTCACAGCTGTTGTATATATTATTGTATTTACTCACGGCTGTTGTATATATTATTGTATTTACTCACGGCTGTTGGATATATTATTGTATTTACTCACGGCTGTTGTATATATTATTGTGTTTACTCACGGCTGTTGTATATATTATTGTATTTACTCACGGCTGTTGTATATATTATTGTATTTACTCACGGCTGTTGTATATATTATTGTGTTTACTCACGGCTGTTGTATATATTATTGTATTTACTCACGGCTGTTGTATATATTATTGTGTTTACTCACGGCTGTTGTATATATTATTGTATTTACTCACGGCTGTTGTATATATTATTGTGTTTACTCACGGCTGTTGTATATATTATTGTATTTACTCACGGCTGTTGTATATATTATCGTATTTACTCACGGCTGTTGTATATATTATCGTATTTACTCACGGCTGTTGTATATATTATTGTATTTACTCACGGCTGTTGTATATATTATTGTGTTTACTCACGGCTGTTGTATATATTATTGTATTTACTCACGGCTGTTTTATATATTATTGTGTTTACTCACGGCTGTTGTATATATTATTGTATTTACTCACGGCTGTTATATATATTATTGTGTTTACTCACGGCTGTAGTATATATTATTGTATTTACTCACGGCTGTTGTATATATTATTGTATTTACTCACGGCTGTTGTATATATTATTGTATTTACTCACGGCTGTTGTATATATTATTGTATTTACTCACGGCTGTTGTATATATTATTGTATTTACTCACGGCTGTTGTATATATTATCGTGTTTACTCACGGCTGTTGTATATATTATTGTGTTTACTCACGGCTGTTGTAGATATTATTGTATTTACTCACGGCTGTTGTATATATTATTGTATTTACTCACGGCTGTTGTATATATTATTGTGTTTATTCACAGCTGTTGTATATATTATTGTATTTACTCACGGCTGTTGTATATATTATTGTATTTACTCACGGCTGTTGGATATATTATTGTATTTACTCACGGCTGTTGTATATATTATTGTGTTTACTCACGGCTGTTGTATATATTATTGTATTTACTCACGGCTGTTGTATATATTATTGTATTTACTCACGGCTGTTGTATATATTATTGTATTTACTCACGGCTGTTGTATATATTATTGTATTTACTCACGGCTGTTGTATATATTATTGTGTTTACTCACGGCTGTTGTATATATTATTGTATTTACTCACGGCTGTTGTATATATTATTGTGTTTACTCACGGCTGTTGTATATATTATTGTATTTACTCACGGCTGTTGTATATATTATCGTATTTACTCACGGCTGTTGTATATATTATCGTATTTACTCACGGCTGTTGTATATATTATTGTATTTACTCACGGCTGTTGTATATATTATTGTGTTTACTCACGGCTGTTGTATATATTATTGTATTTACTCACGGCTGTTTTATATATTATTGTGTTTACTCACGGCTGTTGTATATATTATTGTATTTACTCACGGCTGTTATATATATTATTGTGTTTACTCACGGCTGTAGTATATATTATTGTATTTACTCACGGCTGTTGTATATATTATTGTATTTACTCACGGCTGTTGTATATATTATTGTATTTACTCACGGCTGTTGTATATATAATTGTATTTACTCACGGCTGTTGTATATATTATTGTATTTACTCACGGCTGTTGTATATATTATTGTATTTACTCACGGCTGTTATATATATTATTGTGTTTACTCACGGCTGTTGTATATATTATTGTGTTTACTCACGTCTGTTGTATATATTATTGTATTTACTCACGGCTGTTGTATATATTATTGTGTTTACTCACGGCTGTTGTATATATTATTGTGTTTACTCACGGCTGTTGTATATATTATTGTATTTACTCACGGCTGTTTATATATTATTGTGTTTACTCACGTCTGTTGTATATATTATTGTATTTACTCACGGCTGTTGTATATATTATTGTGTTTACTCACGGCTGTTGTATATATTATTGTGTTTACTCACGGCTGTTGTATATATTATTGTATTTACTCACGGCTGTTTATATATTATTGTGTTTACTCACGGCTGTTGTATATATTATTGTATTTACTCACGGCTGTTGTATATATTATTGTATTTACTCACGGCTGTTGTATATATTATTGTATTTACTCACGGCTGTTGTATATATTATTGTATTTACTCACGGCTGTTGTATATATTATTGTATTTACTCACGGCTGTTGTATATATTATTGTGTTTACTCACGGCTGTTGTATATATTATTGTATTTACTCACGGCTGTTGTATATATTATTGTGTTTACTCACGGCTGTTGTATATATTATTGTATTTACTCACGGCTGTTGTATATATTATTGTATTAACTCACAGCTGTTGTATATATTATCGTATTTACTCACGGCTGTTGTATATACTATTGTATTTACTCACGGCTGTTGTATATATTATTGTGTTTACTAACGGCTGTTGTATATATTGTATTTACTCACGGCTGTTTTATATATTATTGTGTTTACTCACGGCTGTTGTATATATTATTGTATTTACTCACGGCTGTTGTATATATTATTGTATTTACTCACGGCTGTTTTATATATTATTGTGTTTACTCACGGCTGTTGTATATATTATTGTATTTACTCACGGCTGTTGTATATATTATTGTATTTACTCACGGCTGTTGTATATATTATTGTATTTACTCACGGCTGTTTTATATATTATTGTGTTTACTCACGGCTGTTGTATATATTATTGTGTTTACTCACGGCTGTTGTATATATTATTGTATTTACTCACGGCTGTTTTATATATTATTGTATTTACTCACGGCTGTTTTATATATTATTGTATTTACTCACGGCTGTTGTATATATTATTGTATTTACTCACGGCTGTTTTATATATTATTGTGTTTACTCACGGCTGTTGTATATATTATTGTATTTACTCACGGCTGTTGTATATATTATTGTATTTACTCACGGCTGTTGTATATATTATCGTATGTACTCACGGCTGTTGTATATATTATTGTATTTACTCACGGCTGTTGTATATATTATTGTATTTATTCACGGCTGTTGTATATATTATTGTGTTTACTCACGGCTGTTGTATATATTATTGTGTTTACTCACGGCTGTTGTATATATTATCGTATGTACTCACGGCTGTTGTATATATTATTGTATTTACTCACGGCTGTTGTATATATTATTGTATTTATTCACGGCTGTTGTATATATTATCGTGTTTACTCACGGCTGTTGTAAACATTATTGTATTTACTCACGGCTGTTGTATATATTATTGTATTTACTCACGGCTGTTGTATATATTATTGTGTTTACTCACGGCTGTTGTACATATTATTGTATTTACTCACGGCTGTTGTATATATTATCGTATTTTCTCACGGCTGTTGTATATATTATCGTGTTTACTCACGGCTGTTGTATATATTATCGTGTTTACTCACGGCTGTTGTATATATTATTGTATTTACTCACGGCTGTTGTATATATTATTGTATTTACTCACGGCTGTTGTATATATTATTGTATTTACTCACGGCTGTTGTATATATTATTGTATTTACTCACGGCTGTTGTATATATTATTGTATTTACTCACGGCTGTTGTATATATTATTGTATTTACTCACGGCTGTTGTATATATTATTGTATTTACTCACTGTTACTGTTGTTGTGTTGATGTTGTTGTTGGCTCCGCCTGTGGCTCCGCCCCTCTGAGAAGGTATATAACACATCGATCCGGGACAGCCTCTCAGTGCGGCAGAAGCTGCTGGTGGGCACGTTCTAGCTGATTAAAACCACTGTTCTTGTTAACTACCGTTTCGACTGGATTGATTGTTATCATTCTGGTTGAGGTGTTAAGATACTGTTGTGAAGTGTAGCACGGGGCAGGCTAGCACTGCTTTCTCACGGCGCTGAGAACCCGGGTTCGAATCCCGGTCCGGGGTCACCGTCCGTGTGGAGTTTGCACATTCTTCCCATGTCTGTGTTGGTTTCACCCCCACAACCCAAAGATGTGCAGGTTAGGTGGATTGGCCATGATAAATTGCCCTTAGTCTCCAAAAAAGGTTAAGTTGAGTTAAGGGGATAGGGTGGAGGTGTGGGGCTTAAGTAGGGTGCTCTTTCCAAGGGCTGGTGCAGACTCGATGGGCTGAATGGCCTCCTTCTGCACTGTAAATTCTACGATAATCTATGATCCCCTTTAGTTTCTGTGGTAGAACTGGTGATGATGATTTTATAGAATTGGCAAGCAGCCGATCGGTAATGTACAATTTCCTGCTGGGGCCTGTGATGATGGGGCCAGACAGAAGGCTCCAGAAGGAAGGCAGGTCTTGTGAAGAGGGCCATATTATTTTTGGGTGTGTGCTGTGAAGAGTTCCAGGCACGAGGCAGGTTTTAAATCTCTTGCTCTGCCTGTGATTTAGAGATCTTTCTACAACCTACAGTTTCTGATTCAATGCATGATTGGGAGATCACTAGCTAGAAAGAGCTACATAGGCAGCAAAAAACAATCTCATCCTATTAATCCCTTGCTCAGTTTAAACCTCCGTGCGGCCCCCTCCCCCCCCCCCCCCCATTCCCATCATGTGTGTCTGTCTTGTGTGGGTCCGGGTAGAGGGTGCGCTTTAGGATTAGGTAGATTGTTAAATCATTGTTATTACTACATATATTCATCTTTTCCTCTTGTTATTAATGAATAGTCTTTTTTTGATGTTTTTATCTTCTAAATCTGGGGCGGGATTCTCCGACCTCCCCGTCGGGTCGGGGAATCGCCGGGGGCTGGCGTGAATACCTCCCCCGACGGTTGCCGAATTCTCCGGCACCAGATATTCGGCGGGGGCAGGAATTGCGCCGCGCCGGTTGGCGGGCCCCCCCCCCGGCGATTCTCCGGCCCGCGATGGGCCGAAGTCCCGCCGCTGTCAACCCATGCCAGCCGGCGGGACGGCGGGACACGGCGGCGCGGGCGGACTCCGGGGTCCTGGGGGGGGCGCGGGGCGATCTGGCCCCGGGGGTGCCCCCACGGTGGCCTGGCCCGCAATTGGGGCCCACCGATCCGCGGCGGGCCTGTGCCGTGGGGGCACTCTTTTCCTTCCGCCTTCGCCATGGTCTCCACCATGGCAGAGGCGGAAGAGACCCCCTCCACTGTGCATGCGCGGGAATGCCGTGAGCGGCCGCTGATGCTCCCGCGCAGGCGCCGCCCGGCAAAGTCAGTTTCGCGCCGGTCGGCAGGGCGGAAATTAGTCCAGCTCGGGCCTAGCCCCTCAAGGTAAGGGCTCGGCCGCTCAAGATGCGGAGACCTCCGCACCTTTGGGGCGGCGCAATGCCGGACTGATTCGCGCTGTTTTTGGCACCGGTCGGCGGACGTCGTGCCGATATCGGAGAATCCCGCCCCTGGTGTCTGCATCTCATTGCAGCAGTCTAGGGGCAAATCCTCGATAAGTGAATAAGAATGATTGGTTCATGCACTTATGTTGCGACCCCGGGTCGAGGGGAGCTGGAACCCTTGGCGCTCACCCAGGGCGTCGTGACAGAGGGATGAATAGTGACCAAGACATGGAGAAGAATTTGCCTGATACTGTTGGAAATAGTGTCACAGAATGTCTGACATCCACTTTATTTTTTAATTTAATTTTTTAAAATTATAAATTTAGAGCACCCAATTCATTTTTTCCAATTAAGGGGCAATTTAGCGTGGCCAATCCACCTAACCTGCACATCTTTTGGGTTGTGGGGGCGAAACCCACGCAAACATGGGGAGAATGTGCAAACTCCACAATGACCGTGACCCAGAGCCGGGATCGAAGCTGGGACCTCAGCGCCGTGAGGCAGCAGGGCTAACCCACTGTGCCACCGTGCTGTCCTTACATCCACTTTATAAGGCAGATGGTGCCTTAATTCAATGTCTCATCTGAAAGGTGACACCTCTGACAATGCGACAGTTCTGTAGTACTGCACTGACTGACGTGAGAGCTTAGACATAATGCTCAAGTCTCAGGCATGGGATTTCCATCCACATCCTTCATGCTCAGAGGCAAAGGTAGCAGCACTGAGCGAGACCAAGGACCTACCTGCATGAAGGTGCACAATGTGATGTGTTATACATCAGGTGCACAGGGATGTAAATATATGTACGGTACATATATCAAGTACACAATGACGCCTGGGTTTTTGCTTGATCCAGACTCACACTGGATTGTCTACTACGAGTGGAATCCATATGCAGCCCACGTAACAAGCAGAAACAGGATAGCAACATAAAGTGATGGGGATATAGAACAAGAACTGGGTATAACTGAGATTTCACTGCACACTGTCAACATCCAGATCTATTTTACTACCACCTCTTTTGATCCCTCACTTCCTATGATTTGTCCCACTTATCTGGCATCCAGGATTAGATAAACCAAATTTGTTTTCCAATTTTGATAAGACCAAACCCACTGTCTTCAGCTGCTGTCACAAACTCTGTTCCCCAGTCAATGATTCCATTGTTTTCTTTAGCCCTAAGCCCGATTGTTCAGATACCTGGCGCCCTATTGACCCTGAAAAAAGCTTCTGACCTCTATATCCTCTCCATTACGCAGACTTCCTACTTCCACCTCTGCAACATCACTTCTTTTCACACTTGCCACTCCCACCCTTGTATCGTCCATAAACTTGAGCTAATTCAAAGCTCCGTTGCTCATTTCATAGCTTGCACTAGGTCAAATTCTACCAAAACCTCTGCTCACTGACCTACATTGGCTGCTGATCCAGTACAACCTTAAAATCTAATTTCCATCCTGGTAATCAAGTCAATTGATATACCATCAATTCACAGCGCGACCATATGAACAAGTGAACGAAGGTTTTATCACACAAAGAACTAGCCTGCCAGTGACTTCTATACAAATGAGTGCCACCCACTGGGCGCAGGACTATATACCGTCCTGGGGGGGGCAGAGCCAGAGGCGGAGCCCACTGGGGTTCCAGCTCAATCCTTAAAGGTTAAAGGTTACACAGGCAGCACATCTCCTGGTGAATACATTTCACCACATTCACCCCGTTTAAAAAAAACACAAAGTCCGACGGGGATGACGTGGGTCAAATGTCCAGTCTATCCGGAGGCCGGATCATCCTTTTAGACCTCCTCCGCTCTGGCGGTGTGGCGGGCACGGACGTCGTAGATGATGGTGACTCCGGGAGCGTGTTGTTCGGAGCTTCCGCCCGACGTGTCGGAGATGGTTGCGGGGTAGAGGTCAGCTGGTGGGTGGCGGGTGGCTGCTGTGAAGGCGCGGGGGCAGTGCAGACGCGGGGGGCGGCATAGGCGCGGTAGGACACAGGAGTCCCAGGGGGGGGCGAAAGAGACACGGTTGGTGGCAGTAGGCAATGCTGGGATGCAGGGGGTGCGTTGGCAGGGGAACCAGCGGGCGCCAGCTCCTATAGGGAGACTGTATCTTGCCGTTGTCTGGGTGCACGACGTAGGCGTAATGGGGGTTTGCGTGCAGCAGCTGGACCCTCTCGACTAGGGGGTCGGTCTTATGGATCCTCACATGCCTCCGGAGAAGGACAGGCCCTGGAGTTGTCAGCCAGGATGGAAGCGAGACCCCGGAGATGGACTTCCTGGGGAAGACAAACAAGCGGTTGTGAGGGGTCTCATTTGTGATTGTGCAGAGGAGCGACCTAATGGAGTGGAGCGCGTCGGAGGACCTCCTGCTAGCGGGGAACCGGGAGACATCTAGACCGGAGGGCAAGAAGGACGACCTTCCATACCGTCACGTTCTCCCTCTCCACCTGCCCGTTGCCCTGCGGGTTGTAGCTGGTAGTAATGCTCGAGGCGATGCCCTTACCGAGCAGGTACTGACACAGCTCATCACTCATAGACGATGTGCCCGGTCACTGTGGATGTATGCAGGGAAACCGAACAGCGTGAAGATGCTGTGGAGGACCTTTAATACTGTGGCCGAGGTCAGGTCAGGGCAAGGGACAGCGAAAGGGAAGCGGGTGTACTCGTCAATGAAGGTCAGGAAGTACAGATTGTGGTTGGTGGAAGGGAGGGGCCCCTTAAAGTCAATACTGAAGTGCTCAAAGGGCCTGGAGGCCTTTACCAGGTGGGCCTTGTCTGGCCGATAGAAGTGCGGTTTGCACTCCGCGCAGACTTGGCAATCCCTGGTCATGGCTCTGACCTCCTTGGTGGAGGAGGGCAGGTTGCGGGACTTAATAAAATGGACAAGCCGGGTGACCCCTGAGTGGCAGAGGTCATTGTGGAGAGCCCGCAGTCGGTCCTCCTGCGCACTGGCGCAAGTACCGCGGGACAGGGCATCTGAGGGCTCGTTGAGTTACCCAGGACGATACTTACTATCGTAAGTGTAGGTGGAGAGTTCGATCCTCCACCTCAAGATCTTATCAATTTTAATCTTGCCCCACTGTGCATTGTCAAACATAAAGGCGACCGACTTTTTGGTCGGTGACGAGGGTGAACCTCCTACCAGCTAGGTAGTGCCTCCAAATGCCGCACAGCTTCCACAATGGCTTGCGCCTCCTTCTCGACAGAGGAGTGTCGAATTTCGGAAGCATTGAGGGTTCTAGAGAAGAAGGCTACGGGCCTGCCCGCCTGATTGAGGGTAGCAGCCAGGGCGACGTCTGACGCATCGCTCTCTACCTGAAAAGGGATGGATTTGTCCACCGCGTGCATGGCGGCCTTAGTGATATCGGCCTTGATGCAGCTGAATGCAGCCTATGTGAAGATGAGGTGTGAAGTTTCAGTTGGGGCGCTTGATAGTTACAAGGTAGCGAGGAAGGATCTAAAGAGAGAGCTAAGACGAGCAAGGAGGGGACATGAGAAGTATTTGGCAGGTAGGATCAAGGAAAACCCAAAAGCTTTCTGTAGGTATGTCAGGAATAAAAGAATGACTAGGGTAAGAGTAGGACCAGTCAAGGACAGGGATGGGAAGTTGTGTGTGGAGTCTGAAGAGATAGGCGAGATACTAAATGAATATTTTTTGTCAGTATTCACTCAGGAAAAAGAGAATGTTGTGGAGGAGAATGCTGAGACCCAGGCTATTAGAATAGATGGCATTGAGGTACGTAGGGAAGAGTTGTTGGCAATTCTGGACAGGCTGAAAATAGATAAGTCCCCGGGGCCTGATGGGATTTATCCTAGGATTCTCTGGGAAGCCAGGGAAGAGATTGCTGAGCCTTTGGCTTTGATTTTTATGTCACCATTGGTACAGGAATAGTGCCAGAGGACTGGAGGATAGCAAATGTGGTCCCTTTGTTCAAGAAGGGGAGTAGAGACAACCCCGGCAACTATAGACCGGTGAGCCTCATGTTTGTTGTGGGTAAAGTCTTGGAGGGGATTATAAGAGACAAGATTTATAATCATCTAGATAGGAATAATATGATCAGGGATAGTCAGCATGGCTTTGTGAAGGGTAGGTCATGCCTCACAAACCTTATCGAGTTCTTTGAGAAGGTGACTGAACAGGTAGACGAGGGTAGAGCAGTTGATGTGGTGTATATGGATTTCAGTAAAGCGTTTGATAAGGTTCCCCACGGTAGGCTATTGCAGAAAATACGGAGGCTGGGGATTGAGGGTGATTTAGAGATGTGGATCAGAAATTGGCTAGCTGAAAGAAGACAGAGGGTGGTGGTTGATGAGAAATGTTCAGAATGGAGTTCAGTTACAAGTGGCATACCACAAGGATCTGTTCTGGGGCCGTTGCTGTTTGTCATTTTTATAAATGATCTAGAGGAGGGCGCAGAAGGGTGGGTGAGTAAATTTGCAGACGACACTAAAGTCGGTGGTGTTGTCGACAGTGCGGAAGGATGTTGCAGGTTACAGAGGGACATAGATAAGCTGCAGAGCTGGGCTGAGAGGTGGCAAATGGAGTTTAATGTAGAGAAGTGTGAGGTGATTCACTTTGGAAGGAATAACAGGAATGCGGAATATTTGGCTAATGGTAAAATTCTTGGAAGTGTGGATGAGCAGAGGGATCTAGGTGTCCATGTACATAGATCCCTGAAAGTTGCCACCCAGGTTGATAGGGTTGTGAAGAAGGCCTATGGTGTGTTGGTCTTTATTGGTAGAGGGATTGAGTTCCGGAGTCATGAGGTCATGTTGCAGCTGTACAAAACTCTGGTACGGCCGCATTTGGAGTATTGCGTACAGTTCTGGTCACCTCATTATAGGAAGGACGTGGAAGCTTTGGAACGGGTGCAGAGGAGATTTACCAGGATGTTGCCTGGTATGGAGGGAAAATCTTATGAGGAAAGACTTGAGGTTGTTTTCGTTAGAGAGAAGAAGGTTAAGAGGAGACTTAATAGAGGCATACAAAATGATCAGAGGGTTAGATAGGGTGGACAGTGAGAGCCTTCTCCCGCGGATGGAAATGGCTAGCACGAGGGGACATAGCCTTAAACTGAGGGGTAATAGATATAGGACAGAGGTCAGAGGTAGGTTCTTTACGCAAAGAGTGGTGAGGCCGTGGAATGCCCTACCTGCTACAGTAGTGAACTCGCCAACATTGAGGGCATTTAAAAGTTTATTGGATAAGCATATGGATGATAATGGCATAGTGTAGGTTAGATGGCTTTTGTTTTTTGACTTCCCATGTCGGTGCAACATCGTGGACCGAAGGGCCTGTACTGCGCTGTATCGTTCTATGTTCTATGAAAGCCGGGCGGGCCTCAGCTGTTAGGGGAAACGTAGTGGTCTTAATAATTGGGCGAGCTTTGTCCGCGTAGTTGGGGACCCACTGGACGTAGTATGAGAAAAGCCCTAGGCACCGTTTGAGGGCCTTGAGGCTGTGGGGAAGGGGAAGTTCCGTGAGGGGGCGCATGCGGTCAGGATCGGGCCTCAGGACCCCGTTTTCCACGACATAGCCGAGTATGGCTAGCCGGGTTGTGCGGAAAACACACTTCTCCCTATTATACGTGAGGTTGAGGGATTGGGCGGTTTGGAGGAACTTCTTAAGGTTGGCGTTGTGGTCCTGCTGGTCATGGGCGCAGATGGTGACATTGTCCGGTATGTAGCCCGCAGCCCGTACTGGTCCACCATTCGGTCCATTGTTCTCTGGAAGACCGAGACCCCATTGGTGACGCCGAAAGGGATCCTGAGGAAGTGGAAGAGTCGGCCGGCTGCTAAGCGTGTAGTGGCGATCTCCCGGGCGAATCGGGAGCTGGTGGTAGGCGGTAGTGAAAACCCGGTATTGCGCCATCTGGTTGACCATCTCCGCAATGTGGGGGAGGGGTTACGCATCCAGTTGCATGAACCGGTTAATGGTCTGGCTGTAGTCCATCACCATCCGGTTCTTTTCCCCGGTGCTGACAACCATCACCTGAGCTCTCCAGGGGCTGTTGCTGGCCTCGATGACCCCCTCTCTTAAGAGTCGCTGGACCTCTGACTTGATCAAAGCCATATCTTGTGCACTGTACCGCTTGCTCCTGGTGGCGACGGGCTTACAGTCGGGTGTGAGGTTCGCGAAGAGCGACAGTGGGGGGCAACCTTAAGGGTCATGAGGCTACATACCGCGAGGGGGGTAAGGGTTCACTGAACTTCAGGGTCAGGCTTCGGTGACTGCATTGGAAGTCCAGTCCTAGCAGTAGAGGGGCGCAGAGGTGAGGAGAATATACAGCTTAAAAAGGGCATATTCAGCGCCCTGTATCGCGAGGTTCGCGACACAGTATCCTGGACCCGGACCGAATGGGATACGGAGGCGAGGGAGATCGTTTGAGATACGGGGTAGATGCGCAGGGAGCAGCGCCTTACCGTTTTGGGCTGTACGATGCTCTCCGTGCTCCCAGAGGCGAAGAGACAGGGGTCTCGTGCCAGACGACCATCATGGTACTCCTCAGGTGCTTCGGCCGTGACTGGTCGAGGGTGCCGAGCTGCGGGTGATCAGTGTAGTCGGAGGAATCTGGGTCATAAAATAGCGGCCCCCACGAGTCGCACGTGTCGGATTGAGCTGAAGCTGGCCGCCCCCAAACGTTGCACGTGGCTGATGACGCGTCTGAAGGGGGCGTTTCCGGCAGGCATGCAGCCGCATTCTGGGGTATGCGGGCCTGTGAGTCCATGGGTCGGGCCTGAGGAGCTTTCAGCTTCTGAGCTTTCGATCTGGCCAGACAGACTCTGGCGAAGCAACCCTTTTTGCCGCAGTTGCTGCTTGTCGCGGAGAGGGCTGGGCAACGCTGCCGTGGGCGTTGGCCCTGGCCGCAGGAGTAGCACGACGGTCCCCCGGTCTGGGCGGGCAGCCACGTGGCACAGGCCTGTAGTGTGGCTGGGTCTGGCGACAGTCGGCGGGGCCCACATGGGGCTCGCTGGGTCCGCAGGGAACGCGCTGAGGCTCTGGTAGGCCACCTCTAACGAGGTGGCTAGTTTTACCGTGTCCTGCAGGTCGGTAGCCCCGTTTTCCAGCAGTCGCTGGCTGACGTAATTAGAGCGGACTCCAGCCACGTAGGTGTCCCGGATCTGCAGCTTCATGTGCTCCTCAGCCGTCACGTCTTGATAATTACAGTTTCTGGCGAGTATGGTCAGGTTTTCCAGATATTCATCCAGGGATTCTCCTGCGCGCTGCTGGCGGGTAGTGAGCAGATGCCGTGCGAACATCTCGTTTACAGGCTTCGTGAAGCGCTTCTTCAGAATCGCGACCGCTGCCTCGTACGTGGCCGCCTTTGTGATCAAAACTGAAATTCGATGGCTCACGGGGCGTGGAGGAGGTGCAGCTTGCAAGCTTCGGGGATAGGCGCTTCGGAGGAGCCGAGGTAGGCCTCGAAGCAGAGGAGCCAGTGAGAGAGGATCCCCTTGGCTTCTGGGGCACGGGCGTCTAAGTCGGGCTTTTCTGGCTTGAGAGCGGCATCCATAGTGACGTTGTTTGTGTAATAAATTGATATACCATCAATTCACAGCGAGACCATGTGAACAAGTGAACGAAGGCTTTATTACACAAAGAACTAGCCTGCCAGTGACTCCTGTACAAATGAGCGCCATCCACTGGGCGCAGGACTATATACCGTCCCGGGGGGGGGGGGGGGGTGGGGGGGCGGAGCCCACCGGTGTTCCAGCTGAATCCTTAAAGGTTAAAGGTTACACAGGCACCACATCTCCTGGTGAATACATTTCACCACATCAGACCTTGTTCATTCCCCCTCTCTGGCTTCCTCCAGTCCTATAACCACCTGCATTTCTCAAATTCTAACCTACTCTACATCACCAAAGCCTTCACAGCATCATTGACTAGTAACAAATCTAAAAGCTCTGGAAATCCCTCTCGAGGCATTTTCACATCTCGAGATCTCCCCTTCTTTCAGACATTTGTTAAAGCATTTCTCTTTGACCAGACTATTAGCCACAAGTTGTTGTACATCTCTCTGATTCAATGTCAAACTTTGTCCAATAAGGTACCTGTGAAATCATCTTAGTATGATTGCTGTATGAAAGGGTTAAGTTAATGGAAGTTGTTGTTTTGGGGCTCCATTACAATGCTATGATTTTCCGTATTTTATACTTTCCAGTGTCACTCTTGGTTATCCTAGTTCACTCTGTATGCAAGAACGAGGAGCAGGAGGAGACCATTCGGCCCTTTGGGCCTGCTCCACCATTCAGTAAGATCATGGCTGATCTAATTGTGGAATAAACCCCCCTCTCCTGTTTACCGCCCCCCCCCCTCCCCCCCCCTCCCCCCACCCACCCTCCCACCTCCCCCCCCCCCACCCCCCCCACCCCCATCCATTATCCTTGAACCTCTTCTTGATCACAAATCTAACTCAGTCTTGAATATGTTCAATGACCCTCCCTCCGCTGCTCTCTGGGGAAGAGAATTCCACAGGCCAACAACCCTTTGAGAGAAGAAAATTCTTGTTGTACCTGCAGGCTGTTTGTGATTCATGTACCAGGATGCCCAGATCCCTCTGTACCTCAAGAGTTCTGCAATCTCTCTCCATACAAGTATTTATCTTGCATTTTCCTACATTGTAACACATTATAACTAATCTGCCAAATTTTTGCCCACTCACTTAACCTATCAATATCTCTCTGTAAATTCTTTAGCTCCTCTTGACAATGTACTTTCCGACTAATCTTTGTGTCATCAGAAAGTTTAGTAACTTTAGTAACCTTACATTCGGTCCATTCATTGATATAAATTGTAAAGTACTTCAAACTGATTTACCGAATGTCAATTTCTGCTCATTTCAGCATTGCATTGTTTTCTGTAGCTGTGTAGGCAAGAAAAAGAGAGTATGTGAAATACCAAGAGTGGTTTCTGCTGTCGGCGTGCCAGGTTCGTTGTAGGGGCATGTCAGGAAGTGTACCTTGGAGGATTTGCTGATTGCTGCAAAGCCAATGAGGTCAGTGTGGCAATGATCAATCTTAGAACCTGCTAACTAATCATCTGCAGCTCCTCGTGTTGGCAGGTTAAGGTATTGATATGCAGCCAAGATAAAGAAACACAGACTCCTTCTGTTTCCCCAGCATCTGTCTGACTCATCTTACAAGTGGTTGATCTGTGGTCAGCGCACTGCACACAGAAGGCCTCCCGTGTGTTGTAAGCAGTTTGCCTGAGCCAGTGAAATATTTTCACACAACTGTCAAGCTAAACACATCATGCTGTTGCAGTCACACATAACAGTGAACAAAGATGTGGTACCACAAAAGCTATCAAAACCAAACAGAGAGTGGAGGAGATTGAAATTGAGAATGCCTCCTGCTGTACACTCCTTGTTAAATTTTCAGTAATGTTTAGCAATAGAAATCCAGAAATGACTGGGAGTACAGTGCACTCTGGTGAAGTGCATTCCTGCTTCAAGGACGGTTTGAAGCTTCATTTTGCTTCATTTGTTTGACGTCTATCTGGAGTCGCTGGATTCAAATCTAGGGACATGTACCATTAACTCACTGCAAGACGATGAGAGTGAGTGAACATAGGCTTTATTAACCAAGAACTAGCCTGCCTGTGTCTGCTGTACAAATGAGCGCCGCCCCCAGGCGGCCGGTCTATATACCGTCCGAGGGGCGGCGGAGCCCACAGGTTCCAGTACAATACCTGGAAGGAGATCACATTACCATTGGGCCACAGTGCTACACAGACAGCTTATACCATGATGGATACATTCACCACATTCACCCCCTGTTAAAAAAATGATGTCCAGCGGGGGTGAAGTGGGATCACCATATGTTCAGTCTGTCTGGAGAGCAAAAGATTGTTCTTTTGGACCTCCTCAGCTCTGGCAGTGCGGCGGGTACGGGCGTTGTAGTTGTTGACCCCGAGAGCGTGTTGTCTGGAGCTTCGGTCCGGCGTGTCGGCGACGGTTGAGGGGTGGGGGTAGGCAGGGGGGTGGTGGATGGTGGCAGGGGGGTGGTGGATGGCGGCAGTGTAGGCTTGGGACAGTACAGGAGCCCCGGGAGGGCGTAAGGGATTCAGGGGGTGGCGATAGGTGGTGGGTGGTGGCCTGGGAACCAGCGGGCGCCAGGTCCCGGAGGGAGACCGTGTCTTGCCGTCCGTCTTGGTGCGTGACGTAGGCATATTGGGATTGGGGTGCAGCAGCTGGGCCCTCTCGACCAGGGGCTCGGTCATATGGCTCCTCGTATGCTTCCGGAGAAGGACAGGTCCCGGAGTCATCAGCCAGGATGGAATCGAGACCCCGGAGATGGACTTCCTAGGGAAGACAAACAAGCGGTTGTGAGGGGTCTCATTTGTGATTGTGCAGAGGAGCGACCTAATGGAGTGGAGCGCATCGGGGAGGTCCTCCTGCCAGTGGGGAATCTGGAGACATCTCGACCGAAGGGCAAGAAGAACTGCCTTCCATACCATCGTGTTCTCCCTCTCCACTTGCCTGTTTCTCTGCGGGTTGTAGCTCGTAGTCCTGCTCGAGGCGATGCCGTTACTGAGCAGGTACTGACACAGCTCATCACTAATGAACGAGGTGCCCCGGTCACTGTGGACGTATGCAGGGAAACCAAACGGGGTGAAGATGCTGTGCAGTGCCTTTATAACGGTGGCCGAGATCATGTCGGGACATGGGATAGCGAAGGGGAAGCGGGAGTACTCGTCGATGACGGTCAGGAAGTATACGTTACGGTTGGTGGAAGGGAGGGGCCCTTTGAAGTCGATACTGAGGCGCTCAAAGGGCCGGGAGGCCTTTACCAGGTGGGCTTTGTCTGGCCGGTAGAAGTGCAGTTTGCATTCTGCGCAGACTTGGCAATCCCTGGTCATGGCCCTGACCTCCTCGGTGGAGCAGGGCAGATTGCGGGCCTTAATAAAGTGGATGAGCCGGGTGACCCCCGGGTGACAGAGGTCATTGTGGATGGCCCGAAGTCGGTCATCTTGCGCGCTGGCGCATGTGCCGCGGGACAGGGCATCTGAGGGCTCATTAGCTTCCCAGGACGATACTTGATATCGTAAGTATAGGTGGAGAGCTCGATCCTCCACCTCAAGATTTTGTCGTTTTTTATTTTGCCCCGTTGTGCATTGTCAAACATGAAGGTCGGTGACGAGGATGAACCTCCTACCGGCTAAGTAGTGCCTCCAGTGCCGCACAGCTTCCACAATGGCTTGTGCTTCCTTCTCGGCAGCGGAGTGTCGGATCTCGGAGGCGTGGAGGGTTCTAGGAAAGAAGGCTACTGGCCTGCCTGCCTGGTTGAGGGTGGTGGCTAGGGCGACGTCTGATTCATCGCTCTCTACCTGAAAAGGGATGGACTCGTCCACCGCGTGCATGGCGGCTTTGGCAATATCTGCCTTGATGCGGCTGAAGGCCGAGGGCCTCAGCGGTCAGGGGGAATATCGTGGCTTTGATAAGTGGGCAGGCTTTGTCCGCATAGTTGGGGACCCACTGTGCATAATAGGAGAATAGCCCCAGGCAGCTTTTGAGGGCCTTGAGGCTGTGAGAAAGGGGGAGTTCTATGAGGGGGGCGCATGCGGTCAGGGTCGGGCCCCAGAACCCCGTTTTCGATGACATAGCCGAGGATGGCTAGCCGGGTAGTGCGGAAAACGCATTTCTCTTTGTTATATATGAGGTTGAGGGATTGGGCGGCCTGGAGGAACCTCCGGAGGTTGGCGTTGTGGTCCTGCTGATCATGGCCGCAAATGGTAACATTGTCCAAGTACAGGTATGTAGCCCGCAGCCCGTACTGGTCCGCCATTCGGTCCATCGTTCTCTGGAAAACCGAGTCTCCGTTAGTGATGCCGAAAGGGACCCCGAGGAACATAGAACATAGAACAATACAGCGCAGTACAGGCCCTTCCGAACAAAAGCCATCTAACCTACACTATGCCATTATCATCCATATGTTTATCCAATAAACTTATTAAATGCCCTCAATGTTGGCGAGTTCACCATTGTAGCAGGTAGGGCATTCCACGGCCTCACTACTCTTTGCGTAAAGAACCTACCTCTGACCTCTGTCCTATATCTATTACCCCTCAGTTTAAAGCTATGTCCCCTCGTGCCAGCCATTTCCATCCGCGGGAGAAGGCTCTCACTGTCCACCCTATCCAACCCCCTGATCATTTTGTATGCCTCTATTGAGTCTCCTCTTAACCTTCTTCTTTCCAACGAAAACAACCTCAAGTCCATCAGCCTTTCCTCATAAGATTTTCCCTCCATACCAGGCAACATCCTGGTAAATCTCCTCTGCACCCGCTCCAAAGCCTCCACGTCCTTCCTATAATGCGGTGACCAGAACTGTACGCAATACTCCAAATGCGGCCGTACCAGAGTTCTGTACAGCTGCAACATGACCTCCCGACTCCGGAACTCAATCCCTCTACCAATAAAGGCCAACACTGAGTGGAAGAGTCGGCCGGCTGCTTCAAAAGCAGTGTAGTGGCGTTCTTCCGGGCGGATCGGGAGCTGGTGGTCGGCAGATTTCAGATCGACCGTGGAGAACACCCGGTGCTGTGCGATCTGGTTGGCCATCTCTGCTATGCGGGGGAGGGGGTACGCATCAGGTTGCGTGAACCGGTTCATGGTCTGGCTGTAGACCACAACCATTCGATTCTTTTCCCCGGTCCTGACGACCACCACTTGTGCTCTCCAGGGGCTGTTGCTGGCTTCGATGATCCCCTCCCTCAAGAGTCGCTGCACCTCCAACTTGATAAAAATCATGTCTTGTGAACTGTACCGCCTGCTCCTGGTGGCGACGGGCTTACTGTCGGGGGTGAGGTTCGCAAAGAGCGAAGGGGGGGTGACCTTAAGGGTCGCGAGGCTGCATACAGTGAAGAGGGGGTAGGGGTCCGCCGAACTTTAGCATCAGGCTTCGGTGACTGCATTGGAAGTCGAGTCCTAGCAGTAGGGGTGCGCAGAGTTGAGGGAGGGCATAGTTAAAAATGAGTGTACTCAGCGCCCTGTATCGTGACACAGTACCCCAGGATCTGTACTGAATGGGATCCGGAGGCGAGCGAGATTGTCTGGGATGCGGGGTAGGTGTGGAGGGAGCAGCACCTTACAGTGTCGGGGTGGACGAAGCTCTCTGTGCTCCCGGAGTCAAAAAGACACGGGATCTTGTGCCCATTGACCCGGACGGCCATCATCAAATTCCTCAGATGCTTTGGCTGCGACTGGTCGAGGGTTACTGCGCCGAGCTGCGGGTAGTCTGCGTGGTCTGAGGTATCGAGGTCACAAGATGGTGGCCCCCACGGGTCGTACGTGTCGGGCTGAGTCGAAGATGGCGACCAAGATGGCCGCCCCCATCGGTCGCAAGTGTCGGCTGGTGTTGAAGATGGCGGCCAATATGGCCGCCCCGCACGTATCGGGCTGAGTTAAAGGCGGCGCCCTCCACGAGCTGCACGAGGCAGATGACGCGTCTGAAGGGGGCGGTACTGACAGGCATGCAGCAACCTTGTGGGGTCTGTGGGCCTGTGAGTCCGTGGATCGGGCCTGGTGAGCTTTCGACTTCGGAGCTTTGGATCGGGCCAGACAGACTCTGGCAAAATGTCCCTTTTTGCCGCAGATGCTGCATGTCGCGGTGCAGGCTGGGCAACGCTGTCGGAGGTGTTGGCCCTGCCCGCAGAAGTAGCACAACGGTCTCCCAGGCTGCACGGGCAGCCGTGCGGCACAGTCCTGAGACGTAGTCGGGTCTGGTGACGGCCGTGTCTGTGGTGCGCACGAGGGGTTCGCTGGGTCTGCCGGGAACGCGCTGAGGCTCTGGTAGGCCACCTCCAACGCGGTGGCTAGTTTTACTATGTCCTGTAGGTCAGTGGCCCCATTTTCCAGCAGTCACTGCCGGACGTAGTTAGACCGGACCCCAGCCACGTTGGTGTCCTGGATCATCAGCTTTATGTGCTCATCGGCCTTCTCATCCCTGCAGTTGCGGGCGAGTTGCGTCAGGTTCTCTAGGTACTCGTCCAGCGATTCCCCGGCACGTTGACGGCGGGTAGTGAGGAGGTGCCGCGCGAGCACTTCGTCCACGGGCTTCACGCATTGTCTTCTTTAGGATCGCGACCGTTGCTTCGTACGTGGCCTCGTCCTGAATCATACCCGAAACTCGGTGGATCACCTTGCCGTGGAAGATATGCAGCTTGAGGGCATCGGAGAGAGGCGCTTCGAAGGAGTCGAGGGAGGCCTCAAAACAGCGGAGCCAGTGGGAGAAGATTTCCTTAGCTTCTGCTGCTCGTGCGTCGAGTTCCAGTTTATCAGGCTTTAGAGCGGCTTCCATAGTGATGTCCTTGGTTAATAAATTGATGTACCATCAATTCACTGCAAGACGATGAGAGTGAGTGAACATAGGCTTTATTAACCAAGAACTAGCCTGCCTGTGTCTGCAATACAAATGAGCGCCGCCCCCAGGCGGCCGGGCTATATACCGTTCGAGGGGGGGCGGAGCCAGAGGCGGAGCCCACCAGGTTCCAGTACAATACCTGGAAGGAGACCACGTTACCATTGGGCCACAGTGCTACACAGACAGCTTATACCATGGTGAATACATTCACCATAACACTCCTTATTACATTTTCAGTAATGTTTAGCAATAGAAATCCAGAAATGACTGGGAGTACAGTGCACTCTGGTGAAGTGCATTCCTGCTTCAAAGAAGGTTTGAAGCTTTGTTTTGCTTCATTTGTTTGACCCCCATCTGGAGTTGCTGGATTCAAATCTTGGGACCACGCCTCAGGGAGATTAAACCGACCTTCAGAACAGATTCACCAGGTTCACCCAGGCCCAAAAGGGTTAAACTCTGATGACAAGTTGAATAAAACTAATTGCAGGTTTTTTGCGGTGGGGGTAATCGGAATTTTTTAAAAGGGTTCCTAAAAGGGCCTGCCATATTTTCATTCCGGGGGATGAAGCTGGGCCCTCCACATCTGGAGGCTGTTCAGAGGTGGGCTAAGAAGCGGACAAGTTAGAACATAGAACAGTACAGCACAGTACAGGCCCTTCGGCCCATGATGTTGTGCTGACCATTTATCCTAATCTAAGATCAACCTAACCTACACCCCTTCAATTTACTGCTGTCCATGTGCCTGCCCAAGAGTCGCTTAAATGTCCCTAATTACTCTGACTCCACCACCTCCTCTGGCAGTGCATTCCACACACACCACTCTCTGTGTAAAGAACCTACCCCTGACATCTCACCTATACCTTCCTCCAATCACCTTAAAATTATGTCCCCTCGTGACAGCCATTTCCGCCCTGGGGAAAGTCTCTGGCTATCCACTCTATCCATCCTCTCATCACCTTGTACACCTCTACCAAGTTGCCTCTCTGCCTTCTTCGCTCCAGTGAGAAAAGCCCTAGCTCCCTCAACCTTTCTTCATAAGACATGCCCTCCATTCCAGGCAGCAGCCTGGTAAATCTCCTCTGCACCCTCGTCAAAGCATCCACATCCTTCCTATAATGAGGCGACCAGAACTGGACATAATATTCCAAGCATGATCTAACTAGGGTTTTATAAAGCTGCAGCAAAGTCTCGCGGCTCTTAAACTCAATCTCCTTGTTAATGAAAGCCATCACACCATACGCCTTCTGAACAACCCTATCAACCTGGGTGGCAATTTTGGGGAATCTATGTATGTGGACCCCAAGATCCCTCTGTTCCTCCACACTTCCAAGAATCCTGCCTTTTACCCTGTATTCAGCATTCAAATTCGACCTTCCAAAATGAATCACTTCACTTTTATCAAGGTTGAACTCCATCTGCCACTTCTCAGCCCTGTTCTGCATCCTGTCAATGTCCTGTTGTAACCTGCAACAACCCTCAACACTATCTACAACTCCCCCAACCTTTGTGTCATCGGCAAACTTACTAATCCACCCTTCTACTTCCTCATCCAAGTCATTTATAAAAACCACAAAGAGCAAAGGTCCCAGAACAGACCCCTGCGGGACACCACTGGTCACCGGTCTCCAGGCGGAATACTTTCCATCCACTACCACTCGCTGTCTTCTTTCGGCCAGCCAATCCTGTATCCAGACAGCCAGATTTCCTTGTATCCCATACCCCCTAACTTTCTGAATAAGCCTACCATGGGGAATCTTATCAAATGCCTGACTGAAATCCATATGCACCACATCCACTGCCCGACCTTCATCAATGTGTCTCGTCACATCCTCAAAGAATTCAATGAGGCTTGTGACGCATGACCTGCCCCTCACAAAGCCATGCCGACTACCTTTAATCAAACTATGTTTTTCTAAATAATCATAAATCCTATCTCTCCAATCTTTTGCTCACCACAGACATAAGACTGATGGGTCTGTAATTCCCAGGGATTTCCCTATTCCTTTTCTTGAACAGGGGAACAACATTCGCCTCCCTCCAATCATCCAGTACTCCTCCACTGGAGAGTGAGGACGCAAAGATCATCGCCAACGGCGCAGCAATCTCCTCCCTCGCTTCCCGTAATAACCTTGGGTATATCCCGTCAGGCCCAGGGGACTTATCTATCCTGGTGTTTTTCAAAATTTCCAGCACATCCTCCTTCTTAATATCAACCTGTTTAAGAGAACCTGGTTCTCACTGTTCTCATGAGCAACAAGATCCCTCTCTCTAGTGAATACTGAAGCAAAATATTCATTTAGGGCCTCTCCTGTATCCTCAGATTCTCGGCACAAGTTCCCTCAACGATCCCTGATGGCTCTACTCTCACTCTGATCATCCTCTTATTTCTCACATAAGTGTAGAATGCCTTGGGGTTTTCCCTAATCCTTCCCACTAGGGCTTTTGTATGCCCCCTTCTAGCTCTCCTAAGTCCATTTTTGAGTTCCTTCCTGGCTACCTTGTAACCCTCCAGAGCCGTGCCAGATCCTTGCTTCCTCAACCTTACGTAAGCTTCATAGAACATAGAAAAATACAGCGCAGGACAGGCCCTCGTCCCACGATGTTGTGCCGAACTTTTGTCCTAGATTAAGAACAAAATAATCTACACCCCATCATTCTACCGTAATCCATGTACCTATCCAATAGCCACTTGAAAGTCCCTAATGTTTCCGACTCAACTACTTCCACAGGCAGTGCATTCCATGCCCCCACTACTCTCTGGGTAAAGAACCTACCTCTGACATCCCCCCGATATCTTCCACCATTCACCTTAAATTTATGTCATAGAATTTACAGTGCAGAAGGAAGCCGTTGAGTCTGCACCAGCTCTTGGAAAGAGCACCCTACCCAAGGTCAACACCTCCACCCTATCCCCATAACCCAGTAACCCCACCCAACACTAAGGGCAATTTTGGACACTAAGGGCAATTTATCACGGCCAATCCACCTAACCTGCACATCTTTGGACTGTGGGAGGAAACCGGAGCACCCGGAGGAAACCCACGCACACACGGGGAGGATGTGCAGACTCCGCACAGACAGTGACCCAAGCCGGAATCGAACCTGGGACCCTGGAGCTGTGAAGCAATTGTGCTATCCACAATGCTACCCTCTTGTAATGGTTTGTTCCACCCGAGGGAAAAGTCTCTGACTGTCTACTCTATCTATTCCCCTGATCATCTTATAAACCTCAATCAAGTCACCCCTCATCCTTCTCCGTTTTAATGAGAAAAGGCCTAGCACCCTCAACCTTTCCTTGTAAGACCTACTCTCCATTCCAGGCAACATCCTGGTAAATCTCCTTTGCACCTTTTCCAAAGCTTCCACATCCTTCCTAAAATGAAGTGACCAGAACTGCATACAGTACTCCAAATGTGGCCTTACCAAGGTTTTGTACAGCTGCATCATCACCTCACGGCTCTTAAATTCAATCCCTCTGCTAATGAACGCTAGCACACCATAGTCCTTCTTCACAGCTCTATCCACTTCTTCCACTTGACTAGAAGCTCAACTTCTCTTGTCATCCAAGGCTCCTTCACCTTACCATTCCTTCCTCGTCTCAGTTGGACAAAACTATTCAGCACTCGCAGCAAGTGCTCCTTAAACAATCCCCACATTACTGTTGTGCATTTCCCCAAGAACAATTGTTCCCACTTTATGCTCCTCAGCTCCTGTCTAAGAGCAGTATAATTTCCCCTCCCCCAATTAAATACCTTCCCATATTGTCTGTTCCTATCCCTCTCCATGACTAGGGTAAAGGTCAAGGAGTTGTGGTGACTGTCACCAAAATGCTCTCCAACCGAGACATCTGACACCTGGCCTGGTTCGTTGCCGAGCACCAAGTCCAATAAGGCCTCCCCCCTAGTCAACCTATCTACATATTACGAAGTCTTACAACACCAGGTTAAAGTCCAACAGGTTTGTTTCGATGTCACTAGCTTTCGGAGCGCTGCTCCTTCCTCAGGTGAACCGAGGGCCTGAGGAAGGAGCAGCGCTCCGAAAGCTAGTGACATCGAAACAAACCTGTTGGACTTTAACCTGGTGTTGTAAGACTTCGTACTGTGCTCACCCCAGTCCAACGCCGGCATCTCCACATCATATCTACATATTGAGACAGGAAACCTTCCTATACGCACCTGACAAAATCTGCACCATCCAAACCATTTGCAGTAAGGAAGTTCCAGTCAATATTCGGGAAGTTGAAGTCACATATGACAACAACTCTGTTACTTCTGCACCTTTCCAAGATCTGCCGCCCAATCTGTTCCTCTATCTCTCTGCTGCTATTGGGGGGTGTATAGAAAACTCCCAATAAAATGACTGCTCCTTTCTTGTTTCTGACTTCCACCCAAACTGACGCAGTAGACAAACCCTCCTCGATTCCCTCCTTTTCTGTAGCTGTGATGCACACCCTAATTAACAGTGCCACTCCCCCTTCTCTTTTACCTCCCTCCCTGTTCTTCTGAAAACATCTAAATCCCAGAACATCAAACAACCATTCCTGCCCCTGTGAAATCCATGTCTCCGTAATGGCCACAACATCGCAGTTCCAAGTAGTGATAAATGCTCTATGTTCATCTCCCTTATTCCTGACACTCCTTGCATTGAAACAGACACACTTTAACCCATTCCCACAGACTCGCTGCATACTATTTCTGCCTGTTCAACAGCTAGCCTATCCTCTGATCGATAGCTTTGGCTCCCATCCCCCTGCCAAACTAGTTTAAACCCTCCCAAAGAGACTTCCCACCCAAGATATTGGTGCCCCTCCAGTTTAGGTGCAATCTGTCCTTCATGTACAGGTCCCACCTTCCCCAGATGTTATCCCAATGATCCACATATCTGAAGCCTTCCCTCCTGCACCAGCCCTGTAACCACGTGTTCAGCTGCACTCGCTTTCTGTTCCTTGCCTCACTTGCACTTGGCACCGGTAGCAATCCTGAGATCACTACTCTGCTTATCCTGCTCTTTAGCTTCCAACCTAACTCCCTAAAATCACTTTTTAGATCCTCATCCCTTTTCTTAGCTATGTCGTTGATGCCTATGTGCACCACAACTTCTGGTTTCTCCCCCTCCCCCTTAAGAATCCTGTATACTCGATCCGAGACATCCCTGGCCCTGGAACCCGGTAGGTTCTCTGGAACTTCAGTTCAGTTGCATTAGCGGTGTTAGGCTCTCACCCCTTACAGCCCCTCATCATCTACAATGCCTCATAACATTCCCATGCACCTTCATCTCCATGCATCCTCAAATCTGAAATTCCCCTCTAGGCTTCCTCCATGTTCCCTCATATTCCTCATGCCATCTCCATGTACAACCCCCCCCCCACCCTTCCATATCCTCTATAGCCACTCACCCTGAATTCATTATGGCATATGGACAGACCACAAAAGCAATGTGGATATAGAAAAAATAAACTTCTAACAACTGAATAGAGATCTCACTCCAACAGACTTGAACCTGAAAAAGGTTTCCTTCAAGAAACTCTTTCAAATATAAAAATCCTCTCAAATGTATTTGATGTTAAAACAAACAAACATCTATTCCACTAACCACATTAAGGTGAGATAATCCTTGAATAACATCCTAACACTGTTAATCAAAACATGCATCCAATCCCCTGCTCAAGATAAATGGTTCTGGATATTTTGATACTCAGCCAAGCATTCTGAATGGCTCAGCAATAATAATAAACATTAGTGAATATGAATAATGGAGTTAATTGAAATCAGAAAAACAAATGGCAGTCAATGACTGTATGCCAGTAACAGGTGTCTGTTGTCCCACTCTGACTGAAAGCTGCAGACAGTTTACCTTTCAATTTTAAAGGGCTAGAATTTAAATCACTTCAGATCATGACACTTAAACAGACCTTTAATTTGGCCTTCACAAACATTCTCACCTTCTCTAGGAAACTGTGGCTCCCATGCAGTGGGTTGAGGCTCTTAAAACAATGAAAATGAAGCCTGTTTGTACTTAGCACTAATTATAAATGACCCAACAACTTGTGTTTCACCCCTATGCGACTCATTATACGCCCCCATCACCTAAACCATCCCAACTCGGTGAAAATCCAGGTCTAGGTTTATATTCCCTTGAGTTTAAAAGGTTGAGGAGTGGGGCGGGCTTGGTGATGCAGCGGTTAGCACTGCTGCCTCATGGCGCTGAAGACCTGGGTTCGATCCCAGTCCCGGGTCAGTGTCCGTGTGGAGTTTGCACAGTCTCCCAGTGTCTGCTAGGGTCTCACCCTCCACAACCCAAAAGATGTGCAGGGTGGGTGCATTGGCCACGGCAAATTGCCATTTAATTGGAATTTTTGAAAAATAAATTGAGGAGTGTGTTGATTGAAGTGATAACAGGATTCTATTAGTGGTTACATAGAAATTACTTCCTCTGGTGGGCAAGTCCAGAACAGGAGGCAGAATCTTAAAATTAGAGTGAGGTGATTTAGGGGAAATCAGGATAGTGGAAATCCAGAACTTTCCTTCAACAAAAGGCTTTAGTTGCTGGAGATTCAAAGGAAATTTCACGACTAGGATTAATCAATTTTTATTAGGTAACGACATCAAAGGATCAAAGGCAAAACATTAATTGAGATACAGCTGAACCATAATAGAATGTTCGAACCAACACAGGGGGCTGCATAGCTTAATTTTTATTTTAGATAACTGAATGGGGCTGAATGGCCATTATCCTGGCCCTGGGTTAATTTTTTGGCATAGTGCAGCTCCTCGGCTACAATTGTCAGTGAGAGCCTGACTACACGTTTTGTTCCCCTGGCCTGTATAGGTCATTCCTGACACATACTGAACACCTCTTGGAGCCTAATGTTTCCTTGCAATCCCAGGGCTCACAAGGCTATGAGCCAAGTGCTGGAAGATTATATTAGAATGGTTAGGTGGGTGTTTCTGACTGGCGCAGATGCGATGGGCCAAAGGGCCTTTTCTGTGCTGTACGATTCTATGACTCAATGACTCTAGAACATTCCCACAGTGACATCAATTCAAAAGTACTTCATTGGCCGTGCAGCAATTTGGGACAACCCAAGATCGTGAAAGGTGCTAGAAAATGCGACACTTATTTTTCTACTCACATGGCTCCAAAATTTCCATCCATTCCTTGGATAACGAGAGATATTGTAGGCCTCGTCAAAAAGAAAAAGGAGGCATTTGTCAGGGCTAAAAGGCTGGGAACAGACAAAGCCTGTGCAGAATATAAGGAAAGTAGGAAGGAACTTAAGCAAGGAGTCAGGAGGGCTAGAAGGGGTCACGAAAAGTCATTGGCAAATAGGGTTAAGGAAAATCCCAAGGCTTTTTACACGTACATAAAAAGCAAGAGGGTAGCCAGGGAAAGGGTTGACCCACTGGAGGATAGGCAAGGGAATCTATGTGTGGAGCCAGAGGAAATGGGCGAGGTACTAACTGAATACTTTGCATCAGTATTCACCAAAGAGAAGGAATTGGTAGATGTTGAGTCTGGAGAAGGGTGTGTAGATAGCCTGGGTCACATTGAGATCCAAAAAGACGAGGTGTTGGGCGTCTTGAAAAATATTAAGGTAGATACGTCCCCAGGGCCTGATGGGATCTACCCCAGAATACAGAAGGAGGCAAGAGAGGAAATTGCTGAGGCCTTGACAGAAATCTTTGGATCCTCACTGTCTTCAGGTGATGTCCCGGAGGACTGGAGAATAGCCGATGTTGTTCCTCTGTTTAAGAAGGGTAGCAAGGATAATCCAGGGAACTACAGGCCGGTGAGCCTTACGTCAGTGGTAGGGAAATTACTGGAGAGAATTCTTCGAGACAGGATCTACTCCCATTTGGAAGCAAATGGACGTACTAGTGAGAGGCAGCATGGTTTTGTGAAGGGGAGGTCGTGTCTCACTAACTTGATAGAGTTTTTCGAGGCGGTCACAAAGATGATTGGTGCAGGTAGGGCAGTGGATGTTGTCTATATGGACTTCAGTAAGGCATTTGACAAGGTCCCTCATGGTAGACTAGTACAAAAGGTGAAGTCACATGGGATCGGGGTGAGCTGGCAAGGTGGATACAGAACTGGCTAGGTCATAGAAGGCAGAGAGTAGCAATGGAAGGATGCTTTTCTAATTGGAGGGCTGTGACCAGTGGTGTTCTGCAGGGATCAGTGCTGGGACCTTTGCTGTTTGTAGTATATATAAATGATTTGGAGGAAAATGTAACTGGTCTGATTAGTAAGTTTGCAGACGACACAAAGGTTAGTGGAATTGCGGATAGCGATGAGGACTGTTAGAGGATACTGCAGGATTTAGATTGTTTGGAGACTTGGGCGGAGAGATGGCAGATGGAGTCTAATCCGGACAAATGTGAGGTAATGCATTTTGGAAGGTCTAATGCAGGTAGGGAATATACAGTGAATGGTAGAACCCTCAAGTGTATTGAAAGTCAGATATAGGTGTACAGGTCTACAGGTCACTGAAAGGGGCAACACAGGTGGAGAAGGTAGTCAAGAAGGCATACGGCATGCTTGCCTTCATTGGCCGGGGCATTGAGTATAAGAATTGGCAAGTCATGTTGCAGCTGTATAGAACCTTAGTTAGGCCACACTTGGAGTATAGTGTTCAATTCTGGTCGCCACACTACCAGAAGGATGTGGAGGCTTTAGAGAGGGTGCAGAAGAGATTTACCAGAATGTTGCCTGGTATGGAGGGCATTAGCTATGAGGAGCGGTTGAATAAACTCGGTTTGTTCTCACTGGGACAACGGAGGTTGAGGGGTGACCTGATAGAGGTCTACAAAATTATGAGGGGCATAGACAGAGTGGATAGTCAGAGGCTTTTCCCCAGGGTAGAGGGGTCAATTACTAGGGGGCATAGGTTTAAGGTGAGAGGGGCAAGGTTTAGAGGAGATGGACGAGGCAGGTTTTTTACACAGAGGGTAGTGGGTGCCTGGAACTCGCTACCGGAGGTAGTGGAAGCAGGGACGATAGTGACATTTAAGGGGCATCTTGACAAATACATGAATAGGATGGGAATAGAGGGATACGGACCCAGGAAGTGTAGAAGATTGTAGTTTAGTCGGGCAGCATGGTCGGCACGGGCTTGGAGGCCGAAGGGCCTGTTCCTGTGCTGTACATTTCTTTGTTCTTTGTTTGTTCTTTGAAAGAGGTAAACTATGGTCAGAGGTCAGATCTCCCGGTAGACTGTCTGTCTTCATGAAGTGAGA
Source organism: Scyliorhinus torazame (assembly GCF_047496885.1). Lineage (NCBI taxonomy): Eukaryota > Metazoa > Chordata > Chondrichthyes > Carcharhiniformes > Scyliorhinidae > Scyliorhinus > Scyliorhinus torazame. Next base: position 67,861,522 of record NC_092727.1, read on the forward strand.
ATGTAGGGGGGTGTTAAGAAATAGCACTGGGAAGAGTCCCTGTGGCCCATTTGGTCTACTCTGCCATTCAATAAGATTAACCCACACACCCTGTCCTATCCCCATGTTTCCTCATTCTTTTAGTGTCCGGAAATCTCTCAATTTCAGACGTGAATGTGCTTATTGATGAGCATTTACAGCTCTGTGAGTAAAGACTTTTCTCAAACCTAATTGGTTGACCCCTTATCCTGAGACTGTGTCACACAGTTCTAGATACTCCAGCCAGGGAAAGTAACTTGTGAGCACTTATTCTAGAGTACATGATTAACTTCAGAAGCATCATGAAGCCGCTGTAATGATGTTGTCACATCACATGATTGAGTAACAGAGATCAGGAGGGAGGAGATGTTCTAACCTCATACAGAGTTCCCAATGTGTACATGGTAGCTGTAAATAAAAAGTAATGGTTTTAACAAACTACAGTCTCGAGCAGCTTACTTTGGGAGAATAGAAAAACCTCAAAGACCTAGACCTTGTCTAGACTTCAAACACATAATGAAACATGGTGGCAGCGAACAGTGAGTGAAAGATCCAGGAATATTTTATGAAGCAGTCGAAGACCTGGCAATTTAAGACATCCTTCAAAGGATGAAAGGAACAGATTCAAGGCTCACCAAAGAGTCAGAGAATCATGGATGCAGCAAGCTGAGACACAGAGTCCGGGTCAACTGAGTAGGGAGCCAAAAGCAACAAATGCCACCAGTGAAGCAGCAACAATTCCAGGAAGCTCAGTGGAAGCATGAAATCCATGCTGAGTCCCAGAATCATTCCCGATTGCTGAAGGCTCGCAGCATTAGAACAACTAGAGAAAGAGTTTCATGAGATGCTGTGTGAGGCTTCCACAAAATAAGATCAAAATGACCAGATCAATACACTACTTTGTGCAGTTGGATCTATTGTTGATGATGCAATAGCAAGGCAGGGAGCTGATGAGACTTAAACTTCTTAAATAGGTGTCCTGAAAGTATTTCGCTCATATTTCAACATCCATAGAAATTTAGTTATAGAAAGGGCAAAGTTTAACAGGAGAAAACAGAGCCCAGGTGAAAGCATGGATTCATTCATCAATGATCAATGCATCCTGGCAGGGAATTGCGATAATAGAATATTAATGAATGAATTGAATTATTACAGAAGCATTATCAGATCTCTAACAGACAAGAGTGGGTCTAACACTAGTCAAGGTATTAAAATTGGAAGCTTCAGAAACATAAATGTGTGTTTGTTCATGGAGAAGGTGAGGTCCCATGGGGAAAATTGAATGAGACCATTCAGTTTGCAGGCCATAAGAAAGATAGTGCAGCAAAATCTAAGCCTGCAAAAGCGGGAGAAAGCATGCCAACCACCATCTTGAAGTGTCATTTTGTGGCAGGAGCAAGCTGCACAAGTAAGAAGAGCATTCAACAGGAGGGACAGAGTGCTACAACTATGGAAAAATAGTACCAATTCAAAATTGTCAGTCACTCGACAACACTGACAACCTGCAAAAAGCGGGAGATACGTTTAAACCTAAGCCACATACAAGAGTGGAGGAACCACAGAAAAAGGAAGTAATCCTCCTGGTGGAGGTAAATGGTACAAAGAACAAAACAGTACAGGAACAGGCCCTTCGCCCTCCATGCGTGTGCCGGTCATGATACCAACCCTTGGCCAAAATCCTCACTACTTCCTTGTGCCGTATCCCTCTACACCCATCCTATTCGTGTATTTGTCAAGATGCCTTTTGAACGCCGTTAATGTATCTGCTTCCACAGCCTCCCCTGGCAACGCGTTCAAGGCACTCTCCGCCCTCTGTGTAAAAAATCTGCCTCTCATCTCCTTTAAACTTTGCCCCACGGACCTTAAACCTATGCCTCCTGGTGACTGACAATTCCGCCCTTGGAAAGAGTGCCTGCCCATCCACTCCATCCATGCCCCTCATAATCTTGTAGACCTCTATCAGATCGCCCCTCAACCTCCGTCATTCTATTGAAAACAGCCAGAGTCCATTCAGCCTCTCCACATAGCTAACACCCTCCAGACAAGGCAACATTCTGGTATTGCAAATAAATACTGGAATGTTAAACTTGAAGTGGATGGACAATCCACAAAGTATACAATTCGGCACAAGAGCTTATCAGACAAAGTAAAATGGCTGAAACAGATTACAATGCAACCCTCATCTATTACATTGCAAGGTCCTAGTGGGACAACACTGAAAGTCAAAGGCCAACTCATGGCAAAGCTGAAATATAAAGAATAAGAAAAATTTGAACCTCTCTATGCCATTCGAAACCAAGAATGCTTCCTATTAAACAGAAAGGCATGCTTAAAATTGAAGCTCGGTTGCTGATGAGAACTACAACAGGACATTCAGGAACAAATTTCTCAAATTCTGTCCAAGCTTTGGGAAATTAACAACTGAGCACCACCTCACCCTATCAGTGATACAAAACCAATTCGCCTCTTCACACCGAGGAAATTCCCTCACCCACTCTGGGACAAAGCTAAGGATGAAATTGAGAAGGTGCAACAACAAGGAGTTATCTCACTGGTCACCATGCCAACAAAATGGTGTTCAGGAATAACCACAGTCCCAAAGTCAAATGGCTAAATAAGAATCTGCATGGATTCAACTCCACTAACTACATCAATCAGTGGAACATGCGATCCACCCGATGGCCTTAGTGGATGAGGATTTTGCTGAACCAGCCAAGAGTATTCTATTCATAAAACTGGAAGCAAATGATACATTTTGGCAGTTGCCTCTGGACAAAGAACCCAGATTGCTGACCAAATTTGTAACACTCTTCGGTCATTATAGTTTCAGAATTTGGAATTGTGTGCGCTCCAGATATTTTCATGAGAACAATGTCTCATGTTCTAGAAGTCAGGAAAGGAGTAATGCGCCAAATGGACGACACACTTGTGAATGGATACGTGAGAGATGAACATGATTGCAGAGTCAGAGCAGTCCTGAGAGGTTTCCAGGATGCAGGCCTAACATTGAATGAAAAATGAGAGTTCACCAAACCTATGATAAGGTTTCTAGGTCACAGAGTAAAAGCCACTGGAATTATAGTTGATCCACAAAACTCAACATTAATCAGAGAATTTTCACAACCCAGGAATAAAACTGAGCTTTAGAGATTCCCCAGGATTGTCAACCAAGTCGGCAAGTTCCCACCATATTTAGCAGAGGTCAGTAAGCCTTTGAGACAGCTGTTGAGGCAGGGTCAACATTGGTGAAAACACTTTTGAAAAGATTAAGCAAATATTAATCTCCACTGAAAGAATAGCAGCAGATGGATCATCTACATGTCTGGGGGCATATTATTTCAAATACTGAGAGACAGCAAATGTAGACCAGTTTTATTGTGCCTGAAGGTCATTATCAGAAACTAAACAAAGATACACCACAATCAAAAAGGAAACATTGTCAGCAATGTGCATGTATCAAAAAACCTCAGATTATGTGATGGGATTGTGGTTCAAATTTGAAACTGACACAAACTACGATTTCTTCTGAACATGAAAGAAATTGGGAAGATTTCACCCAGATTCCAGCCACTCAGATTAAGATTAATGAGATGTGACTCCATAACCAAGTATGTTCAAGGGAAATATCAAATGACAGTAGACATATGGTCATGGATAGCATCAGAGTGAACCAGCAAGAGGATTTACACTTCATTGGGGAGGGAGAGGCAAATAATTACTCAACACAGCAAAAAAAAGGAAGGAAATGAAACAAGCAGAGCAGCAAGCTGACAAATCTCTCAAGATAAGAGAATATTGTCTGGAAGGATGGACAGATTGTATTCCCAGTAATCCAGTACTAGGTAATACTTTGAACAGTCCAAGATCCTCACAGTCATTGTAGATTTACTAGTCTTCAATGAAAGAACAGTCATACCGAACTGAGGTTAGAACTTGGCCTCCTCCAGATATCAGTTACTCAATCATGTGATGCTACATCATCATTACACCAGCATCGTGTGTTTCTGGTGTTTCTGATGTTAACCTTTTACCTTGTCCTCCCCAAGTCTTTATCCCAATTAATATTTACATCCTCCTATATCTCCCCCCAAATTCTCAGACTGTACAGGGTTAGTCTCTGAGGTGCCTTGATCAATCCGCATGGTCTTGTTCGGATCTCTTTCTGAGGTCGAGGATATTATGCCCTCTACCCTCAGTTGGTGTGAGTGTCCTTCCCCTGGGTGGCTGTGGAGCTTTGTCTGACTTCTTTCTCTTAAGGATCTTGAGTCGGAAGCCCAAGTATCTAATAGCTTTCTTTCCAAGGATAATAAGGTGCTTTTGTATCTGCTACTCATATCCTGCTCCGTCTCAATCTTATATGATCTTGGTTATGGAATGTAATTGCTGGTTGTGCCTTGTCTTTGTTGGTTTCATTCCCATACTCTCTCCCCAGGTGTCAGTACTAATAACCCACGTGCCTATGGTTAAAGTTACAAGCCTGTTTGTATCTGTTCTTCCACAGAGATAACATTTTGAGTCCAGTAGACTCTTTTACTGAAGAAGTTATATTGGACTTGAAACATTAACTCTGTTTCTCTCTCCAGCCGAGTATTTCCAGCACTTTCAGATTTTATTTCACATTTCCAGCATCTGTGTCATGCTTTGATTAAAGCAAGCGAGGGTTCATTTCCTCAGACAGCACTGATAAGCAAAGAGGTCATGTTTAATGCATATTGAATCGTGATTAAACCACATCTTCGAGTACAGTGCACGGTTCAATACTATAGAAAGGATATAGAAGCAATGGAGAAGATGCATGTGGATTGGATTGTATTGGTTTATTGTCACGTGTACCCAGGTGCAGTGAAAAGTATTGTTCTGCGTGCAGCTCAGACAGATCATTCCATACGTGAAAAGAAATACATAATAGGGCAAACATAAAATACACAATGTAAATACACAGACACAGGCATCGGGTGAAGCATACAGGCGCACGCCATGTGGACGTGTTCCATGTGGGTTCGCTCTATCGGGGCACGCTCCATCTGGGCAGGTTCCATGTGGGTACATGCTATCTGAGCACACTCCATATGGGTAAGCGCCATGTGGGTACACTCCATCTGGGTTCACATCATCTGGGTTTTGCTCCTTGTGGGCATGCTCCATACAGGCTGTGGTAGTCTGTGTAGAGGTATTACGGTACCTAGTAATGCTGGAACACCATTGGTAGATATTGTATGCTTCCTAATGGTCAAGCTGTATGGTAGGTCCGTCCTGAAAGGCAGGGTATAAGAGCCCGTGCCGCCCCAGCAGCCTTCATTCTGTACCTGAGCTGCTGGGGGAAACATCTAGCTTATTAAAGCCTTCAGTTGGACTACAACCTCGCTTTAGTGGTCATTGATCGTGCATCAATTTAATAAGCTAGATTTAAAAGGATGGAGCTCTGAATCAAGCTGGAGTGTCTGCAACTCAGCCCCCACGCGGCAAACTCAGCAGCAACCTTCAAGCACTGGCTGGCGTGTTTTAAAGGATATCTCGGAACGGGCGAAAACACACCCACGGGAGAACAGAAACTGCAAGTCCTGCACTCGAGGGTGAGCCCGGAAATTTAGACCCTCATCGAGGATGCGGACGACTTTGATGCAGCAATGGAGCTGCTAAAAGGACATTATATTCGCCCGGTAAGCCAGGTCTACGCCCAACATCTGCTAGCAACGAGGCGACAAATCCCTGGGGAATCGCTGGAAGAATTCTGGTGCGCTCCTGGTGTTGGGGAGAAACTGCATCTGCCCGCAAGTTTCGGCGAACGACCACACAGAACTCTTGATCCGGGATGCTTTCGTGGCAGGTATGCTGTCCGCCCAAATCCGCCAGCGATTGCTGGAAAAAGACACGCTAGGCCTCAAGGAGGCACGGGCCCTTGCAGGCTCCCTGGATGTGGACTCCAGAAACGCCTGCGCTTACGTTCCCGACCGTGCGGCAGCCCCCGGGCAGCGTGGAACCCCTCCGCAGCCAATCCCGAGACATCCCCCATCCCCCCACAAGTTTGTGCTGCAAGGCGGCCTGGCAACCCCGGGGGTCCCGATGCTACTTTTGCGGGCAGGCAAAGCACCCCCGGCAGCGCTGCCCTGCCCGCGCATCCACCTGCAAGGGATGCGATAAAAAAGGCCACTTCGTGGTGGTATGCCAGGCCCGTGCGGTCACCACGGTCTCCGGCAGCGAATGCGGACTGGCACCACAAACCTCTCCACGGTCCCCGTGCGGCCAGCGGGCGCCGCCATCTTCCTCCTCCAGGGCCATGTGCGGCCCCTGGGCGCCGCCATCTTGTCCCGCGGACACCATGTTCGATGGATGGGCGCCGCCATTTTGTGCACCCCCAGCCATGTGCGACCAATAGTAGCCACCATCTTGGATGGACTCCCAGGACCCCAGCTCGGCTGACCGTACACCGCCCGAAGAGAACACTCAACTGCTGCGATTAGCCTCGGTGACCCTGGACCAGTCCCGGCCTCGAACACTCTCAACTGCTACAACAACAGTACTAATCAACGGGCACGAGACGTCCTGCTTAATCGACTCTGGGAGCACGGAGAGCTTCATACACCCCGACACGGTAAGGCGCTGTTCTCTCTTCGTCCACCCCGTTAATCAAAAAATCTCTCTGGCCTCCAGTTCCCACTCAGTAGAGATAAAGGGGTTTTGTGTAGCATACCTCACAGTCCAGGGAAGGGAGTTTAAAAATTACCGGCTCTACGTCCTTCCACACCTCTGCGCGGACACACTCCTAGGTTTAGACTTCCAGTGTACTCTCCAAAGTCTAACTTTCAAATTCGGCGGCCCTATACCCCCCCTCACTGTCTGCGGCCTCGCGACCCTCAACGTCGATCCGCCTTCCCTGTTTGCGAACCTCACCCCGGATTGCAAACCTGTCACCACCAGGAGCAGACGGTACAGTGCCCAGGATCGGATCTTTATTTGGTCAGAGGTCCAAAGGCTACTGAGGGAAGGAGTCATTGAAGCTAGCAACAGTCCCTGGAGAGCTCAAGTAGTCGTGGTAAAGACCGGGGAGAGGCATAAGATGGTCATCGACTACAGTCAGACCATCAACAGGTTTACGCAGCTGGGCGCATACCCTCTCCCCGCATATCCGACCTGGTAAACAGGATCGCGCATTACAAGGTCTTCTCAACGGTGGATGTTACGTCCGCCTATCACCAGCTCCCATGCGCACTAGTGACCGCAAATATACTGCCTTTGAGGCAGATGGGTGGCTCTACCACTTCTTGAGGGTTCCCTTTGGTGTCACTAACGGGGTCTCGGTCTTGCAGCGCGAGATGGACTGAATGGTTGACCGGTACGGTTTACGGGCAACATTCTCGTATCTCGATGCTGTCACCATCTGCAGCCACGACCAGCAGGACCACGACACCAACCTCCGAAAATTCCTCCAGACCGCAAAGATCCTTAACCTTACGTATAACAAGGATAAATGCATGTTTAGCATCGACCGCCTAGCCATCCTCGGCTACGTAGTGCGAAATGGAGTTATAGGCCCTGACACTGAACGCATGCACCCCCTTATGGAATTCCCCCTCCCTCATTGCTCCAAGGCCCTGAAGCGCTGCCTCGGGTTTTTCTCTTACTATGCCCAGTGGGTCCCCAACTATGCGGACAAGGCCCGTACCCTGATCCAATCCACAGCTTTTCCCCTGTCGAAAGAGGCCCGCCAGGTCTTCAGCCGCATCAAAGCAGACATTGCAAAGGCCACGATGCGCGCCATCGACGAGTCCCTCCCCTTCCAGGTCGAGAGTGACCCGTCTGACGTAGCTTTGGCGGCCACCCTCAACCATGCGGGCAGACCCGTGGCCTTCTTCTCACGTACCCTCCATGCTTCCGAAATCCGCCACTCCTCAGTCGAAAAGGAGGCCCAGACCATAGTTCAAGCTGTGCGACATTGGAGGCATTACCTGCCCGGCAGGAGATTCACACTCCTCACAGACCAACGGTCGGTTGCTTTCATGTTCGATAATGCACAGCGGGGCAAGATAAAAAACGATAATATCTTGCGGTGGAGGATCGAACTCTCCACCTACAACTACGAGATTGTGTATCGTCCCGGGAAGCTAAACGAGCTTCTGATGCCCTATCCCGCAGCACATGTGCCAAAGCACAAGTGGACCGCCTCCGAGCCCTCCATGAGGGCCTCTGCCACCCGGGGGGTCACTCGATTCTTCCACCTTATCAAGACCTGCAACCTGCCCGACTCCATCGAGGAGGTCAGAACAGCCACCAGGGTCTGCCAAATCTGCGCGGAGTGCAAACCGCACTTCTACCGGACAGAGAAAGTGCATCTGATAAAGGCTTCCCGTCCCGTTGAACGCCTCAGCATGGACTTCAAACGCCCCCTCCCTCCGCCGACCGCAACACATACTTCCTGAACGTGATTGACGAGTACTCCCGGTTCCCATTCGCTATCCCCTGTCCCGACATGACCGCAACCACCGTCATCAAGGACCTCCATAGCATCTTTGCACTGTTCGGGTTCCCCGCTTGCGTACATAGTGATAGGGGGTTCTCCTTTATGAGCGACGAACTGCGTCAATTCATAGATTATCATAGAATTTACAATGCAGAAGGAGGCCATTCGGCCCATCGAGTCTGCACCGGCTCTTGGAAAGAGCACCCTACCCAAGGTCAACACCTCCACCCTATCCCCATAACCCAGTAACCACCCGCACATCTTTGGACTGTGGGAGGAAACCGGCGCACTCGGAGGAAACCCACCCACACACGGGGAGGATGTGCAGACTCCACACAGACAGTGACCCAAGCCGGAATTGAACCTGGGACCCGGGAGCTGTGAAGCAATTGTGCTAACCACCATGCTACCGTGCTGCCCTCAGCAATTCCTGCTCAGCAAGGGCATCGCCTCGAGCAGGACGACCAGTTACAACCCCTGGGGTAACAGACAGATAGAGAGGGAGAACGGAATGGTCTGGAAGACCGTCCTACTGGCCCTACGGTCCAGGAACCTCCCAGTCTCCCACTGGCAGGAAGTCCACCCAGATGCCCTCCACTCCATCCGGTCACTGCTTTGTACCACGACCAACCAAACACCTCACGAACGTCTCCTTGTCTTCCCCAGGAAATCCTCCTCTGGGACCGCGCTCTCGACCTGGCTGGCAGCTCCCGGACCCATCCTTTTCCGAAAAAACGTGCGGGCGCACAAGTCGGACAAGTTGGTCGAGAGGGTCCATCTTCTCCACGCTAACCTCCAGTATGCGTACCCCGACGGCCGACAAGATACGGTCTCCCTACGAGACCTGGCACCCGCCGGATCCCCACGCACACCCCAGCCACCAGTCCCACCCTCCCTCCCACCAGTGCACCTTACAGTAGGATCGGTCCTTCCGCCGGCCCCGTCTAGGCCCCCCCACCCACCGACGCACCCCGCAGACGCTCCCTTCCCAGGTCAACCGTTTTCCCCACCAGCGCCGTCTAGGGGTGTTGAAGCTGCCACAGAGATCGAGACCACGCTCCGGAGTCACAGATGCCTGAGCCTCCACCGGAGTCACCACCAAAGCTTCAACGATCACAGAGGACGACCAGGGCCCCGATCGACTGATTGCTTCATTTTAAAGTGTATAGTTAATTATGAATCTGTAAATAGTTACAAAACGCTGTATGGAGGTATTACGGTACCTCCATAACTATAATTTCTACCACGTTACCATGTTGTAATATCAAGCCACCACTCCCGCCGGACTCTTTTTTAACAGGGGGTGAATGTGGTAGTCTGTGTAGAGGTATTACGGTACCTGGTAATGCTGGAACACCATTGGTAGATATTGTTCGTTTCCTATGGTCAAGCTGTATGGTAGCTCCGCCCTGCAAGGCGGGGTATAAGAGCCCATGCCGCCCCAGCAGGCTTCTTTCTGTACCCGAGCTGCTGGGGGAAACATCTAGCTTATTAAAGCCTTCAGTTGGACTGCAACCTCGCTTTAGTGGTCATTGATCGTGCATCACAGGCATGTTCCAACTTCAACTGAGTATGGTGCCAAGCAGATACCCTCTATAGGATGCCATCCCTCTTTTTAACATTGAAGTCAGACTAAAGATGCCATCCACAGAATTCCATCCCCTGGGAGTGGGGAATAGGTTCACATGGTTTGACTTTGGGATCAGTACAGCGGTATTTCGGTTGGGTTTTTTATGTTTGGTACTCACCTGGGCAGTGGCGGAGTCCAGGACAGATGTGCAGAGTAGGAGCCCGAGCCAACGGCGGCCAATCTCCCCCATCCCCGCGGCGCAGGCTCCCAGCCGCCGGTGCAGCGTTTTGAACTCAGACTCCAGCTCTCAGCTGCTACCCCAATAGCAGGCGCTCCCCCCGGGGGGATTCACTCACTGGCTGCAGGGTGGAGAGGAGCAGGGTCAGAAACTTTCAATGGTTCCAAATGCAGAATCTCACATCCCGGGTGATCTGCGCATTTTAAATTATTTATTAAAGGCGATGAATGAATTAAAAATGGAATTTTAATTATCATTACATCGAGGAAAAACGAAATTAAACCAAAAGTCTGAACTAAAATCAGTTAAGCAAATTATCATTAAAAGGACATTTCAACTGAAATAAAATCAATGAAGCAAATAAAACCAAATTGAAACAACGTCTTAACGAGAAGCAAGAAATCAAACCTAAAGTGTCTTCACTCCACCTCCAGCACGGCGAGTTCCTCAGACTTTACAATGTTCAGAAATGGACATGATGTGTAAATAGCTGCTCCCCCCGCGGGGCCGGACCCTGGAGATGCTGACTCCCCGCCTGCCTGCTCCCTCTCTCTCAGCCCGGGACCCTCCCCTCGCCTCTTGCCGGCTCCCCTGCCTCCTGTTCGGGAGGCCACCTCTGAGTTTGCAGGATGAAGTCCAGAGGCATGTCAGAGAGACACTTACCCGGGACTGAGAGCTGAGTGTCAGCTCGGGGGGAGAGATCTGAGCCGGAGTCACAGACAGAGAGAGACTCTGATAGTGAGCCATGGAGAGGGCAAACAGTGAATGTGACTAGGTGTGGACTGGAACCAGAAATAGCAGGAAACCTGGCGGATTGTTGTAAAAGTGAGGGATTTGAGAGTATGGGTGAGAATTTTAAAATTCAGAAGCCATGTGCTGGGATCCCCGTTACAGACACTTCCTGGTCTGGACAGGTCCTTCCCGGCCCCACATTACAAATGGCCATTAAGTCAGCATGGCCACATCCCAGGGACACCTTTTTAAACGACATCCTTCTGGAATCTTCACGGTTCCTCAATTTTCCAAAACAGGAAGAAAAGGAAGCAATCCTGTTTTATTCTATTCAGCACTCAGCACTATTGGCTCTAGGTTACAAAAGAACAAAGAACAAAGAAATGTACAGCACAGGAACAGGCCCTTCGGCCCTCCAAGCCCGTGCCGACCATACTGCCCGACTAAACTACAATCTTCTACACTTCCTGGGTCCGTATCCTTCTATTCCCATCCTATTCATATATTTGTCAAGATGCCCCTTAAATGTCCCTATCGTCCCTGCCTCCACTACCTCCTCCGGTAGTGAGTTCCAGGCACCCACTACCCTCTGCGTAAAAAACTTGCCTCGTACATCTACTCTAAACTTTGCCCCTCTCACCTTAAACCTATGCCCCCTAGTAATTGACCCCTCTACCCTGGGGAAAAGCCTCTGACTATCCACTCTGTCTATGCCCCTCATAATTTTGTATACCTCTATCAGGTCGCCCCTCAACCTCCTTCGTTCCAGTGAGAACAAACCGAGTTTATTCAATCGCTCCTCATAGCTTATGCCCTCCATACCAGGCAACATTCTGGTAAATCTCTTCTGCACCCTCTCTAAAGCCTCCACATCCTTCTGGTAGTGTGGCGACCAGAATTGAACACTATACTCCAAGTGTGGCCTAACTAAGGTTCTATACAGCTGCAACATGACTTGCCAATTCTTATACTCAATGCCCCGGCCAATGAAGGCAAGCATGCCGTATGCCTTCTTGACTACCTTCTCCACCTGTGTAGCCCCTTTCAGTGATCTGTGGACCTGTACTCCTAGATCTCTTTGACTTTCAATACTCTTGAGGGTTCTACCATTCACCGTATATTCCCTACCTGCATTAGCCCTTCCAAAATGCATTACCTCACATTTGTCCAGGTTAAACTCCATCTGCCATCTCTCCGCCCAAGTCTCCAGACAATCTAAATCCTGCTGTATCCTCAGACAGTCCTCATCGCTATCCGCAATTCCACCAACCTTTGTGTCGTCTGCAAACTTACTAATCAGACCAGTTACATTTTCCTCCAAATCATTTATATATACTACAAAGAGCAAAGGTCCGAGCACTGATCCCTGTGGAACACCACTGGTCACAGCCCTCCAATTAGAAAAGCATCCCTCCATTGCTACCCTCTGCCTTCTATGGCCTAGCCAGTTCTGTATCCACCTTGCCAGTTCACCCCTGATCCCGTGTGACTTCACCTTTTGTACTAGTCTACCATGAGGGACCTTGTCAAAGGCCTTACTGAAGTCCATATAGACAACATCTACTGCCCTACCTGCATCAATCATCTTAGTGACCTCCTCGAAAAACTCTATCAAGTTAGTGAGACACGACCTCCCCTTCACAAAACCGTGCTGCCTCTCACTAATACGTCCATTTGCTTCCAAATGGGAGTAGATCCTGTCTCGAAGAATTCTCTCCAGTAATTTCCCTACCACTGAAGTAAGGCTCACCGGCCTGTAGTTCCCGGGATTATCCCTGCCACCCTTGGTTACTGGACAAGGAAAAGCCCTGAGTAGGAGCGACCCTGCTGGGAAGGTGTGCAGGATTGAGTGTGCGAGAGAGCCTTCAGCCCATCCGGCCATCAAGTACCTACTTATTCTAATCCCATTTTCCCGCTCTCCATGCCTTGTATGCTACGCCATTTCAAATGCTCATCTAAATACTCAAGAAGTTCCCGCCTCTACCACCCTGTCAGGCAGTAATGTCCAGATTCCCACCATCCCTGGTGGAAAGATTTTTCCTCATATCTCCATTAAATCGGCTGACCTGTACCTTAGATGGGCACCTCTTGGTTATTGATCTCTCTACTAAGGAGAAAGTATCTTCTTATCTATGTCCCTCATAATTTTATACACCTCAATCAGGTCCCCCCTCAGCCTTCTCTCCTCTATGGAAAACACCCCCAGCCTAACCAGCCTCTCTTCATAGCTGAAACTCTCCAGCCCAGCCAACATGCTGGTGAATCTCCTCTACACCCTCTCAAGTGCAATCACATCCTTCCTATAATGTGGCGACCAGAACTGCACACAATACTCTAGCTGTAGTCTAACCACTGTTTTATACAACTCCATCACGTCCTCCCTGCTCTTATATTCTATGCCTCGGCTAATAAAGGCAAATATCTTAACCACTTTATCTACCTGTCCTGCTGCCTTCAGGCACCTATGGAATGCACCCCAAGGTCCCTCTGGTCCTCTGTACTTCCCAGCGTCCTGCTATTCATTGTGTATTCCCTGGCTTTGTTAGTCCTCCCAAAATCCATCACCTCACACTTTCCAATTGCCATTGATCTGCCCATCGGAAGAGGCCATCTATATCATCCTGTAATCTAAGGCTTTCTTCCTCGCTATTTACCACACCAGCAATTTTTGTAACACCTGCAAACCTACTGATCATAGTCCCCACATTCACATCTAGATCATTAATATACACTACAAACAGCAAGGGGCCCAGCACCAATCACTGCCGTACAGCACCGGACACAGGCTTCCAGTCACAAAAACAACCTTTACCCCCTGCCTCCTGCCACTAAGCTAATCACGGATCCAAATTGCCCTGGGTCCCATGGGCTCGTACATTCTTGAACAGTCTCCCATGCGGGACCTTGTCAAAAGTCTTACTGAAGACCATGTAGATTACATCAACTGCACTACCTACAGTGGAGTCTGCACGTCCTCCCCGTGTCTGCGTGGGTTTCCTCCGGGTGCTCCGGTTTCCTCCCACAGTCCAAAGATGTGCAGGTTAGGTGGATTGGCCATGATAAATTGCCCATAGTGTCCATAATTGCCCCTAGGGTGGGGTTACTGGGTTATGGGGATAGGGCGGAGGTGTTGACCTTGGGTAGGGTGCTCTTTCCAAGAGCCGGTGCAGACTCGATGGGCCGGGTGGCCTCCTTCTGCACTGTAAATTCTATGATAATCTGCACACATAGCCACCGCATCAAAAAATCAATTACATTTGACTTGATCTCCCCAAGACAATGTGATGCTGACTATCCTTGATTAATTCTTGTCTCTCCAAGTAGAGATTAATTCTGTCCCTCAGAATGTTTTCCAATAATTTTCCTCCCACTGATGTTAGACTCGCTGGGCTGTAATTACCTGTTTTTTCCCTACTTCCCTTCTTGAACAATGGAACCACATTAGCTGTCCTCCAGTCCTCTGGACCCTCTCCTGTGGCCAGAGAGGATTCGAAAGTTAGCGTCTGAGCCCCTGTAATCTCCTCTCTTTCCTCACCCAGCAGCCTGGGATATATCTCATCTGGGTCTGGGGATTTATACACTTTTAAACTCACTAAAACCACTAACACCTCCTCCCTCTCAATGCTAATCTGTTCAGTTATATCACAGTCCCCCTTCCTGCTTTCTATACCTACATTATCCTTCTCCATAGTGAACACAGACGCAAAATACTCATTTAATACCTCACTTATGTCTTTCGGCTCCACACACTGATTGCCATTTTGGCCTTAATGGTTACCCTCTCACCCTTTATATACTTATAAAACATCTTGGGATTTTCCTTTATTTTACACACCAGTGTTCAAGTTCCCAAGGAAAGGCTGATCCCAAACCGGAGGTTGGAGATAAGAGGAAGGGGTGTGAAATCCTGCGATATTAATGCTTGAAAAGAGTCAACTGAGTGAGGACCTCATAGAGGTAAATGAGATAGCAAACAGTATCAGTCTGTTAAACCAATCTAAATCCACAGGACAGGATTCATGGAAAGGTCTGGCATTTCTGGGTGTTACAGGGCATTTTGAAGGTACTTCTAATCGTAAAATACCTACAGTGCAGAAGGAGGCCATTCGGCCCATCGAGTCTGCAACAATCCTCTGAAAGAGCACCCTACCCAGGCCCACCCCCCCTTCCCATCCCCATAGCCTCACTTAACCTTTGTACACCAAAGGGCAAATTAGCATGGCCAACCCACCTAACCTGCATATCTTTGGACTGTGGGAGGAAACCAGAGCACCCGGAGGAACCCACGCAGACACGAGGAGAACGTGCAGACTCCGCACAGACAGTTACCCAAGGTCAGAGTAGAACTGGGTCCCTGGTGTTGTGAGGCAGCGGTACTAACCATTGTGCCACCGTGCAGCCTTTTTTATACCAAAATCCATCAGCCAATTTGTACACAAGAGCTTCACACTGAGAGCTATGGAATTAATGACCAAATAATCTGTCTTAGTGATTTTGGTTGAGGGCAAGTTATTGGCCGGGAAACCAGTGACAACTCCTCTGCTCCTCTTTGAAATGGTGCAATCGGATATCCAACTGAATGTTTATTTTTCAGCCAAAAGACAGGGCAGCACTACCTCATTATTGCAGCCAGAATTTCAGCATTGATTTTGTGTTCAAGTCTCTGATACCCATGACCGTCTGACTCATTGGCAAGAGTATTACCAACTGAGTCATGGCTGTGTCCCAAATTAATTAATGCCTTGAAAATTTGGGATTGATCAGAAAGTTCTCCCTGGCACAAGACACAATATGATTCTATGGAACAGCCTCCAGGGACAGTAATGGGGGCAAAAACCCTTGGCTGATTTAAATAACAATTGGATGTCTACGATGGGGTTGATGAAATGGTATGATGAGCGAAGCTGAGTAAAACAGCCTTCAATATCAATTTCTCTCCTGTGACCTTGTGAACCAGTTGACTAGTCATTTAGATGAGACACTAAACTGAGACCTGAGATGATGTGGAGATCCCACAGCACTATCGTAAGAGGAATAGGTGTGTTCACCCCATGCCTCGCCAATGTTTATCCCTCAAACAACACCAGTGCCGGTGCTTATATAGTTACATTGTATACCTTGTGTTGCCCTATTATGCATTTTATTCATTCTCTTTTCTTCTCATGTACTTAATGACCTGTTGAGCTGCTCCCAGAAAAATACTTTTCACTGTACCTCGGTACACGTGACAATAAACAAATCGAATACAATCCAATCCAAAAATATGACCTAATCATTTATTTCATTGTTCTGTGTGGGAGCTAATCGGTGCAAATTGGAGGCCATATTCCTACATTACGACAGTAACACACTTCAGGAGGAATTCATTGGCCCTAAAATGCTTCAGGATATCATGAGGTTGTGGAAGGTACTATATAAATGTATGTCTGTTCTTATTATTTGAAGTGCGATTTCCAATCCAGATGTGAGAGTTACCCCTTTAATTGAAGCACGTCCAAGAAACTGAAGCAAATTTGACTTTTCTCCCTCCCCAGCTGGTGGGAGCATCTTTTCGGAACTATCAGAGCGACACACAGTTAACCCTGGGGATTGCTCACCATCAGTTACAGGGCAGACAGCAAAGTTTAGAGGCCAACCCCACCCCCTCCCTCACTCACACCCTCACCCCAGCCCCTCCCTCCCCCACCCTCTCCCTCACCTCAGCCCCTCCCTTACCCCCACCACAGCCCTCCCTCATCCTACCCCCCTCACTCACACTCTCACCCCAGCCGCTTCCTCACCCTCACCACAGCCCTCCCTCACCCTACCCCTCCTTCACTCACACTCTCACACCAGCCCTTCCCTCACTCACACCCCAGCCCTCCCTCCCCCTAACCCCTCCCTCACCCCAGCCCTCCCTCACTCACACCCCAGCCCTCCCTCACCCTACCCCCTCCCTCACCCTCACCCCAGCCCTCACTCACTCACACCCCAGCCCTCCCTCACCCTACCCCTCCCTCACTAACACCCTCACCCCAACCCCACCCCCACTCACACCCCAGCCATCCCTCACCCTACTCCCTCCCTCACCCTCACCCCAGCCCCTCCCTTACTCAGACCTCTGCCCTCCCTCACCCTACCCCCATCATCACTCACTCCCTCACCCCCGCCGCACCCTCACCCCACCCCCTCCCTCACTCACACCCTCACTCCAGCCCCTTCCTCACGCACACCCCAGCCCTCCCTCACCCTACCCCCACCATCACTCACCCCCTCATCCCCATCCCAGTTCCTCGCTCACCCCCATCCCACCCTCAAACACTCTCACCCCGCGCTGCTCCATCACCCCCACCTCCTCCTTCACTCACAACCCAGTCCCTCCCACACCCTCACCCTCACCCCCCTCACTCACAACTTCACCCCAGCCCCTCCCTCCCCTCCATGCCAGCCTCTCCCTCACCCAAGCCCCAGTTCCTCCCTCACTCACACCAGCCCTTCCCTCACCCCCACGCCAGTTCCTCCCACACTCATACCCTCACACCAGCCCGTCTCTCACCCCCATGCTAGCCCCTCCCTCACCCATGCCCCAATTCCTCCCAGCCCTCCCTCGTCCTACCCCCACCATCACTCACCTCCTCACCCCAGCTGCACCCTTACCCCCACCCCAGTTCCTCGCTCACCCCATCCCACCCTGAACCACCCTCACCCCCCGCCACTCACTAACCCCACCCCCAACTTCACCCCCACCCCACCCCCTCCTTCACTCACATCCCAGTTTTCCCTCACCCTCAGCCGGCCGCTCCCTCACTCAGCCCCCCCTTGACCCCCCACCCCACTCCCCGTTCCTCCCTCACCCCAGCCCCTGCCTCACCCTTACCCCCAGCCTTTCCCTCACTCCCACACACACCTCAACCCCTCCATCACTCCCATTGCCATCCCAACACACTTACCTCCACTGCCTTCATGCAGGAGTTACAGAACACATCCTCAGCCCCTACCTCTGTCCTCCCTCACACAATGGGATACAGAACCCACCTTGACCCATCTGACAAAGAGAAAATTCCCACTGTGTCCATCGAAGCTTGCAGATAACTCAGGTATGGTGGTACAGTGCCTGTGCGACGAGACCAATGCTTACCCAGTGTCAACAATTGGGTGGCGCTATGCTCGCCTGTTTCCATTCTTATCTATCAAATCCTAGTTAGGGAATCACTTCCAATGGCTTCTCTTCACATTCTGCACCGTCACCTCTGATCTATCCTGGGCCTCCTATTCTCAGCTATACGCTGCCAACATTCTGACAACATCATCTGAAATCACAATGTCTGCAGGTGGTACCCAGCCCAACCTCACCGCTCCTGGTTTTGATTTGTATTACACTGTCCGACACTCCAGTGGAATTGTCTACAAATCAATGCCAGGTAATGATTATCCCCTACAAGGGAGGATCTAACACCTTCCTTTGACATTCAATGGCATTACCATCGCTGAATCCCCACAATCAACATCCTGTGGTTACCATGATCAGAAACTGAACTGGACTCGGAGCCGTATGGTGGCACAATGGTTAGCACTGTTGCCTAACAGCTCCAGGAACGTGGGTTCAAATCTGGCCTCGGGTAACTGTCTGTGTGGAGTTTGCACTTTCTCCCTATGCGTGGGTTTCCTCTGGGTGCTCCAGTTTCCTCCCACAGTCCAAAGATGTGCAGATAAGGTGGATTGGCCATGCTAAATTGCCCCCCAAAAAGAAACTGAACTCGACTAGCCATATTAATACTGTGGCTACCAGGACGGGTCAAAGGCTAGGACTCCAATGGCGAGTAATTCACCTCCTGACCTCCCAAAGCCTGTCCACCATCTACAAGGCACAAGTCAGGAGTGTGATGGAATACTGTCCAGTGCCAGAGTGTGTGCAACTCCATCCAGGACAAAGCAGCCCGCTTGATTCAAACCCTCCATCACTGACACAGTGGCAGCCGTGTGTACCATCTACAAGATGCACCGTAGGAACCCGCCAAGGTTCCATAGATAGCACCTTCCAAACTCATGACCACTACCATCTAGAAGGACAAGAGCAGCAGATACCTGGGAACCCCATCACCTGGAGGTTACCTTCCAAATCACTCACTACCCTGACTTGGAAATAAAACGCCGTTCCTTCCTTGTCCCTGGGGAAAAATCTGGAACTCCCTGCCTAACAACACTGTGGGTGTATTTACACCACAGGAACTGCAGTGGTTCAAGAAGGCAACTCATCACCACCTTCTGAAGGGCAACTTGGGATGGGCAATCAATGCTGGCCTAACCAGTGACCCACATCCCGTAAATGAATTTGTTTTAAAAATCGCGGCCACAAATTCTGTTCCTGAGCCATTAACTCCAACCCTCTCCCTGGCTATTGTTTCAGAGTAAGCCAGACTGTTCACAATCATGGTGGTGTAGAAAGAAAGAAACATAGAAAATAGGTGCAGGAGGAGGCCATTCGGTTCTTCGAGCCTGCACCACCATTCAATATGATCATGGCTGATCATGCAAATTCAGTATCCCACTCCCGCTTTCCCTTTGAGCCCTTTAGTCGCAAGGGCCACAACCAGCTCCCTCTTGAATATATCCAACAACCTGGCCCCATTAGCTTTCTGTGGTAGATAATTCCACAAGCTCACAACTCTCTGAGAGAAGAAGTTCTTTCTCATCTCAGTCCTGAATGGCTTATTCTTAGGCTGTGCCCCCAAGTTCTGGACATCCCCCAACATCAGGAACATTCTTCCCACATCCAGCTTGTTCAGTCCCATCAGGATTTTACATGTTTCTATGAGATCCCCTCTCATTCTTCTAAACTCCAGTGAGTACAAGCCCAGTCAATCCAATCTTTCTTCATATGTCAGCCCTACCATCTCGGGAATTATTATGGTGAACCTTCGCTGGAGACCCTGAATAGCAAGAATGTTCTTCCTCATACTAGACCAAAACTGCACATAATACTCAAGGTGTGGCTTCACCAAGGCCCTGTATAACTGCAGCAAGATATCCATACTCCTATACTCAAATCCTCTGACTGTGAAGGCCAGTATGCCATTAGCTTTCCTCACCACCTGCTGTACCTGCATGCCAACCTTCAGCAACTGTTCCACCATGACACTCAGATCTCGTTGCACTTCCTCTTTTCCTAAACTGCCACCATTCAGGTAATAATCTGTCTTCCTGTTTTTGCAACCAAAGTGCATATCCTCACATTTACCCACATTATATTGCGTTTGCCAAGTGGGCAGCACGGTAGCACAGTGGTTAGCATTGTTGCTTCACAGTGCCAGGTCTTGTGTTGGGCGTTCTGGATCTGTGGAACACATGCAGGTCACCAACACTTGAAATAGTGCAACACTATTTTATTGAGTCATTAACAGTTTAACATACTCTCACTGTGGGTTAACACAATACTAGCTTTAACTAAAGACCTTTGCCTTGTCCTAACCAGTCGATGCACTCAGCACATGGTGAATGTCTGTGCTGCAGGCTGTGAGCTCTGTCCTACTAGGAAGCTGCATCCCGAATGAGCAGGAACTCTGATGCCCCCTGTCTTTATAGTGCGTGTGCTCTAACTGGTGATTGGCTGCGGTGTTGTGTGTGTTGATTGGTCCCACTGTGTGTCCATCAATGTGTGTGTCTGCACCATGATATACTGGTGTATATTATGACACCAGGGTCTCAGGTTCGATTCCTGGCTTGGGCCACTGTCTGTGCGAAGTCTGCACGTTCTCCCCATTGTTGCTCTTTTTAGCCTTAGTTTATTAGCTCTGATTACGTCACCTTTGCTCATGAGTCGCCAGGTATCTTTCTGATACCGCCACGTGGTTCAAGTTCAAGTTATGATTAATAAGTCAGCACACCGCTTAGTAAGATTGAAATCAACGGTCATTTATTATATACAACAAGTAATGTTTACACAATAATCCTACTATCTATATACTAAACCTATCACTACTCCTATCCCTGAAAGTTGCCACCCAGGTTGATAGGGTTGTGAAGAAGGCCTATGGAGTGTTGGCCTTTATTGGTAGAGGGATTGAGTTCCGGAGTCGGGAGGTCATGTTGCAGCTGTACAGAACTCTGGTCCGGCCGCATTTGGAGTATTGCGTACAGTTCTGGTCACCGCATTATAGGAAGGACGTGGAGGCTTTGGAGCGGGTGCAGAGGAGATTTACCAGGATGTTGCCTGGTATGGAGGGAAAATCTTATGAGGAAAGGCTGACGGACTTGAGGTTGTTTTCGTTGGAGAGAAGAAGGTTAAGAGGAGACTTAATAAAGGCATACAAAAATGATCAGGGGGTTGGATAGGGTGGACAGTGAGAGCCTTCTCCCGCGGATGGATATGGCTGGCACGAGGGGACATAACTTTAAACTGAGGGGTAATAGATATAGGACAGAGGTCAGAGGTAGGTTCTTTACGCAAAGAGTAGTGAGGCCGTGGAATGCCCTACCTGCTACAGTAGTGAACTCGCCAACATTGAGGGCATTTAAAAGTTTATTGGATAAACATATGGATGATAATGGCATAGTGTAGGTTAGATGGCTTTTGTTTCGGTGCAACATCGTGGGCCGAAGGGCCTGTACTGCGCTGTATTGTTCTATGTTCTATGTTCTACTGGCCAATACCTAGCTTTAGGAAGGCCCCACCAGGTCAGGAAAACAAATGGCTTATCCAATCGGATCTGGCCCGCGGGATTCAAAAGGCTGCTACAGGTCGATGGCTAGGAGTCTTTTTCGGATAGCGATCGCTGGATTCAAACTTACAGTTGCCGGTTGATGTTCTTGCAAATGTCTCGAGCAGGCGAAGAAGGGAGAGAGAGCGATCTGAACTTGGCCCCTCACTTTATAGGGCCCAGGGGCTTCCCGCCTCTCGGGGCGGCCCTTGACTCTGAGTCCCAAGTGATTGGACTTGTTCCCAATCACTGGGTTCGAAACGTCCAATTGTGAGGCGATTCCCCGATCGGGGGGTGGTCGTTCACCTGCCTTTGTTCCGGCCACTGCAGGCGCCGACAGGTCTGGCCCGGTATTCAATTGCTAATATGTTGCAATTGTTCCCGGGGATAGCCGGTTAAACTGCAGATGTCTGGGTTGATGGGCTGCTAATAGTCCTGAGTATAACTGCAGATGTCTGGGTTGATGGGCTGTTAATAGTCCGGAGTATCGATCTGGGCCGACTTCCCCAGAGCCAAATATGATATTCTGCCTGCAGCTGTCCGTTTGTGTCTTGTTACCTGCTTTTCCCATCAGCCTTTCCGGTTAGCCATTTTAAATCGGGTTTTGGCCAAATTAATCGGGAAGCAGCCATTTTACGTGGCTACACTGTGTCTGTGTGGGTTTCCTCCGGGTGCTCCAGTTTCCTCCCACAAGTCCCAAAAGATGTACTGTTAGGTCATTTGGATATTCCGAATTCTCCCTCTGTGTACCCGAACAGGCGCCGGAATGTGGCGACTAGGGGCTTTTCATGGTAACTTCATTGCAGTGTTAATGTAAGCCTACTTGTGACAATAAAGATTATTATTATTATATTTTTCTGGCCAATTTACATGCCTCCTCTTTGGCTTTAACACTACCCCTGATTTCCCTTGTTAGTCATGGTTGAGCCACGTTCCCGCCTTACTCTTGTGCCTGACAGGGATGTATAATTGTTGAAGTTCATCCATGTGTTCTTCAAATGTCTGCCACTGCCTATCCACCATCAACCCCTTAAGTATCTTTTGCCAGCTTATCCTAGATAACGCACATCTCACACCATCAAAGTTAGCTTTCTTTAAGTTCAGGACCCTAGTTTCAGACTTAACTGTGTCAGTCTCTATCTTCATGAAAAATTCTACCATATTATGCTCACTCTTCCCGAAAGGATCTTGCACCACAACATTGATAATTAATCCTCTCTCATTGCACAATACCCAGACTAGGATGGCCTCAACATATTGGTCCAGAAAACCATCCCTTGTGCATTCCAGGAAATCCTCCTCCATCGCATTGCCACCAGTTTGATTAGCGCAATCAATATGCAGATTGAAGTTACCCATAATAACTGCTGTACCCTTACTGTACTCATCTCTAATTTCCTGTTTGATGCCATCCCCAACCTCACAACTACTGTTTGGCGGTCTGTACATAACTCACATGTTTTTTGCTCTTTGACGTTCTGCAGCTCCGCCCATACATAAGAACTAGGAGCAGGAGTAGGCCATCTGGCCCCTCGAGCCTGTTCCGCCATTCAATGAGATCATGGCTGATATTTTGTGGACTCAGCTCCACTTTCCCGCCCAAACACCATAACCCTTAATCCCTTTATTCTTCAAAAAACTATCTATCTTTATCTTAAAAACATTTAATGAAGGAGCCTCTTTTGCTTCACTGGGCAAGGAATTCCATAGATTCACAACCCTTTGGATGAAGAGGTTCCTCCTAAACTCAGTCCTAAATCTACTTCCCCTTATTTTGAGGCTATGCCCCTTAGTTCTGCTTTCACCCGCCAGTTGAAACAACCTGCCCACATCTATCCTATCTATTCCCTTCATAATTTTATATGTTTTTATAAGATCCCCCCCTCATCCTTCTAAATTCCAACGAGTATAGTCCCAGTCTACGCAACCTCTCCTCGTAATCCAACCCCTTCAGCTCTGGGATTAACCTAGTGAATCTCCTCTGCACACCCTCCAGTGCCAGTACGTCCTTACTCAAGTAAGGAGACCAAAACTAAACACAATACTCCAGGTGTGGCCTCACTAACACCTTATACAATTGCAGCATAACCTCCCTAGTATTAAACTCCATCCCTCGAGAAATGAAGGACAAAATTCCATTTGCCTTCTTAATCACCTGTTGCACCTGTAAACCAACTTTTTGCAACTCCCAGGTTTCTCTGCACATGTTTTAATATTTTATCATTTAAATAATAATCCCTTTTGCTGTTATTCCCACCAAAATGGATAACCTCACATTTGTCAACATTGTATTCCATCTGCGAGACCCTAGCCCATTCAGTTAACCTATCCAAATCCCTCTGCAGACTTCCAGTATCCTCTGCACTTTTTGCTTTACCACTCATCTTAGGGTCGTCTGCAAACTTGGACACATTGCCCTTGGTCCCCAACTCCAAATCATCTGTGTAAATTGTGAACAATTGTGGTCCCAATACTGATCCCTGAGGGACACCACTAGCTACTGATTGTCAACCAGAGAAACACCCATTAATCCCCACTCTTTGCTTTCTATTAATTAACCAATCCTCTATTCATGCTACTACTTTACCCTTAATGCCATGCATCTTTATCTTATGCAGCAACCTTTTGTGTGGCACCTTGTCAAAGGCTTTCTGAAAATCCAGATATACCACATTCATTGGCTCCCCGTTATCTACTGCACTGGTAACGTACTCAAAAAATTCCATTAAATTAGTTAGGCACAACCTGCCCTTTATGAACCCATGCTGCGTCTGTCCAATGGGACACTTTCCATCCAGATGCCTCGCTATTTCTTCCTTGATGATAGATTCCAGCATCTTCCCTACTACCAAAGTTAAGCTCACTGGCCTATAATTACCCACTTTCTGCCTACCTCCTTTTTTAAACAGTGGTGTCTCGTTTGCTAATTTCCAATCCGCCAGGACCACCCCAGTGGTCTAGTGAATTTTGGTAAATTATCACTACTGCATTTGCAATTTCCCTAGCCATCTCTTTTAGCACTCTGGGATGCATTCGATCAGGGCCAGGAGACTTGTCTACCTTTAGCCCCATTAGCTTGCCCATCACTATCTCCTTAGTGATAACAATCCTCTCAAGGTCCTCGCCTGTCATAGCCTCATTTCTATCAGTCACTGGCATGTTATTTGTGTCTTCCACTGTGAAGACCGACCCAAAAAACCTGTTCAGTTCCTCAGCCATTTCCTCATCTCCCATTATTAAATCTCCCTTCTCATCCTCTAAAGGACCAATATTTACTTTAGCCACTCTTTTTTGTTTTATATATTTGTAGAAACTTTTACTATCTGTTTTTATATTCTGAGCAAGTTTACTCTCATAATCTATCTTACTCTTCTTTATAACTTTTTTAGTAGCTTTCTGTTGCCCCCTAAAGATTTCCCAGTCCTCAAGTCTCCCACTAATCTTTGCCAATTTGTATACATTTTCCTTCAATTTGATACTCTCCCTTATTTCCTTAGATATCTACGGTCGATTTTCCCTCTTTCTGCCGTCCTTCCTTTTTGTTAGTATAAATCTTTGCTGAGCACTGTGAAAAATCGCTTGGAATGTTCTCCACTGTTCCTCAACTGTTTCACCATAAAGTCTTTGCTCCCAGTCTACCTCAGCTAGTTCTTCTCTCATCCCATTATAATCTCCTATGTTTAAGCACAAAACACTAGTGTTTGATTTTACCTTCTCACCCTCCACCTGTATTTTAAATTCCACCATATTGTGATGGCTCCTTCCGAGAGGATTACTAACTATGAGATCATAGTTACTTTTCCTTCGCCTGGTGCTCACCCGTTCCCTATCTTCCTCAGTAAATATTGTCTGCAGTGTGACCAGCTTACTGAACGTGCTATCCATGATTTCCTCAGCATCGCGGATGCTCCAAGTGAATCCATCTGCAGCTCCAGAGCCATCAAGCGGGCTGACAGAAGCTGCAGTTGGATACACTTCCTGCACGTGAAGGAGTCAGGGACAGCGGAAGGGTCCCTGAATTCCCACATCACGCAGGAGGAGCATAACATGGATCTGGTATCTCCTGCCAGGACCTAACCCTGAGGTTAACTTTACAACAACGCCAAGAGAGAATAAGAGAAAAGAAAATGGAAAATAAAATAAATATAAAATTAACAACTACTTCCCAGTCACCAACCAATCACTTACCTGCTGGCAGTGTCCAGTCCTATAAATGACCCTGAGATGAGTTTATAAATATGTATCCTTGATGCCACTAAGACCTCTTTGTTTCATCTCCAAACCCCAGCATCAGCTCATCTTCTGCTGAAATCCTCATCTGTGCCTTTGTTACCCACTTCAGTGCTCTTCTCCAGTCTCCGATCATCCAGCTTCCAAAAACTTGAACTTAATCAAATTTCTGCAGCACATATCCAAACTCGCACAAAGTCCTGTTCCTCCGCACCCCCCCCCCCCACCCCCACCCCGTGCTTGTTGATCTAATTCGACTCCCAATCTAGCAGCACCTTCAGTTTCAAATTCTCACCCTTACTGTCAAATCCATCCATGGCCTCGCCCCTCCCTAACTCTGTGATCTCCTTCATCCCTACAAATTTCTGCGATCTCTGCGTCCCTCCAATTCTCATCCCTTGTGCACTCCAAATTTTAATCACTCCACTATTGACAGCAGTGGTTTCAGCTACCTCAAACAACCGTTGGAATATCCTTCCTAAACCTTTCTTAATTATTACTTCAAGATAGTTTAAGAGCCGTGGGGTTATACTGCAACTGTACAGGACCCTGGTGAGACCACATTTGGAGTATTGTGTACAGTTCTGGTCACTTCACTATAGGAAGGATGTGGAAGCATTGGAAAGGGTGCAAAGGAGATTTACCAGGATGCTGCCTGGTTTGCAGGATAGGTCTTATGAGGAAAGGTTGAGGGAGATAGGGCTTTTCTCTATGGAGTGGAGGAGGATGAGAGGCGACTTAATAAAGGTTTATAAGATAATGAGGGGGATAGATAGAATGGACGTTCAGAGACTATTTCCTCGGGTGGATGTAGCTGTTACAAGGGGGCATAACTATAAGGTTCAGGGTGGGAGGTATAGGAGGAATGTCCGAGGTAGATTCTTTACTCAGAGAGTGGTCAGGGTGTGGAATGGACTGCCTGCTGTGATAGTGGAGTCGGACACTTTAGGAACTTTCAAGTGGTTATTGGATAGGCACATGGAGCACACTAGAATGACAGGGAGTGGGATAGCTTGATCTTGGTTTCGAACAAGGCTCGGCACAACATCGAGGGCCGAAGGGCCTGTTCTGTGCTGTACTGTTCTGTGTTCTCATTCTTCTTTTAAGACGCTCCTTAAAGCTTACTTCATTGACCAAGACTCTCACCATCTGACTTAGTGTTTCCTTACGTAACTCCGTGTCAAAGGTTGATTGATCATGCAACTGTTAAGGAATGATTTTCTATGTTAAACGTATCATGTATATTCTGGTTTTGGTGTTGTTGTTGACCAGGGCATTAACACTGGAGGATTGTAAAATTCAGCTTTAAATCTACGCTGGCAAGTAAACATAGAACATAGAAAATACAGCACAGAACAGGCCCTTCGGCCCACGATGTTGTGCCGAACCTTTGTCCTAGATTAATCATAGATTATCATTGAATTTACAGTGCAGAAGGAGGCCATTCGGCCCTTTGAGTCTGCACCGGCTCTTGGAAAGAGCACCCTACCCAAACTCAACACCTCCACCCAACACCAAGGGCAATTTGGACATTAAGGGCAATTTATCATTGGCCAATTCACCTAACCCGCACATCTTTGGACTGTGGGAGGAAACCGGAGCACCCGGAGGAAACCCACGCAGACACGCGGAGGACGTGCAGACTCCGCACTGACAGTGCCCCAAGCCGGAATCGAACCTGGGACCCTGGAGCTGCGAAGCAATTGTGCTATCCACAATGCTACTGTGCTGCCCTTAAGAACAAATAAATCTACACTATATCATTTTACCATAATCCATGTACCTATCCAATAGCTGCTTGAAGGTCCTTAATGTTTCCGACTCAACTACTTCCACACGCAGTGCATTCCATGCCCCCACTACTCTCTGGGTAAAGAACCTACCTCTGATATCCCTCCTATATCTTCCACCTTTCACCTTAAATTTATGTCCCCTTGTAATGGTTTGTTCCACCCGGGGAAAAAGTCTCTGACTGTCTACTCTATCTATTCCCCTGATCATCTTATAAACCTCTATCAAGTCGCCCCTCATCCTTCTCCGTTCTAATGAGAAAAGGCCTAGCACCCTCAACCTTTCCTCGTAAGACCTACTCTCCATTCCAGGCAACATCCTGGTAAATCTTCTTTGCACCTTTTCCAAAGCTTCCACATCCTTACTAAAATGAGGCGACCAAAACTGTACACAGTACTCCAAATGTGGCCTTACCAAAGTTTTGTACAGCTGCATCATCACCTCACGGCTCTTAAATTCAATCCCTCTGTTAATGAACGCGAGCAGACCATAGGCCTTCTTCACAGCTCTATCCACTTGAGTGGCAACTTTCAAAGATGTATGAACATAGACCCCAAGATCTCTCTGCTCCTCCACATTGCCAAGAACTCTACCGTTAACCCTGTATTCCGCATTCATATTTGTCCTTCCAAAATGGACAACCTCACACTTTTCAGGGTTAAACTCCATCTGCCACTTCTCAGCCCAGCTCTGCATCCTATCTATGTCTCTTTGCAGCCGACAACAGCCCTCCTTACTATCCACAACTCCCCCAATCTTCGTATCGTCTGCAAATTTACTGACCCACCCTTCAACTCCCTCATCCAAGTCATTAATGAAAATCACAAACAGCAGAGGACCCAGAACTGATCCCTGCGGTACGCCACTGGTAACTGGGATCCAGGCTGAATATTTGCCATCCACCATCACTCTCTGACTTCTATCGGTTAGCCAGTTCGTTATCCAACTGGCCAAATTTCCCACTATCCCATGCCTCCTTACTTTCTTCATAAGCCTACCATGGGGAACTTTATCAAATGCCTTGCTAAAATCCATGTACACTACATCCACTGCTTTACCTTCATCCACATGCTTGGTCACCTCCTCAAAGAATTCAATAAGATTTGTAAGGCAAGACCTACCCCTCACAAATCCGTGCTGACTATCCCTAATCAAGCAGTGTCTTTCCAGATGCTCAGAAATCCTATCCTTCAGTACCCTTTCCATTACTTTGCCTACCACCGAAGTAAGACTAACTGGCCTGTAATTCCCAGGATTATCCCTAGTCCCTTATTTAAACAGGGGCACGACATTCGCCACTCTCCAATCCCCTGGTACCACCCCTGTTGACAGTGAGGACGAAAAGATCATTGCCAACGGCTCTGCAATTTCATCTCTTGCTTCCCATAGAATCCTTGGATATATCCCGTCAGGCCCGGGGGACTTGTCTATCCTCAAGTTTTTCAAAATGCCCAACACATCTTCCTTCCTAACAAGTATTTCCTCGAGCTTACCAATCTGTTTCACACTGTCCTCTCCAACAATATCGCCCCTCTCATTTGTAAATACAGAAGAAAAGTACTCATTCAAGACCTCTCCTATCTCTTCAGACTCAATACACAATCTCCCGCTACTGTCCTTGATCGGACCTACCCTCGCTCTAGTCATTCTCATATTTCTCACATATGTGTAAAAGGCCTTGGGGTTTTCCTTGATCCTAGCCGCCAAAGATTGTTCATGCCCTCTCTTAGCTCTCCTAATCCCTTTCTTTAGTTCCCTCCTGGCTATCTTGTATCCCTCCAATGCCCTGTCTGAACCTTGTTTCCTCAGCCTTACATAAGTCACCTTTTTCCTCTTAACAAGACATTCAACCTCTCTTGTCAACCATGGTTCCCTCACTCGACCATCTCTTCCCTGCCTGACAGGGACATACATATCAAGGACACGTAGCACCTGTTCCTTGAACAAGTTCCACATTTCACTTGTGTCCTTCCCTGCCAGCCTATGTTCCAAATGATGCACTTCAATTCTTGTCTGACAACATCGTATTTACCCTTCCCCCAATTGTAAACCTTGCCCTGTTGCACGTACCTATCCCTCTCCATTACTAAAGTGAAAGTCACAGAATTGTGGTCACTATCTCCAAAATGCTCCCCCACTAACAAATCTATCACTTGCCCTGGTTCATTACCCAGTACTAAATCCAATATTGCCTCTCCTCTGGTCGGACAATCTACATACTGTGTTCGAAAAGCTTCCTGGACACACTGCACAAACACCACCCCATCCAAACTATTTGATCTAAAGAGTTTCCACTCAATATTTGGGAAGTTAAAGTCGCCCATGACTACGACCCTATGACTTCTGCACCTTTCCAAAATCTGTTTCCCAATCTGTTCCTCCACATCTCTGCTACTATTGGGGGGCCTATAGAAAACTCCTAACAAGGTGACTGCTCCTTTCCTATTTCTGACTTCAACCCATACTACCTAATAGGGTGATACTCCTCGAATTGCCTTTCTGCAGCTGTTATACTATCTCTAATTAATAGTGCCACCCCCCCCCCCCCCCACCTCTTTTACCACCCTCCCTAATCTTATTGAAACATCTATAACCAGGGACCTCCAACAACCATTTCTGTCCCTCTTCTATCCAAGTTTCCGTGATGGCCACCACATCGTAGTCCCAAGTACCGATCCATGCCTTAAGTTCACCCACCTTATTCCTGATGCTTCTTGCGTTGAAGTATACACACTTCAACCCATCTCCGTGCCTGCAAGTACTCTCCTTTGTCAGTGTTCCCTTCCCTACTGCCTCATTACATGCTTTGGCGTCCTGAATATCGGCTACCTTAGTTGCTGGACTACAAATCCGGTTCCCATTCCCCTGCCAAATTAGTTTAAACCCTCCCGAAGAGTATTTGAAAACCTCCCTCCCAGGATATTGGTGCCCCTCTGGTTCAGATGCAACCCGTCCTGCTTGTACAGGTCCCACCTTCCCCAGAATGCGCTCCAATTATCCAAATACCTGAAGCCCTCCCTCCTACACCATTCCTGCAGCCACGTGTTCAACTGCACTCTCTCCCTATTCCTAGCCTCGCTATCACGTGGCACCGGCAACAAACCAGAGATGACAACTCTGTCTGTCCTGGCTTTTAACTTCCAGCCTAACTCCCTAAACTTGTTTGTTACCTCCACACCCCTTTTCCTACCTACGTCGTTGGTACCAATGTGCACCACAACTTCTGGCTGCTCCCCCTCCCCCTTAAGGATCCTGAAGATACGATCCGAGACATCCCTGGCCCTGGCACCCGGGAGGCAACATACCTTCTGGGAGTCTCGCTCGCGACCACAGAATCTCCTATCTATTCCCCTAACCATTGAATCTCCTACAACTATTGCTTTTCTCTTCTCCCCCTTCCCTTCTGAGCCCCAGAGCCAGACTCAGTGCCAGAGACCTGGCCGCTAGGGCCTTCCCCCGGTAGGTCATCCCCCCCAACAGCATCCAAAACGGTATACTTGTTTTGAAGGGGAACGGCCATGAGGGATCCCTACACTGTCTGCCTGTTTGTTTTTTTCCCCCCGACTGTAACCCAGCTATTTTTGTCCTGTACCTTGGGTGTGGTTACCTCCTTGTAACTCTTCTCAATCACCCCCTCTGCCTCCCGGGTGATCCGAAGTTCATCCAGCTTCAGCTCCAGTTCCCTAACACGGTCTTTGAGGAGCTGAAGTTGGGTGCACTTCCCGCAGGTATAGTCAGTGGGGACACCGGTGGTATCCCTCACCACCCACATCTTACAGGAGGAGCATGTAACTGGCCTAGCGTCCATCCCCTCTTACCTTACAGAATATAGCTGCCGTGCGGACTAACTAGATCTCCGCCCTCCGACCCTGCTCCCAGTCAGCTACACTTTCTGTAAACTCCTGGCTCTCTTCGCACTCTTTGCGGAAATGTCGGAAACAAAATGAAAGGAGCACCTTACTCCCTCCTCACCTAACTCCCTCGGTCACCAAACTTTTACTATAGGACTCAAATGCACCAAATTCAGCACTCCCTCGGTCACCAAACTCTCACTATCGCACTCAAATGCACCAAATTCAGCACTCCCTCGGTCACCAAACTCTCACTATCACACTCAAATGCACCAAATTCAGCACTCCCTCGGTCACCAAACTCTTACTATAGCACTCAAATGCACCAAATTCAGCACTCCCTCGGTCACCAAACTCTCACTATCGCACTCAAATGCA
This sequence comes from Scyliorhinus torazame, assembly GCF_047496885.1. Taxonomy (NCBI): domain Eukaryota; kingdom Metazoa; phylum Chordata; class Chondrichthyes; order Carcharhiniformes; family Scyliorhinidae; genus Scyliorhinus; species Scyliorhinus torazame. Next base: position 67,893,464 of record NC_092727.1, read on the forward strand.
CCAAATTCAGCACTCAGTGCAAACAAAGTCTGCACTGTAGCTGGATCACTTTTATACTGTGAATCTAGCCTCTGAAAAACTGGCATAATCCAATTAACTAATTAACAAGCTCCAGCTGCAAGTGCCTACAAGTAGAAGCCTGTTTAAAGGTGATTGAAAATTCACCTTCTTCTAAACCAAACAGCAACTTTTAAGTTAATTAACTAAATAAAAGAAAGACTAAACTTTAGATAAAAATGAAGCCTTATACTCCCTCGGTCACCAAACTCTCACTATCGCACTCAAATGCACCAAATTCAGCACTCAGTGCAAATAAACAATGACCGATGGGTGAAGGCCCTCTGGTCCATCCAGCAAATCTGATAAAAGTGAAAAACTTTGGAAAGAACCAATAAAGTAAATGAGAGGCCGATCATCAAAGTCAGAAAGGAATTTTCCAGTTGCCCTTAGGACCCCACTGGCATGATGAACAGGCAGTGGCAGTCTGGGAGCTTATTGTGTTCGGCAGGCTCTGAAGATCCTCCTCTTCACCCCCCCCCACCCACCCCTCCCACCCCTCACCATCCTAGCTGATCATAACTGGCCATCCTGTGATGTGAGCCCCCCTTCCTCAATGCTGGCCCGTCAACTGTGCTTTTTTAAAACTCAAAGCCTTTAAAAATGCTGAGCGGGCATCTGAAGATGGAGAAACCCTCTCTCTCCCTTACCTGCAATAACTGCATCTAGTTTCAAGAGGCCGCACATTGTCCCATGGACTGAAGCACAACCTCTGGTCACTAACTGACCAAATCAGGAAATTTTACTGTTGAGAGGCCACTCCTGAAATGGTGCGGGACAGTGACCACCATTTGACTTCCATAAGGCCATAAGACATAGGAGCAGAATTAGGCCACTCGGCCCATCGAGTCTGCTCCGCCATTCAATAATGGTTTCTTCAATGAACACCAAAATTATTAGCTTATCATAAAACCAGACTTGTCAAGTATAAAGAGAAAGCTTATTAACATATAGTATGATGTATGAAAGTATAATAATTACTCTTTCTAAATGTCCCTACTCACAAACACACACCAAAAAAGATAATTAAAAATACAATAGAGGAATTCTGTCAGAAGGTGTAAGGGTCCTTCCTAGTTATTCCCTTATTTCTCCTTTTTTATTTTTGCCATTACATATTTGATCTATGGATGATTTATGGACATGTACCTTTTTTAAAAAAAAAATATTTTATTGAAAATTTTTGGTCAACCATCACAGTACATTGTGTATTCTTTACACAATAATATAACAGTATAAATAACAATGACCTGTTTTATAAACAAAGAATAAATAATATATAGCAAAAACGAAAACTAAAACTAAATGGCAACTGCCTTGTCTCAGATAAACACTCTCCAAAAATATGATTTAACAGTCCAATATACAATTATTTATAGCAACGACCTATACATATTATACATATATATTAACAACCTTGAGAGTCCTTCTGGTTCCTCCCCCCCCCCCCCCCCCCCACCCCCCGGGCTGCTGCTGCTGCCTTCTTCTTTTCCATTCCCTCTATCTTTCTGTGAGGTATTCGACGAACGGTTGCCACCGCCTGGTGAACCCTTGAGCCGATCCCCTTAGGACGAACTTAATCCGTTCCAGCTTTATAAACCCTGCCATGTCATTTATCCAGGTCTCCAACCCCGGGGGCTTGGCTTCCTTCCACATCAACAGTATCCTGCGCCAGGCTACTAGGGACGGAAAGGCCAAAACATCGGCCTCTCTCGCCTCCTGCACTCCCGGCTCTTGTGCAACCCCAAATATAGCCAACCCCCAGCTTGGTTCGACCTGGACCCCCACTACTTTCGAAAGCACCTTTGTCACCCCCACCCAGAACCCCTGTAGTGCCGGACATGACCAAAACATGTGGGTGTGATTCGCTGGGCTTCTCGAGCATCTCGCACACCTATCCTCTACCCCAAAAAATTTACTGAGCCGTGCTCCAGTCATATGCGCCCTGTGTAACACCTTAAATTGAATCAGGCTTAGCCTGGCACATGAGGACGATGAGTTTACCCTACTTAGGGCATCCGCCCACAGCCCCTCCTCAATCTCCTCCCCCAGCTCTTCTTCCCATTTCCCTTTCAGCTCATCTACCATAATCTCCCCCTCGTCCCTCATTTCCCTATATATATCTGACACCTTACCGTCCCCCACCCATGTCTTTGAGATCACTCTGTCCTGCACCTCATGCGTCGGGAGCTGCGGGAATTCCCTCACCTGTTGCCTCGCAAAAGCCCTCAGTTGCATATACCGGAATGCATTCCCTTGGGGCAACCCATATTTCTCGGTCAGCGCTCCCAGACTTGCGAACTTCCCATCCACAAACAGATCTTTCAGTTGCGTTACTCCTGCTCTTTGCCATATTCCAAATCCCCCATCCATTCTCCCCGGGGCAAACCTATGGTTATTTCTTATCAGGGACCCCACCAAGGCTCCCGTCTTTCCCCTATGCCGTCTCCACTGTCTCCAAATTTTCAAAGTCGCCACCACCACCGGGCTTGTGGTGTATTTCTTCAGTGAGAACGGCAATGGGGCCGTCACCATAGCTTGTAGGCTAGTCCCCCTACAGGACGCCCTCTCTAATCTCTTCCACGCCGCTCCCTCCTCTTCTCCCATCCACTTACTCACCATTGAGATATTGGCGGCCCAGTAGTACTCACTTAGGCTCGGTAGTGCCAGCCCCCCTCTATCCCTACTACGCTGTAAGAATCCCTTCCTCACTCTCGGGGTCTTCCCGGCCCACACAAAACTCATGATACTCTTTTCGATCCTTTTGAAAAAAGCCTTCGTGATCACCACCGGGAGGCACTGAAACACAAAGAGGAATCTCGGGAGGACTACCATTTTAACAGCCTGCACCCTCCCTGCCAGTGACAGGGATACCATGTCCCATCTCTTGAAGTCCTCCTCCATTTGTTCCACCAATCGCGTTAAATTTAACCTATGCAATGTACCCCAATTCTTGGCTATCTGGATCCCCAAGTAACGAAAGTCCCTTGTTACCTTCTTCAGCGGAAAGTCCTCTATTTCTCTGCTCTGCTCCCCTGGATGCACCACAAACAACTCACTTTTCCCCATGTTCAGTTTATATCCTGAGAATTCTCCAAACTCCCGAAGTGTCCGCATTATCTCTGGCATCCCCTCCGCCGGGTCCGCTACATATAACAACAAATCATCCGCATACAGAGATACCTGGTGTTCTTCTCCTCCTCTAAGTACTCCCCTCCACTTCTTGGAACCCCTCAATGCTATTGCCAGGGGCTCAATCGCCAGTGCAAACAATAATGGGGACAGAGGGCATCCCTGCCTTGTCCCTCTATGGAGCCGAAAGTATGCAGATCCCCGTCCATTCGTGACCACACTCGCCACTGGGGCCCTATACAACAGCTGCACCCATCCAACATACTCATCTCCAAAACCAAATCTCCTCAGCACCTCCCACAGATAATCCCACTCCACTCTATCAAATGCTTTCTCGGCATCCATCGCCACCACTATCGCCGCTTCCCCCTCTGGTGGGGGCATCATCATTACCCCTAGCAGCCTCCGTATATTTGTATTCAGCTGTCTCCCCTTCACAAACCCAGTTTGGTCCTCATGGACAACCCTCGGGACACAATCCTCTATCCTCATTGCCATTACCTTGGCCAGAATCTTAGCGTCTACATTTAGGAGGGAAATAGGTCTATAGGACCCGCATTGCAGCGGGTCCTTTTCCTTCTTTAGGAGAAGTGATATCGTTGCCTCAGACATAGTCGGGGGCAGCTGTCCCCTTTCCTTTGTCTCATTAAAGGTCCTCATCAGTAGCGGGGCGAGCAAGTCCACATATTTCCTGTAAAATTCAACTGGGAATCCATCCGGTCCCGGAGCCTTCCCCGCCTGCATGCTCCTAATTCCTTTCACTACTTCCTCTATTTCAATCTGTGCTCCCAGTCCCACCCTTTCCTGCTCCTCCACCTTGGGAAATTCCAGCCGGTCCAGAAAGCCCATCATTCTCTCCCTCCCATCCGGGGGTTGAGCTTCGTATAATTTTTTATAAAATGCCTTGAACACTCCATTCACTCTCTCCGCTCCCTGCTCCATCTCTCCTTCCTCATCCCTCACTCCCCCTATTTCCCTCGCTGCTCCCCTTTTCCTCAGTTGGTGGGCCAGCAACCTGCTCTCCTTCTTCCCATATTCGTACTGTACACCCTGTGCCTTCCTCCACTGTGCCTCTGCAGTACCCGTTGTCAGCAAGTCAAATTCTACGTGTAGCCTTTGCCTTTCCCTGTACAGTCCCTCCTCCGGTGCCTCCGCATATTGCTTGACCACCCTCAGAAGTTCTTGCAGCAACCGCTCCCGTTCCCTACTCTCCTGCTTTCCTTTATGTGTCCTTATTGATATTAGCTCCCCTCTAACCACTGCCTTCAGCGCCTCCCAGACCACTCCCACCTGGACCTCCCCATTATCATTGAGTTCCAAGTACTTTTCAATGCACCCCCTCACCCTTAGACACACCCCCTCATCTGCCATTAGTCCCATGTCCATTCTCCAGGGTGGGCGCCCTTCTGTTTCCTCCCCTATCTCCAAGTCCACCCAATGTGGAGCGTGATCCGAAATGGCTATAGTCGTATACTCCGTTCCCCTCACCTTCAACGCCCTTCCCAAAACAAAAAAGTCTATTCGCGAATAGACTTTGTGGACATAGGAGAAAAACAAAAACTCCTTACTCCTAGGTCTGCTCAATCTCCACGGGTCTACTCCTCCCATCTGCTCCATAAAATCTTTAAGCACCTTGGCTGCTGCCGGCCTCCTTCCAGTCCTGGACCTCGACCTGTCCAGCCCTGGTTCCAACACCGTATTGAAATCTCCCCCCATTACCAACTTTCCCACCTCTAGGTCCGGGATGCGTCCTAGCATATGCCTCATAAAATTGGCATCATCCCAGTTCGGGGCATATACGTTTACCAAAACCACCGTCTCCCCCTGTAGTTTGCCACTCACCATCACGTATCTGCCCCCGCTATCCGCCACTATAGTCTTTGCCTCAAACATTACCCGCTTCCCCACTAATATAGCCACCCCCCTGTTTTTCGCATCTAGCCCCGAATGGAACACCTGCCCCACCCAACTTTTGCGTAGTCTCACCTGGTCTATCAGTTTCAAGTGCGGTTCCTGTAACATAACCACGTCTGCCTTAAGTTTCTTAAGGTGTGCGAGTACCCGTGCCCTCTTTATCGTCCCGTTCAGCCCTCTCACGTTCCACGTGATCAGCCGGGTTGGGGTGCTTTTTACCCCCCCCCCCCCCTTGTCGATTAGCCATCCCCTTTTTCCAGCTCCTCACCCGGTTCCCACGTAGCTGTGTCCCCCCCAGGCGGTGCCCCCCCGCCCATCCCACCCCATGCCAGCTCCCCCCTCTCCCCAGCAGCAGCAGCCCAATAATTCCCCCATCCCACCCCCCCCGCTAGATTCCCCACTAGCGTAGTTACACCCCCCATGTTGCTCCCAGAAGTCAGCAAACTCTGGCCGACCTCGGCTTCCCCCCGTGACCTCGGCCCGCACCGTGCGACGCCCCCTCCTTCCTGCTTCCCTATTCCCGCCATGATTATCATAGCGCAGGAACCGAGCCCACGCTTCCCCCTTGGCCCCGCCCCCAATGGCCAACGCCCCATCTCCTCCACCTCCTTTCCTCCCCCCACCACCTCCTGTGGAAGAGAGAAAAGTTACCACATCGCAGGATTAATAACATAAAACTCCTCTTTCCCCCCTTTTTACTCCCCTCTTCGCCCCCCAGACTCGCCCCACCACTTTGTTTCAAACGTTCTTTTTTTTAAAAAAATAACCCGCTCATTCCAATTTTTCTTCCACGATAAAAGTCCACGCCTCATCCGCCGTCTCAAAGTAGTGGTGCCTCCCTTGATATGTGACCCACAGTCTTGCCGGTTGCAGCATTCCCAATTTTATCTTCTTTTTGTGAAGCACCGCCTTGGCCCGATTAAAGCTCGCCCTCTTTCTCGCCACCTCCGCACTCCAGTCTTGGTATACGCGGATCACCGCGTTCTCCCACTTACTGCTCCGAGTTTTCTTTGCCCATCTAAGGACCATCTCTTTATCCTTAAAACGGAGGAATCTCACCACTATGGCTCTAGGAATTTCTCCTGCTCTCGGTCCTCGCGCCATCACTCGGTATGCTCCCTCCACCTCCAGCGGACCCGCCGGGGCCTCCGCTCCCATTAACGAGTGCAGCATCGTGCTCACATATGCCCCGACGTCCGCTCCCTCCGCACCTTCAGGAAAACCAAGAATCCTTAGGTTGTTCCTCCTCGCGTTGTTCTCCAGCACCTCCAGCCTTTCCACACATCGTTTATGGTGTGCCTCGTGCATCTCCGTCTTCACCACCAGGCCCTGTATGTCGTCCTCATTCTCGGCAGCCTTTGCCTTCACGACCCGAAGCTCCCGCTCCTGTGTCTTTTGCTCCTCCTTTAGCCCTTCGATCGCCTGTAATATCGGGGCCAACAGCTCCTTCTTCATTTCCTTTTTGAGTTCTTCCACGCAGCGTTTCAAAAACTCGTGTTGTTCAGGGCCCCATATTAAACTGCCACCTTCCGACACCATCTTGGTTTTTGCTTGCCTTCCTTGCCGCTGCTCTAAAGGATCCACCGCAATCCGGCCACCTTCCTCTCCTTTTTTCATCCGTATCCAGGGGGGATTCCCTTCTGGTTCACCGCACAGTACTTTTAGCCGTTAAAATTGCCGTTGGGGCTCTTATTAAGAGCCCAAAAGTCCGTTCCACCGGGAGCTGCCGAAACGTGCGACTCAGCTGGTCATCGCCGCACCCGGAAGTCCATGGACATGTACCTTTAAGGCAGCCTGTGCCTTTAATTCAAGCAGACGATTCCAGAGGACTGTGCTGTTTTCGACTGGTAATTTCAGACTGGCCAGTGTCAATGATGACTCAGTTTGATTGATTTAGCTGGTGGCCAATGAATGAGCCCATAAGGCTGTGCTCTGTCCAGTAACTGATGGTGATTGGATATTATTCCACTGGAATGTTTTCAGTCGTGAGGTTCCAATTTGGTTTCACTTTTGATTCTGCAGCATAGTTGGGGGGATCTATTAACTCTCTCCAGAAAAGATCTACCTAAGCCTCTTCAGAAAGCCACTGTGAGCGCTGACTTTCTATCCAGAAAGTCTGGGTGTTGTTGTCTTGAGACTGCATAGGCCTGAAGTCAAATGACGAGCTGAAACCAAGGTTTGATGTGAAATAAAGTGTCTATACAGAAAGATATAGGGCTGAATGTGAAGCTCGAGCAGAAGGGCCAGTTTGATAAGAAATAAAATGTCTCTCAAAAAGCCTGCTGCCTGTAAGTACTGCAATTTCTAACCCGTGGGGACCCTAAATAAATGAGCCTGCAAGGAAGACCGTTACCATCTATAAACCAGCGGCTTTGATCAACGAGCAGGCGGTGAGGAGATGAGCTAAAGAACCAACATTTGAAGCAAAGACTCTTATCTTTTGACTTCACCTTTATTATTTTTACCCCTTCCCACCCTTCTGTGTTTGTCTGTCTTGCGTGTGTGGGTAGAGGGTGGGACAGTTAAAGGGAGTAGGTATTATTAGTTTGCTGTTATCCAATTGTATTTACTGCATATTTCATGATAGTTTCTGGTATAAATAAACAGTTATTGTGCTTCAACTTACAAACCTGGTGACTAATTATTGTGCAGCCAAAGGTCAAAGACTTTGGGGATTTTTATAAAAAATATTGGTTAATTCACTTGTGCTGTGACTCTGGGGCACGTGTTTTGGGAAACAATCAATGTCTTTCGCTACATTTCAGGGGAATTATGGAGAACTTCCAATTAGTTGCTTTCAGAATGTGGAGTGACTTCAGAGGAACTTCCATTTAGTTTCTGCTTTGGAATGAGTCTGGGGCTTCAGGAGCTGTTATCTTCTTTACCCAAATAGTTGATCCTTATTATCTTCCCCCTTTGAACAAAACCAAAACAAACTTTTAAACACAGTTTTCAAGGCATGTTTTTTTTTTCAAAGCCATAAACTTTCATGTGACCCTTTTGTAAACATTCCACCAGGGTCAAGAGGTTTCAAGCTTCTCTAAAACTTCTTAATTACCTTTTCTTTTCCAGGAACAGCAGCAACCTTGCATTAACCCTTTATGGGCCAATGTCTTTTTTAAAAAAAAATTCTTCTCGAATATTCTTAGTCCTTGAAGATAAACCATTTTCTGTTACTTAAGTGTTTCTGACATAGAGCAATGTAAATAGGCTATGGCCAGGATTCTCTGTTGCAGGTCTACCCTGCTTCCGCTGCTGGCGAGGATTAGCATCAACTACTTCCTGTGGTAATGAATTCCACAGGCCCACCACTCTTTGGGTGAAGAAATGTCTCCTTATCTCTGTCCGAAATGGTTTACCCTGAATCCTCAGGGTGTGACCCCTGGTTCTGGACACACCCATCATTGGTAACATCTTCCCTGAATCTACCCTGTCTAGTCCCGTTAAAATTTTATAAGTCTCCATGAGATCCCCCCTCATTCTTCTGAACTCCAGCGAGAACAATCCCAACCTCGTCAATCTCTCCTTGTATGACAGTCCCGTCATCCATGGAATCAGTTTGGTAAACCTTCGCTGCATTCCCTAGAGAGCGAGACCATCCTTCCTCAGAGAAGGGGACCAAAACGGCACACAATACTCCAGGTGTGGCCTCATCAAGGCCCTGTCCAATCGCAGCAACACATCGCTGCTTCTATACTCGAAACCTATCGCAATGAAGGCCAACATACCATTAGCCTTCTTAACCGCCTGCTGCACCTGCATGTTTATCTTCAGCGAATGGTGCACAAGGACATCCAGGTCCCGCTGCACACTTCCCTCTTCCAATTTACAACCATTCAGGTAGTAATCCGCCTTCCTGTTTTTCCTTCCAAAGTGAATAACCTCACACCTATCCAAATTATACTACATCTGCCATTGGTTTGCCCACTCGCCCAACCTGTCCGGATCATGCTGTAGGATCCCTGCATCCTCATCACAATTCACCCTCCCACCGAACTTGGTATCATCTGCAAACTTTGAGATGTTACATTTTGTTCCCTCATCCAAATCATTAATATATAGACGGGCAGCATGGTCGGCACAGGCTTGGAGGGCCGAAGGGCCTGTTCATGTGCTGTGCTTTTCTTTGTTCGTTTATATATTCTGAATAGCTGGGGCCCAGCACCGATCCCTGTGGTACCCCACTAGTTACTGCCTGCCAATTTGAAAAGGACCCATTAATCCCTACTCTTTGTTTCCTCTCTGCCAACCAGTTTTCTATCCACCTCAATACATTTCCCCCAATCCCACGCGCTTTAATTTTGCACAATAATCTCTTATGCGGGACTTTGTCAAACGCCTTCTGAAAGTCCAAATATACCACATCGACTGACTTCCCCTTGTCAACTGTTCTGGTTACATCTTCAAAGAATTCCAACAGATTTGTCAAGCATGATTTTCCCTTCATAAAACCAAGTGGACTCTGACTGATCCTGCCACTGCTTTCTAAATGATCTGCTATAAAGTCCTTGTGGTAGTCTGTATTAGAGGTATTACGGTATCCTGTAATGCTGTAAGATTGATAGTGAGATGAGGAATAGGGAGAGAGAGCAATTAAACACGTGGCTACAGGAATGGTGCAGGCGGGAGGGATTCAGATTTCTGGATAACTGGGGCTCTTTCTGGGGAAGGTGGGACCTCTACAGACAGGATGGTCTACATCTGAACCTGCGGGGCACAAATATCCTGGGGGGGGAGATTTGTTAGTGCTCTTTGGGGGGGTTTAAACTAATGCAGCAGGGGCATGGGAACCTGGATTGTAGTTTTAGGGTAAGGGAGAATGAGAGTATAGAGGTCAGGAGCTCAGATTTGACGTCGCAGGAGGGGGCCAGTGTTCAGGTAGGTGGTTTGAAGTGTGTCTACTTCAATGCCAGGAGTATACGAAATAAGGTAGGGGAACTGGCAGCATGGGTTGGTACCTGGGACTTCGATGTTGTGGCCATTTCGGAGACATGGATAGAGCAGGGACAGGAATGGATGTTGCAGGTTCCGGGGTTTAGGTGTTTTAGTAAGCTCCGAGAAGGAGGCAAAAGAGGGGGAGGTGTGGCGCTGCTAGTCAAGAGCAGTATTACGGTGGCGGAGAGGATGCTAGATGGGAACTCATCTTCCGAGGTGGTATGGGCTGAGGTTAGAAACAGGAAAGGAGAGGTCACCCTGTTGGGAGTTTTCTATAGGCCTCCAAATAGTTCTAGGGATGTAGAGGAAAGGATGGCGAGGATGATCCTGGATAAGAGCGAAAGTAATAGGGTAGTTATTATGGGAGACTTTAACTTTCCAAATATTGACTGGAAAAGATATAGTTCGAGTACATTAGATGGGTAGTTTTTTGTACAGTGTGTGCAGGAGGGTTTCCTGACACAGTTTGTTGACAGGCCAACAAGAGGCGACATTGGATTTGGTTTTGGGTAATGAACCAGGCCAGGTGTTGGATTTGGAGGTAGGTGAGCACTTTGGGGACAGTGACCACAATTCGGTGACGTTTACGTTAAGGATGGAAAGGGATAAGTATACACCGCAGGGCAAGAGTTATAGCTGGGGGAAGGGAAATTATGATGCCATTAGACGTGACTTGGGGGGGATAAGGTGGAGAAGTAGGCTGCAAGTTTTGGACACACTGGATAAGTGGAGCTTGTTCAAGGATCAGCTACTGCGTGTTCTTGATAAGTATGTACCGGTCAGGCAGGGAGGAAGGTGCCGAGCGAGGGAACCGTGGTTTACCAAAGAAGTGGAATCTCTTGTTAAGAGGAAGAAGGAGGCCTATGTGAAGATGAGGTGTAAAGTTTCAGTTGGGGCGATGGATAGTTACAAGGTAGCGAGGAAGGATCTAAAGAGAGAGCTAAGACGAGCAAGGAGGGGACATGAGAAGTATTTGGCAGGAAGGATCAAGGAAAACCCAAAAGCTTTCTATAGGTATGTCAGGAATAAGCGAATGACTAGGGACAGAGTAGGACCAGTCAAGGACAGGGATGGGAAGTTGTGTGTAGAGTCTGAAGAGATAGGCGAGATACTAAATGAATATGTTTCGTCAGTATTCACTCAGGAAAAAGATAATGTTGTGGAGGAGAATGCTGAGCTCCAGGTAAATAGATTAGATGGCATTGAGGTACGTAGGGAAGAGGTGTTGGCAATTCTGGACAGGCTGAAAATAGATAAGTCCCCGGGACCTGATGGGATTTATCCTAGGATTCTCTGGGAGGCCAGGGAAGAGATTGCTGGACCATTGGCTTTGATTTTTATGTCATCATTGGATACAGGAATAGTGCCAGAGGACTGGAGGATAGCAAATGTGGTCCCTTTGTTCAAAAAGGGGAGCAGAGACAACCCCGGCAACTATAGACCGGTGAGCCTCACGTCTGTAGTGGGTAAAGTCTTGGAGGGGATTATAAGAGGCAAGATTTATAATCATCTAGATAGGAATAATATGATCAGGGATAGTCAGCATGGCTTTGTGAAGGGTAGGTCATGCCTCACAAACCTTATCGAGTTCTTTGAGAAGGTGACTGAACAGGTAGACGAGGGTAGAGCAGTTGATGTGGTGTATATGGATTTCAGCAAAGCGTTTGATAAGGTTTTGATAAGGGGCAGCACGGTAGCACAAGTGATTAGCACTGTGGCTTCACAGCGCCAGGGTCCCAGGTTCGATTCCCCGCTGGGTCACTGTCTGTGCGGAGTTTGCACGTTCTCCCCGTGTCCGCGTGGGTTTCCTCCGGGTGCTCCGGTTTCCTCCCACAGTCCAAAGACGTGCAGGTTAGGTGGATTGGCCATGCTAAATTACCCGTAGTGTCCATAAGGGTTGGGAGGGGTTATTGGGTTGCGGGGATAAGGTGGAAGTGAGGGTTTAATGTGGGTCGGTGCAGACTCGATGGGCCGAATGGCCTCCTTCTGCACTGTATGTTCTATGTAATCTATGTAATCTATGTTCCCCACGGTAGGCTATTGCAGAAAATACGGAGGCTGGGGATTGAGGGTGATTTAGAGATGTGGATCAGAAATTGGCTAGCTGAAAGAAGACAGAGGGTGGTGGTTGATGAGAAATGTTCAGAATGGAGTTCTGTCACAAGTGGAGTACCACAAGGATCTGTTCTGGGGCCGTTGCTGTTTGTCATTTTTATCAATGACCTAGAGGAAGGCGCAGAAGGGTGGGTGAGTAAATTTGCAGACGATACTAAAGTCGGTGGTGTTGTCGATAGTGTGGAAGGAAGTAGCAGGTTACAGAGGGATATAGATAAGCTGCAGTGCTGGGCTGAGAGGTGGCAAATGGAGTTTAATGAAGAGAAGTGTGAGGTGATTCACTTTGGAAGGAAAAACAGGAATGTGGAATATTTGGCTAATGGAAAAGTTCTTGAAAGTGTGGATGAGCAGAGGGATCTAGGTGTCCATGTACATAGATCCCTGAAAGTTGCCACCCAGGTTGATAGGGTGGTGAAGAAGGCCTATGGAGTGTTGGCCTTTATTGGTAGAGGGATTGAGTTCCGGAGTCAGGAGGTCATGTTGCAGCTGTACAGAACTCTGGTACGGCCGCATTTGGAGTATTGCGTACAGTTCTGGTCACCGCATTATAGGAAGGACGTGGAGGCTTTGGAACGGGTGCAGAGGAGATTTACCAGGATGTTGCCTGGTATGGAGGGAAAATCTTATGAGGAAAGGCTGATGGACTTGAGGTTGTTTTCGTTAGAGAGAAGAAGGTTAAGAGGAGACTTAATAGAGGCATACAAAATGATCAGAGGGATAGATAGGGTGGACAGTGAGAGCCTTCTCCTGCGGATGGAAATGGCTAGCACGAGGGGACCTAGCCTTAAACTGAGGGGTAATAGATATAGGACAGAGGTCAGGGGTAGGTTCTTTACGCAAAGAGTAGTGAGGCCGTGGAATGCCCTACCTGCTACAGTAGTGAACTCGCCAACATTGAGGGCATTTAAAAGTTTATTGGATAAACATATGGATGATAATGGTATAGTGTAGGTTAGATGGCTTTTGTTTCGGTGCAACATCGTGGGCCGAAGGGCCTGTACTGCGCTGTATTGTTCTATGTTCTATGTTCTAAGACCATTGGTGTAGGAGGTACTGTTCTCATTGGTTAAGCCTGCCTGCTTGTTCCGCCCAGTAAGGCGGAGTATAAGAGCCCGTGTCGCCCCAGCAGCTGCCTTCTGTACCTGCGCTGCTGGGGGAAACATCTAGTGTAATAAAGCCTTCAATTGTCTCCAATCTCGCTTCTGGAGTTATTGATCGAGCATCAATTTATTACACTAGATTTTAAAGAATGGAGCCCTGAATCAAGCTAGAGTGTCTGCAACTCAGCCCCCACGCGGCTAACTCAGCGGCAACCTTCAAGCACTGGCTGGCCTGTTTCAATTTATATCTCAGGACAGCCACAATTACACACACAGAGGACCAGAAAATGCAAGTTCTGCACTCGAGGGTGAGCCGAGAGATCTACACTCTCATCGAGGACGTGGACGATCTTGAGGCCGCAATGAATCTGCTAAAAGGACACTATATTCACCCTGTAAACCAGGTCTACGCCCGACATCTACTAGCGACGAGGCGACAAATCCCTGGGGAATCGCTGGAAGAATTCTACCGTGCGCTCCTGGTGTTGGGGAGGAACTGTAACTACCCGCAACTTTCGGCCAGCGATCACACAGAACTTCTGATCCAGGACGCATTTGTTGTAGGTATGCTGTCCTCCCAAATCTGCCAGCGATTGCTGGATAAAGAGACACTAGGCCTCAAGGAGGCATGGGCCCTTGCTAGCTCCCTGGATGTGGCCTCACGAAACGCATGCGCTTACTTCCCTGGCCACGTGGCAGCCCCTTGGGCAGCGTGGAACCCCCCCCCGCGACCGACTCCGATGCATCCCCTATCCCCCCACAGGCTTGTGCTGCAAGACTACCAGGCAACCCTGGGGGGCCCTGCTGCTATTTTTGTGGGCAAGCCAAGCACCCCCAACAGCGCTGTCTGGCCCGCTCATCCATCTGCAAAGGATGCGGAAAAAAGGGCCACTTCGTGCTGGTATGCCAGGCCCGGGCGGTTGCTGCGTTCTCCGGAGGCGAATTGGGGCCACCACCCTCTCCACAGGCCACTTGCGGCCAGCGGGCGCTGCCATCTTCCTCCTTCAGGACCACGTGTGGCCTCTGGGCGCAGCCATCGTGTCTCTCAGACTCCACGTGTGATGGATGGGCCATCTTGTGCACCCCCAGCCATGTACGACCAATGGGCACCGCCATCTTGGCTGGACTCTCAGGACCCCGACTCGGATGACCACACACCACCCGAGGAGAACTTCCAACTGCTGCCACGACTAGCCTCGGTGACCCTGGACCAGTCTCGGCCCTGAACACTTTCGACTGCAACGACAACCGTGCTCATCAATGGGCATGAAACATCCTGTCTGATTGACTCTGGGAACACGGAGAGCTTCATACACCCCAACACGGTAAGGCGCTGTTCTCTCCCCGTTCACCCAGTTAACCAAAAAAATCTCCCTGGCCTCCGGGTCTCATTCAGTGGAGATCAAGGGGTTCTGCATAGCAAACCTCACGGTCCAGGGAAGGGAGTTTAAAAATTACCGGCTCTACGTCCTTCCCCACCTCTGTGCTGCCACACTCCTCGGGTTAGATTTTCAATGCAACCTCCAAAGCTTAACCTTTAAATTCGGCGGCCCTATACCCCCCCTCACTGTAGGCAGCCTCACGACCCTCAAAGTCGATCCGCCTTCCCTGTTTGTGAACCTCACCCCGGATTGCAAACCCTTCACCACCAGGAGCAGACGTTATAGTGCCCAGGACTGGACCTTTATTAGGTCGGAGGTCCAGTGATTACTGAGGGAAGTTGTCATTGAGGCTAGCAACAGCCCCTGGAGAGCTCAAGTGGTGGTTGTAAAGACCGGGGAGAAGCATAGGATGGTCATCGATTATAGCCAGACCATCAACAGGTATACGCAGCTTGACGCGTACCCTCTCCCCCGCATATACGATCTGGTCAACAGGATCGCACAATCAAGGTCTTTTCCACGGTGGATCGAAAGTCCGCCTACCACCAGCTCCCCATCCGCCCGGTCGACCGCAAGTACACTGCATTCGAAGCAGATGGGCGGCTCTACCACTTCCTAAGGGTTCCCTTCGGTGTCACTAATGGAGTCTCGGTCTTCCAACGAGAGATGGACCGAATGGTTGACCGGTACGGCGTACCTCGATAATGTCATCATCTGCGGCCATGACCAGCAGGACCACAACACCAACCTCCGAAAATTCCTCCAGACCGCAAAAATCCTTAATCTCACATATAACAAGGATAAATGCGTGTTCAGCACCGACCATCTAGCCATCCTCGGCTACGTGGTGCATGATGGAGTTATAGGCCCAGACCCCGAACGCATGCGCCCCCTCATGGAGTTCCCCCTCCCTCACTGCTCCAAGGCCCTGAAACGCTGCCTGGGATTTTTCTCTTATTATGTCCAGTGAGTCCCCAACTATGCAGACAAGGCCCGCCCGCTAATCCAATCCACGTTTTTTCCTCTGCCGACAGAGGCCCGCCAGGCCTTCAGGCTCATCAAAGCGACATCGCAAAGGCCACGATGCATGCCATCGACGAGTCCCTCCCCTTCCAAGTCGAGAGCGACGCGTCCGACGTAGCTCTGGCGGCCACCCTCAATCAAGCGGGCAGACCCGTGGCCTTCTTCTCACGCATCCTCCACTCTTCAGAAATCCGCCATTCCTCAGTTGAAAAGGAGGCCCAGGCCATAGTAGAAGCTGTGTGGCATTGGAGGCATTACCTGGCCGGCAGGTGATTCACTCTCTCACTGACCAATGGTCGGTGGCCTTTATGTTCGATAATGCACAGCGGGCAAGATAAAGAACGACAAGATCTTACGGTGGAGGATCGAACTTTCCATCTACAACTGTGAGATCTTATATCGTCCCGGGAAGCTAAATGAGCCTCCTGATGCCCTATCCCGCGGCACATGTGCCAACGCACAAGTGAACCGCCTCCGAACCCTCCACGAGGACCTTTGGCACCCGGGGGTCACTCGATTCTTCCATTTCATTAAAACCCGCAACCTGTCCTACTCCATCGAGGAGGTCAGGACAGCCACCAGGAACTGCCAAATCTGCGCGGAGTGCAAGCTGCACTTCTACAGGCCAGAGAAAGCGCACCTGATAAAGGCTTCCCGTCCCTTAGCAGCTTTCTGCTTCTGAGTTAGAAGATTGTTGGTTTCAGTCCCACTCCGAAAAGTTAAGTGTACAATATCAAAAGTGACAATTCAGTACAGAACTGTGGGAGTGTGGCACTGTTCACCTTTTAGATGAAATGTGAAGTATTCTCTCAGGTAAAAGTAAAAGATTGCATTTTGTAGAAGAGCGGGGTGGGGGGGGGGGGGGGGGGCGGGGGGGCTCTCCCCAGAAGCCTGACCAATTTTCCCTCAGTTAGCATCACTAAAACTGATTATCTGGTCATCGTCACATGGCTACTTGTGGCAGACAAATTGGCTGCTGTATTTTCTATGCTGACAGTGTAACAGTAAAGTCGCCATAGTCCCAGATGACCACAGGGTGCTTTCCCCCTTGAGGCGGAAGAGCTGACTGGTGGTGATTTAACCTGAAGATCACCACACCTTAGGCGATGGGCTTGGTTGAGAAGGTGGGGCCATCATGAATAACCTCAGCTGGTGCAGGAATTGAACCCGCCCTACTCGCCTCACTCTGCATCAAACCAGCTGTCCAGCCACCTGAGCTAAAGCAGCCCCCAGGGTAACATACCTACTCCTTAAAAGTATTTAATTGGCAGTAAAGCACTTTGGGATGTCCTCCAGTCACGAAAGGAGCTATATAAATGCAAATCTTTCTTTTTAATCTGCGCCCTTTGACAGAACAGCTCCTTTAATCTCTCAATGGCATTACCCCTCTTTGTGCTGCAATAACCTAGCTGACAAAGTTCAGCAAGAGTTGAAAGCAGTTCTGCAAACATTATCCAGGATTTCCATCCTACCCTTGACAGATTGCCCTGTATTTGCAAAACATTCGAGGCTGATTATCATTATCAAGCTGCGGTAAATGTTTTTCTTTACTAGTTTTATCTCAAGCTGTGTTAGAAAAAGGTTAAAAATTGGATAATAAATCCTGAGGCAGCAAATGAGCGCTCACTGATAAAATCTCAGCAGAACTCTCATGTGAGATGGAACTGGTAAATGTCTTGACTACTGATACAATAACAAGAATCCTCGATGCTGGCCCAAGATTTATAATCCCGGATCTATTGTTAAACAAAGTTCCACTGATTCATTTCGGAAGTACTGACTCTGGCAATCTAATTACACAGAACCCCAGGAACATGTCACCAATACAGCCCGTCATTATTCTGAATTTGATATTAAAAAAAGGCAGAACATTGCACATGCTGGAAATCAGAAATCAGATATTAGATTAAATCTTTCAGTTGGGACTCATGAAATTGAGTTTATGATTCAGAGGAGGCTGGCGGTAAATGAACATAGATTTATTTACACTATTTACAAAGGTCTGCATAAGGCAGCATGTCGCTCCCAGTACAACCCAGCTGGCAGGACTGTTTTTATGATAGCTCATAGCGAGCCCCAGGAGGTAGGCCCCTGCCTGGGAGTCCGTACTCCACGGGTCCCACGGGGAGATCAGTGGTGGCTCCCCCATGGTCCTCGGGGAGATTATGACACCCCCTTCCCCCGCCCCCCCCAAAGTCTGCAAAGCCGCCTTCGGCCTCCAGGTGGTTGAAGAAAAGCACTGGGAAGGCTGATGTGGTAAAACAGGATAAGCCAGTGGGGTTTGTTGAAGTGGTAAAGGAATGCCCAAGTGAAGCAAAGGAGGTGCAAAAGACTGTACAGCCTGATCAAGAGGTAATTGATAAGATGGTGCCAGATCTCTTTAAAGAATTTACTTGAGTGGGTACATCAAATGAGCTGAAAACATTCTTTAGATTGCAGCGAGAGATTGATACACATGTGCTTGCATTCACTGCAGCACTCCAACTTTCATGATATTCAAACACACACATCATGATAGACACACCAACAGACAAATCAGAACACACAACTCCACAACCAATCACAGACAAGGACAGGGACAGTATAAAAGGACAAACACGACACCTGGTGGCCAGTATTAGCTGGAGACCAGGACAAGGACAGACCTGTTACACTACACACTCAGGGAGACACAACGTGCAGCGTATCCAGACCGAACTGTATATAGAAGTTAAAATAAAATAGAGTTGTACCAAATACAACTGTGTTGGTTCATCTGTGCATCAGAGCACCCAACACCACATGGTATAGGAGTGGATCGATACCTGCCGGCATACCTCAGTGTACAGAGACAACCAGCAGTACCCAGGCAAGATGTATTGGCTCCCGGTTCCGCAGCCGTTCCAGTGCCACGGCGATCTCCGCGAAAACTGACGGCGATTCCGGCAAGTGTTTGAATTGTTCCTGGTGGCAGCTGAACTCAAAGACCTGGATGATAATGAAAAAATTGAAATTCTCCTCACCATCGCCGGTGCAAGAGCAAAATAAATATTCACAAGGTTCAGGTTTTTCAGGAGGCAACAAAGGTACGATTACCAGGCAGTCCTGGACAAATTCGCCAAGTACTGTGAGGAAAACGCACTCCAATCGGCAAGTAAAGGTAAGAAAAGCGGCAGTACTCACCTCGTGGCCGGGATCCCGGAGGCCGAATACCCAGAGGCCGAAATCCCGGGCCTGAGAGAGAGTTGGGTCGGTGGCCATCTTGCTAAAGGTATCACGCTAGCACAGTTGCGTGAGCAGTGCACAGAACCGGAAGTTTCGATTGCGCATGCCTGAGACGCTGCGCATGCGCAATCAAGAAAATGGCCATCGGTAAAGTAACAGCGATCTGCACATGCGCAGTCGCTTCTTACGTGCTACATACCGAGCGTCAGGATGTCAGAGGCCCCAGACCGCACCAATTGAAAGGGGAAACGTCCCAAATCCAATTTAAAAGGGAAACGTCCCAAATCAAAAGAACAAAAATCTGTTAAAGCTGTAAAACAACCTTCCCTCACCTGGAATGACGGCACATTGCCGCAAATTAACCCAGGAGATGAATTTGACCTCCGAAGAACCCTGCAACAAGCAGTTACCTACGCACAAGCCGATGATTCCGACCTCGAATACTTCAATGACGATCTGTACATTTTTTCTGGACCTCGCGAGCCCAATGACAGCTCCATGGTCCTAGACGACTACGACTCGGACGAACCTTTCGTGTTGCACATTGGCGACCCTCACATTGAATCCGACGCAGATGCGGATTCATTTTTCGGATTTGAAGATCTTCAGCCCAGCAGATATGACGTCCCAACTCATCAGTGCAGGATGAT
This sequence comes from Scyliorhinus torazame, assembly GCF_047496885.1. NCBI lineage: Eukaryota > Metazoa > Chordata > Chondrichthyes > Carcharhiniformes > Scyliorhinidae > Scyliorhinus > Scyliorhinus torazame. The sequence goes on from NC_092727.1 coordinate 67,912,976, forward strand.
GCTGCAGCCTGACATTAACAGACAGGGAGCGGTGCAAGCCCACAGAGAGCGGCCTGCTGCCACACAGAGCATGGTCCATGTCCCGCTCAGCGTTCCCGACTCTATGCAAGAAGACAGGCAAGACTCCAGAGTGCAGTCCTTGCATGAACAAGAAGTGACTCCAGAGTCACAAGCCTCCACAGCGAGCTCGTGGACAGACTCCACGAAAGAAGAAACACTTGACTCCAATGCGCAGTCCTTGCAGGAACAAGACCATGAGGGTCTAGCAACCTCTCCTGACCAACCAGCGGCAGACGATGCAAGTCTGCCATGCTCACATGAACAGCAAGAAGCCTACCATGCTCCACTGCACAGCAGCATGACCATGATGGTCTCTCATGCTACAATGAAGGGCACAGTGCTGATGACTGTTCAAGCCCAACTGAAGACAAGCCAAAGGAATCTCCTCTTCCAAGCCCGAAGGAAAAAGGTTTATGCGCTGACCTTCAGGATCATTATAGCCGAACAGAGATTAATAATGCTGCATGGTCATAGAAGGATGCTGAGGATTTACTAAAGAAATTACTTGTATGTTTAACTTGCAAGGAGCAGACTGAGAATTGCCAGTGTTTTAGTACGGATAAAAAAAATGGACAAGACATTGATCCTCAGTTAATGGAAATAACACAACCTGAATCATACCTACAGCAGGGACAAATGTCTCCCTTCAACACAACACCGCAAAGTCCCAACTTCGGAGACCAGCAGTCAGTCAGTAATGACTCTTCAAACCTTGAGGGGAACATTAACTGCATTGAATCTATACACACTCCACTGATAAATGAGCACAATATTGGAGCAAGAATCCTGAGGACACCGACATCGAGTAGCCAGATAAAGAACTTAAAACCCGCAGCAGTTTCAAGTGAACCAAGTGTGCTTTCCACTAATGGTGAAGATGCAGATAAGGTCGACCCGATTATCCATTGTACCACACTAACCCCAGAGATTAAGCAGTTATGTCTGGGGAGTATAATGTGGGCAATTGAGAACAGTAAAAGAGAGACTGTGACTATGCCAGTCCCAGCAAAATCAGACCCAGAGACTATGAAGGCATGTACATTAGACAAAGATACATATGAGGTAACTGAGAGGAAAATTGAAACGGAATGTTCTTTGGAAAATAGTACAATGTCGAAAGAAACATTGGATCCTACATTCGAGACCATACATATGGGAGAATTTGAGGGTAATAGACAAGGTACGGAAATGTCTGGGGGAAGGTTTAAAATTCCAAAGAACAAAAGCCCAAATGAAGGACAACGGCAAGACAATGACAGTCCACCGACATGGTTTGCACCACCAGATGAAAACTCTGACAATTTACCCAACCCTAGTGAACAGCAAGCTGCTAATGAGGATCTATCCACGGGATGTGAGACGAGTGACGACAGCATCCCACTTCCCATGCAAAAGGTGCAAGGTGACAGACCTCGCCTAGTGCGTACAGAGGCACTCGACGATCACGGTGGGACCACTGACGACTGCGGTGGCGCTGCACTGCTTCCACCCCTGATGACTCGAGCCTCTCCACTGGTCGGTGCATTCCTGCATGTTCCGACTCCAGAAGTGCAGCTTCAGGGAATCTCGGCTGCCTCCAGTGAACCTGTTGGGACTCCGGACGGGGAGCATCGACGGAAGGCAGACCGGACTCCAGATAGGGAGCAGCCAAGATTCGCGTATGCCAGACTTTGCTCCGGACGGGCAGTGTTGCGGCCTCGGTGATGGCACGCTCAGGGTGACGGCGGATGCCACGGTGGCAGGGAATGGATCGCGTGGCAGTCACACTGGGTCGGCAGTGGCGACCAGCAACAGCGGTCCAAGACGGATACACCAATTCGCGCCATCGCCAGACGTTGATGCGAGCAACAATTCTCTCTCCAAGGCGACATGCTTCGACGTTCCTCTGCGGAGTCGCCCTTGCAGCACAGCATGTGGCCGGAACCAGCGTGCACGGTCTCGGCCGACTTCAACATCTGGCACATAAGAACATAACAACTGGGAGCAGGAGTAGGCCATCTGGCCCCTCGAGCCTGCTCCACCATTCAATGAGATCATTGGCTGATCTTTTGTGGACTCAGCTCCACTTTCCGGCCCGAACACCATAACCCTTAACCCCTTTATTCTTCAAAAAACTATCTATCTTTATCTTAAAAACATTTAATGAAGGAGCCTCTACTGCTTCCCTGGGCAAGGAATTCCATAGATTCACAACCCTTTGGGTGAAGAAGTTCCTCCTAAACTCAGTCCTAAATCTACTTCACCTTATTTTGAGGCTATGCCCCCTAGTTCTGCTTTCACCCGCCAGTGGAAACAACCTGCCCGTATCTATCCTATCTATTCCCTTCATAATCTTATATGTTTCTATCAGATCCCCCCTCATCCTTCTAAATTCCAACGAGTACAGTCCCAGTCTACTCAACCTCTCCTCGTAATCCAACCCCTTCAGCTCTGGGATTAACCTAGTGAATCTCCTCTGCACACCCTCCAGTGCCAGTACGTCCTTTCTCAAGTAAGGAGACCAAAACTGAACACAATACTCCAGGTGTGGCCTCACTAACACCTTATACAATTGCAGCATAACCTCCCTAGTATTAAACTCCATCCCTCTAGCAATGAAGGACAAAATTCCATTTGCCTTCTTAATCACCTGTTGCACCTGAAAACCAACTTGCTGCGACTCATGCACTAGCACACCCAGGTCTCTCTGCACAGCAGCATGTTTTAATATATTATCATTTAAATAATAATCCCTTTTGCTGTTATTCCTACCAAAATGGATAACCTCACATTTGTCAACATTGTATTCCATCTGCCAGACCCTAGCCCATTCACTTAGCCTATCCAAATCCCTCTGCAGACTTCCAGTATCCTCTGCACTTTTTGCTTTACCACTCATCTTAGTGTCGTCTGCAAACTTGGACACATTGCCCTTGGTCCCCAACTCCAAATCATCTATGTAAATTGTGAACAGTTGTGGGCCCAACACTGATCCCTGAGGGACACCACTAGCTACTGATTGCCAACCAGAGGAAACACCCATTAATCCCCACTCTTTGCTTTCTATTAATTAACCAATCCTCTCTCCATGCTACTACTTTCCCCTTAATGCCATGCATCTTTATCTTATGCAACAACCTTTTGTGTGGCACCTTGTCAAAGGCTTTCTGGAAATCCAGATATACCACATCCATTGGCTCCCCGTTATCTACCGCACTGTTAATGTCCTCAAAAAATTCCACTAAATTAGTTAGGCACGACCTGCCTTTATGAACTCATGCTGCGTCTGTCCAATGGGACAATTTCCATCCAGATGCTTCGCTATTTCTTCCTTGATGATAGATTCCAGCATCTTCCCTACTACCGAAGTTAAGCTCACTGACCTATAATTACCCGCTTTCTGCCTACCTCCTTTTTTAAACAGTGGTGTCACGTTTGCTAATTTCCAATCCGCTGGGACCACCCCAGAGTCTAGTGAATTTTGGTAAATTATCACTAGCGCATTTGCAATTTCCCTAGCCATCTCTTTTAGCACTCTGGGATGCATTCCATCCGGTCCAGGAGACTTGTCTACCTTTAGCCCCATTAGCTTGCCCATCACTACCTCCTTGGTGATATCAATCCTCTCAAGGTCCTCACCTGTCATAGCCTCATTTCCATCAGTCACTGGCATGTTATTTGTGTCTTCCACTGTGAAGACCGACCCAAAAAACCTGTTCAGTTCCTCAGCCATTTCCTCATCTCCCATTATTAAATCTCCCTTCTCATCCTCTAAAGGACCAATATTTACCTTAGCCACTCTTTTTTGTTTTATATATTTGTAGAAACTTTTACTATCTGTTTTTATATTCTGAGCAAGTTTACTCTCATAATCTATCTTACTCTTCTTTATAGCTTTTTTAGTAGCTTTCTGTTGCCCCCTAAAGATTTCCCAGTCCTCTAGTCTCCCACTGATCTTTGCCACTTTGTATGTTTTTTCCTTCAATTTGATACTCTCCCTTATTTCCTTAGAAATCTACGGTCGATTTTCCCTCTTTTTACCGTCCTTCCTTTTTGTTGGTATACACCTTTGCTGGGCACTGTGAAAAATCACTTGGAAGGTTCTCCACTGTTCCTCAACTGTTTCACCATAAAGTCTTTGCTCCCAGTCTACCTTAGCTAGTTCTTCTCTCATCCCATTGTAATCTCCTTTGTTTAAGCACAAAACACTAGTGCTTGAGTTTACCTTCTCACCCTCCATCTGTATTTTAAATTCCACCATATTGTGATCGCTCCTTCCGAGAGGATCCCTAACTATGAGATCCTGAATCAATCCTGTCTCATTACACAGGACCAGATCTAGGACCGCTTGTTCCCCCGTAGGTTCCATTACATACTGTTCGAGGAAACTATCGCGGATACATTCTATAAACTCCTTCTCAAGGCTGTCTTGACCGACCTGGTTAAACCAATCAACATGTAGATTAAAATCCCCCATGATAACTGCTGTACCATTTCTACATGCATCTGTTATTCCTTTGTTTATTGCCTGCCCCACCATAATGTTACTATTTGGTGGTCTATAGATTACTCCTATCAGTGACTTTTTCACCTTACTATTCCTGATTTCCACCCAAATGGATTCAACCTTATCCTCCATAGCACCAATGTCATCCCTTACTGTTACCCGGATGTCATCCTTAAATAACAGAGCTACACCACCTCCCTTACCATCCACTCTGACTTCCGAAAAGTTTGATACCCTCGGATATTTAACTCCCAGTCGTGACCATCCTTTAACCATGTTTCAGTAATGGCCATTAAATCATAGTCATTCACGATGATTTGCGCCATCAACTCATTTACCTTATTCCGAATACTACGAGCATTCAGGTAAAGTACACTTATGTTGGCTTTTTTACCTCTGTTCTTAATCTTAACACCTCGATCAGTAACCTCTCCTAAGTTATATTTCCTCTTACCCTTTCTCCTAATTTTCCTTGTCGTCGAACCCACATCTTCCTGTAACAACCTGCCGCGTCGCTTACCATTAAAGTTTTCACATCCCGTTTTATTTCTTTTAGTATTCCTGGTCCTATTCACTGAGCTCCCCTCAGTCACTGTACCTTGTACTGTCGCCCTTTTTGATTTTTGTCTATGGCTTCTCTGCCTTACACTTTCCCCCTTACTGCCTTTTATTTCTGTCCCTGTTTTACTACCTTCCAACTTCCTGCATCGGTTCCCATCCCCCTGCCACATTAGTTTAAACTCTCCCCAACAGCTCTAGCAAACACCCCCCCTAGGACATCGGTTCCAGTCCTGCCCAGGTGCAGACCGTCCAGTTTGTACTGGTCCCACCTCCCCCAGAACCGGTTCCAATGTCCCAGGAATTTGAATCCCTCCCTCTTGCACCATCTCTCGAGCCACGTATTCATCCTCTCTATCCTGACATTCCTACTCTGACTAGCTCGTGGCACTGGTAGCAATCCTGAGATTACTACCTTTGAGGTCCTACTTTTTAGTTTAACTCCTAGCTCCCTAAATTCAGCTTGTAGGACCTCGTCCCGTTTTTTACCTATATCGTTGCTGCCTATGTGCACCACGACAGCTGGCTGTTCACCCTCCCCCCCCAGAATGTCCTGCAGCCGCTCCGAGACATCCTTGACCCTTGCACCAGGGAGGCAACATGCCATCCTGGAGTCTCGATTGCGTCCGCAGAACCGCCTGTCTATTCCCCTTACAATTGAGTCCCCTATCACTATAGCCCTGCCATTCTTCTTCCTGCCCAGCTGCGCAGCAGAGCCAGCCACGGTGCCATGAACCTGGCTGCTGCCGCCTTCCCCTGGTGAGCCATCTCCCTCAACAGTATCCAAAGCGGTATATCTGTTTTGCAGGGAGATGACCGCAGAGGACACCTGCAATGCCTTCCTACTCTTGCTCTGTCTTTTGGTCACCCATTTACTATCTCCCTCAGTACCTTTCACCTGCGATGTGACCAACTCGCTAAACGTGCTATCCACGACGTCCTCAGCATCGCGGACGCTCCAAAGTGAGTCCATCCGCAGCTCCAGAGCCGTCAAGCGGTCTAACAGGAGCTGCAGCTGGACACACTTCTTGCACGTGAAGGAGCCAGGGACAGTGGACGTGTCCCTGAGCTCCCACATCACACACGAGGAGCATGACACGGGTCTGAGATCTCCTGCCATGTCTTAAACCTTCGGTTAACTTGAACAATTTCAATTTCCCCCTCCAAAAATTTAACTAAATAAATAAACAATGAAGAAAAAAATAAATAAATATACATGGTAGGTTGTTGCAGAAGGTTAAAGCTCACGGGATCCAGGGTGAGGTTGCCAATTGGATTCAAAATTGGCTGGACGACAGAAGGCAGAGGGTGGTTGTAGAGGGTTGTTTTTCAAACTGGAGGCCTGTGACCAGTGGTGTGCCTCAGGGATCGGTGCTAGGTCCACTGTTATTTGTGATTTATATTAATGATTTGGATGAGAATTTAGGAGGCATGGTTAGTAAGTTTGCAGATGACACCAAGATTGGTGGCACAGTGGATAGTGAAGAAGGTTATCTAGGATTGCAACGGGATCTTGATCAATTAGGCCAGTGGGCCGACGAATGGCAGATGGAGTTTAATTTAGATAAATGTGAGGTGATGCATTTTGGCAGATCGAATCAGGCCAGGACCTACTCAGTTAATGGTATGGCGTTGGGGAGAGTTATAGAACAAAGAGATCTAGGAGTACAGGTTCATAGCTCCTTGAAGGTGGAGTCGCAGGTGGACAGGGTGGTGAAGAAGGCATTCGGCATGCTTGGTTTCATTGGTCAGAACATTGAATACAGGAGTTGGGACGTCTTGTTGAACTTGTACAAGACATTGGTACGGCCACACTTGGAATACTGTGTGCAGTTCTGGTCACCCTATTATAGAAAGGATATTATTAAACTAGAAAGAGTGCAGAAAAGATTTACTAGGATGTTGCCGGGACTTGATGGTTTGAGTTATAAGGAGAGGCTGGATAGACTGGGACTTTTTTCCCTGGAGCGTAGGAGGCTTAGGGGTGATCTTATAGAGGTCTATAAAATAATGAGGGGCATAGATAAGGTAGATAGTCAACATCTTTTCCCAAAGGTAGGGGAGTCTAAAACTAGAGGGCATAGGTTTAAGGTGAGAGGGGAGAGATTCAGAAGGGCCCAGAGGGGCAATTTCTTCACTCAGAGGGTAGTGAGTGTCTGGAATGGGCTGCCAGAGGTAGTAGTAGAGGTGGGTACAATTGTGTCTTTCAAAAAGCATTTAGATAGTTACATGGGTAAGATGGGTATAGAGGGTTATGGGCCAAGTGCGGGCAACTGGGACTAGCTTAATGGTAAAAACTGGGCGGCATGGACTGGTTGGGCCGAAGGGCCTGTTTCCATGCTGTAAACTTCTATGATTCTATGATTCTACCAATGAAAAGAAACAGAAAAACAGAAACACTACTTACCAGTCACAAAAAGCACTTCCTCCCCACCCAGCTTCGAATTCCCACCTCGATTCAAATTCCCAAACTCACTCTTTGCTGTCTCACTCTGGCTGTGTCTTCTCTGTCTCATTGGGAGAACTCACTGGGAGTGAGTTTACAAGTGGCTCTTTTTAAACTGTCCTGAATTGACTCCCCTCCCCCACCTGCTTTTAGATCAAAGTAGATTAAAGTGACTGACACTTAACTGCCAACCAGTTATGTGAGTGGGTGGGGCAGCCCTTGTTAACCCACACTGCACAATACTAGCTTAATTTAAATTAATTTAAACTCCTGAAATTTAAAAGGAGCTGCCTTACTGATTCAATTTAATTCAATTCAATTCCCACCTCGATTCAAATTCCCAAACTCACTCTTTGCTGTCTCACTCCTGGCTGTCTTCTCTGTCTCACTGGGAGAACTCACTGGGAGTGAATGAGTGATATATCGCCTTGCATGATATTAGTGATGGTGCCTCTTCAAGGGCAACGACCCATTGGCTACAAGATGCCGTCCAGCGGCACCACCACAAACATAAAAAGAAAAAAGACTCCCCCTCGTTCCTGGTATGCATGGCGGATGGATTGGTGCGTAGGCGCAATCGGCGAGCCTTGCGCCGCCTTCCACGCTCGTAACTGAACCGTGCACACACGCCGGATCCTCCACTGGTTCCCAAGGATGACTTTGTGGAGCTGCCACGGATCATGCCTCTTCCATCGCCACCCGTGACCAGGCCACAGCAGCTAAAATCCTCCCCATGCAGAAGCTAAGGCTGTTTCTGGGACCTTGCCACCTGTCAACTCCAAGGCAAACTTTATTGAAGCAGACAAGTATTTTCTCCCTTTTGAGTTGGCATGCCAGTCGAAATGTCCCCGCAGAGTCAGCACATCACTTGACTGTTTACAGAAATTAATTGCCAATGGGCATCTCACTAATAATGCCCCAGACAGTACAACACCTGGCAAGAAATTAATTGATAGAATCATAGAGACAATATGTGGTTGTTTTCAAGGACCACAAACCGACGAAGGTGTTCAGTTGCAGATAATTAAGGCATTACTAACTTCAGTAACATCTCAGCACATAGAAATACACGAAGGAACTGTGTTACAGGCTGTTAGAACGTGCTACAATATTTACCTGGCCAGCAAAAACTTAATAAACCAAACCACAGCCAAGGCAACACTAACACAGATGTTGAATGTTATATTTGCACAAATAGAAAACCAAGCACTGCAGGTAGTAAAACAGATGGAAAAGGAGAGACTTCGGCAACAGCATCACCTCCAACAGTCCAATGTGAACCAGTGTGAACCCGAATCTCCACAACTGAACCGACTTGAGGACCAGCCTATTCTTGAGGTGTCACAGGTGCCTGAATCAGGCCACCTCAATGAAGTCGACAAACATGTTCGCGAGGATACAGAACCAGAAAATGGGACGGATATTTGTAATGCCGAAAGTGAACAAACAGAAGTTGACCAGGCTTGCACATCAGCCGGTGGTTCTTGACCCACCCTTGAGGCGGTCAACCCGAATTCATCGCACGCCTATTAGACTGGACTTATAACACTGTTCATACGTTTAAACGTTAAACACTGCTGTATTATAACCTGTTGTTGTTTTATCGTTCCAGATATCGTTTGACCGGACCACTAGTCAAAGTTTTTTTGCATTCATGTTTTGTTACGGTACAACCTCATTAGCATGACGCACACGACATCGCCCCATGTATATAGTTACGCCGTATGCACATGCTGTAAATAACACACACACACACTCTTAGATGCACACACGACACGATTATATTTATAACCAAGTAGGCACATATCTTTGTAAAAAGGGGGGATGTCATGATATTCAAACACACACATCATGATAGACACACCAACAGACAAATCAGAACACACAACACCACAACCAATCACAGACAAGGACAGGGACAGTATAAAAGGACAAACACGACACCTGGTGGCCAGTATTAGCTGGAGACCAGGACAAGGACAGACCTGTTACACTACACACTCAGGGAGACACAACGTGCAGAGTATCCAGACCGAACTGTATATAGAAGTTAAAATAAAATAGAATTGTACCAAATACAACTGTGTTGGTTCATCTGTGCATCAGAGCACCCAACACCACACAACTCACAGCCTTTACAAAAAAAATCACACAGAGCTACAAAATGGCTACAAAACCAGCTCAAATCATGATAAACACCCATTTCTTAAAGGTACACACACACACACATGTCGGGGGACAGGATGCAAATGGGAAGGACATTCCATCCATCTGTATCAAGACATTGGAGCCGACCTGGCCAAGCACCAGGTTGAATTTAACAGCATCAAATCCTCCCTGTAGGGAAGTAAGGTGCGGTTTGGCATGCTTTAACCTGCCAGGTTATGGGTCATGAACCAGAGGAAAGAGTACTATTTAGATGCCCCAGAGGAAGCCAACAAGTTTGTGTAAAGAATGGATAAACACTGAGAGTAGACAAGGACTGGGACTCAGGATGCAAAAGTCGAGAGAGGAGGGGACAAATGCGGGCAGAGGTGCAGAGATGGTGAGGCCGGTGGGGGGGGAGGGGGGGGGGGAATGGCGGGGGAGGGGGGGAGATGGCGGTAAAATGGGGAAACCTGACCAAGAGGGAGCCGCTACACTACTATATAAGCTGGTGTATGTGAGGACAGCGAAGGAGGAGGCCGCGGTGCACCTCCCGGGGGGGGGGGGGGGGGGGGGGGAGAGACCACTTGGCAGAAGGGAGGGCAAAGTCAGAAACTCAGCAGAAACAAAAGGCAAAAAAAGGGTGGCGAGTGTCGCAGGGAGGCAGGGGGGTAAAACAAATGGGGGAGGAGGGACTAGGAGGGGAAGCACAAGGGTAAGGGGGAAAGAGGGGGAGGGGGAGAGGGTAAAGCACTGGTTGCAACAGACAACACGTTGAGAAAGCGAAAAAGAGGAAGGAGTTGATGGTCATTTTGAACGGCTCGAGAGCAAGGATCGGACTGGGCCGGGCCCACAAGGTGTGTATGGATAACCCCACAAGAGATGAGGGAAGCCTTCCCACCATCCGAATAGTTACATGGAATGTGAGAGGCCTCAACTGGCCAGTAAAGAGATCCAGAGTCCTTGCCCATCTCAAGAGTCTGAGGGTGGACGTAGTCTTCCAACAGGAAACAGACCTGAGAGAGAGAGACCGACAGGAGATAAGGAATGGCTGGGGAGGATAAACGTTTCACTCATGTTTCGATATTAGGTTAAGAGAGGGGCCATAATAATTAACAGGACAGTCTCATTTGCGGCAGTGGGCACAGTGATGGATCCAGGGCGGGGAGGAGGGCGATACATAATTGTCAGCGAGACTCTGGCCGGGGCCCCAGTAGTCTTGGAAACTATATACGGGCCGAACTGGAACGGTGCAGCATTCGTCAGGAAACCAATGGCCGAGATCCTGGACTTGGACACCTATCAACTGATCATGCCGTCTTATACTGTGTACAGGACCCGACATTGGACAGATCCAACCCCATGGAATACTCAGCGATTGTAATTTCTGACCATGTGCCGCACTCCATTGACGTGTGGTTCAAGAAGGGATGAGCCCAACGCCCCCTATGGAGGCTGGATACAGCTCTCCTCACCGATAAGGAATTCGGCACTAAAATATCCCAAGCCATCGATGGTTATGTAACCTGCAATCAGGATGGGAGTTCTCATCCTCCACAGTCTGGGAGGTACTGAAGGTAATAATAATAATCTTTATTGTCACAAGTAGGCTTACATTAACACCGCAATGAAGTTACTGTGAAAACCCCCTCATCGCCCACACTCCGGCATCTGTTTGGGTACACAGAGGGAGAATTCAGAGTGATCAGGGGGAAATCATAGCGGAAAGGGGCCCTTAGGGACGGGAAAGAAAGGGCAGCCAAGCAGCAGCTGATCGACTCTGTACTGGAGGTGGATTGGCAGTACTCCCCGGCCCCAACAGTGGAGCTGCTGACAGAGAGGAAAAAGCTGCGGATTGAACTTGACCTGCTCTCCACAGGGAAAGCTGCCCATCAGCTCCTCCAGGCACAGGGGGCCTTTTACAAACAAGACCAGCCGCCTGCTGAAGCACCAGCTAAGAAAAGAAGCAGCCGCGAAAGAGAGAGAGCTCCAATCAGGGACAGTAACGTTAGGATGGTAGGGAACCCAAACAAGGTCAATAAGGCGTTTACAAACTTTTATCGAGAGCTACACACCTCCAGTTCCTCGACAGACTGGACACACCAAGGGCTGGAAGCACCGTTAGGGCTGGGCAAAATCATGGAATGCATTAATTCCATGCAGCCAGGGAAAGCGCTGGGACCAAATGGGTTCCCAGAAGACTTTTACAAAAGATTCTCACCAGCACTGGCCCCGCACCTGCGGGAGATGTTCAATGATGCAATCTCAAAAGGGGCACCAGCCATCCCCGCTGGCCTAGACCATGAATTCATTGATCCCCAAAAAGGACAAAGATCGACAGAGTATAAATCATACAGATGCATCTCTCTCTTAAATACAGATGCAAACGTCTTTGTGAAAGCACTGGAGAGCTGCCAGCCAGAAGTGATTGCAGATCAGATCAAGCTTGTTAAGGGCAGACAGCTAAAAGCGAACATCAGACGTCTGCTGAATGTAATAATGACCCCCATCCGGGGAGAGGACACCAGAGGTGATTGTCTCCCTGGATGCTGAGAAAGCCTTTGATTGAGTAGAATGGAGGTGCTTGAACGGTTTGGGTTCGGAGTGGATGAAACTCCTGTGCAGCACCCCTATGGCGAGTGTAAGGACAAATGCTACCACCTCCGAATACTTTGGCTGCACAGGGGAACAAGGCAGGGGTGCCATCTATCCCCATTCCTGTTTGCGCTGGCAATCCAGCCGCTGGCTATTGCCATTAAATCGGCGGATTGGTGGACGGGCATTCGGGGAGGGAGCAGAGAGCATAGACTCTCATCTATACATGTTGAACCCCTGAGCCAGTATAGAAAAGATAACTGGACACCTTAGGGAGTTCTGCACCTTCTCAGGTTACAAACTCATCCTGGGAGAGAGCGAAATCTTCCCGGTGAACCCCTGAGAGGGAGGAGGGACTACTATTTAAAGTAACCCAAACTAAGTTCAGGTATCTGGGGATCCAGGTGGCTCCACAAATGGAAACTCTCCAGCCTGGTGGAGGGGTTGAAGAGGGACCTGCAGAGATGGGATTCGCTCCCTCTTTGTAGCGCAGTAGTTAGCATTGCTGCTTCAGAGCTCCAGGATCCCAGTTTCGATTCCTGGGTGGTCCGGTTTCCTCCTACAAGTCCTGAAAGATGTGCTGTTAGGTAATTTGGACATTCTGAATTCTCCCTCTGTGTACCCGAAAAGACGTTGAATGTGGCGACTAGGGGTTTTTCATAGTAACTTAATTGCAGTGTTAAAGTAAGCCTACTTGTGACAATAAAGATTATCATTATTTCACTGGCCGGAAGGGTACAGATGGCTAAAATTAATGTACTGCCTTGGTTCCTCTTCGTATTCAGATCACCCCCGGTATTCATCCCCCAAATCTTTTTCACCAGGGTCAATAAGTTAATCATGGCCTTCGTCTGGGGGCGGGCGGAGAAGAGTTCATGGAGTACGTAAGTCTATTCTACAGTACGTGGAAGGCCTGGGCCTACCAAACCTTCCAATCTACCACTGGGCTGCCAATGCATAGAGGATGAGAGGATGGCTAAGGGACCAGGAGGCAGACTGGGTCCGAAGGGAGGAGGCCTCCTCCATGGGCATCACGGTTGCACATGTGGCTAGCACTGTGGCTTCACAGCGCCAGGCTCCCAGGTTCGATTCCGGCTTGGGTCACTGTCTGTGTGGAGTCTGCACGTTCTCCCCGTGTCTGCGTGGGTTTCCTCCGGGTGCTCCAGTTTCCTCCCACAGTCCAAAGACGTGCAGGTTAGGTGGATTGGCCATGCTAAATTACCCTTAGTGTCCAAAAAGGTTAGGAGGGGTTATTGGGTTATGGGGATAGGGTGGAAGTGAGGGCGTAAGTAGGTCGGTGCAGACTCGATGGGCCAAATGGCCTCCTTCTGCACTGTATGCTCTATGTTCTATGTTATGTTCTATGGTGACGTCTCTCCAAGCGCTGGCCACCGGGGAACTCCCGGCCCCCCACACACGCACACACTCCAGGAGCCCAGTGGCAGTAGCCACCCTAAAAACATGGAACCAGTTTAGGTGCCACTTTGAACTTGGCGAGATATCCATGGGGGCCCCCATCTGCAACAATCACAGGATCGCACCAGCAAGGATGGACACCACATTTGGGACATGGAGGGAGGACAGAGGGATGCTGACTGTAGAGGACATGTACATACACGACAGACTGGCGACCCTGAGGGAACGTACAGAGAGGCTCCAACTCCAAACTTAGATACCTGCAGCTGCGTGACTTTCTCCACAAGCAGACAAAAATGTTTCCCCAGAGACCTGGACACACATTCCTGGACACAATGATAGGGCTTGACTGGTTAGGAGATGATAAATGTGGCGACATCTACAGACAATTTATAGAAAAGGTCAGGACTCCACTGGATGAGACCAGACGGAAATGGGAGGAGGAAATGAACATGGAGATGGGGGAGGATTGAGGTGTGCACAGAGTCAACTCCACCTCCTCCTGCATCATGCTAAGCCTGATGGAGCTCAAGGAAGTGCAGAGTACACCTTACTCAGATACACGTGAGTGGGTTCTTCCGGGAGGTGAAGGACAAGTGCGAGCGGTGTCAGGGGGATCCAACCACCCACACCCAAGTGACAGCTTCACAAGGAGAGCGATACCATTGCGTTTTACAGAAGGTCTGGGGTCATAGTGTTCTGAAACCAAAGCAACCAGAGCATCTAAAGACCAGTCCACAGCCGGGTGAGTCAAACTCTTTTATGACCCCAAACATCTGGGTCCCAAAGAACAAAGAACAAAGAAAAGTACAGCACAGGAACAGGCCCTTCGGCCCTCCAAACCAGTGCCGACCATGCTGCCCGACTAAACTACAATCTTCTACACTCCCTGGGTCCGTATCCCTCTATTCCCATCCTATTCATGTATTTGTCAAGATGCCCCTTAAATGTCACTATCATCCCTGCTTCCACCACCTCCTCCGGTAGAGAGTTCCAGGCACCCGCTACCCTCTATAAATAAAACTTGCCTCGTATATCTCCTCTAAACCGTGCCCCTCGCACCTTAAACCTATGCCCCCTAGTAATTGACCCCTCTACCCTGGGGAAAAGCCTCTGACTATCCACTCTGTCTATGCCCCTCATAATTTTGTAGGCCTCTATCAGGTCGCCCCTCAACCTCCGTCGTTCCAGTGAGAACAAACCGAGTTTATTCAACCGCTCCTCATAGCTAATGCCCTCCATACCAGGCAACATTCTGGTAAATTTCTTCTGCACCCTCTCTAAAGCCTCCACGTCCTTCTGGTAGTGTGGCGACCAGAATTGAATACTATAGCTCAAGTGTGGCCTCACTAAGGTTCTATACAGCTGCAACATGACTTTCCAATTCTTATACTCAATGCCCAGGCCAATGAAGGCAAGCATGCCGTATGCCTTCTTGACTACCTTCTCCACCTGTGTTGCCCCTTTCAGTGATCTGTGAACCTGTACACCTAGATCTCTCTGACTTACAATACTCTTGAGGGTTATACCATTCACTGTATATTCCCTACCTGCATTTTGATGGTATTACCTCACATTTGTCCAGATTAAACTCCATCTGCCATCTCTCCGCCCAAGTCTCCAAACAATCTAAATCCTGCTGTATCCTCTGACAGTCCTCATCGCTATCCGCAATTCCACCAACCTTTGTGTTGTCTGCAAACTTACTAATCAGACCAGTTACATTTTCCTCCAAATCATTTATATATACAACAAACAGCAAAGGTCCCAGCACTGATCCCTGCGGAACACCACTAATCACAGCCCTCCAATTAGAAAAGCACCCCTCCATTGCTACTCTCTGCCTTCTATGACCTAAGCCAGTTCTGTATCCACCTTGCCAGCTCACTCCTGACCCCGTGTGACTTCACCTTTTGTACTAGGCTACCATGAGGGACCTTGTCAAAGGCCTTTCTGAAGTCCATATAGACAACATCCACTGCCCTACCTGCATCAATCACCTTTGTGACCTCCTCGAAAAACTCTTATCAAGTTAGTGAGACACGACCTCCCCTTCACAAAACCATGCTGCCTCTCACTAATACGTCCATTTGCTTCCAAATGGCAATAGATCCTGTCTCAAAGAATTCTCTCCAGTAATTTCCCTACCACTGATGTAAGGCTCACCGGCCTGTAGTTCCCTGGATTATCCTTGCTACCCTTCTGAAACAGAGGAACAGCATTGGCTATTCTCCAGTCCTCCGGGACGTCACCTGAAGACACTGAGGATCCAAAGATTTCTGTCAAGGCCTCAGCAATTTCCTCTCTTGCCTCCTTCAGTATTCTGGGGTAGATCCCATCAGGCCCTGGGGACTTATCTACCTTAATATTTTTCAAGACGTCCAACACCTCATCTTTTTGGATCTCAATGTGACCCAGGTTATCTACACACCCTTCTCCAGACTCAACATCTACCAATTCCTTCTCTTTGGTGAATACTGATGCAAAGTATTCATTTAGTACCTCGCCCATTTCCTCTGGCTCCACACATAGATTCCCTTGCCTATCCTTCAGTGGGCCAACCCTTTCCCTGGCTATCCTCTTGCTTTTTATGTACGTGTAAAAAGCCTTGGGATTTTCCTTAACCCTATTTGCCAATGACTTTTCATGACCCCTTCTAGCCCTCCTGACTCCTTGCTTAAGCTCCTTCCTACTTTCCATATATTCCACACAGGCTTCGTCTGTTCCCAGCCTTTTAGCCCTGACAAATGCTTCCCTTCTTCTTTTTGACGAGGCGTACAATATCTCTCGTTATCCAAGGTTCCCGAAAATTACCGTATTTATCCTTCTTCCTCACAGGAACATGCCGGTCCTGAATTCCTTTCAACTGACACTTGAAAGCCTCCCACATGTCAGATGTCGATTTACCCTCAAACATCCGCCCCCAATCTAGGTTCTTCAGTTCCCGCCTAATATTGTTATAATTAGCCTTCCCCCAATTTAGCACATTCATCCTAGGACCACTCTTATCCTTGTCCACCAGCACTTTAAAACTTACTGAATTGTGGTCATTGTTTCCGAAATGCTCCCCTACTGAAACTTCTACCACCTGGCCGGGCTCATTCCCCAATACCAGGTCCCTAGTTGGACTGTCTACATATTGTTTTAAGGAGCCCTCCTGGATGCTCCTTACAAACTCTGCCCCATCTAAGCCCCTGGCACTAAGTGAGTCCCAGTCAATATTGGGGAAATTGAAGTCTCCCATCACCACAACCCTGTTGTTTTTACTCTTTTCCAAAATCTGTCTATCTATCTGCTCCTCTATCTCCCGCTTGCTGTTGGGAGGCCTGTAGTAAACCCCCAACATTGTGACTGCATCCTTCTTATTCCTGACCTCTACCCATATAGCCTCACTGCCCTCTGAGGTGTCCTCCCGTAGTACAGCTGTGATATTCTCCCTAACCAGTAGCGCAACTCTGCCACCCCTTTTACATCCCCCTCTATCCCGCCTGAAACATCTAAATCCTGAAACGTTTAGCTGCCAATCCTGCCCTTCCCTCAACCAGGTCTCTGTAATGGCAACAGCATCATTGTTCCAAGTACTAATTCAAGCTCTAAGTTCATCTGCCTTACCCGTAATACTTCTTGCATTAAAACATATGCACTTCAGGCCACCAGACCCACTGTGTTCAGCAACTTCACCCTGTCTGCTCTGCCTCAGAGCCATACTGTCCCTATTCCCTAGTTCTCCCTCAATGCTCTCACCTTCTGACCTATTGCTCCCCTGCCCACCCCCCTGCCATACTAGTTTAAACCCTCCCGTGTGACACTAGCAAACCTCGCGGCCAGGATATTTATGCCTCTCCAGTTTAGATGCAACCCGTCCTTCTTATACAGGTCACACCTGCCCCGGAAGAGCTCCCAGTGGTCCAGATAACGTAAACCCTCCCTCCTACACCAGCTGTTTAGCCACGTGTTTAGCTGCTCTATCTTCCTATTTCTAGCCTCACTGGCACGTGGCACAGGGAGTAATCCCGAGATTACAACCCTAGAGGTCCTGTCTTTTAACTTTCTGCCTCGCTCCCTGAACTCCTGCTGCAGGACCTCATGCTCCTTCCTGCCTATGTCGTTAGTACCAATATGTACAACGACCTCTGCCTGTTTGCCCTCCCCCTTCAGGATGCCCTCTACCCGTTCGGAGACAATCCTGGACCCTGGCACCAGGGAGGCAACATACCATCCTGGAGTCTCTTTCACGTCCACAGAAACGCCTATCTGTGCCCCTGACTATAGAGTCCCCTATGAGTATTGCACTTCTGCGCTTTGACCCTCCCTTCTGAACATCAGAGCCAGCCGTGGTGCCACTACTCTGGCTGCTGCTGTTTTCCCCTGATAGGCTATCCCCCCGACAGTATCCAAAGGGGTATACCTGTTCGAGAAGGGGACAACCACAGGGGATTCCTGCACTGACTGCCTGCCCTTTCTGGTGGTCACCCATTTCTCTACCATCAGGCCATCAGGAGGAGAATTTTCTGTCGGTCTTCCCCAAAATCCCCTTCGCCTGGAAAAAGAACCTCATATGCTCTGCATATTGGTTCAAATCACACAGACATGCGTCAAAAGCTTCCAACTTCCCAAATAACGGCATGTTACCCAATTCCCTGGCGCTGTGAAGCAACAGTATTAACCGCTGGGCTACCATGCCGTCCATTGGCCTTGCCAATGACGCGCAGAGCTGAGCTCACCTGGCATCAAGGGTTCAGGCTGGGAGTGTGGAGCTGATGCCAAAGCTCAGCTATAATTTTATTGAATGGTGAAGCAGCCTCAAGAGGACATTCGCCATTTCCTGATCCTAGTTCCTCCGCTCTTATGTCACTGTTTCTTTGATTTGAAATTGTAACTAACTGACTAACTGTTCCCCGCTCCATGTATGCTGCCTGACATACTGAGTGAGTCACTTTTTTATTAATAACAATTTATTAGAATCAATGGATATGTTTGGAATCTGAATTGACAAAGTAGAGACAGACAGCTCTTTCCTTGTGTAGTTGGGGTTTAGACGCAGGCTCTGGGGATGGTCTATTCTCCCAAAATACACTGCTAATTTTAGTTTCTCAAAATCAGCACTTCTTATTTACAGCAAGTATTTACATATCTGGAGCCCTGCACATCTCCTTCCAGATCTCGCTAACTTCTCAGTCATGTGATCGACCATCATTATTACACCGGCATCCTGAATGCTTCTGATGTTAACTCTTTACATCTTCCCCAAGTCATATTCATGTCCTCCTAGATCTCCACCCACCCTCAATCACCACCACATCGTCTTCATCGGGTTAAACTCTGAGATGCCTTGATCAATCCCCACATCTCGTTCTGATCTCCTTTTGAGGTTCAGGCTTTGCTGAGCTCTCGTTTCTGTCAGTGAGACTGTTCGTCTACTGCTTTGCTGTAGAGCTTGTTGTAAATCTTCCCTCTTCTGCATCAGGAACTGAGTAGTAAGCCAAAGTTTCGATTGGCTCTCTCTCCAAGGATATTAAGGTGCTGCTGTGCAGTCGGTGGCACAGTGGTTAGCACTGGCCCGGCTCCAGGTCACTGTCTGTGAGGAGTTTGTACATTCCCCCCGTGTCTGCGTGCGTCTCACCCCCACAACACAAAGGTGTGCAGGTTCGGTGAATTGGCCATGCTAAATTGCCCCTTAATTGGAAAAAATAGTTGAAGACTACATTTAAAAGAAAAAATGCTGCTTTCTACCCTCAAGATACCTTGGTCTGTCTCAATCCTGATGTGGAGATGCCGGCATTGGACTGGGGTGGGCACAGTAAAAAGTCTTACAACACCAGGTTAAAGTACAACAGGTTTATTTGGAATCACTAGCTTTCGGTGCACTGCTCCTTCATCAGGTGAATGAGGTGTGCTCTGAAAGCTAGTGATTCCAAATAAACCTGTTGTACTTTAACCTGGTGTTGTAAGACTTCTTACTGTCTCAATCCTGTACGATCTTGGTTGTGGCGGTTTTATAGTCATTATGCCTTCCCTGTATTGTTCTTGGAAGCAGTCTCTCTCCCTAGGCTGCAACTTGGGTAACTTGAGCTCTATGCCTGTGATTAAAGTTCTGAGCCTGCTTGCTTCTCTGTCCATTTCCAGTGACACCGGTTTGCCATTGACCTGCAGGTGATCTGGTTTGGTGCAATTCTCGGAGCTGAGACACAGTTTGTGGTAATATTGAGTTTGAGGTTTTGTTCTAGGCTGCTTAAGACAATTAGAAATAATTTCTTCTATGGAGCAAGTAATATCTGGCCACCTGACTGAATGCTGTGCCCTCACATGAGTTTTTAGCTGTTCCGAGATTACATTGATGAAGTCTTTGAAGAATATCAAGCCAAAGTGCTTTCGGTGTGACCAATCTCTCATTGAAGACTAATAAGTGACCAGTGACTGTCAGGTGTTTTTGCTGCTCAAGTACAATCCTGGCATTGTATTAGTCGGGATACAGTCTGGCCATTCTTCCAGACACCATTCACAGAATTGGAGGCAGAATTCACCCTGTTGCTGGACTTGTTTTATTTTCTGCAACCTTTGTGCAGTAGCTGTAAGTGCCGAGTGATTAAAAATGTGTATGCTTGAACCTCCTCTGGTTTAGTTCCTTCTGATGGTATTCCTGACAGTGTGTCTGCCAGTGCTTGATATTTCCCTTGCACGTACTCTGTGATAGATTCATATCTCATCAATCATAGTCTGAACTGTTGGATTCTGAGTGACATGTACAAAATGTCTTCTATGTTCAGAAGGATGACTCGTGCCTTTTGGTCTGTTGTGATTTTGAAATGCAATCTCAGAACACAGTCTGAAAATGTTCACATGCCAGGTTGCTGCCAATACTTCTTTTTCTGTTATGGTGTATCATTGTTCTGTTTCTGTTAGTGACCTAGAGGCATAGTAGACAGGTCTATGCTTGTTGGCTCTCTTGAAATAAAACTGCTCACAGATCTGTACGGTGCACCTGCTGCTACCAGATTAATATTTGTTTAATCCTTCAAAAGCATTTTCCTTCTCTACATTCCAGCACCACTTTGATCCTGTTGTAACAATTTCTCAGGGGCTCATTGACCACTGCTAAATTTGATAGGAACATTTCTGCTTGGTTGACCATCCAGAGGAATCTTTGGAGTTCAGTTATGTTCCTGGGATGTGTAAATTTTCTGATTACTTTGGTTTCTTGTGGGTCAATTGTGATTTCAGTGGCCAAGTATCAGCATGTGACCTAGAAACTTGACCACAGGTTTGGCAAACTTAATTTTTATTCAGTGTTAGGCCTGCATCCTGTAAGCCTCTGTGGTCATGCTCTTCTCTCATGGACCTATGTATAAGTCCACATGGCACATTACTCCTTTCCTGTCTTCTGGATTGTGGGACATTGGAAAATATCTGGAGGGAACAAAATTCCAAAGGAAAATCCTATTGAAACAAGAACAATTGAATGGTGTTACAAATGTGGTCAGCAATCTGGATTCATTGTCCAGCGGCAACTGTCAAAATCCACCGGTCGCATCCAATTTGGTACACAAAGTACTCTTGGCTAGATTAACAAGACTCTCAGCCACTGAGGCCATCGGGTGGATCACGTGCTCCACTGATTGGTGTAGTTAGTTGAGTTGAATCCATGCAGATTCTTAGTTAGCTGTCTGGCTTTAGGACTGTGATCATTCCTGAACACCATTGTTGGCATGGTGACCAGTGAGATAACTCCTTGCAGTTGCACCTTCTCAATTTCATCCTTAGCTTTGTCCCAGAGTGGGTGAGGGATTTTCCTCGGTGTGAAGAGGCGAATTGGTTTTGTATCACTGATAGGGTGAGGTGGTGCTCAGTTGTTAGTTTCCCAAAGCTTGTAGAGAATTTGAGAAATTTGTTCCTGAATGTTCTGTTGTAGTTCTCATCAGCAACCGAGCTTCAATTTTAAGCATGCCTTTCTGTTTAATAGGAAGCATTCTTGGTTTCGAATGGCATAGAGAGGTTCAAATATTTCTTATTCTTTATATTTCAGCTTTGCCATGAGTTGGCCTTTGACTTTCAGTGTTGTCCCACTAGGACCTTGTAATGTAATAGATGAGGGTTGCATTGTAATCTGTTTAAGAACATAAGAACTAGGAGCAGGAGTAGGCCATCTGGCCCCTCGAGCCTGCTCCGCCATTCAATGAGATCATGGCTGATCTTTTGTGGACTCAGCTCCGTTTTCCGGCCCGAACACCATAACCCTTAATCCCTTTATTCTTCAAAAAACTATCTATCTTTATCTTAAAAACATTTAATGAAGGAGCCTCTATTGCTTCACTGGGCAAGGAATTCCATAGATTCACAACCCTTTGGGTGAAGAAGTTCCTCCGAAACCTAGTCCTAAATCTACTTGCCCTTATTTTGAGGCTATGCCCCCTGGTTCTGCTTTCACCTGCCAGTAGAAACAACCAGCCTGCATCTATCCTACCTATTCCCTTCATAATTTTATATGTTTCTATAAGATCCCCCCTCATCCTTCTAAATTCCAACGAGTACAGTCCCAGTCTACTCAACCTCTCCTCGTAATCCAACCCCTTCAGCTCTGGGATTAACCTAGTGAATCTCCTCGGCACACCCTCCAGTGCCAGTACGTCCTTTCTCAGGTAAGGAGACCAAAACTGAACACAATACTCCAGGTGTGGCCTCACTAACACCTTATACAATTGCAGCATAACCTCCCTAATCTTAAACTCCATCCCTCGAGCAATGAAGGACAAAATTCCATTTGCCTTCTTAATCACCTGTTGCACCTGTAAACCAACTTTTTGCGATTCATGCACTAGCACACCCAACACTCTGCACAGCAGCATGTTTTAATATTTTATCATTTAAATAATAATCCCTTTTGCTGTTATTCCTACCAAAAGCCATTTTACTTTGTCTGATAAGCTCTTGTGCCGAATTGTATACTTTGTGGATTGTCCATCCACTTCAAGTTTAACATTCCAGTATTTATTTGCAATACCAGGATGCTGCCTGGCCTGGAGGGTGTTAGCTATGTGGAGAGGCTGAATAGACTCAGACTGTTTACATTTCAGGCTATGAGCCTGCCTGAACCTCGCATTGTCCATTTTTCCCGTTATACTTTGCGACCTTCGCTGTTCCTGGTTGTAAGTGGCCATCCCAGATAACTACAATGGCTAGTCCAATTCAGTTTCTTTTTGGGGGGCAATTTAGCATGGCCAATCGACCTTATCTGCACATCTTTGGACTGTGAGAGGAAACTGGAGCATCCTGAGGAAACCCACGCATAGGGAGAAAGTGCAAACTCCACACAGGCAGTCACCCGAGGCCAGAATTGAACCCATATTCCTGGAGCTGTTAGGCAACAGTGCTAACCATTGTGCCACCATACGGCTCTGAGTCCAGTTCAGTTTCTGATCATGGTAACCACAGGATGTTGATTGTGGGGATTCAGCGATGGTAATGCCATTGAATGTCAAAGGAAGGTGTTAGATCCTCCCTTGTAGGGGATAATCATTGCCTGGCATTGATTTGTGGACAATACCACTGGAGTGTCGGACAGTGTAATACAAATCAAAACCAGGAGCGGTGAGGTTGGGCTGGGTATCACCTGCAGACATTGTGATTTCAGATGATGTTGTCAGAATGTTGGCAGCGTATAGCTGAGAATAGGAGGCCCAGGATAGATCAGAGGTGACGGTGCAGAATGTGAAGAGAAGCCATTGGAAGTGATTCCCTAACTAGGATTTGATAGATAAGAATGGAAACAGGCGAGCATAGCGCCACCCAATTGTTGACACTGGGGAAGCATTGGTCTCGTCGCACAGGCACTGTACCACCATACCCGAGTTATCTGCAAGCTTCGATGGACACAGTGGGAATTTTCTCTTTGACAGATGGGTCAAGGTGGGTTCTGTATCCCATTGTGTGAGGGAGGACAGAGGTAGGGGCTGAGGATGTGTTCTGTAACTCCTGCATGAAGGCAGTGGAGGTAAGTGTGTTGGGATGGCAATGGGAATGATGGAGGGGCTGAGGTGTGTGTGGGAGTGAGGGAAAGCCTGGGGGTAAGGGTGAGGCAGGGGCTCGGGTGTGGTTGCGAGTGAGGGAGCAACTGGGGTGTGGGTGTGGGAGGGGGTGGGGTGGAGGTCAAGGAGGGGGTGGGAGTGAGGGAACAGCGGGCTGAGGGTGAGGGAGTGACTGGGATGTGAGTGAAGGAGGGGGTGGGGTTAGTGAACGGCGGGGAGGTGAGGGTGGTTGAGGGTGAGATGGGGTGAATGAGAAACTGGGGTGGGGGTATGGGTGCGATCGGGGTGAGGAGGTGAGTGATGGTGGGGGTAGGACGAGGGAGGGCCGGGGTAAGTCAGGGAGGAATTGGGGCATGGGCGAGGGAGGGGCTGGCAAGGGGGTGAGGGAGGGGCTGGTGTGAGGGTATGAGTGAGGTACCCTCAATAATGATGCTTAGAGATTAAACTGTAAAGAAGGCTTTATTAGGCTAATAACTATGCTACAGATTTGGACGAGAGCTGACTGCTATACAGACCATGAGGCAGGCCTTTATGTATGGCTCCCAGATGGGCGGAGCCAGAGGCGGAGTCCCCAGGGTTCCAAGCCTGGTCTTAAAGGGGGCATCACCTTACATGATGATAAGGCAGTAACCGTTCATCACATTCACCCCCTGTTTAAAAAGGAGTCCGGCGGGGGTGAAGTGCCATCATAGGTCCATCCGTCTCAGCGGCCGGATCGTCCTCCTTGATCTCCTCAGTTCGGGCGGTGGTGCGGCGGGCACGGACGTCCCGGTTGAGGGCACATCCGGGAGCACGGCGGTCGGAGCTTCGGTCCGGGTCGGGGCAGAGGAACTAGGCAGGGCCGGGGGTAGCGGAGCCGGCACCGGCGGGGTGTGTAAAGGGGGGGCGCACGGTAGGAGCTCACCAACGGGTGGTAGGGCTGGAAGGGGGTGTGTTGTAGGGGGCGACGGGTCCTGCAGGGGAGCAGCGCGGGAAGGGGCGTCTGTGGTGGAGGATCCAGCGGGCGCCAGATCCCGGAGGGAAACCGTATCTTGCCTGCCGTCGGAGTACTCCACGTAGGCGTAACTGGGGTTGGCATGGAGCAGTCGGACCTTTTCAACTAGGGGGTCCGTTTTATGGCTCCTCGCGTGCCTCCGGAGAAGAACAGGTCCCGGAGCCGTCAGCCAAGGTGGAAGCGAGATCCCGGAGGTAGACTTCCTGGGGAAGAGAAACAATCGCTCATGAGGGGTCTCATTTGTGGCCGTGCAGAGGAGTGACCTAATGGAGTGTAGGGCATCGGGTAGGACCTCCTGCCAGCGGGTGGTTGGGAGATTTCTCGACCGCAGGGCCAGAAGGACAGCCTTCCACACGGTCGCGTTCTCCCTCTCCACCTGCCCGTTTCCCCGTGGGTTATAGCTGGTCGTTCTGCTCAAGGCGATGCCTTTGCTGAGCAGATACTGACGCAGTTCATCGCTCATGAACGATGTACCCCGGTCGCTGTGGATATAAGCAGGGAAACCGAACAGGGTGAAGATGCTGTGCAGTGCCTTAATCACCGTGGCTGAGGTCATGTCGGTGCAGGGAATGGCGAATGGGAAACGGGAGAACTCATCGATCACGGTGAGGAAATAGGCATAACGGTTGGTGGACGGGAGGGGCCCCTTGAAATCCACGCTCAGTCGCTCAAAGGGGCCCGAGGCCTTCACGAGCCGAACCTTGTCTGGCCGATAGAAGTGCGGTTTGCACTCCGCACAGACCTGGCAGGCCCTGACCATGGCCTTGACCTCCTTGGTTGAGTAAGGTAGGTTGCGGGACTTGATGAAATGGACGAGCCGGGTAACCCCCGGGTGGCAGAGGTCATTGTGGATGGCTTGCAGGCGGTCCTCCTGCACGTTGGCGCATGTGCCGCGGGACAGGGCATCTGGGGGCTCGTTGAGCTCCCCTGGACGATACTTGATATCGTACGAGTAGGTGGAGAGTTCGATCCTCCACCTCAAAATTTTATCGTTTTTTATTTTGCCCCGTTGCGTGTTATCGAACATATAGGCGACCGACCGTTGGTCGGTGACGAGGGTAAACCTCCTACCGGCGAGGTAGTGTCTCCAGCACCGCACAGCCTCCACAATGGCTTGTGCCTCCTTTTCGACTGCAGAGTGTCGAATCTCAGAGGCGGTGAGGGTTCGGGAGAAGAACGCTACTGGTCTGCCTCCTTGATTGAGGGTAGCAGCCAGGGCGATGTCTGATGCATCGCTCTCTACCTGGAAAGGGATGGTTTCGTCCACCGCGTGCATGGCGGCCTTGATGATGTCGGCCTTGATGCGGTTGAAGGCCAATTGAGCCTCAGCCGAGAGGGGAAAAGTGGTGGTCTTTAGGAGTGGGCGGGCTTTGTCCGCATACTTGGGGACCCACTGGGCGTAATAGGAGAAAAGCCCCAAGCACCGTTTGAGGGCCTTGAGGCTGCGGGGGAGAGGGAGTTCCTTAAGGGGGCGCATGCGGTCGGGGTCGGGACCTAGGACCCCGTCTTCCACGACATAGCCGAGGATGGCCAGCCGGGTGGTGTGGAAAACGCATTTGCCCTCGTTATAGGTCAGGTTAAGGGCTCGGGCGATCTGGAGGAACTTTTTGAGGTTAGCGTCATGGTCCTGCTGATCATGGCCGCAGATGGTGACATTGTCCAAGTACGGGTATGTAACCCGCAAACCGTGCTGGTCCGCCATTTGGTCCATCGCCCTTTGAACCATTTGTGACACCAAAGGGGACCCTGAGGAAGTGGAAGAGCCGGCCGGCTGCTTCGAAGGCAGTATAGAGGCGGTCTTTTGGTCGGATGGGGAGCTGGTGGTAGGCAGATTTGAGGTCGACCGTGGAAAAGACTCGGTATTGGGCGATCCGATGCGAGGAAGGGGGTACGCATCAAGCTGTGTGAATCGGTTTATGGTCTGGCTATAATCCACGACCATCCGTTTCTTCTCCCCGGACCGGACTACCACCACTTGCGCTCTCCAAGGGCTGTTGCTAGCCTCGATGACCCCCTCTCCCAGTAAACGCTGGACTTCTGACTTGATAAAAGCCATATCTTGGGCACTGTAGCGCCGGCTCCTGGTGGCGACGGGCTTACAGTCGGGAGTGAGGTTAGCGAATAGCGAGGGGGGTGCGACTTTCAGTGTCGCAAGGCAGCACACCGTGAGGGGGGGCAAGGGTCCACCGAACTTCAGTGTCAGGCTTCGGTGGCTGCACTGGAAATCCAGTCCGAGCAGCAGGGGGGCACAGAGGTGAGGGAGGATATAAAATTTGAAACGGGTGTATTTGGCACCCTGGATCGAGAGATCCGCAATACAGTACCCCGTGATTTGTACCGAGTGGGACCCAGATGCGAGGGCTATGGTTTGGGATGTGGGATGGGTGTGTAGGGAGCAGCGCCTTACCGTTTCAGGGTGGATAAAGCTCTCCGTGCTCCCGGAGTCGAAGAGGCATGCAGTGTCGTGCCCGTTGACCTGGACCTGCATCATGGAGTTCTGCAGGTGTTTTGGCCGAGTTTGATCGAGGGTGATCGCACACAGTCGCGGGTAGTCGGAGTCGTAAAATGGCCGCTGCCGTTGGTCGCACGTGTCGGGTCGAGAAGATGGCCGCCGACCAGATGGCCGCTCCCATGATTCGCACGAGGCTGATGACGCGTCAGAAGAGGACGTGTCGGGTCGGTGCGCAGCAGCATTGCGAGGCCTGCGGGCCTGAGAGCCTGATTTTCGGGCCGGCTGTTCTTTGTTTTTCTGGTCCCTGGGTCTGGCCAGGCAGACCCTCGCAAAGTGCCCTTTCTTCCCGCAGTCGCTGCAGATCGCGGAACGGGCTGGGCAGCATGGGCGTGGGTGCTGGCCCTGCCCGCAGAAGTAGCAAGGTGTGCCCCCATGGTGAGCGGGTCGCTGCGTGGCGCAGGCCTGTAATACGGGCGAGTCTGAGGAAGTCCGGGGGGGCTGGCAGAGTCCGCGGGGTACGTACCCAAGTTATGTCGGGCCACCTCCAGCGAGGAGGCAAGCGTTAGCGTCTCCTGGAGGTCTTTTGCCCCGTTTGCGAGCAGTCGCTGCCGGATGTAGGTCGAGCGGATGCCGGACACGAAAGAATCTCTGATGTGCAGGTTCATATGGACTTCCCCTGTCACTTCCTGATGGTCTCAGTCCCTGGCCAGCGCGGTGAGTTTCTCAACAAACTCGTCGAGCGATTCCCCCGAGCACTGCCGGCAGATAGAGAGCAGATGCCGGGCGTGCACCTCATTGATGGGTTTGACAAACCGCTTGCGGAGCAACTCAATCGCTTCCTCATAAATCGTCGCCTTTTCGAGCGTGGCGGAGATTCTGTGACTCACCCGGGCGTGGAGTAGACGCAGCTTGCGTGGCCCCAGGATGGGAGTCTCTGCGGAGTCCAGGTAGGCCTCAAAGAACCGCAGCCAGTATTTAAAAATTTCCTTTGCCTCCGGCGTTCGTGCTTCCAGATTGAGCTTCTCTGGTTTTAGGCCTGCGTCCATCCTGTATCTAGTTTAGCCTAATAAATTGAGGTACCCTCAATAATGATGCTTAGAGATTAAACTGTAAAGAAGGCTTTATTAGGCTAATAACTATGCTACAGATTTGGACGAGAGCTGACTGCTATACAGACCATGAGGCAGGCCTTTATGTATGGCTCCCAGATGGGCGGAGCCAGAGGCGGAGTCCCCAGGGTTCCAAGCCTGGTCTTAAAGGGGACATCACCTTACATGATTGTAAGGCAGTAACCATTCATCACAATGAGTGAGGGAGGAACTGGCGTGGGGGTGAGGGAGCGGCTGGTGTGAGGGTGTGAGTGAGGGAGGGGGGTGGGGTTGGCCTCTAAACTTCGCTGTCTGCCCTGTAACTGATGGTGAGCAATCCCCAGGGTTAACTGTGTGTCGCTCTGATAGTTCCAAAAAGATGCTCCCACCAGCTGGGGAGGGAGAAAAGTCAAATTTGCTTCAGTTTCTTGGACGTGCTTCAATTAAAGGGGTAACTCTCACATCTGGATTGGGAAATCGCACTTCAAATAATAAGAACAGACATACATTTATATAGTACCTTCCACAACCTCATGATATCCTGAAGCATTTTAGGGCCAATGAATTCCTCCTGAAGTGTGTTACTGTCGTAATGTAGGAATATGGCCTCCAATTTGCACCGATTAGCTCCCACACAGAACAATGAAATAAATGATTAGGTCATATTTTTGGATTGGATTGTATTGGATTTGTTTATTGTCACGTGTACCGAGGTACAGTGAAAAGTATTTTTCTGGGAGCAGCTCAACAGGTCATTAAGTACATGAGAAGAAAAGGGAATAAATAAAATGCATAATAGGGCAACACAAGGTATACAATGTAACTATATAAGCACCGGCACTGGTGTTGTTTGAGGGATAAATATTGGCGAGTCACGGGGTGAACACACCTATTCCTCTTACGATAGTGCTGTGGGATCTCCACATCATCTAAGGTCTCAGTTTAGTGTCTCATCTGAATGACTAGTCAACTGGTTCACAAGGTCACAGGAGAGAAATTGATATTGAAGGCTGTTTTACTCAGCTTCGCTCATCATACCATTTCATCAACCCCATCGTAGACATCCAATTGTTATTTAAATCAGCCAAGGGTTTTTGCCCCCATTACTGTCCCTGGAGGCTGTTCCATAGAATCATATTGTGTCTTGTGCCAGGGAGAACTTTCTGATCAATCCCAAATTTTCAAGGCATTAATTAATTTGGGACACAGCCATGACTCAGTTGGTAATACTCTTGCCAATGAGTCAGACGGTCATGGGTATCAGAGACTTGAACACAAAATCAATGCTGAAATTCTGGCTGCAATAATGAGGTAGTGCTGCCCTGTCTTTTGGCTGAAAAATAAACATTCAGTTGGATATCCGATTGCACCATTTCAAAGAGGAGCAGAGGAGTTGTCACTGGTTTCCCGGCCAATAACTTGCCCTCAACCAAAATCACTAAGACAGATTATTTGGTCATTAATTCCATAGCTCTCAGTGTGAAGCTCTTGTGTACAAATTGGCTGATGGATTTTGGTATAAAAAAGGCTGCACGGTGGCACAATGGTTAGTACCGCTGCCTCACAACACCAGGGACCCAGTTCTACTCTGACCTTGGGTAACTGTCTGTGCGGAGTCTGCACGTTCTCCTCGTGTCTGCGTGGGTTCCTCCGGGTGCTCTGGTTTCCTCCCACAGTCCAAAGATATGCAGGTTAGGTGGGTTGGCCATGCTAATTTGCCCTTTGGTGTACAAAGGTTAAGTGAGGCTATGGGGATGGGAAGGGGGGGTGGGCCTGGGTAGGGTGCTCTTTCAGAGGATTGTTGCAGACTCGATGGGCCGAATGGCCTCCTTCTGCACTGTAGGTATTTTACGATTAGAAGTACCTTCAAAGGGACTTCATTGACTGTAAAATGCCCTGTAACACCCAGAAATGCCAGACCTTTCCATGAATCCTGTCCTGTGGATTTAGATTGGTTCAACAGACTGATACTGTTTGCTATCTCATTTACCTCTATGAGGTCCTCACTCAGTTGACTCTTTTCAAGCATCAATATCGCAGGATTTCCCTTCCTCTTATCTCCAACCTCAGGTTTGGGATCAGCCTTTCCTTGGGAACTTGAACACTGGTGTGTAAAATAAAGGAAAATCCTAAGATTTTCTTGCAGGACGGTAGCATAGTGGTTAGCATAATTGCTTCACAGCTCCAGGGTCCCAGGTTCGATTCCCAGCTTGGGTCACTGTCTTTGTGGAGTCTGCATATACTCCCCGTGTGTGCGTGGGTTTCCTCCGGGTGCTCCGGTTTCCTCCCACAATCCAAAGGTGTGCAGGTTAGGTGGATTGGCCATGATAAATTGCCCTTAGTGTCCAAAATTACCCTTAGTGTTGGGTGGGGTTACTGGGTTATGGGGATAGGGTGGGGGCTTGGGTAAGGTGCTCTTTCCTAGAGCCGGTGCAGACTCGATGGGCCAAATGGCCTCCTTCTGCACTGTGGATTCTATGAAGATGTTTTATAAGTATATAAAGGGCAAGAGGGACCAGGGAAGACGTAGGGCCCATTAAGGCCAAAATGGTAATCAGTGTGTGGAGCCGAAAGACATAAGTGAGGTATTAAATGAGTATTTTGCGTCTGTGTTCACTATGGAGAAGGATAATGTAGGTATAGAAAGCAGGAAGGGGGACTCTGATATAACTGAACAGATTAGCATTGAGAGGGAGGAGGTGTTAGTGGTTTTAGTGAGTTTAAAAGTATATAAATCCCCAGGCCCAGATGAGATATATCCCAGGCTGCTGGGTGATGCAAGAGAGGAAATTACAGGAGTGATGCACGATCAATGACCACTAAAACAAGGTTGTAGTCCAACTGAAGGCTTTAATAAGCTAGATGTTTCCCCCAGCAGCTCAGGTAAGAATGAAGGCTGCTGGGGCGGCACGGGTTATTATACCCCGCCTATCAGGGCGCAACTATCATACATCCTAACCAATAGAAAGCATACAGTTTCCACCAATGGTGCTTTAGCCTATCAGGTACCGTAATACCTATAATACCACATTCACCCCCTGTTAAAAAAGAGTCCGGGGTGTGGTGGCCTGAAACTACAAAACATGGCAACATGGTATAATTAGTTATGGAGGTACAGTAATACCTGCATACAGTGTTTAGTAACTCTTTACAATTCTGATAGCTATATACATTTGATGGTTTATATTTCCAGAATACAATTAAAATGAAGCAATCAGTCGATCGGGGGCCCTAGTCGTCCTCTGCGATCGTCGGAGCTTCGGTGGTGACTCCGGTGGAGACTCGGGCGTCTGTGACTCCGGGAGCATGGCTTTGATCCCCATGGCAGCTTCGGCACCCCTAGACGGCGCTGGTGGGCAAAACGGTTGACCTGGAAAGGGTGCGCCTGCGGGGGGCGTCGGTGGGTGGGGGGGCCTAAACGTGGGCGGCGGAAGGACCAATCCTCCTGTAAGGTGCTGCGGTGGAGGGGAGGGTGGGACTGGCGGCTGGAATGTGCATGGGGTTCCGGCGGGCGCCAGGTCCCGTAGGGAGACCGTATCTTGTCAGCCGTCGGGGTACGCCACGTAGGCGTACTGGGGGTTAGCATGGAACAGATGGACCCTCTCGACCAACGGGTCCGACTTGTGCGCCCACACGGGTTTTCGGAGTAGGATAGGTCCGGGTGCTGCCAGCCAGGTTGGGAGTGAGGTCCCAGAGGAGGACTTCCTGGGGAAGACAAGGAGACGTTCGTGAGGTGCCTGATTGGTGGTCGTACAAAGCAGTGAGCGGATGGAGTGGAGGGCACGGGAGGACTTCTTGCCAGCGGGAGACTGGGAGGTTCCTGTACCGTAGGGCCAGTAGGACGGTCTTCCAGACCGTTCCGTTCTCCCTCTCTATCTGTCCGTTACCCCGGGGGTTGTAACTGGTCGTCCTGCTCGAGGTGATGCCCTTGCTGAGCAGGAATTGACGCAGTTCGTCGCTCATAAAGGAGGACCCCCTATCACTGTGTATGTAAGCGGGGAACCCGAACAGTGCAAAGATGCTATGGAGGGCCTTGATGACGGTGGTTGCAGTCATGTCGGGACAGGGGATGGCGAATGGGAACCGGGAGTACTCGTCAATCACGTTCAGGAAGTACGTGTTGCGGTCGGTGGAGGGGAGAGGGCCTTTGAAGTCCATGCTGAGGCGTTCAAAGGGACGGGAAGCCTTTATCAGGTGCGCTTTCTCTGGTCGGTAAGTGCGGTTTGCACTCCGCGCAGATTTGGCAGTCCCTGGTTGCTGTCCTGACCTCCTCGATGGAGTAGGGCAGGTTGCGGGTCTTGACAAAATGGAAAAAGCGAGTGACCCCCGGGTGGCAGAGGTCGCCGTGGAGGACTCGGAGGCGGTCCACTCATGCGGTGGCACATGTGCCGCGGGACAGGGCGCCAGGAGGCTCGTTTAGCTTCCCGGGACGATACAAGATCTCGTAGTTGTAGGTGGAGAGTTCGATCCTCCACCGCAAGATCTTGTCGGTTTTTTATCGTGCCCCGCTGTGCATTACCAAACATGAAAGCAACCGACCGTTATTCAGTGAGGAGAGTGAGTCTCCTGCCGGCCAGGTAATGCCCCCAATGTCGCACAGCTTCTACTATGGCCTAGGCCTCCTTTTCGACTGAGAAATGGCGGATTTCGGAAGCATGGAGGGTACGAGAGAAGAAGGCCACGGGTCTGCCCGCTTGGTTGAGGGTGGCCGCCAAACCTATGTCGGACGCATCGCTCTCAACCTGGAAGGGGAGGGACTCGTCGATGGCGTGCATCGTGGCCTTTGCAATGTCTGCTTTGATGCGGCTGAAGGCCTGGCGGGTCTCTATCGACAGGGGAAAAACTGTGGATTGGATCAGGGGACGGGCCTTGTCCGCGTAGTTGGGGACCCACTGGGCATAGTAGCTAAAAAACCCGAGGCAACGTTTCAGGGCCTTGGAGCAGTGAGGGAGGGGGAACTCCATAAGGGGGGCGCATGCGTTCAGGGTCGGGGCCTATAATTCCATTTCGCACTACGTAGCCGAGGATGGCTAGACGGTCGGTGCTAAACACACATTTATCCTTGTTGTATGTAAGGTTAAGGATTTTAGAGGTCTGGAGAAATATTTGGAGGTTGGTGTCGTGGTCCTGCTGGTCATGGCCGCAGATGGTGACATTATCGAGAAACAGGAATGTTGCCCGTAACCCGTACCGGTCAATCATTCAGTCCATCTCGCGCTGGAAGACCGAGACCCCGTTGGTGACACCGAAGGGAACCCTTAAGAAGCGGTAGAGCCTCCCATCTGCCTTGAAGGCAGTGTATTTGCGTTCACTAGTACGGATGGGGAGCTGGTGGTAGGCGGACTTGATCCACCGTGGAGAAGACCTTATAATGCCCGATCCTGTTTACCAGGTCGGATATGCGGGGAGAGGGTACGCGTCCAGCTGCGTAAACCTGTTGATGGTCTGACTGTAGTCGATGACCATCCTATGCTTCTCCCCGGTCTATACCACCACTACTTGAGCTCTCCAGGGGTTGTTACTGGCTTCAATGACCCCTTCCCTCAGTAGCCTTTGGACCTCTGACCTAATAAAGGTCCTGTCCTGGGCACTGTAGCGTCTGCTCCTGGTGGCGACGGGTTTGCATCCGGGGTGAGGTTCGTAAACAGGGAAGGCGGGTGGACCTTAAGGGTCGCGAGGCCGCAGACAGTAAGGGGGGGGTATAGGGCCGCCGAATTGGAAGGTCAGACTTTGAAGGTTACACTGGAAGTCTAAACCCAGGAGTGTAGCCGCACAGAGGTGGGTAAGGACGTAGAGACGGAAATTTTTGAACTCCCTTCCCTGGACTGTGAGGTTTGCTACACAAAACCCCTTTATCTTCACTGAGAGTGAACCAGAGGCCAGGGAGATTTTTTGATTGATGGGGTGGATGAGGAGAGAACAGCGCCTTACCGTGTCAGGGTGTATGAAGCTCTCCATGCTCCCAGAGTCGATTAGGCAGGACTTCTCGTGCCTGTTGACGAATATGATCATTGTAGCAGCTGAGAGTGTTCGAGGCCGAGACTGATGCAGAGTCACCGAGGCTAATCGCAGCAGTTGAGAGTTCTCTTCGGGCAATGCATGGTCAGCCGAGCTGGGGTCCTTGGGGTTCATCCAAGATGGCGTCTCC
This sequence comes from Scyliorhinus torazame, assembly GCF_047496885.1. Classification (NCBI taxonomy): domain Eukaryota; kingdom Metazoa; phylum Chordata; class Chondrichthyes; order Carcharhiniformes; family Scyliorhinidae; genus Scyliorhinus; species Scyliorhinus torazame. The sequence goes on from NC_092727.1 coordinate 67,947,386, forward strand.
CATTGGTCGCACATGGCTGGGGGTGCACAAAATGCGGCGCCCATCCCTCCAACGTGGCGTCCGCGGAACAAGATGGCGGCGCCCGGGGTCCGCACGTGGCCCTGGAATATGAAGATGGTGGCGACCGCTGGGTGCACGGGGCCCGTGGAGAAATTAGTGGTTGTGGTCCGCATTCGCCGCCGGAGACCGCGGCAACCGCCCGGGCCTGGCATACCCCCACAAAATGGCCCTTTTTGCTGCATCCCTTGCAGGTGGATGCGCGGGCCGGGCAGCACTGGCGAGGGTGCTTGGCCTGCCCGCAAAAGTAGCAGCGGGGCCTCTCGGGGTTGCGAGGCTGCCTTGCAGCGCAGGCCTGTGGGGAAATGGGGGAAGTCTCGGGGTTGGCCGCGTAGGGGTTCCACGCTACCCGGGGGCTGCTACGCGGTTGGGAACGTAAGTGCGGGCGTTCTTGGAGGCCACATCCAGGGAGCCTGCAAGGGCCCGTGCCTCCCTGAGACCCAGGGTGTCCTTTTCTAACAGGCGCTGGCGGATTGATGATGATAGCATACCTGCCACGAAAGCGTCCCGGACTAAGAGTTCCGTGTGTTCGCTCGCCGAAACTTGCGGGCAGCCGCTGCTTCTGCCCAACACCAGGAGTGTGCGGTAGAATTCCTCCAGCGATTCCCCAGGGGTTTGTCCCCTTGTTGCAAGCAGGTGCCGGGCGTAGACCTGGTTTACCGGGCGAATATAGTGTCCTTCTAGCAGCTCGATTGCTGCATCGAAGTCTTCCGCTTCCTCGATGAGGGTGTAAATCTCCAGGCTCACCCTTGACTGCAGGACGTGCAGTTTCTGCGGGATACCCTTTAAAGCACGCCAACCAGTGCTTGAAGATTGCCGCTGAGTTTGCCGCGTGGGGGCTGAGTTGCAGACACTCGGCTTGATTCGGAGCTCCATCCTTTCTTCTTAAAACAATTAGCTTATTAAATTGATGCACGATCAATGACCACTAAAGTGAGGTTGTAGTCCAACTGAAGGCTTTAATAAGCTAGATGTTTCCCCCAGCAGCTCGGGTACAGAATGAAGGCTGCTGGGGCGGCACGGGTTCTTATACCCCGCCTATCAGGGTGGAGCTATCATACATTCTAACCAATAGAAAGCATACAGTTTCCACCAATGGTGCTTTAGCCTATCAGGTACCGTAATACCTATACCACAAGGAGCTCAGACGTTAACTTTCAAATCCTCTCTGGCAACAGGAGAGGGTCCAGAGGACTGGAGGACAGCTAATGTGGTTCCATTGTTCAAGAAGGGAAGTAGGGAAAAAACTAATTACAGGCCAGCGAGTCTAACATCAGTGGGAGGAAAATTATTGCAAACAATTCTGAGGGACAGAATTAATCTCTACTTGGAGAGACAAGAATTAATCAAGGATAGTCAGCATCACATTGTCTTGGGGAGATCAAGTCAAATGTAATTGATTTTTTTGAGGCGGTGGCTATGTGTGCAGATGAAGGTAGTGCAGTTGATGTAATCTACATGGTCTTCAGTAAGGCTTTTGACAAGGTCCCGCATGGGAGACTGTTCAAGAATGTACGAGCCCATGGGACCCAGGGCAATTTGGATCCGTGATTAGCTTAGTGGCAGGAGGCAGGGGGTAAAGGTTGTTTTTGTGACTGGAAGCCTGTGTCCGGTGCTGTACAGCAGTGATTGGTGCTGGGTCCCTTGCTGTTTGTAGTGTATATTAATGATCTAGATGTGAATGTGGGGACTATGATCAGTAGGTTTGCAGGTGTTACAAAAATTGCTGGTGTGGTAAATAGCGAGGAAGAAAGCCTTAGATTACAGGATGATATAGATGGCCTCTTCCGATGGGCAGATCAATGGCAATTGGAAAGTGTGAGGTGATGGATTTTGGGAGGACTAACAAAGCCAGGGAATACACAATGAATAGCAGGACGCTGGGAAGTACAGAGGACCAGAGGGACCTTGGGGTGCATTCCATAGGTGCCTGAAGGCAGCAGGACAGGTAGATAAGGTGGTTAAGATATTTGCCTTTATTAGCCGAGGCATAGAATATAAGAGCAGGGAGGACGTGATGGAGTTGTATAAAACAGTGGTTAGACTACAGCTAGAGTATTGTGTGCAGTTCTGGTCGCCACATTATAGGAAGGATGTGATTGCACTTGAGAGGGTGTAGAGGAGATTCACCAGCATGTTGTCTGGGCTGGAGAGTTTCAGCTATGAAGAGAGGCTGGGTAGGCTGGGGGTGTTTTCCATAGAGGAGAGAAGGCTGAGGGGGGACCTGATTGAGGTGTATAAAATTATGAGGGACATAGATAAGAAGATACTTTCTCCTTAGTAGAGAGATCAATAACCAAGAGGTGCCCATCTAAGGTACAGGTCAGCCGATTTAATGGAGATATGAGGAAAAGTCTTTCCACCAGGGATGGTGGGGATCTGGACATTACTGCCTGAAAGGGTGGTAGAGGCGCGAACTTCTTGAGTATTTAGATGAGCATTTGAAATGGCGTAGCATACAAGGCATGGAGAGCGGGAAAATGGGATTAGAATAAGTAGGTACTTGATGGCCGGATGGGCTGAAGGGTCTCTCGCACACTCAATCCTGCACACCGTCCCAGCAGGGTCGCTCCTACTCAGGGCTTTTCCTTGTCCAGTAACCTAGAGCCAATAGTGCTGAGTGCTGAATAGAATAAAACAGGATTGCTTCCTTTTCTTCCTGTTTTGGAAAATTGAGGAACTGTGAAGATTCCAGAAGGATGTCGTTTAAAAAGGTGTCCCTGGGATGTGGCCATGCTGACTTAATGGCCATTTGTAATGTGGGGCCGGGAAGGACCTGTCCAGACCAGGAAGTGTCTGTAACGGGGATCCCAGCACATGGCTTCTGAATTTTAAAATTCTCACCCATGCTCTCAAATCCCTCACTTTTACAACAATCCGCCAGGTTTCCTGCTATTTCTGGTTCCAGTCCACACCTAGTCACATTCACTGTTTGCCCTCTCAATGGCTCACTATCAGAGTCTCTCTCTGTCTGCCTGTGACTCCGGCTCAGATCTCTCCCCCCGAGCTGACACTCAGCTCTCAGTCCCGGGTAAGTGTCTCTCTGACATGCCTCTGGACTTCATCCTGCAAACTCAGAGGTGGCCTCCCGAACAGGAGGCAGGGGAGCCGGCAAGAGGCGAGGGGAGGGTCCCGGGCTGAGAGAGAGGGAGCAGGCAGGCGGGGAGTCAGCATCTCCAGGGTCCGGCCCCGCGGGGGGAGCAGCTATTTACACATCATGTCCATTTCGGAGTGAGTGCTTGCTAAGGGGAATACATTTTTTTTAAATTTACTGTTGGCGGTTTCCAGCTGAATCCGGTCGGAGTGAGGACAGAGTGACTGTTGGGTAAGTCGTTAAGATTTAAATTGTTTGCGCGGGCCCATAACAGCTGATTGCTGTTATCGTGCGGGGTGCAGTGGTTGCTGAGTGAGTGCTTGCTAAGGGGAGTAAATTTTTTTAAAACTTACTGTTGGCGGTTTCCAGCTGAATCCGGTCGGAGTGAGGACTGTGGTAGTTACCACTGATGTATATATTGTATATATAGGATGCTGATATAGGTGCTTTACGGTAAGGCCCCTGTGCTACAGGTACAGGGGTAGTTCCCTGCCTGCTGGCTCCGTCCAGTTGGCGGAGTATAAAATGTGTGCTCCCAGTACAGCAGCCATTTTGTCAGCTGCTGTAGGAGGCCCACATCTCAGTGTAATAAAGCCTCGATTACATCCTACTCTCGTCTTTGTGTAATTGATCGTGCATCAATTTATTACACTAAGTTTTCAGAAGATGGATCTCCGCATCAAGCCGGATCGCCTGCAGCTGTATCCGCAAGTAGACAACGGCAAAAAGGACTTTCAACATTGGCTAGCCTGTTTTGAAGCGTACATCGGGTCTGCTCCAGACAAAATTCCAGAAGCACAGAAGCTCCAGATCCTTTACACGCGGCTGAGCTCCAACGTCTTTCCACTTGTCCAGGATGCGCAGACGTACACAGAAGCCATGGCGCGACTGAAGGAAAACTACGCTCAGCGGACTAACACACTCTACGCCAGGCTCCTCCTTTCCACGCGGCATCAACTTCCCAGTGAGTCGGTGGACGATTTCTGGCGCGCCCTGCTCCCCCTAGTTAGGGACTGTGACTGTCAGGCCGTTTCGGCCACGGAACACTCGAATTTGCGAATGAGAGACGCATTTGTTACGGGCATAGGGTCTGACTAGATCCTCCAGCGCCTCTTAGAGGGGGCCACGCTCGACCGCGCGGCGACCAAAAAACTAGTGCTCTCACTTACGATCGCATCACGCAACATTCAGGTCTATGCCCCTGAACGCATGGCCCACCGCCCCTGTGCATCGTGGACTCCGCATACGGCCGCCCCATCATGGACCCCATCAGCGACAGTCCTCAGCCAATCCCACGCCTGTGCCGCGCGGCAGCCAACCAACCCCGGGGGGCCCAAATGCTACTTCTGTGGGCAGTCAAAACACCCCCGACAGCGCTGCCCGGTGCGGAGCGCCCTCTGCAAGGCCTGTGGCAAGAAGGGACATTTCGCTGCAGTGTGCCAGGCCCGCTCAATTGCCGCTATTGTCCCGGCACCCCCCACGTGCAGCCAGTGGCCGCCGCTATCTTCCCCTCCGAGGACCATGTGCGGCCAGTGGATGCCGCCATCTTGCCCAACTCGCAGTACGTGCGGCCCATGGGCGCCGCCATCTTGTTACTCCCAGGACCAACGGGTGCCGTCATCTTGCTTCCCCCACGACACATGCGGGCCGTGGGCGCCGCCATCTTACCCAACTCAGGACCCATGCCCGTCGGGCACCTCATCGCCTGCAACCGCCAACGACCAGCCGCGCCTTGCCTCGGTCCCGATTGACCAGTCTAGACAACACAACCTCGCGACTGCTTCAACCAAAGCGAAGGTCACTGGGACGAGATCTCCTGCCTGCTGGACTCCGGGAGCAATGAGAGCTTCATTCACCCCGATACAGTAAGGCGCTGCTCCCTCGCGGTACACGCCGCTAACCATAGAATCTCCCTGGCCTCCGGGTCCCACTCCATGGCGATCCGGGGGTACTGCATCACTGCTCTCACTGTCCAGGGCGTGGGGTTCAGCGGCTTCCGCATCTACCTCCTCCCCAAACTCTGCGCGGCCTGGACTTGCATGCAACCTCCAGAGCCTAACCCTGAAATTCAGCGGGCCCCTACCACCCCTTACTGTGTGCGGCCTTGCGACCCTTAAGGTCGACCCACCTTCCCTTTTTGCAAACCTAACCCCGGATTGCAAACCCGTCGCCACCAGGAGCAGACGGTACAGCGCCCAGGACAGGACCTTCATCAGGTCTGAGGTCCAGCGATTGCTTCGGGAAGGCATCATCGATAGCCCCAGTGGTAGTGGTCAAAACTGGGGAGAAAAAATAGGATGGTTGTTGTCTACAGCCAGACCATCAATCAGTACACGCAGCTCGATGCGTACCCCCTCCCACGCATATCTGATATGGTCAATCAGATTGCACAGTACCGGGTCTTCTCGACAGTAGACCTGAAATCCGCCTACCACCAGCTCCCCATCCGCAAGGCGGACCTCCCATACACTGCGTTCGAGGCAGACGACCGCCTTTACCACTTTCTTAGGGCTCCCTTCGGCGTCACTAATGGGGTCTTGGTCTTCGAAAGGGAGATGGACCGAATGGTTGACCGGTACGGGCTGCGGGCCACTTTCCCGTACCTGGATAACGTCACCATCTGCGGCCACGACCAGCAGGACCATGACGCCAACCTTGCCAAATTTCTCCACACCGCCACTCTCCTCAACCTCATAACCATCCTTGGTTATGTGGTCCAGAACGGAGTTCTGGGGCCTGACCCCGATCGCATGCAGCCCCTCATGGAACTCTCCCTCCCCCATTGCCCCAAGGCCCTCAAACGTTGCCTGGGGTTCTTTTCGTATTACGCCCAGTGGGTCCCAAACCATGCAGACAAGGCCCGCCCACTCATTCAATCCACTGTTTTTCCTCTGACGGCCGAGGCTCGCCAGGCCTTTAACCGTATCAAGGCCGACATAGCCAAGGCCTTGATGCACGCGGTCGACGAGACGCCTCCCTTCCAAGTCGAGAGCGATGCATCAGACGTCGCTCTGGCCGCCACCCTCAACCAGGCAGGCAGGCCCGTGACATTCTTTTCCCGCACCCTCCATGCCTCTGAAATTCAGCACTCCTCCGTCGAAAAACAGGCCCAAGCCATCGTTGAAGCTGTGCGGCATTGGAGGCATTACCTGGCCGGCAGGAGATTCACTCTCCTCACTGACCAACGGTCGGTTGACTTCATGTTTAATAACACACAGCGGAGCAAGATCAAAAATGATAAAATCTTGAGATGGAGGATCGAGCTCTCCACCTACAATTATGAGATTTTGTATCGTCCCGGTAAGCTCAACGAGCCCCCAATGCCCTATCCCGAGGTACATGTGCCAGCGCACAAGCGGCCAACTCTGGACCCTGCACTACAACCTCTGTCACCCGGGGGTCACACGTTTTTACCATTTCATCAAGGCCCGCAACCTGCCCTACTCCATCGAGGAAGTCAGGGCGATCACCAGAGACTGCCAGGTCTGCGCGGAGTATAAACCGTACTTCTACCGGCCAGACCGTTCGCGCCTGGTGAAAACCTCCCGCCCCTTTGAATGCCTCAGCGTGGACTTCAAAGGGCCCCTCCCGTCCACCGACCGCAACACCTACTTTCTCGTGTGGTCAATGAATATTCCCGATTCCCATTTGCCGTCCCATGCCCCGACATGACGTCCGCCACCGTCATCAAAGCCCTCAACACCATCTTCGCTCTGCTTGGCTTCCCCGCCTACGTCCACAGCGACCGGGGATCCTCATTCATGAGTGATGAGCTGCGCCAGAACCTGCTCAACAGGGGCATTGCCTCGAGCAGGACAACCAGCTACAAACGGGCAGGTGGAGAGGGAGAATGGGATTGTCTGGAGGGTCGTCCAGCTGGCCCTATGGTCCAGAAATCTCCCAGCCTCCCGCTGGCAGGAGGTTCTCCCCGACACACTTCACTCCATTTGGTCGCTCCTGTGCATCGCGACTAATGAAACCCCCCATGAACGTCTCTTTGCCTTCCCTAGCTGTCCACCTCCGGCAGCCCCAGGACTTGTTCTCCTCCGTAGACACATTCGACTCCACAAGGCGGACCCGTTGGTTGAGAGGGTACAGCTACTTCACGCCAACCCGCAGTACGCCTACGTAGCGTACCCTGACGGCCGCCAAGACACAGTCTCCCTCAGGGACCTGGCACCAGCTGGTTCCAACACCCCCCCCCCCCCCGCCCCGGCGCCACCCTCCCCTCCCCCGGCACACCCCACCGCAGCCCCCGCCCCGGGACAATCCGTCCTCCCCTTGCTCACACCCGGGGATGAAGAGGATTTCGACACGCTCCCGGAGTCACCGAAGACCAAGCCGTCGCCGGAGTCGCCAGCAGCACTGCGGCGCTCTCAACGACACATCAAGGCACTGGACCGCCTGAATTTGTAATATTATCTGTACTTTTAAAACACAACTTTCTGTATAGAGTTCTCCACCACCCCCGCTGGACTCATGTTTTTTAACAGGGGGTGAATGTGGTAGTCACCACTGATATATATATAGGACGTTGATATAGGTGCTTTACGGTAAGGCCCCTGTACTACAGGTATGGGGGTAGATCCCTGCCTGCTGGTTCCGCCCAGTAGGCAGAGTATAAATATGTGTGCTCCCAGTACAGCAGCCATTTTGTCAGCTGCTGTAGGAGGCCACACATCTCAGTGTAATAAAGCCTCAATTACATCCTACTCTCATCTTTGTGTAATTGATCGTGCATCAAGGACAGAGTGACTGCTGGGTAAATAGTTAAGAGTTAAATTGTTTGCGTGGGCCCATAACAGCTGATTGCTGTCCTCGTGCGGGGCGCAGTCGTTGCTGGTTAAGTGTTTTATTTTTACCTGTATTTAAGTTGGGCGGTTCCTAAACCCGAGACACTACACTTGTAGTGTCCCCCACCCTTCCACCTCCTCTTACCTCAGGGGTTGAGTGAATATCAGGTAAGCTCTTTCTTTCTTTTTCTTGTTTTTAACCGCAAGTTATCTAGGGGGGATGGCAGGGAAGGTAGTGCAATGTTCCTCCTGCAGAATGTTTGAGGTGACGGACGCCGTCAGTGTCCCTGCTGATTTCACCTGTGGGAAGTGCACCCATCTCCAGCTCCTCAGAAACCGCGTTAGGCAACTGGAGCTGGAGGAACTTCGGATCATTCGGGAGGTAGAGGTGGTCATAGATAGTAGCTTCAGGGATGTGGTTACTCCGGAGAATAAAGATAGATGGGTGACGGTGAGAGGGGCTGGGAGGAAGCAGTCAGTGCAGGGATCCTCTGTGGTCGTTCCCCTCAGTAACAAGTATACCGCTTTGGACACTGTTGAGGGGGACGACCTACCAGGGTAAGCCACGGTGAATGGATCTCCAGCACTGATTCCATCCCTGTGGCTCAGAAGGGAAGGAGGGAGAGCAGGAGAGCAATAGTTATTGGGGACTCGGTAGTTAGAGGGACAGATAGACGGTTCTGTGGCAGCGAAAGAGACTCACGGATGGTATGTTGCCTCCCGGGTGCCAGGGTCCGTGACGTCTCGGACCGGTTTTTCAGAATCCTTAAGGGGAGGGGGAGCAGTTACAAGTCGTGGTACACATCGGTACCAATGACATAGGTAAGAGAAGGACAGGGATTTAAAACAGGAATTTAGGGAGCTAGGGTGGAAGCTGAGAGCCAGGACAAACCATGTTGTCATCTCTGGTTTGTTGCCGGTGCCACGTGCTAGCGAGTTGAGGAACGGGGAGAGAGTGCAGGTAAACACGTGGCTGCAGGGAGTGTTTCAGGTATGTGGATAATTGGAGCATATTCTGGGGAAGGTGGGACCTGTACAGACAGGACGGTTTACAGGAACCAGAGGGGCACCAATATCGTGGGACGGAATTTTGCTCTTCGGGGGGGGTTTAAACTAATTTGTCTGGGGGCTGGGAAAACGTGCTGTAGTCCAGAAGCCAGTGCTGAGAGTAGTGAGGTACTGAGGAGGGTATCAAGGTCGCAGGCGTGTACCGGTAGACAGGAAGGTGGGTTGAAGTGTGTCTACTTCAATGCAAGGAGCATCCGGAATAAGGTAGATGAACTTGGAGTGTGGATTGGTACCTGGGACTACGATGTTGTGGCCAATACGGAGACATGGTTAGACAGGGACAGAAATGGTTGTTGGCAGTTCCGGGGTATAGATGTTTCAGTAAGAGTAGGGAAGGTGGTAAAAGAGGTGGAGGAGTAGCATTGTTAATCAAGGATAATTTAACGGTTGCAGAAAGGCAGTTCGAGGGGAATCTACCGGCTGGGTTGAAGTTAGAAATAGGAAAAAAGCGGTCACGTTGTTAGGAGTTTTCTCTAGGCCCCCAAATAGTAATAGAGATGTGGAGGAAGAAATTGCAAGACAGATTATGGATAAGTGTGGAGGTCACAGGGTAGTTGTCATGGGTGACTTTAACTTTCCAAATATTGATTGGAACCTCTATAGGTCGAACAGTTCGGATGCGGCAGTTTTTGCACAGTGTGTGCAGGAGTTTCCTGACACAATATATGGATAGGGCAACAAGAGGTGGGGCCACATTGGATTTGGTACTGGGTAATGAACCGGGCCAAATGTTAGATTTGTTTGTGGGAGAGCACTTTGGAGGTAGTGACCACAATTCGGTGTCTTTCACTATTACAATGGAGTGGGATAGGGCCATATGGCAGGGCAAAGTTTATAATTGGGGGAGGGGTAATTATGATGCAATTAGGCAAGAATTCGGGAGCATAAGATGGGAACATAAACTGTCAGGAAAAGGAACAAATGAAAAGTGGAGCTTGTTCAAGGAACAAATACTGCGTGTCCTTGATAGGCATGTCCCTGTCAGGCAGGGCGGAAATGGCCGTATGAGGGAACCATGGTTCACAAAAGAGGTTGAATGTCTTGTCAAAAGGAAAAAGGAAGCGTATGTAAGGATGAGAAAACAAGGTTCAGTTGGGTCGCTTGAGGGTTACAAGGTAGCAAGGAATGAGCTGAAAAAAGGGCTTTGGAGAGCTTGGAGGGGGCATGAGAAGTCCTTGACGGGTCGGATCAAGGAAAACCCCAAGGCTTTTTACTCTTATGTGAGAAATAAAAGAAAGGGTGAGGTTAGGGCCGGTCAAGGACAGTAGTGGGAACTTGTGCATGGAGTCAGAAGAGATAGGAGAGGTGTTGAATGAATACTTTTCTTCAGTGTTCACCAAGGAGAGGGGCCATGCTTTTGAGGATGAGAGTGTGATACAGGTGGGTAGGCTAGAGGAAGTAGATATTCTGAGGAAGGATGTATTAGCAATTTTGAAAAACCTAAGGGTCGACAAGTCCCCTGGGCCAGATGGGATATATCCTAGGATTCTTTGGGAGGCAAGGGATGAGATTGCAAAGCCTTTGGCTTTGTTATTTGGGTCCTCACTGTCCACGGGGATAGTGCCAGAGGACTGGAGAGTGGCGAATGTTGTTCCTCTGTTCAAGAAAGGGAATAGGAATGACCCTGGTAATTATAGGCCAGTTAGTCTTACTTCGGTGGTCGGTAAGTTAATGGAAAAGGTCCTGAAGGATAGGATTTATGACCATTTGGAAAGATGCAGCTTAATCCGGGATAGTCAACACGGATTCGTGAAGGGTAAGTCTTGCCTCACAAATTTGATTGACTTCTTTGAGGAGGTCACTATGTGTGTAGATGAAGGTAGAGCAGTTGATGTCGTATACATGGATTTTAATAAGGCGTTTGATAAGGTTCCCCATGGTCGGCTCATGAAGAAAGTAAGGAGGTGTGGGATGGAGGGAAATCTGGCCAATTGGATAAGTAACTGGCTAACACATAGAAGAAAGAGAGTGGTGGTGGATGGAAAATGTTCAGACTGGAGACCAGTTACCAGCGGTGTACCACAGGGATCAGTGCTGGGTCCTCTGCTATTTGTGATTTTTATCAATGACTTGAAGGAGGGGGCTGAAGGTGGGTCAGTAAATTTGCTGATGACACCAAGATTGGTGGAGTAGTGGATGAGGTGGAGGGCTGTTGTAGGCTGCAAAGAGACATTGATAGGATGCAGACCTGGGCCTATAAATGGCAGATGGAGTTTAAACCTGATAAGTGCGAGGTGATTCATTTTGATAGGAAAAATTTAAATACGGATTAACGACAGGGTTCTGAGGAATGTGGAGGAACAGAGAGATCTTGGGGTTCATGTCCATAGATCTCTGAAGGTTGCCACTCAAGTGGACAGCGCCGTGAAGAAGGCCTATAGTGTGTCAGCATTTATTAACAGGTGCTTGAGTTTAAGAGCCGTGGGGTTATGCTGCAACTGTACATGACCCTGTGAGACCACATTTGGAGTATTGTGTGCAGTTCTGGTCACCTCACTATAGGAAGGATGTGGAAGCATTGGAAAGGGTGGAAAGTAGATTTACCAGGATGCTGCCTGGTTTGGAGGATAGGTCTTATGAGGAAAGGTTGAGGGAGCTAAGGCTTTTCTCTTTGAAGCAGAGGAGGATGAGAGGCGACTTAATAGAGGTTTATAAGATGATGAGGGGGATAGATAGAGTGGACGTTCAGAGACTATTTCCTCGGGTGGATGTAGCTGTTACAAGGGGGCATAACTATAAGGTTCAGGGTGGGAGACATAGGAGGGATGTCCGAGGTAGGTCCTTTACTCAGAGAGTTTTTAGGGTGTGGAATGGACTGCCTGCTGTGATAGTGGAGTCGGACACTTTAGGAACTTTCAAGCGGTTATTGGATAGGCACGTGGAGCACACCAGAATGACAGGGAGTGAGATAGCTTGATCTAGGTTTCGAACTAGGCTCGGCACAACATCGAGGGCCGAAGGGCCTGTTCTGTGCTGTACTGTTCTATATTAATATTTGTGCACAAATGCTCCTGGACCCCATGTTCCTGTGCCCCACTGTTTCTGTATCCTAATGTTCCTGAACCCCAACATGTTTGAACCCTGATGGTTTTGAACCTCAGTGTTCTATGTTCAGAACATTGTAAAGTCTGAGGAACTCGCCGTGCTGCGGGTGGAGTGAAGACACTTTGGGTTTAATTTCTGGCTTCTCGTTAAGACGTTGTTTCAATTTGGTTTTATTTGCTTCATTGATTTTATTTCAGTTGAAATGTCCTTTTAATGATAATTTGCTTAACTGATTTTAGTTCAGACTTTTGGTTTAATTTCGTTTTTCCTCGATGTAATGATAATTAAAATTCAATTTTTAATTCATTCATCGTCTTTAATAAATAATTTAAAATGCGCAGATCACCCGGGATGTGAGATTCTGCATTTGGAACCATTGAAAGTTTCTGACCCTGCTCCTCTCCACCCTGCAGCCAGTGAGTGAATCCCCCCGGGGGGAGCGCCTGCTGTTGGGGTAGCAGCTGAGAGCTGGAGTCCGAGTTCAAATCGCTGCACCGGCGGCTGGGAGCCTGCGCCGCGGGGATGGGGGAGATTGGCCGCCGTTGGCTCGGGCTCCTACTCTGCACATCTGTCCTGGACTCCGCCACTGCCCAGGTGAGTACCAAACATAAAAAACCCAACCGAAATACCGCTGTACTGATCCCAAAGTCAAACCATGTGAACCTATTCCCCACTCAAAAAGAATAACGAACAAAGAAATGTACAGCACAGGAACAGGCCCTTCGGCCCTCCAAGCCCGTGCCGACCATGCTGCCCGACTAAACTACAATCTTCTACACTTCCTGGGTCCGTATCCCTCTATTCCCATCCTATTCATGTAATTGTCAAGATGCCCCTTAAATGTCACTATCGTCCCTGCTTCCAACACCTCCTTCGGTAGCGAGTTCCAGGCACCCACTACCCTCTGTGTAAAAAAATTTGCCTCGTACATCTACTCTAAACTTTGCCCCTCTCACCGTAAACCTATGCCCCCCAGTAATTGACCCCTCTACCCTGGGGAAAAGCCTCTGACTATCCACTCTGTCTATGCCCCTCATACTTTTGTAGACCTCTATCAGGTCGCCCCTCAACCTCCGTCGTTCCAGTGAGAACAAACCGAGTTTATTCATCCGCTCCTCATAGCTAATGCCCTCCATACCAGGCAACATTCTGGTAAATCTCTTCTGCACCCTCTCTAAAGCCTCCACATCCTTCTGGTAGTGTAGCGACCAGAATTGAACACTATACTCCAAGTGTGGCCTAACTAAGTTTCTATACAGCTGCAACATGACTTGCCAATTCTTATACTCAATGCCCCGGCCAATGAAGGCAAGCATGCCATATGCCTTCTTGACTACCTTCTCCACCTGTGTTGCCCCTTTCAGTGACCTGTGGGCCTGTACACCTAGATCTCTCTGACTTTCAATACTCTTGAGTATTCTACCATTCACTGTATATTCCCTACCTGCATTAGACCTTCCAAAATGCATTACCTCACATTTGTCCGGATTAAACTCCATCTGCCATCTCTCTGCCCAAGTCTCCAAACAATCTAAATCCTGCTGTATCCTCTGACAGTCCTCATCGCTATCCGCAATTCCACTAACCTTTATGTCGTCTGCAAACTTACGAATCAGACCAGTTACATTTTCCTCCATATCATTTATATATACAACAAACAGCAAAGGTCCCAGCACTGATCCCTGCGGAACACCACTCATCACAGCCCTCCAATTAGAAAAGGGGATGGAATTCTGTGGATGGCATCTTTAGTCTGACTTCAATGTTAGAAAGAGGGATGGCATCCTATGGAGGGTATCTGCTTGGCACCATAATCAGTTCAAGTTGGAACATGCCTGTATGGAGCATGCCCGCATGGAGCGTGCCCAGATGGAGTGCACCCACATGGTGCTTACCCATATGGAGTGTGCTCAGATAGCATGGACCCACATCGAACCTGCCCAGATGGAGCGTTCCCCGATGGAGCGAGCCCACATGGAACACGTCCACATGGAGTGCGCCTGGATGCTTCACCCGATGCCTGTGTCTGTGTATTTACATTGTGTATTTTATGTTTGCCCTATTATGTATTTCTTTTCACGTATGGAATGATCTGTCTGAGCTGCACGCAGAACAATACCTTTCACTGTACACGTAACAATACACCAGTCCAGTCCAATCCAATCCACATGCATCTTCTCCATTGCTTCTATATCCTTTCTATAGTATTGAACCGTGCACTGTACTCTAAGATGTGGCCTAATCACGATTCAATATGCAGTTAACATGACCTCTTTGCTTATCAGTGCTGTTTGAGGAAATGAACCCTCGCTTGCTTTAATCAAAGCATGACACAGATGCTGGAAATGTGAAATAAAATCTGAAAGTGCTGGGAATACTCAGCAGGTCCAGCAATGTCTGGAGAGAGAAACAGAGTTAATGTTTCAAGTCCAATATAACTTCTTCAGTAAAAGAAGAGTCTACTGGACTCAAAATGTTATCTCTGTGGAAGAACAGATACAAACAGGCTTGTAACTTTAACCATAGGCACGTGGGTTATTAGTACTGACACCTGGGGAGAGAGTATGGGAATGAAACCAACAAAGACAAGGCACAACCAGCAATTACATTCCATAACCAAGATCATATAAGATTGAGACGGAGCAGGATATGAGTAGCAGATACAAAAGCACCTTATTATCCTTGGAAAGAAAGCTATTAGATACTTGGGCTTCCGACTCAGATCCTTAAGAGAAAGAAGTCAGACAAAGCTCCACAGCCACCCAGGGGAAGGACACTCACACCAACTGAGGGTAGAGGGCATAATATCCTCGATCAGAAAGAGATCCGAACAAGACCATGCGGATTGATCAAGGCACCTCAGAGACTAACCAGGACTAACTCAGAGACTCAGGAATAATATGATCAGGGATAGTCAGTAAGGAATAATATGATCAGGGATAGTCAGCATGGCTTTGTGAAGGGTAGGTCATGCCTCACAAACCTTATTGAGTTCTTTGAGAAGGTGACTGAACAGGTACACGAGGGTAGAGCAGTTGATGTGGTGTATATGGATTTCAGCAAAGCGTTTGATAAGGTTCCCCACGGTAGGCTATTGCAGAAAATACGGAGGCTGGGGATTGAGGGTGATTTAGAGATGTGGATCAGAAATTGGCTAGCTGAAAGAAGACAGAGGGTGGTGGTTGATGGGAAATGTTCAGAATGGAGTTCAGCCACAAGTGGAGTACCACAAGGATCTGTTCTGGGGCCGTTGCTGTTTGTCATTTTTATCAATGACCTAGAGGAAGGCGCAGAAGGGTGGGTGAGTAAATTTGCAGACGATACTAAAGTCGGTGGTGTTGTCGATAGTGTGGAAGGATGTAGCAGGTTACAGAGGGATATAGATAAGCTGCAGAGCTGGGCTGAGAGGTGGCAAATGGAGTTTAATGTAGAGAAGTGTGAGGTGATTCACTTTGGAAGGAATAACAGGAATGTGGAATATTTGGCTAATGGTAAAGTTCTTGAAAGTGTGGATGAGCAGAGGGATCTAGGTGTCCATGTATATAGATCCCTGAAAGTTGCCACCCAGGTTGATAGGATTGTGAAGAAGGCCTATGGAGTGTTGGCCTTTATTGGTAGAGGGATTGAGTTCCGGAGTCAGGAGGTCATGTTGCAGCTGTACAGAACTCTGGTACGGCCGCATTTGGAGTATTGCGTACAGTTCTGGTCACCGCATTATAGGAAGGACGTGGAGGCTTTGGAGCGGGTGCAGAGGAGATTTACCAGTATGTTGCCTGGTATGGAGGGAAAATCTTATGAGGAAAGGCTGATGGACTTGAGGTTGTTTTCGTTGGAGAGAAGGTTAAGAGGAGACTTAATAGAGGCATACAAAATGATCAGGGGGTTGGATAGGGTGGACAATGAGAGCCTTCTCCCGCGGATGGAAATGGCTGGCACGAGGGGACATAGCTTTAAACTGAGGGGTAATAGATATAGGACAGAGGTCAGAGGTAGGTTCTTTACGCAAAGAGTAGTGAGGCCGTGGAATGCCCTACCTGCTACAGTAGTGAACTCGCCAACATTGAGGGCATTTAAAAGTTTATTGGATAAACATATGGATGATAATGGTATAGTGTAGGTTAGATGGCTTTTGTTTCGGTGCAACATCGTGGGCCGAAGGGCCTGTACTGCGCTGTATTGTTCTATGTTCTATGTTCTATGTTCTAACCCTGTACAGTCTGAGAATTTGGGGGGAGATATAGGAGGATGTAAATATTAATTGGGATAAAGACTTGGGGAGGACAAGGTAAAAGGTTAACATCAGAAACACCAGAAACACACGATGCTGGTGTAATGATGATGTAACATCACATGATTGAGTAACTGATATCTGGAGGAGGCCAAGTTCTAACCTCAGTTCGTTATGACTGTTCTTTCATTGAAGACTAGTAAATCTTCAATGACTGTGAGGATCTTGGACTGTTCAAAGTATTGCCTAGTACTGGATTACTGGGAATACAACCTGGCCATCCTTCCAGACAATATTCTCTTATCTTGAGAGATTTGTCAGCTTGCTGCTCTGCTTGTTTCATTTCCTTCCTTTCTTTTGCTGTGTTGAGTAATTATTTGCCTCTCCCTCCCCAATGAAGTGTAAATCCTCTTGCTGGTTCACTCTGATGCTATCCATGACCATATGTCTACTGTCATTTGATATTTCCCTTGAACATACTTGGTTATGGAGTCATATCTCATTAATCTTAATCTGAGTGGCTGGAATCTGGGTGAAATCGTCCCAATTTCTTTCACGTTCAGAAGAGTGACTCGTAGTTTGTGTCAGTTTCAAATTTGAACCACAATCCCATCACATAATCTGAGGTTTTTTGAGACATGCACATTGCTGACAATGTTTCTTTTTTGATTGTGGTGTATCTTTGTTTAGTTTCTGATAATGACCTTCAGGCACAATAAAACTGGTCTACATTTGCTGTCTCTCAGTATTTGAAATAATATGCCCCCAGACATGTAGATGATCCATCTGCTGCTATTCTTTCAGTGGAGATTAATATTTGCTTAATCTTTTCAAAAGTGTTTTCACCAATGTTGACCCTGCCTCAACAGCTGTCTCAAAGGCTTACTGACCTCTGCTAAATATGGTGGGAACTTGCCGACTTGGTTGACAATCCTGGGGAATCTCTAAAGCTCAGTTTTATTCCTGGGTTGTGAACATTCTCTGATTAATGTTGAGTTTTGTGGATCAACTGTAATTCCAGTGGCTTTTACTCTGTGACCTAGAAACCTTATCATAGGTTTGGTGAACTCTCATTTTTCATTCAATGTTAGGCCTGCATCCTGGAAACCTCTCAGGACTGCTCTGACTCTGCAATCATGTTCTTCTCTCACGTATCCATTCCCAAGTGTGTCGTCCATTTGGCTCATTACTCCTTTCCTGACTTCTGGAACATGAGACATTGTTCTCATGAAAATATCTGGAGCGCACACAATTCCAAATTCTGAAACTATAATGACCGAAGAGTGTTATAAATTTGGTCAGCAATCTGGGTTCTTTGTCCAGAGGCAACTGCCAAAATGTATCATTTGCTTTCAG
Organism: Scyliorhinus torazame; assembly: GCF_047496885.1. Lineage (NCBI taxonomy): Eukaryota > Metazoa > Chordata > Chondrichthyes > Carcharhiniformes > Scyliorhinidae > Scyliorhinus > Scyliorhinus torazame. Next base: position 67,965,027 of record NC_092727.1, read on the forward strand.
TTTTATGAATAGAATACTCTTGGCTGGTTCAGCAAAATTCTCATCCACTAAGGCCATCGGGTGGATCGCATGTTCCATTGATTGGTGTAGTTAGTTGAGTTGAATCCATGCAGATTCTTATTTAGCCATCTGGCGTTGGGACTGTGGTTATTCCTGAACACCATTTTGTTGGCATGGTGACCAGTGAGATAACTCCTTGTTGTTGCACCTTCTCAATTTCATCCTTAGCTTTGTCCCAGAGTGGGTGAGGGACTTTCCTCGGTATGAAGAGGCGAATTGGTTTTGTATCAGCTGATAGGGTGAGGTGGTGCTCAGTCTTTAACTTCTCTAGACAGGTAAATAATTTTGGAAATTCATTTTGAAATGTGCTGCTGTAGTTATCATGAGCAATTTCATCCACTTCATCGATTAATTTCAGTTTTAGGCATGCCTTCCTGTCTAGCAGAAAGCGCTCTTGATTTTGAATGACATAAAGAGGTTTGAGGATTTCTCAATCATTATATTTTGGCTTTGCCATGAGTTGGCCTTTAACTTGCAATGTAATCCAACCAGAACCCTATGATTTGTATTCTGTTTGAGTAATTTTACTTCATCTGCTGAAACAGAAGTCCCTGTTCCTGTGTCTAATTTCAAACTCTGTTGGGTGTCCATTCACTATCATTTACCTCCCCCAGAAGGTTACTTTCATTTAATTATAGAACATAGAACATAGAGCAGTACAGCATTGTACAGACCCTTCAGCCCACGATGTTGTGCCGACCATTTATCCTAATCTAAGATCAACCTAACCTACACCCTTCAATTTACTGCTGTCCATGAGCCTGTCTAAGAGTCGCTTAAATGTCCCTAATGACTCTGACTTCACCGCCTCTATTGGCAGTGCATTCCACACACCCACCATTCTTTGTGTAAAGAACCTACCTCTGACATCTCCCCTATACCTTCCTCCAACCATCTTAAAATTATGTCCCCTCGTGACAGCCATTTCCACCCTGGGGAAAAGTCTCTGGCTATCCACTCTATCCATGCCTCTCATTACCTTGTACACCTCTATCAAGTGACCTCTCTGCCTTCTTCGCTCCAGTGAGAAAAGCCCGAGCTCCCTCAATCTTTCTTCATTATATATGCCCTCCAGTCCCCCAAGCAGCACCCTGGTAAATCTCGTCTGTACCCTCTCCAAAGCATCCACATCCTTCCTAAAATGAAGCGACCAGAACTGGACACAATATTCCAAGTGTGGTCTAACTAGGGTTTTATAAAGCTGCACCAAAACCTTGCGGCTCTTAAACTCAATCCCCCTGTTAATGAAAGCCAACACACCATACGCCTTCTTAACAACCCTATCAACCTGGGTGGCAACTTTGAGGGATCTATGTACATGGACCCCAAGATCCCTCTGTTCCTCCACACTTCCAAGAATCCATTCAAATTCGACCTTCCAAATTGAATCACTTCACATTTATCAAGGTTGAACTCCATCTGCCACTTCTCAGCCCAGCTCTGCATCCTGTCAATGTCCTGTTGTAACCTGCAAAAACCCTCAACACTATCTACAACTCCACCAACCTTCGTGTCATCGGCAAACTTACTAACCCACCCTTTCCACTTCCACATCCAAGTTATTTATAAAAACCACAAAGAGCAGCGGTCCCAGAATAGATCCTTGCGGGACACCAGTGGTCACTGACCTCCAGGCAGAATACTTTCCATCCACTACCACTCGCTGTCTTCTTTCGGCCAGCCAACTCTGTATCCAGAGAGTCAAATTTCTCTGTATCCCATGCCCCCCATCTTTCTGAATGAGCCTACCATGGGGAACCTTGTCAAATGCCTTACTGAAATCCATATACACCACATCCACTGCCCGACCTTCATCAATGTGTCTCGTCGCATCCTCAAAGAATTTAATGAGGCTTGTGAGGCATGACCTGCCCCTCACAAAGCCATGCTGACTATCTTTAATCAAACTATGTTTTTCTAAATAATCATAAATCCTATCTCTCAGAATCCTTTCCAATGGAATACAATGTTGACAAATGTGAGGTTATCCATTTTGGTAGGAATAACAGCAAAAGGGATTATTATTTAAATGATAAAATATTAAAACATGCTGCTGTGCAGAGAGACCTGGGTGTGCTAGTGCATGAGTCGCAAAAAGTTGGTTTGCAGGTGCAACAGGTGATTAAGAAGGCAAATGGAATTTTGTCCTTCATTGCTCGAGGGATGGAGTTTAAGACTAGGGATGTTATGCTGCAGTTGCATAAGGTGTTAGTGATGCCACACCTGGAGTATTGTGTTCAGTTTTGGTCTCCTTACTTGAGAAAGGACATACTGGCACTGGAGGGTGTGCAGAGGAGATTTACTAGGTTAATCCCAGAGCTGAAGGGCTTGGATTACGAGGAGAGGTTGGGTAGACTGGGACTGTACTCGTTGGAATTTAGAAGGATAAGGGGGGATCTTATAGAAACATACAAAATTATGAAGGGAATAGATAGGATAGATGCGGGCAGGTTGTTTCCACTGACGGGTGAAAGCAGAACCAGGGGGCATAGCCTCAAAATAAGGGCAAGTAGATTTAGGACTAGGTTTCGGAGGAACCTCTCCACCCAAAGGGTTGTGTATCTATGGAATTCCTTGCCCAGTGAAGCAATAGAGGCTCCTTCATTAAATGTTTTTAAGATAAAGATAGATAGTTTTTTGAAGAATAAAGGGATTAAGGGTTATGGTGTTCGGGCCCGAAAACGGAGCTGAGTCCACAAAAGATCAGCTATGATCTCATTGAATGGCGGAGCAGGCTCGAGGGGCCAGATGGCCTACTCTTGCTCCTAGTTCTTATGTCTTATGTTCTAATATTTTGCTCACCAGACATAAAACTGATGCGTCTGTAATTCCTAGGGATTTCCCTATTCCCTTTCTTGAACAGGGGAACAATATTCGCCGCCCTCCAATCATCCGATACTATTCCACTGGAGAGTGAGGACGCAAAGATCATCACCAACGGTGCAGCAATCTCCTCCCTCGCTTCCCGTAGTAACCTTCGGTATATCCCGTCAGTCCCAGGGGACTTATCTATCCTGATGCTTTTCGAAATTTCCAGCACATCCTCCTTCTTAATATCAACCTGTTCGAGTCTATTAACCTGGTTCACACTGTTCTCATGAGCAACAAGATCCCTCCCTCTCGTGAATACTGAAGCAAAATATTCATTTAGGGCCCCCCCCATCTCCTCAGACTCTAGGCACCAGTTCCCTCCACTATCCCTGATCGGCCCTACTCTCACTCTGATCATTCTCTTATTTCTCACATAAGTGTAGAACTCCTTGGGGTTTTCCCTAATCCTTCCCACCAGGGCTTTTCATACCCCCTTCTAGCTCTCCTCAGTCCATTTTTGAGTTCCTTCCTTGCTACCTTGTAACCATCGAGAGCCGAGCCAGATCCTTGCTTCCTCAACCTTACGTCAGCTTTCTTCTTCCTCTTGACTAGAAACTCCATTTCTCTCGTCATCCAAGGCTCCTTCACTTTACCATTCCTTCCTCGTCTTTGTGGGACAAAACTATCCAGCACTCACAGCAAGTGCTCCTTAAACAACCCCCACATTACTGTTGTGCATTTCCCCTAGAACAATTGTTCCCACTTTATGCTACTCAGCTCCTGTCTAATGGCAGTATAATTTCCCCTCCCTCAATTAAATACCTGCCCATACTGCCTGTTCCTATCCCTCTCCATGACTATGGTAAAGATCAAGGAGTTGTGGTCACTGTCACCGAAATGCACGAGATATCTGACACCTGGCCTGGTTCGTTGCCGAGCACCAAATCCAATATGACCTCCCCCTAGTAGGACTATCTACATATTGAGTCATGAATCCTTCCTGTACACACCTGACAAAATCTGCTCCATCCAAACCATTTGCACTAAGGAGGTTCCAGTCAATATTAGGGAAGTTGAAGTCACCCATGACAACAACTTTGTTACTTCTGCACTTTTCCAAGATCTGCCACCCAATCTGTTCCTCTATCTCTCTGCTGCTATTGGGGAGCCTGTAGAAAACTCCCAATAAAGTGACTGCTCCTTTCTTGTTTCTGACTTCCACCTATACTGACTCAATAGACAAACCCTCCTCAACTACCTCCTTTTCTGCAGCTGTGGTGCACTCCCGAATTAATTATGATTCAGTGCAGAAGGAGGCCATTTGGCCCATCGAATCTGCATCAACCATTGGAAAGAGCACCCTATCTAACCCCATACCTCCACCCTATTCCCATACCTCCACCCTTTCCCCGTAACCCCACCTCACCTTTTTTGGACACTTAGGGTAATTTAGCATAGCCAATCCACCTAACCTGCACATCTTTGCACAGTGGGAGTGTGGTGGTATGTATTAGGGGTAGTACGGTACCTGTGAAGCCGAGAGGCTATTGGCTGACAGGTCCCGGGTCCCTGGTTGGATCTGCCGCCTGCTGGCTCCGCCCAGAAAGGCGGAGTATAAGAGCCCGGGTTCTCCCAGCAGCCGCATTCTGTAACTGAGCTGCTGGGGAACAAGTCTTGCTTAATAAAGACTCGATTGACTTCATCACTTCTCGACTTGAGTGAGTAATTGTTGCGCTACAGGGAGAAAGCCGGAGCACCATGCAGACACGGGGAGAACATGCAGACTGCGCACAGTGACCTGAGCCGGGAATCGAACCTGGGACCCTGGAGCTGTGAAGCAACTGTGCTAGCCACTGTGCTACCGTGCTGCCCATACAGGTTGTCAGTCTTTTCAAGCACTGAGCAGTTTTAAAATGAACTATTTTATCACAGTTGTGGCATTCTGCTTCAGCCTGCGGGAAATTCTTCTCATGTGTGCGGTTTGTTCCCGCCACACTGAAGACATTTCAAAATGGCAATTGCCATGCTTATTCCCACTTTGACAGGCTCAGGCTTTGGCCTGTTTTCTCTCTGATGGCCTCTTATGAACTGAATGGTCTCACTCAATCTTCTTCATGGGACTGTGAACAAATACCCAATTCTGTTTCCTGAGTTCTATATGCCTCGTAATCTGCATTGTATTCACTAGTGTAAATCATCTCTTGTCTGTTAGAGATATGATAATACTTAATATAGTATCCTGAATATGATTCTGTTGTGAGTCAGATCATCCTTCAAGATTATAATCATGGGTTAGTACTGCTGCCTCATGGCGCCGAGGACCTGGGTTCGATCCCGGCCCCGGATCACTGTCTATGTCGAGTTTGCACATTCCCTTGTGTCTGCGTGGGTCTCATCCCCACAACCCAAAATGTGCAGGGTAGGTGAATTGGCCATGCTAAATTGCCCCTTAATTGGAAAAAAAAAAGAATTGGGTACTCTAAATTTATTTGAAAAGAGAGAAAAAAAGAGATTATAATCAGTTTCCTTCTGGCTAGTAAAGATTGTTGACAAATGAATCCATGCTTTACCTGGTCTTATTTTTCTTTTGATTTAACCCTCTATTAAATCCTGATGGATATTGAAATAAGTTGCAGAAATTCTTCATAAGAAGTTAAGGTCTCTTTAACCCCCTGCACTGCCATCATATCATCAATGATAGATCCTACTGCATAAATTAGTGTACTGACCTGACATTTTTGTGTGATCCTGAAGCAGTTCTGTACCGTGATCCTTTTTCTCCAGTTGCCCTAGTTCTGGGCTTGGGAGTGTTCCGAGCCTTCGCATCTGAAATGGTTCTGGGAATGGTAGTGTGAATTCCCTGCTTCTACTGAGCCCTGGAAATCTCCCTGCCTCTGTGCTGCTACTTGCTGCTTTGGGCCTGTGCTCACTGCAGCCCAGCCTCTGGCTGTGTGTCTCAGCTTGTGTCTGCTGCTTTATCTTTTCTTTGAGTATCTCTTTTCCTGCCAGGTCTGGTATCTCCTTTTTAAGATTTTCCAGGATCTTTACTCACTGCCACCATATTTCATTGGGTAATTGAGGTCTAGATGGGAGTTTGGGGGATTGTCCATTCTCCCTAAGTTTGCTGTTTTGAATCTGCAGTTTGTCAAAAACATTACTCCAGCCTTGAACATACTTAACGATCCAGCCTCTGCAGCAAAGAATTCAACAGATTCACTATCCTCCGAGAGAAGAAATTCCTCCTCATCCTTGTCTTAAATGGGGAACCTCTTACTCTTAGATTATGCCCTCTGGTCCTAGACTCTTCCACAAGAGGAAACAACCTATCAGCATCTACTCTGTCAAGCCCCCTGAGAATCGTCTATATCTCAATAAGTACAGACCCAACCGACTCAACCACTCCTCGTAAGAAAATCCCTCCAGGTCGAGGATCAACCGAGTGAACCTTCTCTGGACTGTCTTCAATGCCAGTATATCTTTCCTTAGATAAGAACAAAGAAAATTACAGCACAGGAACAGGCCCTTCGGCCCTCCCAGCCTGCGCCGATCGAGGTCCTTTATCTAAACCTGTCGCCTATTTTCCAAGGATCTACTTCCCTGTTCCCCACCCGTTCATATATTTGTCTAGATGCACCTTGAATGATGCTATTGTGCCCGCCTCTACCACCTCCTCTGGCAAAGTGTTCCAGGCACCCACCACCCTCTGCATAAAAAACTTTCCACGCACATCTCCCTAAACTTTCCCCGCACATCTCCCTAAACTTTCCCCCTCTCACCTTGAAATCGTGACCCCTTGTAATTGACACCCCCACTCTTGGAAAAAGCTTAGTTGCTATCCACCCTGTCCATACCTCTGATAATTTTGTAGACCTCAATCAGGTCCCCTCTGTCTTTCTCTGTCAACCTCTGTCTTTCCAACGAAAACAATCCTAATCTACTGAACCTTTCTTCATAGCTAGCACCCTCCATACCAGGCAACATCCTGGTGAACCTCCTCTGCGCCCTCTATAAAGCATCCACATCCTTCTGGTAATGCGGCGACCAGAACTGCACGCAGTACTCCAAATGTGGCCTAACCAAAGCCCTATACAACTGTAACATGACCTGCTATGTTATGGGGACCAAAACTGGAATACAGTATTCCAGGTGGTCCAACTAGTGCTTTGTATAGTTTTAGCAAGACTTCCCTACTTTTGTAGTCCATTCCTTGTAAATAAAGGCCAGCATTCCATTTGCCTTTCCTATTCCCCACTGAACTTGTACATTAGCTTTTTGTGATTTATGCAGGAGGACCCCCAAATCTCTGTGCTGCAGCTTCTGCGGTCTTTCTCCATTTAAATATTAAGCTCCTTTATTCTTCCTACCAAAGTGCATAACTTCACATTTCCGTACATTATATTCCATCTGCCAAGATTTTGCACACTCACCTGTCTATGTCCCTCTGTAGACTCTGTGTCATTCTTATCACTTGCCTTCCCACATATTTTTGTGCCATCTGCAAACTTGGCAATAGCACATTCACTTCCCTCATACAAATCATTAATATATATTGTGAATAATTATGGCCCCAGCACGGATCCATGTCGCAGTCCACTAGTTACAGGTTGCCATCCTGAAAATGCCCCTCTTATGCCAACTTTTTGTTCACTATCAGTAACCATGCGAGTATGGGGCAGCACGGTGGCACAGTGGGTTAGCCCTGCTGCCTCACGGCGCTGAGGTCCCAGGTTCGATCCCAGCTCTGGGTTGCTGTCCGTGTGGAGTTTGCACATTCTCCCCGTGTTTGCATGGGTTTCACCCCCACAACCCAAGGATGTGCAAGCTAGGTGGATTCACTATGCTAATTTGCCCCGTAATGGGAGAAAATGAATTGGGTACTCTAATTTTTTTTTTTTAAACATGCGAGTATACTGTCCCCAACAACATGGGTTCTTATCTTTTGATTTGATTTATTTATTGTCACGTGTACCGAGGTACAGTGAAAAGTATTGTTCTGCGTACAATCCAGGCTGATCGCTCCAGACATGAATGCATAGAACATACTATAAATACACAATATAAATACATAAACATAAGACATCGGATGAAGCATACATAATACAGTGCTACAAATGTAGAGTAGATGCATAGAAAGATCAGTTCAGTCCATAAGAGGGCCATTCAGGAGTCTGGTAACAGCGGGGAAGAAGCTGTTTTTTAATCTATTGGTGCATGTTCTCTTTTTCTGTCTTCTGTGCAGTAACTTATCGAATGACTTTTGAAAATCCAAGTATATTTCATCTACTGGCTTCCCTTTGTCAGAGTTAGAAGTGGTTACCACTGCTGTCTCACGGCGCCGAGGTCCCGGGTTCGATCCCGGCTCTGGGTCACTGTCCGTGTGGAGTCTGCACGTTCCTCCCCCGTGTTTGTGTGTGTTCTGCCCCCACAACACAAAGATGTGGAGGGTAGGTGGACTGGCCACGCTAAATGGCCCCTTAATTGGAAAAAATGAATTGGGTATTCTTAAATTTATATTAAAAAGTTAGAAGTAAGCAACGCTAAACAAATGGACTCATAAACGATAGACAGCATGGTTTTTGAAGGGTAGGTCATGCCTCACTAAATTGATTGAGTTTTTTGAGGAGGTGACAAAGATGATTGATGAGTTTACATGGACCTCAGTAAAGCCTTTGACAAGGTGCCTCATGGCAGACTGGTACAACAGATGAAGTCACACAGGATCAGAGGTAAGGTGGTAAGATGGATACAGAACTGGCTCGGTTACAGAAGGCAGAGTAGTAGTAGAAGGGTGTTTTTCTCAGGCAGCACGATGGTGCAGTTGTTAGTACTGCTGGCTCACGGAGCCGAGGTCCCAGTTTTGTTCCCGGCTCTGGGTCACTGTCCGTGTGGAGTTTGCACATTCTCCCCGTGTTTGCGTGTGTTTTGCCCCAACAACCCAAAGATGTGTAGGGTAGGTGGATTGGCCACACTAAATTAGACCATAAGACATAGGAGCAGAATTAGGCCACTCGGCCCATTGAGTCTGCTCTGCCATTCAATTATGGCTGATATTTTCTCATCCCCATTCTCCTGCCTTCTCCCCATAACCCCTGATCCCCTTATTAATCAAGAACCTATCCATCACTGCCTTAAGACACTCAGTGATTTGGCCTCCACAGCCTTCTGCGGCAAAGAGTTCCACAGATTCACCACCCTCTGGCTGAAGAAATTCCTCCTCATCTCTGTTTTAAAGGATTGTCCCTTTAGTCTGAGATGGTGTCCTCTGGTTGTAGTTTTTCCTACAAGTGGAAACATCCTCTCCACATCCACTCTAGCCAGGTCTCACAGTATCTTGTAAGTTTCAATAAGATCCCCTCTCATCCTTCTAAACTCCAAAGAGTACAGACCCAGAGTCCCCAAACATTCCTCATACAAGTTCCTCATTCCAGGGATCATTCTTGTGAACCCCCTCTGGACCCTTTCCAAGGCCAGCACATCTTTCCTTAGATATGGGTCCCAAAACTGCTCACAATACTCCAAATGGGGTCTGACCAGAGCCTTTTACAGCCTCAGAAGTACATCCCTTGTCTTGTATTCTAGCCCTCTTGACATGAAGGCGAACATTGCATTTGACCGAACAGTCTCCGATGCGGCACCTTGTCGAAGGCCTTCTGGAAATCTAAATAAATCATGTCCACTGGTTCTCCTTTGTCTAACTTCCTTGTTACCCCCTCAAAGAACTCTAACAGATTTGTCAGACACAACCTCCCTTTGACAAAGCCGTGCTGACTCAGTCCCATTTTACCATGCACTTCCAAGTACTTTGCGATCTCATCTTTAATAACAGACTCTAAAATCTTACCAATGACCGAAGTCAGGCTAACCGGCCTATAATTTCACGTCGTCGGCTTCCCTCCCTTCTTAAAACAGTGTGTTACATTAGCCACTTTTCAGTCCTCTGGGACCCTTCCTGCCTCGTGATTCCTTTAAGATCATCACTAATGCCTACCCAATTTCCTCAGCTATCTCGTTTAGGACCCTGGGGTGTAGTCCATCTGGTCCAGGTGACTTATCCAGCTTCAGACCTTTCAGTTGCTCCAGAATCTTCTCCTTAGTAATAGTTACTGCACTCACCTCTGCCCCCTGGTTCTCCTGGAGCTCTGGCATCCCACTGGTGTCTTCCACCGTGAAGACTGATGGAAAGTAACTATTCAGTTCCTGACATTTCTTTTTTTCCTATTATTACTTCTCCAGCCACATTTTCCAGTGGTCCAATGTCTATTTTTGCCTCTCTCTTACATTCTATACATTGAAAAAAACTCTTGAAATGAAAATGAAAATCGCTTGTCACAAGTAGGCTTCAAATGAAGTTACTGTGAAAAGCCCCTAGTCGCCACATTCCAGCACCTGTTCGGGGAGGCTGGTATGGGAATTCAACCGTGCTGCTGGCCTGCCTTGGTCTGCTTTCAAAGCCAGCATGATATTTAGCCCTGTGCTAAACAGCCCCTAGTTAGATTTCCTATCTTCCTTTATATTACTAGCTAGCTTGCACTCATACCTCATCTTCTCCCCCCCCCACCCCCCTATTGCTATTGTTGTCCACTGCTCGCTTTTAAAGGCTTTCCAATCCTCTGGTTTCCCACTAATCCTTGCCACTGTGTATGCTTTTTCTTTAGCCTTTATGCTGTCCTTCACATTCCTCATCAGCCATGGATGCCTTGTCCTCCCCTTAGCATGTTTCCTCCCCCTTGGGATGAATTTCTGTTGTGCCTCCCTAATAACCCCCAAAAACTCCTGCCATTGCTGTCCCACTGTCTTCCCTGCCAGGTTTGTTTTCCAATCAGCTCTGGCCAGCTCCTCCCTCATGTCTTTGTAGTTAACCTTATTTAATTGTAATACCGTTACATCTGATTGCAGCTTCTCCCTCTCACACTGCAGGGTAAACTCTATAATATTGTGATCACTGCTCCCTAAGGGTGCCTTCACCTCAAGTTCCCTAATCAAGTCTGCTTCATTACACATCACCAAATCCAGAATTGCCTGTTCCCTAGTAGGTTCTGTCACAAGCTGCTCCAAAAAAACATCTCTTCGACATTCCACAAATTTATTTTCCTGGGATCCACTACCAACCTGATTTTCCCAGTCGACTGCATATTGAAGTCCTCCATGATTATTGTAATATTGCCTTTTTTACATGCTTTTTCTATCTCTCGATTTATTTTCTGCCCCACATCCTGACGACTGCTAGGGGGCCTGTAGACAACTCCCATCAGGGTCTTTTTACCTTTGTGATTCCTCAACTCCACCCACAGAGATTCTATGCCTTCTGATCCTATATCGTTCCTTGCTATCGATTTAACTTCATTCCTTACTAACAATGCAACCCCACCCCCTTTGCCCCTTAATTGGAAGAAATGAATACTCTACATTTTTTTTTAAAAAAAGGGTGTTTTCCTGAATTGAAAGTTGTGACTAGTGGTGTTCCACAGGGATCAGTGCTTGGGCCCCTGTTGTTTGTAGTGTACATAAACAATTTGGAGGAAAATGTAGCCGGTCTGATTCATAGGTTCGCGGATGACACCAAGGTTGGTGGAGTGGCAGGTAGTGTTGAGGATTGTCAGATACAGCAGGACATGGATAGGATGGAGACTTGGGCAGAGAAATGGGGGACAGCCACAGGGGATTCCTGCACTGACTGCCTCCCTTTCTCGTGGTCACCCATCTGTCTGCCTGCACCTTGGGTGTGACCACGTCTCTATAACTCCTATCTATGACCATTCCGCCACCTGCATGCTCCTAAGTGCATCCAACTGCTGCTCCAGCTGAACCACGTTGTCTGTGAGGAGCTGTCATTGGTTAAACTTTCTGCCGGCATAGTCGACCAAAGCGCTGGAAGCGCCATTGATCTCCCACATCTCACAGTTCGAGCACTGCACCCGGCTGAGTGACATTTAAGCACGAGTTAATTAATTTTAAATAAATACTTAAATTGTTGTTAAAGTTATAATTAACTATATGGTCCCTGGTGCTAGATTTCTACTGTAAAATTTAAATGCTAAATACTAATCTCTGCCCTCAGGTTTACCTCTACCGAGTTAACTAATTAATTTAAATTAGTTTTTTTCAAATTTTACAGATTCCTACCAGCCAATCAGGTCACAGCTTTACTGCAATGTCACTTCTCAGTTTTTCCCCCCCACAATTTGAAAACACAGAGAGACAGACACAAATACCTCTTACCTACCCAGACTGCACTCTGGATTTCTCCCGCTCAGTGACACAGACACACAAATACCTCTTACCTTCCCAGACTGCACTCCGAACCTCTCCTGTTCAGTGACACAGAGACACAAATACCACTTACCTTCCCAGACTGCACTCCGGATTTCTCCCGCTCAGTGACACAGACACAAATACCGCTTACCTTCCCAGACCGCACTCCGAACTTCTCCTCTTCAGTGACACAGAGACACAAATACCACTTACCTTCCCAAACTGCACTCTGGGTTTCTCCCGCTCAGTGACAGACATAAATACCACTTACGTTCCCAGACTGTACTCCGGACTTCTCCCGTTCAGAGACACAGACACAAATACCACTTACCTTCCCAGACTGTACTCCGGATTTCTCCCACTCAGAGACACAAACACAAATACCACTTACCTTCCCAGACTGTACTCCGGATTTCTCCCACTCAGAGACACAGGCACAAATACCACTTACCTGCCCAGACTGCACTCCAGATTTCTCCCGCTCACAGACACAGATACAAATACCGCTTATCTTCCCAGACTGCACTCCGGATTTCTCCCGCTCAGATACAGTGAGACAGACACAAATACCGCTTACCTTCCCAGACTGCACTCCGGATGTCTCCCACTCCGCTCCCCTCCCGATATGAAAAAATTACCTGCTACTCACTTATCTATGGAATTCCCTGCCCAGTGAAGCAGTTGAGGCTCCTTCATTAAATGTTTTTAAGATAAAGATAGATCGTTTTTTGAAGAATAAAGGGATTAAAGGTTATGGTGTTCAGGCGGGAAAGTGGAGCTGAGTCCACAAAAGATCAGCCATGATCTAATTGAATGACGGAGCAGGCTCGAGGGGCCAGATGGCCTACTCCTGATTCACCAATCAGCTCTCTCCCTTGAAGTCACCTGCAGTAGGACAAGGCACCTCACTGAGTGTGGCAAATCAAGGGATAAAAAGCACCTCCTCCCACCCAGCCTCGAATTCCCACCTAGCTTCAAATTCCCAGCTCCCAAACTCAGGAAATTCCACTCTTGCTTGGGACAAGGGGTTTCCCAGTGGCCCTTTACTACATTGTATGGGCGAATGTTTTTGTGGAGTTAGTGGTGTTGGTTGCTGCAGCTGAATATTCGACAAGTCCACCTCTGCAGGGGAAGCCTCAATCTAATTTAGCGGCAGTATGGCTGACATTGTGATTTCTGCCTCCATCCCAGACATGTCCCACTTCTGAGAGGTGCTAGCCAATCAGGAGGCCCAGTAGCTCTCCAGTCTCAGCAGCGCTACCTGGGCCAGTGGCCACTGCTGGTATTGCAACCAATCACCACTAAGGAATGGGGTGGTTACATGAAGGCCAGTTGGCAGACTCTGATGATGGGGCCGTGATTGAGAGATCGGCGGGGAGTCGAGGGAGGGAACAAGTAGGAGTGACAATCAGCCAGGCTGCCAGGGATTATCATTGGCTCTGGTCAGGCTGGCTGCCTGACATCTGCTGCACATGACAAAATTCTAGTGCAAATCGGGGGATGGGGGGGGGGGGGGGGAGAAATAGATAATAGTGCAGGAGGAAGCCATTTGGCCCATCGAGTCTGCACCGACCCAGTTAAGCCCTCACTTCCACCCTATCCCCATAACCCCTCCTAACCTTTTTGGTCACTAAGGACAATTTATCAAGGCCAATCCACCTAACTTGCACATCTTTGGACTGTGGGAGGAAACCGGAGCACCCGGAGGAAACCCACGCAGACACGGGGAGAACGTGCAGACTCCGCACAGACAGTGACCCAGTGTGGAATCGAACCTGGGACCCTGGCACTGTGAAGCCACAGTGCTATCCACTTATGCTATCGTGCTGCCCCAGACAAGGCAAGGGCAGCAGGATTACTTCCCTGAAGTGATTATCCCTGAAGGTTGGAATCGGCATGGCAACCCCCGTCAGCCTAGCCCCGCATCTCACCCCCCCACCCCCAAAATGCCCTACCTGCCCCCGGGTGGATCTAAAATTCTGGTCTATGTCAGCCTGAGACCTCTGACTTTGTGTAATCATGGGAATGGTAAGTTAAGGGTTGTTAGTGGAACAGAAATCCAAAGGCTATTAGTTACAAGTCCCACCGATGATGAAGAGCCGGTATTGGTAAAGGTGACATTGAATCTGTTGGATTATAGCGGTTAGCACTGCTGCCTCACAGCAAGGGCTTAAGGTTCAATTCCAGCCTTGGGCGACTGCCTGTGTGGAGTTTGCATGATCTCCCAGTGTCTGCGTGGGTTTCCTCTGGGTTCTCCCGTTTCCTGCCAGTCCAAAGATGCGCAGGTCAGGTGGATTGGCCATTCTAAATTGCCCCTTCGTGTCCATGGATGTGCAGGTTAGGTGGGGTTATGGGGTTTCAGGGCATAGGGTGGGGACCTGGTTAGGGTGCCCTTTCAGAGGGCCGGTGCAGATTCGATGGGCCGAATGTCCTCCTTCTGCACTGTAAGGAATAGGGAGAGAGAGCAATTAAACACGTGGCTACAGGGATGGTGCAGGCGGGAGGGATTCAGATTTCTGGATAACTGGGGCTCTTTCTGGGGAAGGTGGGACCTCTACAGACAGGATGGTCTACATCTGAACCTGAGGGGCACAAATATCCTGGGGGGGAGATTTGTTAGTGCTCTTTGGGGGGGTTTAAACTAATGCAGCAGGGGCATGGGAACCTGGATTGTAGTTTTAGGGTAAGGGAGAATGAGAGTATAGAGGTCAGGAGCTCAGATTTGACGTCGCAGGAGGGGGCCAGTGTTCAGGTAGGTGGTTTGAAGTGTGTCTACTTCAATGCCAGGAGTATACGAAATAAGGTAGGGGAACTGGCAGCATGGGTTGGTACCTGGGACTTTGATGTTGTGGCCATTTCGGAGACATGGATAGAGCAGGGACAGGAATGGATGTTGCAGGTTCCGGGGTTTAGGTGTTTTAGTAAGCTCAGAGAAGGAGGCAAAAGAGGGGGAGGTGTGGCGCTGCTAGTCAAGAGCAGTATTACGGTGGCGGAGAGGATGCTAGATGGGGACTCATCTTCCGAGGTAGTATGGGCTGAGGTTAGAAACATGAAAGGAGAGGTCACACTGTTGGGAGTCTTCTATAGGCCTCCAAATAGTTCTAGGGATGTAGAGCAAAGGATGGCGAGGATGATCCTGGATAAGAGCGAAAGTAACAGGGTAGTTATTATGGGAGACTTTAACTTTCCAAATATTGACTGGAAAAGATATAGTTCCGAGTACATTAGATGGGTCGTTTTTTGTACAGTGTGTGCAGGAGGGTTTCCTGACACAGTTTGTTGACAGGCCAACAAGAGGCGAGGCCACATTGGATTTGGTTTTGGGTAATGAGCCAGGCCAGGTGTTGGATTTGGAGGTAGGTGAGCACTTTGGGGACAGTGACCACAATTCGGTGACGTTTACGGTAAGGATGAAAAGGGATAAGTATACACCGCAGGGCAAGAGTTATAGCTGGGGGAAGGGAAATTATGATGCCATTAGACGTGACTTGGGGGGAATAAGGTGGAGAAGTAGGCTGCAAGTGTTGAACAACCTCCACTTATCCAGTGTGTCCAAGGATCAGCTACTGCGTGTTCTTGATAGGGAGGAAGGTGCCGAGCGAGGGAACCGTGGTTTACCAAAGAAGTGGAATCTCTTGTTAAGGGGAAGAAGGAGGCCTATGTGAAGATGAGGTGTGAAGTTTCAGTTGGGGCGACGGATAGTTACAAGGTAGCGAGGAAAGATCTAAAGAGAGAGCTAAGACGAGCAAGGAGGGGACATGAGAAGTATTTGGCAGGAAGGATCAAGGAAAACCCAAAAGCTTTCTATAGGTATGTCAGGAATAAGCGAATGACTAGGGAAAGAGTAGGACCAGTCAAGGACAGGGATGGGAAGTTGTGTGTAGTCTGAAGAGATAGGCGAGATACTAAATGAATATTTTTCGTCAGTATTCACTCAGGAAAAAGATAATGTTGTGGAGGAGAATGCTGAGCTCCAGGTAAATAGATTAGATGGCATTGAGGTACGTAGGGAAGAGGTGTTGGCAATTCTGGACAGGCTGAAAATAGATAAGTCCCCGGGACCTGATGGGATTTATCCTAGGATTCTCTGGGAGGCCAGGGAAGAGATTGCTGGACCATTGGCTTTGATTTTTATGTCATCATTGGATACAGGAATAGTGCCAGTGGACTGGAGGATAGCAAATGTGGTCCCTTTGTTCAAAAAGGGGAGCAGAGACAACCCCGGCAACTATAGACCTGTGAGCCTCACGTCTGTAGTGGGTAAAGTCTTGGAGGGGATTATAAGAGACAAGATTTATAATCATCTAGATAGGAATAATATGATCAGGGATAGTCAGCATGGCTTTGTGAAGGGTAGGTCATGCCTCACAAACCTTATCGAGTTCTTTGAGAAGGTGACTGAACAGGTAGACGAGGGTAGAGCAGTTGATGTGGTGTATATGGATTTCAGCAAAGCGTTTGATAAGGTTCCCCACGGTAGGCTATTGCAGAAAATACGGAGGCTGGGGATTGAGGGTGATTTAGAGATGTGGATCAGAAATTGGCTAGCTGAAAGAAGACAGAGGGTGGTGGTTGATGGGAAATGTTCAGAATGGAGTTCTGTCACAAGTGGAGTACCACAAGGATCTGTTCTGGGGCTGTTGCTGTTTGTCATTTTTATCAATGACCTAGAGGAAGGCGCAGAAGGGTGGGTGAGTAAATTTGCAGACGATACTAAAGTCGGTGGTGTTGTCGATAGTGTGGAAGGAAGTAGCAGGTTACAGAGGGATATAGATAAGCTGCAGTGCTGGGCTGAGAGGTGGCAAATGGAGTTTAATGTAGAGAAGTGTGAGGTGATTCACTTTGGAAGGAATAACAGGAATGTGGAATATTTGGCTAATGGAAAAGTTCTTGAAAGTGTGGATGAGCAGAGGGATCTATGTGTCCATGTACATAGATCCCTGAAAGTTGCCACCCAGGTTGATAGGGTGGTGAAGAAGGCCTATGGAGTGTTGGCCTTTATTGGTAGAGGGATTGAGTTCCGGAGTCAGGAGGTCATGTTGCAGCTGTACAGAACTCTGGTACGGCCGCATTTGGAGTATTGCGTGCAGTTCTGGTCACCGCATTATAGGAAGGACGTGGAGGCTTTGGAACGGGTGCAGAGGAGATTTACCAGGATGTTGCCTGGTATGGAGGGAAAATCTTATGAGGAAAGGCTGATGGACTTGAGGTTGTTTTCGTTAGAGAGAAGAAGGTTAAGAGGAGACTTAATAGAGGCATACAACATGATCAGAGGGTTAGATAGGGTGGACAGTGAGAGCCTTCTCCCGCGGATGGAAATGGCTAGCACGAGGGGACATAGCCTTAAACTGAGGGGTAATAGATATAGGACAGAGGTCAGGGGTAGGTTTTTTACGCAAAGAGTAGTGAGGCCGTGGAATACCCTACCTGCTACACTAGTGAACTCGCCAACATTGAGGGCATTTAAAAGTTTATTGGATAAACATATGGATGATAATGGTATAGTGTAGGTTAGATGGCTTTTGTTTCGATGCAACATCGTGGGCCGAAGGGCCTGTACTGCGCTGTATTGTTCTATGTTAGGATTTTATAAATCCAACTGGTTCATTAATCACTTCAGGGAAGTAATCCTGCTGCCCTTACCTCGTCTGGATGTGTCTGGCTCTTAACTGCCTCCTGAAGTAACTATTAAGCCACACAGTCAAGGCATTTGGATATGAGCAATCCAGCAAAGTCCATATCTCAAGAATGAGTGATAAATAGATTGCCACAATGAAACCAGCCTCCATTATTTTCCATGGTCCCACCTGTGACAGAGTCAGACTCTGGCAGATATCCTCAGATTCTCATAAAGGTGAGTGGAGACAATGGAGGTGGGACTGCTGCTGACGATGCTGTTGGCATCGCAACTGTCACATCACCCTTCACTCACATCTTGATTTCTGACAGAATTTTGAAATTGATTTAAAAGGGGGAGTTAGGGTGCCAGGCTTTGTTCCATTCCATCAATCTGGTAGCACAGTGGTTAGCTTCATGGCGCCTGGGTCCCAGGTTCAATTCCCGGCTTGGGTCACTGTCACTGTCTGTGCGCAATCTGCACGTTCTCCCAGTGTCTGCGTGAATTTCTTCCGGGTGCTCCGGTTTCCTCCCAATAGTCCCGAAAGACGTGCTGTTAGGTAATTTGGACGTTCTGAATTCACCCTCTGTGTAACCGAGCAGGCACCGGAAAGTGGCGACTAGGGGCTTTTCACAGTAACTTCATTAGAGTGTTAATGTAAGCCTACTTGTGACAATAAAGATTAAAATTTAAAAAGTGCAGTGTGTAGAACCTCCTAACTGAGTCTAAAACTTGAGAAAATAATCGAGGCTGACTCTCCCAGTGCATTACTGAGGAAATGCTGCACTGTCATCTAGATGAGTGGGATCTCAGAGCTGAATGTGAATGATCCTGACACTATTTTGAAGACAAGGGAGTCTTCTTCCAATGTTCATCCTAAAAATTCCCCAGGTGCTCAGTTACTCTGAAATTTTCCAACAGGGGTAAGCTAACTGGTCTCGAATTCCCTGATTACCCATTCTCACTTTTCTTCATATTTATTTTTTGGTGCTTCCTTTTTGAATCTGGATTCTATCCGGCTCTTTATGTATTCAGAATTCTTCCCGGGTTTGATTGTTACTCCCTCATCCTCGTGCATTTACCTGTCGATTACTATTACTCTCTGGTTCTGCTACATTACTCAATTTCTTGTAAGGCTCCTTCCAAATATACTACCAAATCCTTTTGTGTTGCTGTCTGAATTCTTGCACCTTTTGGCTTAGTTATCGCTAAGCCAGCAGATGTTTAAGATCTGCCTTACCCCCAGTAGGCAGTTTCCTAACTGCTAGGTCCTGGCTGGTCCAGCTGCTGCTTAAATTCTAAATGTACTGACGGTCATTCCATAAGAAAGCCTTGTGTAGTTCTGACCTTCCAATATATCTACCTATTTGGCAAGTACATTTATTATTTCTGTACACAGAAGCTATTGTCATGAGAATGCTGAACTGATGCAAGATACTGTGAATCAAGAGTGTAGGGTCATGGAGCCTTTTAGCTGTACAAGAAAAATTGTAAGGGACGACCCTACGTCTTACCACCTGACAACAGAACTCAGCAAGTGTAATGTCAGATTACCCACAACCTTCGCAGCTGCTGTGACTGGTTTGGAAACATCATTCCCTCTAATAAAACTGTTAGTGAAAACTCTGCCTCAAATTCTCATTTCTGACTGCTTAAGCAAACATAATTTAACCTTGCCGTTTATTAAATTACTCCGAGTAGAAGTGAATTAATTGCCGCATTTAAAGCATATTCGATTGTTGGCAAACATACACACTCAAAACCCCTTTTTCCAAAATAAAGGTGTTTACTTTGCTAAACTAATTTGAAGCTTGGTACATAGTCTGCATGGGGGTGGGGGGGGGGGGGGGGAGAAAAGAGTTATTCTGTTTGTTCCACTTCATCGGCAGAGTTGGGTTGGTCTGGCGGGTGCTCAGCTTGGTGTTTCGCCAATTTTGCCATAAGTTCTGAAATAGACAAAATAAAAATAATTGCAGTAAATTGTTCTCAATCAGCCATTTTATCTGGTAATGAAAACAGAAAATGCTAGAAAAATTCAGCAGATCTGGCAGCGTCTGTGGGGAGAGTAACAAGAGTTAACGTCGAGTCTGTCTGACTTTTCTTCAAATCATTAGTCACATGGACCTACAAACTTGACAATAACTTCAGACACTCAGTTGAACTGTTCACCTTTAGCCTCTTTGCTGATACAGGTTTCACACTGGAACGAGCTTCAGCACAAAGAACAAAGAAAATTACAGCACAGGAACAGGCCCTTCGGCCCTCCCAGCCTGCGCCAATCCAGATCCTTTATCTAAACCTGTTGCCTATTTTCCAAGGATCTAGAACATAGAACATAACAGCGCAGTACAGGCCCTTTGGCCCTCGATGTTGGGCCGACCTGTGAAACCACTCTAAAGCCCATCTACACTATTCCCTTATCGTTCATATGTCTATCCAATGACCATTTGAATGCCCTTAGTGTTGGCGAGTCCACTACTGTTGCAGGCAGGACATTCCACGCCCTTACTACTCTCGGAGTAAAGAACCTACCTCTGACAGCTGTCCTATATCTATCTCCCCTCAATTTAAAGCTCTGTCTCCTCGTGCTAGGCATCACCATCCGAGGAAAAAGGCTCTCACTGTCCACCCTATCTAATCCTCTGATCATCTTGTATGCCTCAATTAAGTCACTTCTTAACCTTCTCTCTAACGAAAACAGCCTCAAGTCCCTCAGCCTTCCCTCATAAGATCTTCCCTCCATACCAGGCAACATTCTGGTAAATCTCCTTTGCACCCTTTCCAATGCTTCCACATCCTTCCTATAATGCGGCGACTAGAATTGCACGCAATACTCCAAATGCGACCGCACCAGAGTTTTGTACAGCTGCAACATGACCTCATGGCTCCGAACCTCAATCCCTCTGCCAATAAAAGCTATCCGCACTGTCCACAACTCCACCGACTTTAGTGTCATCTGCAAATTTACTCACCCATCCTTCTACGCCCTCCTCCAGGTCATTTATAAAAATGACAAACAGCAGTGGCCCCAAAACAGATCCTTGTGGTATGCCACTAGTAACTGGACTCCAGTCTGAACATTTCCCATCAACCACCACCCTTTGTCTTCTTCCAGCTAGCCAATTTCTGATCCAAACTGCTAAATCACCCTGAATCCCATGCCTCCGTATTTTCTGCAGTAGCCTACCGTGGGAAACCTTATCAAACGGTTTACTGAAATCCATATACACCATATCAACTGCTTTACCCTCATCCACCTGTTTGGTCACCTTCTCAAAGAACTCAATAAGGTTTGTGGGGCACGACCAACCCTTCACAAAACTGTGTTGACTATCTCTAATCAAATTATTCCTTTCCAAATGATTATACATCCAATCTCTTATAAACCTTTCCAAGACTTTGCCCACAACAGAAGTAAGGCTCACTGGTCTATAGTTACCGGGGTTGTATCTACTCCCCTTTTTGAACAAGGGGACAACATTTGCTATCCTCCAGTGTATATTTATATCTACTTCCCTCTGTTCCCGCCCATTCATATATCTGTCTAGATGCATCTTGAATGATGCTATCGTGCCCACCTCTACCACCTCCGCTGGCAAAGCGTTCCAGGCACCCACCACCCTCTGCGTAAAAAACTTTCCACGCACATCTCCCTTAAACTTTCCCCCTCACCTTGAAACCGCGACCCCTTGTAATTGACACCCCCACTCTTGGAAAAAGCTTGTTGCTATCCACCCTGTCCATACCTCTCATAATATTGTAGACCTCAATCAGGTCCCCCCTCAACCTCCTTCTTTCCAACGAAAACAATCCTAATCTACTCAACCTTTCTTCATAGCTAGCACCCTCCATACCAGGCAACATCTGGTGAACCTCCTCTGCACCCTCTCTAAAGCATCCACATCCTTCTGGTAATGTGGCAACCAGAACTGCACGCAGTATTCCATGCACTGTAAATTGTATGTAGATATGTTTTATGTATGTAATCCCATTGCAATTTTCTAATCCTATTTCCATTCTACTTCCCAATACGCAATACATTTGAATCAATATTTATCTAACTCTCTCTCTCTCTCATGCTATATTCGAGTCAGCTACAGTAGTTCATTGTGGTACTGGATTCCACACAAGTCGGTTAAAATGCCTCAGGAACAGATCTTGTGCCTGTTGACTGCAGCCACTGTGTAAACTCTGAGCTGCGGCCTTATCCAACCCTCAGGCGGATCATCAGCCTAGAATAGACAACCCGCTTTTGCAGCTTTGTGAACTCGCTGTTCTGTCCCTGCTCACTGTTACTGGGGCTCTGCTCAATATCCCACTGAGCACAGAAGATATGATGTTGCGTCACTGCAGAAGTAACTGAGAGGCCTGGATGTATAATTCAGAGAACAGGAGTTCAAATCCCACCAAGACAGTTTGAGATTCTGGATTCAGTTTTTAAAAATATGTAAGCAATGCTGGTATCAGTAAAAGTGATTCTGAAGCAGTTACATTAGTGTAAAGACCCAACTGGTTGACTAAAGTCCTTTCGGGATAGAAATCTGCCGCCCTTACCCAATCTAGATCGATACCTGATTCCGGTCCAATACCAATGTGGTTGATTGAGACCCCCAGCAAGCTAGTTAAATTTGCTGTATCAATTCGCTACGTTACCTTCTCAGCACAGTTGAACATTATATGCCAGGTCTGCCAGTGATATCCACACCCTGAAGTTCTGCATGTGCTCAGAGACTGATGCTGAGGAATGATGCTCAGGAGACATGACATTCAAACAGAACCTCAATTTAAAATACAAATGTTGTGCGCCTGTATCAATGCCACCTTCAAAGAGCTACAGTGCCAGTAGTAAAGGCACAAGCACGCACCTTTGGCTGGGTTGAAGACTCCATTGGTCTGCTCGTTACACACATAACAACGTTTTGATTTACGGTAATGCTGCAAAGCACAACTTTCACAGAAATAGTGCTTACACCTGAGGAAAAACAGACAACTTGTTAAATAATGAGGACATTCCACAAAGAATAGCAGATCACCAAACAACACAAGCATAAACAGGCCGATTATTACATAACAGTAACTCATTTTCTGCTTAAACAATGCAAAGATCTTGAGGTCTTTGCGACAAACCAACTTACTTGGTGATTACTGGGTTGGTAAAAGAGGTCCTGCAGATGAAACACTTAAAGGGAACGTCATCCTCATCACTGCTCACTTCATAATTCTCATCATCTGCAAATGAAAGGTACACGCTGGTGAGAAGCCATCTTACCCGGTGACATCCCTCCTTCCTCCCAGGAATACTGAAGTCTGCACTTGTGCATCGCAGAACGGAACCCCAAATGCAGCTCAGGTTGGTTAATCAAAGTTCACCACCTGAGATCAGTCTCAAAAACAAACAATATACTTCATGATCGCAGGTCTGAGACTCCGTTTCGGATGGTCCGACAGCTTGAACGACACTGTAAATTCAAGCTCTTTCTTTCAGCCAATAAAGCAAGCTGTGCAACAGAGATTGCATGACATATAAAGACCATTAATGTCAATTTCTATTGCCAATAAGTCACTGGCTTTTGACCTAGGTTTTAGCATTAAATTCAGAAAATCTCTGGGTAAAAATTGGGTCCCAAGGCTGGGGACATTTAACAAAATTGCCAACAGTTAACAAAAATAGCCATGGGATATGCTGGATTCAGTGATACCATTTACATGGGGTTCACGTTCTGATCCTTACTTAATATCAACTTTATTACATCTAAAATGAAGAGCCTTCATTTATGGTTGTTACTTTCACTCACTTGCCTGTTACCATGACGGTGGGTTAATAAAACTTTGGCACACACAGCGTAAGAGCCTTGGTGTGGACCCGGAGTTAAACTTTGATATCCTTAGTCACCAAGATTTGCTGCGTGAATTGTGCCAGTTCTTGTTCCATACCCAACTGGGAATTATATACTGAGCTGTGTCACAGGACAATGAATATAGCTCCAACATGAGATCTAAAATTAGTTGAAAATGAAAATCACCTATTGTCACAAGTAGGCTTCAATGAAGTTTCTGTGAAAAGCCCCTAGTCGCCACATTCCGGCGCTTGTTCGGGGTGGCTGGTACGAGAATTGAACCATGCTGCTGGCCTGTCTAGGTCTGCTTTAAAAGCCAGTGATTTAGCCCAGTGTGCTGAACCAACAAATTAGTTCAAAAGAATGGCACAGTCTCCATTTATTTTCCTGTTAGAAACTCGGTCCAGATATACCTGTGCACTGTATCAGGGTGACCTACCGTGTGATGCTTTGTCACATCTCCGGACCTGATTATCGATTAAAAGAAATTAGGAAATTTGCTTTTCCTCCTGTTTGAGGAAAACGGATGAGGGGATAGCAACGGTAAAAATGACATTCATTCACTAAACCAAGTTACAGGTTATACGGTTTTGGTTGATCCAATGAATGACCCCAGTAAAATGTCCCAGCTGTAGATAAGCTAGTGAGCTATGTTTCTAAGTTGTCACTAAACCTCTTAACGCAAGAGCACATCTCCTCTCATTCTCCCATCCCCATGAAGCACCATCACTGGGGAACGGTCCCAGGTCCAGGCATTGTGTGAATTTAGGCAATTCGCCCACAGGGGGTATTCACAGCTGAGTCAGTCACCTGAGGCCTGTTTAGTGGCACAAGGGTGTACATTGTATTCTTCTGTTTGAAGCTTAAGTAGTGAGTCATCCTGGTTAGCTGAGTTCTGTATAAAAGACAAACAGACAGAAAGCGCATTCAGTAAGCTTTGCGCAGGTGAATGAGACATGTCCTGAGTGAGACACATCCAGAATGGGAATTGGAACTTGGTAATTTGGTGCAGTGTGGTAATTCGGTGCAGAGTGGGAGAAGGTGCTTTTTCCCTACCGTTTTGTTTCCTTTCTTCTGGCCTGTAACTGTTAATCTGCAGGGAGCGAACCAGAGAGCATCCTGGGAAGGTAAGTGATTCTTATTTCCTTTTCAAATTGTGTGTGGGGGGAAACTGTGAGTGACATCACAGTAAAGCTGTGACCTGATTGGGAATCTGTTAAATTTGAAAAAAATAATAATATTGCAAAAAAAACAAAACAAAATCTACTAGATAGTGGAGTAACTAAACCGGAGGGCAGTGATCGGTATTTAGTATTTAATTTTACATAAAAATCATCGAGCGTCAGGGCCATATAGTTAATTGTAACTCAATCTAACAATAATTCAAGTGTTTATTTTAAATTAATTAATTAGTGCTTAAATGTCACTCAGCGGGGTGCAGTGCTCCAACTGTGAGATGTGGCAGATCTGTGAACACTCCAGCGTTCCGGTCGACTACATGTGCAGCAGGTGTAACCAATGGCAGCTCCTCACAGACCGCGTGGTTCGGGTGGAACAGCAATTGGATGCACATAGGAGCATGCAGGTGGCAGAAAGCGTCATAGTTATAGAGATGTGGTCACACCCAAGGTGCAGGCAGAGAGATGTGTGACCACCAGAAGGGCAGGCAGTCAGTGCAGGAAACCCCTGTGGTCGTCCCCCTCTCAAACAGGTTGGATACTGATGGGGGGGAATAGCCTATCAGGGGAAAACAGTACCAACCAGAGCAGTAGCACCACGGCTGGTTCTGATGTTCAGCAGGGAGGGTCAAAGCACAGAAGAGCAATAGTCATAGGGGACTCTATAGTCAGGGGCACAAGTTGGCGCTTCTGTGGACGTGAAAGAGGCTCCAGGGTGGTATGTTGCCTCCCTGGTGCCAGGGTCCAGGATGTCTCCGAACTGGTAGAGGGCATCCTGAAGGGGGAGGGCAAACAGGCAGAGGTCATTGTACATATTGGCACTAACAACATAGGCAGGAAGGAGCATGAGGTCCTGCAGCAGGCGTTCAGGGAGCCAGGCAGAAAGTTAAAAGACAGGACCTCTAGGATTGTAATCTCGGGATTACTCCGTGTCACGTGCCAGTGAGGCTAGAAATAGGTATATAGAGCATCTAAACATGTGGCTAAACTGCTGGTGTAGGAGGGAGGGTTTCTATTATCTGGACCACTGGGAGCTCTTCCGGGACAGGTGTGACCTGTATAAGAAGGAAGGGTTGCATCTAAACTGGAGAGGCATAAATATCCTGGCTGCGAGGTTTGCTAGTGTCACACGGAAGGGTTTAAACTAGTATGGCAGGGGGTTGAGTACCGGAGCAATAGGTCAGAAGGTGAAAACATTGAGGGAGAACCAGGGAATAGGGCCAGTTTGGCTCTGAGGAAGAGCAGACAGGGAGATGTTTCTGAAAACAACGGGACTGGTGGCCTGAAGTGCATATCTTTTAATGCAAGAAGTATAACGGGTAAGGCAGATGAACTTAAGAGCTTGGATTAGTACTTGGAACTATGATGTTGTTGCCATTACAGAGACCTGGTTGAGGGATGGACAGGATTGGCAGCTAAACATTCCAGGATTTAGATGTTTCAGGCGGGATAGAGGGGATGTAAAAGGGGTGACGGAGTTGCGCTACTGGTGAGGGAGAATATCACATTTGTACTATGGGAGGACACCTCAGAGGGCAGCGAGGCTATATGGGTAGAGATCAGGAATAAGGGTGCAGTCACAATGTTGGGGGTTTACTACAGGCCTCCCAACAGCCAGCGGGAGATAGAGGAGCAGATTGCTGGACAGATTTTGGAAAGGATTAAAAGCAACAGGGTTGTTGTGATGGGAGACTTCAACTTCCCCAATATTGACTGGGACTCACTAGGGGCTTGGACAGGCAGAGTTTGTAAGGAGCATTCAGGAGAGCTTCTTAAAACAATATGTCGATAGTCCAACTAGGGAAGGGGCTGTACTGGACCTGGTATTGGGGAATGAGCCTGGACAGGTGGTAGAAATTTCAGTAGGGGAGCATTTCGGGAACAGTGACCACAATTCAGTAAGTTTTAAAGTGCTGGTGGACAAGGATAAGAGTGGTCCTAGGGTGAATGTGTTAAATTGGGGGAAGGCTAACTATAACAATATTAGGCAGGAACTGAAGAACCTAGATTTGGAGCGGATGTTTGAGGGTAAATCAACATCTGACATGTAGGAGGTTTTCAAATGTCAGTTGAAAGGAATTCAGGACCGGCATGTTCCTGTGTGGAAGAAGGATAAATACGGCAAATTTCGGAAACCTTGGATAACAAGAGATATTGTAGGCCTCGTCAAAAAAAAAGGAGGAATTTGTCAGGGCTAGAAGGCTGGGAACAGACAAAGCCTGTGGGGAATGTAAGGAAAGTAGGGAGGAACTTAAGCAAGGAGTCAGGAGGGCGAAAAAGGGTCACGAAAAGTCATTGGCAAATAGGGTTAAGGAAAATCCCAAGGCTTTTTACACGTACATAAAAAGCAAGAGGGTAGCCAGGGAAAGGGTTGGACCATTGAAGGACAGGCAAGGGAATCTATGTGTGGAGACAGAGGAAATGGGTGAGGTACTAAATGAATACTTTGCATCAGTATTCACCAAAGAGAAGGAATTGGTGGATGTTGAGTCTAGAGAAGGGTGTGTAGCTAGCCTGGGTCACATTGAGATCCAAAAAAGCGAGGTGTTGGGCGTCTTGAAAAATATTAAGGCAGATAAGTCCCCAGGGCCTGATGGGATCTACCCCAGAATACTGAAGGAGGCTAGAGAGGAAATTGCTGAGGCCTTGACAGAAATCTTTGGATCCTCACTGTCTTCAGGTGATGTCCCGGAGGACTGGAGAATAGCCAATGTTGTTCCTTTGTTGAAGAAGGGTAGCAAGGATAATCCAGGGAACTATAGGCCGGTGAGCCTTACGTCAGCGGTAGGGAACTTACTGGAGAGAATTCTTCGAGACAGGATCTACTCCCATTTGGAAGCAAATGGACATATTAGTGAGAGGCAGCGCGGTTTTGTGAAGGGGAGGTCGTGTCTCACTAACTTGATAGAGTTTTTCGAAGAGGTCACAAAGGTGATTGATGCAGGTAAGGCAGTGGATGGTGTCTATATGGACTTCAGAAAGGCCTTTTGATAAGGTCCCTCATGGCAGACTGGTACAAAAGGTGAAGTCACACGGGATCAGGGGTGAGCTGGCAAGATGGATACAGAACTGGCTAGGTCATAGAAGGCAGAGAGTTGCAATGGAAGGGTGCATTTCTGATTGGAGGGCTGTGACTAGTGGTGTTCCGCAGGGATCAGTGCTGTTCGTAGTATATATAAATGATTTGGAGGCAAATGTAATTGGTCTGATTAGTAAGTTTGCAGACGACACGAGGACTGTCAGAGGATACAGCAGGGTTTAGATCGTTTGGAGACTTGGGTGGAGAGATGGCAGATGGAGTTTAATCTGCACAAATGTGAGGTAATGCATTTTGGAAGGTCTAATGTAGGTAGGGAATATACAGTAAATGGTAGAACCCTCAAGAGTATTGAGTCAGAGAGATCTAGGTGTACAGGTCCACAGATCACTGAAAGGGGCAACACAGGTGGAGAAGGGAGTCAGGAAGGCATATGGCATGCTTGCCTTCATTGGCCGGGGCATTGAGTATAAGAATTGGCAAGTCATGTTGCAGCTGTAGAGAACCTTAGTTAGGCCACACTTGGAGTACACTGTTCTATTCTGGTTGCCACACTACCAGAAGGATGTGGAGGCTTTAGAGAGGGTGCAGAAACGATTTACCAGGATGTTGCCTGGTATGGAGGGCATTAGCTATGAGGAGTGGTTGAATAAACTCAGTTTGTTCTCACTGGAACGACGGAGGTTGAGGGGCGACCTGATAGAGGTCTACAAAATTATGAGGGGCATAGACAGAGTGGATAGTGAGAGGTTTTTTCCAGGGTAGAGGGTTCAATTACTAGGGGGCATAGGTTTAAGGTGCGAGGGGCAAGGTTTAGAGGAGATGTACAAGGCAAAGTTTTATTTGTAGAGGGTAGTGGGTGCCCGGAACCCGCTGCCGGAGGTGGTGGTGGAAGCAGGGACGATAGTGATGTTTAAGGGGCATCTTGACAAATACATGAATAGAATGGTAAGAGGGATACGGACCCAGGAAGTGTAGAAGATTTTAGTTTAGTCAGGAGCATGATCGGCACAGGCTTGGAGGGCCGAATGGCCTGTTCCTGGGCTGTATGTTTCTTTGTTCTTGCCATTGTGCCTTTACCAGACATACACACGGGCACCTTTTCATCAATGCATTCTGACGAGTGGGAAACTTAGCAGATACCGCCACCCGACACAGAGGCACTGAGTGGAACTGCCTTTGTTTCTATCAGCTGAAGTGGAAACTTCAAATTAATCATTAACCTCCTAAATTTGGCAGAATAACTGACTGAATACATTGTAATGGTGTATTCAATGCAAGTGGGTGATGCCAGTAGCTTAGCACTTGACACAATCGTTTCTTAAAGCAGCCGCCTGTGATAACTCTCACTGCATTGGAGATTAGGATAACACTGAGCTTCCTGTTATGACACTCACCATTTAGACCGTATCGGCCTTCGTCCAGCTCTCGTTCAATCTGCCAGCCGTGCTTGTAATCCGAACGATCGTGGAGAAACTTACAGCTGTCTGTGAGAGAGAAGAAAACCCCAGTCAGCAAAATCCAAAGGAAGAGCGATAACTCCGAAAGCTTATCTTTCTTAGCCTGCTTTCTCACAGCCTTTCTTATTAATGGGGTAGGAGGCCAGGGACACTTTCTTGCCCTCCCAATTTGTTGTACAGTCTTCACAAAACCTAACTGGATCAATCAACTAAATAATGTGGCTACAGGAGGAGGTCAGAGGCTGGGAATTCTTTGCACCATCAAGCTGCATGGCTCCATTTGCCAAGGGTCCTTCGACAGCAGATTCCAAATGCACAATCTCTACAATCTAGAAGGACAAGGACAGCAGATACCTGGGAATGCCATCACCTGGAATCTCCCCTCCAAGCCACAGGACCATCTTGACTTGGAAATATGAAAATGAAATGAAAATCACTTGTCACAAGTAGGCTTCAAATGAAGTTACTGTGAAAAGCCCCTAGTCGCCACATTCCGGCGCCTGTTCGGGGAGGCTGTTACGGGAATCGAACCGTGCTCTTGGCCTACCTTGGTCTGCTTTCAAAGCCAGCGATTTAGCCCTGTGCTAAACAGCCTCTTTTATATATATATATAATTTATATAATTAAATATATAATTTATAGCAGCACTGTGGGTGTGCCTACTACAGTGGTTCAAAAATCGTAGCTCATCGCCACCTCCTTCTCAAGGGAAATTAGGGATGGGCAGCACGGTAACATGGTGGTTAGCACAAGGGGAAGTACTGGACGACGAAGGGTATTCTGTCGGTTGTGTCCCGTGTTTGTCTTCTGAGGAGGTCGGTGCGGTTTTACGCTGTGGCGCGTTGGAACTGTCGATCGATGAGTCGAGTGCCATATCCCGTTCATACGAGGGCATCTTTCAACGTCTGTAGATGTCTGTTACGCTCCTCCTCGTCTGAGCAGATCCTATGTATACGGAGAGCTTTCAGTGATTCTTCGCCGTGGGTCCAAAGGAAAAAAATGTCATTGATGTATCTGGTGCATAAAGTCGGTTGAAGGTCCTGTGCGGTGAGTTGGTCCTGTTCAAACTTGTGCATGAAGATGTTGGCGTATTGGGGTGCGAATTTGGTCCCCATGGCTGTTCCGTGCGTCTGGATGAAGAACTTGTTGTTGAAGGTGAAGACGTTGTGATCCAGAATGAAGCGGATGAGTTGCAGAATTGCGTCTGGAGATTGGCAGTTGTCGGTGTTGAGTA
This sequence comes from Scyliorhinus torazame, assembly GCF_047496885.1. Classification (NCBI taxonomy): domain Eukaryota; kingdom Metazoa; phylum Chordata; class Chondrichthyes; order Carcharhiniformes; family Scyliorhinidae; genus Scyliorhinus; species Scyliorhinus torazame. Next base: position 67,995,513 of record NC_092727.1, read on the forward strand.
CTGAGGCTGTTGCAGCAATGCCGTCGTCATGGGGGATGCTGGTGTAGAGTGCCGAGACGTCCATTGTGACGAGGAATGTTCCTGGTTCAACTGGTCCATGGGTGCGGAGTTTCTGTAGGAAGTCCGTCGTGTCGCGACAGAAGCTGGGCGTACCTTGTATGATGGGTTACAAGATGCCCTCGATGTAGCCAGAGAGGTTCTCACACAAGGTCTCATTGCCTGAAACGATAGGGTGGCCTGGTGTGTTGGCCTTATGTATTTTCGGGAGGCAGTAGAGATCTCCAATCCATGGGACACAACCGACAGAATACCCTTCGTCGTCCAGTACTTCCCCGGAGCGGAGAAACTACGTCATCTTCTTCACAGCCTTCAACACGTCATTGGTGACGATGAACATCTTGCCAAGGTCATCCCCACACCCCCACGACTTGCCTTCAAACAACCGCGCAACCTCAAACAAACCATTGTTTGCAGCAAACTACCCAGTCTTCAGAACAGTGACCACGACACCACACAACCCTGCCATGGCAATCTCTGCAAGACGTGCCAGATCGACATGGATACCACTATTACACGTGAGAACACCACCCACCAGGTACGCAGTACATACTCGTGCGACTCGGCCAACGTTGTCTACCTCATATGCTGCAGGAAAGGATGTCCCGAAGCGTGGTACATTAGCGAGATCATGCAGACGCTGCGACAACGAATGAACGGACATCGCGCAACAATCACCAGGCAGGAATGTTCCCTTCCAGTCGGGGAACACTTCAGCAGTCAAGGGCATTCAGCTTCTGATCTCCGGGTAAGCGTTCTCCAAGGCGGCCTTCAGGACGCGCGACAACGCAGAATCGCCGAGCAGAAACTTATAGCCAAGTTCCGCACACATGAGTGCGGCCTCAACCGGGACCTGGGATTCATGTTGCATTACATTCATCCCCCACCATCTGGCCTGCGAAATCCTACTAACTGTCCTGGCTTGATACAATTCACACCTCTTTAACCTGGGGTTACCCCATCTCTGGATCTGTAAAGATTTAATCACCTGCTAATGGTTGCATTCCAAGCATTGTTTGGCATCTTTGAATTTGTCTATATATATGTTTCTGGAACATACCTCTTCATTCACCTGAGGAAGGAGCAGTGCTCCGAAAGCTAGTGACATCGAAACAAACCTGTTGGACTTTAACCTAGTGTTGTAAGACTTCGTACTGTGCTCACCCCAGTCCAACGCCGGCATCTCCACATTATGTCAATATAAACGCATCGTGGCTCTAACCCTGGCAGAGCCCAACTACAGCAACCGAAAGACCACCCTGTTTACAGCGAGTTAACTGAGATCAGAACCCCATGCACAGAGGAGTTATGAACACTTGTGCTTACAACAAAATTCTCCCTAAAAGGATGAACTTGCCTCCAAAGCCACAGAAGCCGGTTTCTTTGTAATCTTTACAGATGTCAGGCTGGTAGTCCCACCGCACAGTCGCTCGGAGATGTTCGGGGGCTCGGATAGGTCCTTTCCTGATAGACAAGAAACACTCTTCATACTGACAGTGACAGGCATAAATTTACAAACAAATATGACAGCCAATGAAGAAGAGACAACAGTCGTGGCCGCCGGGTGGGAGGGTGAAGGCACAGAAAGCTCTCACAATTTACATCAGCTTTTAAAGACACCATTAAAAAATATTGTCCTCCAGTCCACTGCTGAGGGACTGGGAACAGTGAAGTGACTCGCTACTGAGGGACTGGGAGCAGCGATGTGATTCGCTGAGGAGGAACTGGGAGCAGCGATGTGATTCGCTGAGGAAGGGCTGGAAGCAGCGATGTGATTTGCTGAGGGGGGAATGGGAGCAGCGATGTGATTCGCTGAGGAGCGACTAGGAGCAGCGATGTGATTCGCTGAGGAGCGACTGGGAGCTGCGATTTGATTCGCCGAGGAGGGACTGGGAGCAGCGATGTGATTCGCTGAGGAGCGACCGGGAGCAGCGATGTGATTTGCTGAGGAGGGACCGGGAGCAGTGATGTGATTCGCCGAGGAAGGACTGGGAGAAGCGATGTGATTCGCTGAGGAGGGACTGGGAGCAGCGATGTGATTTGCTGAAGAGGGACTGGGAGCAGTGACGTGATTCGCTGAGGAAGGACTGGGAGCAGCAATGTTATTCGCTGAGGAAGGACTGGGAGCAGCGATCTGATTCGCTGAAGGGGGATGGGAGCAGCAATGTGATTCGCTGAGGACGGACTGGGAGCAGCGATGTGATTCGCTGAGGAGGGATTGGGCAACTGCTGCCCTGCAGCAGAGCTCTGTGATATGGATGGGAGATACTGAGGCACAGTTCACCATAATGTCCTGTAAACCATGTTTCTGAGCATGAATCAGATTGCAAGAACTAAATTAATTCCCACTGTTCATACTAAATAGGAGATTGTCATGGAGAAATACATAAGGAATTGAACAGAAATTATCCCGATACCTGTGAAAATGTGGAACTCAGTACAACTCGATGGTACTGTACAACTCAGTACAACTCGATGGGCCGAATGGCCTCCTTCTGCACTGTAAATTCTATGATTCTATGATAAGGAAACGCTGAGGTGAATCACGTCGATATAGAATTATAGACATTACTGTGCAGAAGGAGGCCATTCGGCCCATCGAATCTGCACCAGCCTTATTCCAGTAATCTTTTGGACACTAAGAGGCAATCTAGCAAGGCCAATCTAACCTGCACATCTTTGGACTGTGGGAGGAAACCGGAGCACCCGGAGGAAACCACGCAGCCAAGGGGAGAAAGTGCAAACTCCACACAGCTAGTCACCCGAGGCTGGAATTGAGCCCGGGTCCCTGGAGGTGAGAAGCAGCAGTGCTAACCACTGTGCCACCATGCCGTCCATGTTTAAGGGGAAACTAGATGAACATAAGTGAGGTGGGAATATAAAGTTATACTGATGGGGTGAGATGAAGAGGAGGAATGAGGCTCATGTGAAGCATAAACAACAAATTGGACCTGCTGGTGTGAATGTTTGTGCTGCAGGCAGCCACTGGTGCCAATACAATAACTGATGAGCAACTGTTAACAGACCCACCCCTACAGGCCCACCCTGCACCCCACCCCTACAGGCCCACCCTGCACCCCACCCCTACAGGCCCACCCTGCACCCCACCCCTACAGGCCCACCCTGCACCCCACCCCTACAGGCCCACCCTGCACCCCACCCCTACAGGCCCACCCTGCACCCCACCCCAACAGTCCCACCCAGCACCCCAGCCCCGACAGTCCCATTCAGCATTCCACCCCTCTCTGGCAGCATTTGTGTACCTTAGGTTGTGCAACACTGGATTTGAAGAAACCATGCGCAGTCTCAGTCCTCCCATCATTCAATGCATCTCCAGATGGACAAGAGATACCTGGTCAGCCTCACAACCCCTGAATGTTTGGAAAGAAAGTTTCCCGGAGTCTTGTGCCAGGACATAACAGATTCTGGTTGCTCGTCTCTATGGAGCTGGCTGATTTCCCCTCAGTCGGGTTGGTGGGTGCAGGTCTATAGGGCCTGAGATAGACATGATCAGCTGGATCTCCTGTTCCTCATCACCATCCAAATGGGTGATGAAATGGGAGGGTTACAGGTGCTCACCAAGCACATGTGTAAGCAACACTATTTCTGGGCTCCCCCCCCCCCCCAATGGTTTGGCTCCATCTCCCTCCCTCCCCCTCAGCTATCATTATAAAATCATGGAATCTCTGCAGTGCAAAAGGAGGAGGCCATTCAGCCAACGAGTCTGCACCGACCATCCGAAAGAGCACCCTACTTAGGCACACACCCCAACCCCATTCCCATAACCCTACTGGACCTTTGGACACAAAGGAGGAATTTAGCATGGCCAATCCACCCGACATGCACATCTTTGGACTGAGAGGGGAAACTGGAGTACCCGGAGGAAACCCACAGAGACCCGGGGAGAACATACAAACTCTATATCGCCACCGAAGGCCGGAATTCAACCCGGGTCCGTGGCGCTGTGAGGCAGTAGTGCTAGCCACTGTGCCACCCCCAGACCACCTCTCATGCTTCAAAACTTTGAAGAATACAGGCCCTGTTTGCCCAATCTATCTTAGCTGAACAGTCCCACCATCCCCAGAACAAGTCTGGTGAACCTTTGCTGCACTCCACGGCATTAATATCCTTTGTGGTAAGGGGACCAAAACTGCATACAGTACTCCAGGTGAGGTCTAACCAAATTCCTATAGAATTGTTGTTTTTTTTTTAATTTAAAGTATCCAATTGGTTTTTTTCCCCAATTAAGGGACAATTTAGCCTGGCCAATTCACCTATCCTGCACATCTTTGGGTTGTGTGGGTGAGGCCCACACAGACACAGGGAGGCTCCTATACAATTGAAGCCAGACCTCACTACTCCTGTACTCAAATCCTCTTGCAATAAAGGCTAACACTCCATCAACTTTCCTAATAGTTTGCTGCACCGGCATGCGAGCCTTCAATGACTTATTGACAAGGGCCCAAAGTCCCTTTATACACCTACACGTTCTAATTTCTTACCATTTAGGAAATACTCTGCACATCTGTTCCTTCTACCAAAGTGGATAATCTCCCATCCTTCCACATTATATTCCATCTGCCATGTTCTTGCCCATTCAATAATTCTGTCCAAATCCTCTGAAGCCATTTTACATTGTCTGCACAACCCACATTCCCACTTAGTTTTGTATATTCTGCGAGCTTGCAAATATTACATTTGATCCCCATATCCAAATCATTGATATATTTTGGGAACAGCTAGGGCCCAAGGACTGATCCTTGCAGTACCCCACTAGTCAAGCCTGCCAACGTGAGAACAACCTGTTTATTCCTGCTCTCTATTTTCTGCCTGTTACCGATCCTCAATCCATGACAGTATGTTCCTTCCTATCCCATGTGCCTTTATTTGCTACGTAACCTCCTGTGGTGAACTTTATCAAAAGCCTTGTGAAAGTCCAAACATACTACGTCCACCGACTCTCCTTTATCAATTTTGTTAGTAACATCGTCAAAGAATCTCCAACTTATCAAACATGATTTCCCATTTGTAAATCCATGCTGACTGTGTCCAATCAGATCATTATTGTCCAAGTGTTCATTTATCACATCCTTTAGAATAGGTTCCAGCATTTTTCAACCACTGATACAAGGCTGACAGGTCTGTAAGTTCCCTGTTTACTCTCTCCCTTCCTTCTTAAATAGTGGGGTGACATTTGCTATCATCCAATCTTCAACAATCATTCCAAAATCTATAGAAGTTTGGAAGAAGATCACAAATGCATCCACTATCATCCTCGCATCCTTCCCTGGCTCAGCATTTACTCCAAACAGCCACAGTACTTCCAAATCCAGGTGAATTAAATAAAGATCTGATGGCACTATTTTGAAGCAGAGCAGGAGAGTTCTACCCTGTATCCTGGCCAAGATTCACCCCCCCCCCAACCAATATCACTAAAACAGATTATCTGGTCATAATCACCTTACTGTCTGTGGGATCTTGTTATGCAAACAGTGATGAAACTTTCAGTACTTTACTGGCTGTAAAGTTTTTTAGGTTGCTCTGAAGTTGTGAAAGGCATGATCAAAATAGAACTTTTTCTTTCCTTCTAACGGATCAGTCCCAGCCTCTGCCAGATACCAGTAGATGTGTGGAGAGTCCCAGCTGAAGGATACAGGAGAGGCAGTGAGAGGAACTGCTGAATATTTCACTCACCTCACCATTCCAGAAGCTGCATTTGCCATGGATGTGTCTTTAGGTTTCACGTACTTTATGTAATTGTTGAAACCCCGGTATATTTTCTCATCATCTTTCCCTTTCAGCTCCTGTTAGATAAACAGATGATATTTAAGGGCCTTTTGTTGTCCCTCCATTGGACGTTGAGCAGCCTGCCATGATGACAGATCAACCTGGGAAAGGTTCAAATAATTTGCAAAAATCGTGGTTTAAAAAGTTTAAGATTGGGACTTGTTGCAAGTTATTTATCTTGTGTTTCTTTCGTGCATCTTTAATTCCCGGTGTCTTCACCATCTGTCTTGTGTGCCATCTTCAGTCTGTGTCAGTGCCTGATTCTTCTCCCTCTGTTCATGCTCTCTCTTGCTTCTGCTAGTATGCACCTTTATATCCCAGTGCAAACTGTCTATTATGCCCCAGTGTCACTCTTTCTCTTCCCCTAGTGTATGTGGCTGACTACTTCTCACAACTCTCTTCCCCGTCCCAGTGGGTACAGCAGTGTCACGATCTCTCCCAGTCCCAGTGGGTACACCAGTGTCCCAATCTCTCCTTGTCTAAGCGTGCAGTGTCCCAATCTCTCCCTATCTCAGTGTGTATATCAGTATCACGATCTCTCCTTGACTAAGAGTGTACACCAGTGTCCCAATCTTTCCCTATCTCAGTGTGTACATCAGTGTCACGATCTCTCCCAGTCCCAGTGTGTATCAGTGTCCCGATCTCGCCCTATGTCAAGTGTGTATATCAGTGTCTCCATCTCTCCCAGTACCAGTGTGTACACCAACGTCCCGATCTCTGCCTATGTCAGTGTGTACACCAATGTCCCGCTCTCCCCGTCTCAGTGTATATCAGTTTCTCGATCTCCCTGTGTCCCAGTGTGCATTAGTGTCTCAATCTCTCCCTATGTCAGTGTGTATATCAGTGTCTCGATCTCTCCCAGTCCCAGTGTGTCCACCAATGTCCCGATCTTTCCCTGCCCCAGTGTGTACACCAATGTCCTGATCTCGCCCTGTCCCAGTGTGTACACCAGTGTCTCGATCTCTCCCCGTCCAGTGTGTATATCAGTGCCTCGATCTCTCGGTATCCCAGTGAGTACACCAATGTCTCGATCCCGCTCTCACCTCTTGGATCTTCTGACTTCGTTCAAAGATCGCCTGCATGTCTTTATCTTTCTCAGTGTCCAGTTGATACACGGCTGTTGCTCCCATGTCCTCTGGGCCGACAGGTTTCTGTGAAGCACAGATGGATCTTAGCTGCAAACATCACTTCCAGCATAGCCATTTCACAACAAAACACCAAACACCTCACGCATTTGTCTTTCAGTCTCTCATTTCTCCATCCCACCTTCCTCACAATTGCACTATCCATAAACAATCTTTCTCCTGAAGGAAGTGTCTTATGTTAGTGTGGGGTCCACTGTCATCCCTGATATTTCAGACTTGGGGAGATTGAGGGAGGGTATCTTCAATTGACAGTTAAATGTGGGAAAAATACTTTCCTGGAGGGAAATCAGATTGTCCAGCTGAACACAATCTCCACCAAACTGCGACAGAACAACACATCGCAACACTAGTCTCCTCCAAATGATGAACAGAGGTGGCAGCTCAGTCAATGTCTTCGCTTTTAGCTGAGGCACACTGCCTCAGTCTAAATATTTTTTCTTTATTATTTCGTGGGATGAGACTGTTGCTGGCAAGGCCACCCCAAATGCCCTTGAATTGAGTGGCTTGCTGGGCCATTTCAGGGGGCAGTTGAGAGTCACTGCTTTGGGTCTGGAGTCACATGTAGGTCAGACTGGGTAAGGACGGCAGATTTCCTCCCTAAAGAATATTAGTGAACCAGATGAGTTTTTCCAACAATAGGTAATTTTGGAATCACAGGTCCCCCTCCCCCGTCCAGGCTGGTTGGGAAGAGCTCTCCCCTACTGGGGCAGGGGTAAACTTCAGCACCTGAGTGAGGAAACAAAGACATCCCTCACTGTCTCGTAGAAACAGAGAACCCACTCCCCATCTCCTACGGGGACAGAGACCCAGGGAATGACCCCCCATCTCTGTGGGGCAGAGACTTCTCCCCTAAGTTCTTTTTACACAGAGGGTAGTGGATGCCTGGAACGCGTTGCTGGAGGAGGTGGTGGAAGCTGGGACGATAGTGATATTTAAGGGGCATCTTGACAAATACATGAATAGGATGGGAATAGAGAGATACCGACTCCGGAAGTGTGGAAGATTTTAGTTTAGACGGGCAGCATGGTTGGCGCAGGCTTGGAGGGCCGAAGAGCCCGTTCCTGTGCTGTACATTTCTTGTTCTTTGTACCCCGAAGCGACAGGGACCGGACTCACCCTCCTATCCCTGCAGAGATTAAGACTGAAACTCCCCACTCCCTTGATGAACAGAAACCGGAGCCCCCTGTACTCTCAAACCCATCCCTATGTGGACAGAGATCAGACCCTCCTGCTCCGCCTGCGGGGCCAGATTCTAAACCCCCCACCCTGCGGAGACAGAGGCTGGACCTCCCCTTCGCCCTGTGGGATAGAGTGTGTGATTGATAGGCTTCGGTACAATGGGCCTCTGGTGTCGTGTGTGATGTTTCAAATTGGATCCTGCTCCTTACCGCTGATCTGGTGGATTTGTAGGTTACGGTGATTTTTTTGGCTTCATCACTGTCACTGTCACTGTACTGCTCTCTCGATCCTGCCGGTTTCACAGTCTGGAAATGATCAGATAAACAATCAGAAAACAGCTTCCGTCTGAAAATCACACAGGACAGACTGTTCACTAATATCACAGAGCAATGACTGTTCCAGGAACTGACCATTCCTTTCCTCAGTCAGTGCTGCAGGGCACCAGCCCTCAAGTGCTTCATGCAAGCAGCTGCTCCTCACGTTAAAGCTTGACAGCGAGTGCTGGCAGACTATTCAATCACAGGTGGAATCAGAACCTTGCTACAATCAGCACAGACCCAAGAACTACTAAAAGTTCCCCGGGACTCCAGCACCTGAACCTGTGGCTGGTCAGGAGACAAGCCACTAGTAGCAGTTTCCAACAAGTATAGAAAGCAATTTTCAAAGGGATTGTGGGTACAGGAATCTTTGAATGTTGTAAGACAAATTGAGAAATTTGTGAAAAAGCATCCCGAATCCTTGACATCATAAATAGAGGAATAAAGTACAAAAGCAAGGACATTTTGCTAACTGGCTCTGCCCCAGCTGGAGAACGTCAAAGCTGGGATAGGGCTCAGACATTTGTTGAATGGTACAGTGGGTGAGGGTTTTGAATTATTTGGAAATATTGGAGAAGCTGGAGTTGTTCTTAAGAGTGCTGAATGAGAAAGAAAAATGTAACTGATGCATTCAAATGAAGGGTTCTCACAGGGTAATTCAGGGAAGATAAAGTGGGACTGGTAATACAGGAGTCCAGGCCAATGCTCTTGGGTTTGAATCCTACCAAGGCAATTGGTGGAATTTAAATTCAATTCAATTGAAAGCTAATGACCGAGAAATTATCACGCCTCAAGAAGGTGGTGACCAGTGTGACAGATTTCAGGTAACTGGCAAAAGAACTAAGAGAGAGATAGAGTCACAGAGAACAGCAGAGAAAGTGCCCTTTGGCTCATCACAAATGTGTCGGTCAAAAACAACCACCTAACTTTTCTAATCCCATTTTCCAGCACTTGGCCCATCGCTTTGTATAACCTGGGATCGCAAGTGCTCATCTGAATACTTCTTAAATGTTATGAAGGTCTCTGCCTCCACCATCCTTTCAGACAGCGAGTTCCAGACTCCCACCACCTCCAGGCGAAAAACATTTTCCTCACATCCCCTCTAAACCTCCTGCCCCTTATCTTAAATCTATGCCCCCTGGTCATTGATCCCTCCACCAAGGGGAAAAGTTTCTTCCTATCTACTCCATCTATGCCCCTCATAATTTTATATATCTCAATCACGTCCCGCCTCAGTCTTCTCTGTTCCAATAAACAACCCCAGTCTCCAATCTCTCTTCATAACTAAAACTTTTCAGCCCAGGCAACATCCTGGTCGATCTCCTCTGCACCCCTTCCAGTGCTATCACATCCCTAATAGAATGTGGATTACAGAACTGCTCACAATGAGGTTCATGGTGCGAGTTACTGTGATCTGTAATACACTGCCTGAAAGGACAGTGGAAGCAGATTCAAAAGGTACTTTCAAATTGGATGTGTATTGAATAACATTGAAAACACAAAGGGTTATAGAATAAATAAAGAGAAACTGTTTCCAGTGGCTGAAGTCAATAACTAGAGAGCACGGATTGAAAGTGACTAGAAAAAGAACCAGGAGGTGGAATGTTTATATTAGAATTCTGAATGCACTGCCCTAAAAAGGCTGGTGTATAGGGATTCCAAAATAAGTTTTGAAAGGAAATTGGATAAATATTTGAGGAGAAATTATCGGGATTTGGGGAAAGAGTAACGGGTTCGCACTTCGAAAGAGCTGGAACAGATACATCCTTCCTTTACTGGTCCATGAGATATACGCAATGAAAACATTTACATGGACGTAGGGAACAGTGAGGCAAACAGAATCACTTTTCAATGGAGCAGGCACAAGCACAATGAGGCAAATTCCCTCCCGTTGTGCTGTTTTTTGCAAGATTGCACAATTTTAAACCACAGTCTGGCCATTTACTGCCTCACCCACCTTCTGTATCATGGGGTTTGACACGGTTGTTTTCTTTTCTCTCCGCACTGCAGTGTTCCCATCATCGTCTCCACTGCTATCTGTGCAGCAGAAGGGAAAACGCAGTAAGTATAGAGGTACTGTCTGTGAGAAGTGTTCCGAGTCCCTCTATTATAGTAACAGATTAGTAAGAGAACACCTCATAATGGGAACCGTTACAAAGTGATACTGCCATCCTTTATCCTGACAGTCTCAGGAACAAGAATGTTTCAGCCCAGAAGAAAATGTCTCCAGCCTCTGATCATACCGAGCTGTTTTCCAGAGATATATTAAAAGAATTTACATCTATATCGCTTTTCACACCCTCACATGTCCCAAAATGCTTTACAGTACTTTTAAGTGCAGTGTAATGTAAGAACAGGAGGCCATTAAGCTCTTTGAACATGTCTGAACGTTCAAGCAGATCTTTGCTTATCTGACCCTCGACTCCATTTACCCACCTTTTCTCCATTTCCTTCCATACACTTTCTCAACACAATTCGATTGCTTGCAGACTTAGAAACTTCAACTGACAGCCACTATCTACAGCTTTGGGAGGGCGAAAGTTTGTTTTGAACAAAACGTTTTATAGTACTGGGGAAAGTGGTAGCTATATCATTGGGAAAGCTTTCACCTGAACCCCACTGGGATCAATGTACTGGCAAATTGCATAACCAGGGCTTCAGGTAAGACTTTTACCCAGTGGAGGATTTACCCGAGGGGAGATTTGGAAAATTAAACAGAAAGGACAAGGCAATAGTGCAGTGTAGTGATGCAGGTAATGTTAACAGGAAGGGCACCGCATACAAATGTGAGTGTACCAGCACATATGGTCAGAGTAGAGCAGGCATTGTCAAACTCGGGGGCACGACCCCGGGTCGCGGAGCCGTCCGTCGCGGCACTCCCGGTCGCACAAATCCGTGCGCAACAGCCGACTTTGAACTATGCCGGCTGCAAGCGGCCTTCAAAATGGCCACGAACATACAAAAAAAAAAAAAAATCGGCCGCACTGTGCATGCGTGCCTGATCATCGGTGCGCATGCACATGCTGGCCGACCTTCGCGGCCCACGCCGGCTGACCTGCACGACCCACCATTTTCTCTTACCTTGTTTGTTGCTGACAAAAATGGAGGAAATGGTTTTGGGTCCCTTTGGCCCCCCAAACTTGTAAAAAAAAAAAGGCTGCAACTGTATTAAAAAAAATGCGGCTGCACTGCGCATGTGTGCCCGATCATCGGTGCGCAGGTGCAAGGTCGGCCGGCGTGGGGCCGCGAAGGTCGGCCGGCGTGGGGCCGCGAAGGTCGGCCGGCGTGGGGCCGCGAAGGTCGGCCGGCGTGGGGCCGCGAAGGTCGGCCGGCGTGGGGCCGCGAAGGTCGGCCGGCGTGGGGCCGCGAAGGTCGGCCGGCGTGGGGCCGCGAAGGTCGGCCGGCGTGGGGCCGCGAAGGTCGGCCGGCGTGGGGCCACGAAGGTCGGCCGGCGTGGGGCCGCGAAGGTCGGCCGGCGTGGGGCCTAGAAGGTCGACTGGCGTTGGGCCGCGAAGGTCAGCCGGATTGGCTGGTGAGTAAAAATGGGTCCCTGGAAAAAATGTTTGAAAAACACTGGAGCAGAGAATGGTTAAAAGGCAGAATTAAAGGCTCTTTATCTGAATGCGCACAGCATTTCTAACAAGATGGATGAATTGATAACACAAATAGAAATAACTGAATGTGATATGTTAGCCATTGCCGAAACATAGTTACAAAGTGACCATCACTGGGACATGAATTGACATTTTGGAAGGACAGGAAGGAAAAGGAAAATGAGGTGGGATAGCTCTGTTAAAAAGGAGATCTGCACAGTAGTGAGAAATAAACTTGGATTAAGATGTAGAATTAGTTTCGGTGAAGAAAAGAAATAGCAAAGGAAAGTCACTGTGGGAGTAGGTTATAGGCCCCCTTAAAAGTAGCTACAATATAGGACAAAACAAGTATAAAACAAAAAATATTGGCAGTTGGTTAGAAAGGTGTTGCAATAATTGTGGGAAATTTTAACTTTCATATGCATTGAACAAATCGAATTAGGGTAAAGGTAGCCTGAAGGATGAATTCATTAAGAGTTTATTTGGAATAGTTTCTGACAACAGTATATTCTGGGACCAACAAGGTTGCTTTAGACCTAGTAACTGTAATGAGACAGAAATAATTAAAGACCTTGTATAATAAACGGTCCTCTAGGTAAGGGTGCACAACATGCAGGAATTCAGTTTGAAGGTAGAAATTTGGGTTTGAAATTAGTGTCTAAAGTGGACTGGATAAAATAGGTTAAAAGGTAAGACAATAGAAAAGCAGTGGGAGACATGGAAGGAAATATTTAATATCTCTCAACAAAGATATATTCCATTAAGCAAGAAAAGAGGATGCAACGTCCGCGGCTAACTAAGGAAGTTAAGGATAATCTCAAATTGAAACAAGACATACAATGTTTCAAAGATTAATGGTAGGCCTGAAGATTGCTGGTCTCTCAAATTTTCTCAAAGGATGACAAAAAAAAGAGGGAAAAATTGGAGTACGAGAGAAGAATAGCAAGAAATTTAAAAACAGAAAGCAAAGTTTCTACAAGTGTAAAAAAGGAAAAGAGTAGCTAAAGCGAGTATTGGTCCCTTAGAGTGAGACTGGGGAATAAATAATAAGAAATAAGAAAATGGGAGAGATCTGGAACAAGTATTTTGTATTTGGCTTCACAGTAGAAGACACAAATATCACCTCAAAAACAGTAGACAATCAAGAGGCAAAAGGGAGAGACGAACTTAAAACAGTCATGACCACTGGAGAAAATGTACTTGAGAATGGAAGGGGAGACCAAAATGTCCTCTGGACCTCATGACCTGCATCTTAGGGTCTTACAAAATAGTGGCAAAGATATTAGGTACATTGGTTACAATCTTCCAAAATCCCATGGATTCTGGAAATGTAGCACCTCGATTCAGGAAAGGAGGCAGGAAGCGGAAAAATATAGTCCAGTTCACCCAACATCTGTCGTTGGGAAACTGATAGAATCCATCATTAAAGAGGTAATAGCAGGATATTTAGAAAATCATAATACAACCAGACATGGTTTTGTGAAAGGGAAATCATGATTGACTAATTTATTCAAGTCTTTGAGGATGGATAAAAAGAAGCCAGAAGATGTGGCATTTAGATTTCCAAATGGGATTTGATAAGGTGCCCCATAAAGGTTACTGCAAAAGGTTTTGGGGGTGATATAGTGAGTAGCATGGATAGAAGATTGTCTAACAGGAAACAGAGTTGGGATAAATGGGTCGTTTTCAGGTTGGCAAACTGTGTCACAGGGATCAGTGCTGGGGCCTTAACTACTTACAATTTATATTAATGACTTGGATAAAGGGACCAAGTGTAATGTCGCCAAATTTGTAATTGATGCAAAATAGGTAGGAAAACAAGTTTTGATGAGGGTACAGAATTTGCAAATGGATGTAGGTCAGGTAAGTGAATGGACAAAAATTTGGCAGTTGGGTTATAATTTTAAGATTGTGTCACTTTGTTCTTAATTCCTTTATCAAAGGAAATTGTTGTAATATATGGACCTACATACCCTCCCTGAATTGCAATATGCAGACAAAAACCCTGGGGGAAGTCAATTTGGTTCAAATTGCTCACTCCCAGAGTTGTCCTTTACGCTGTTTCCCTCCAAGAACAAAGAAAAGTACAGCACACGAACAGGCCCTTCGGCCCTCCAAGCCAGTGCCGACCATGCTGCCCGACTAAACTACAATCTTCTACACTTCCTGGGTCCATATCCCTCTATTCCCATCCGATTCATGTATTTGTCAAGATGCCCGTTAAATGTCACTATCGTCCCTGCTTCCACCACCTCCTCCGGCAGCGGGTTCCAGGCACCCACTACCCTGTGTAAAAAAACTTGCCTCGTACATCTACTCTAAACCTTGCCCCTCACACCTTAAACCTATGCCCCCTAGTAATTGACCCCTCTACCCTGGGGAAAAGCCTCTGACTATCCACTCTGTCTATGCCCCTCATAATTTTGTAGACGTCTATCAGGTCGCCCCTCAACCTCCGTCATTCCAGTGAGAGCAAACCGAGTTTATTCAACCGCTCCTCATAGCTAATGCCCTCCATACCAGGCAACATTCTGGTAAATCTCTTCTGCACCCTCTCTAAAGCCTCCACATCCTTCTGGTAGTGTGGCGACCAGAATTGAACACTATACTCCCAAGTGTGGCCTAACTAAGGTTCTATACAGCTGCAACATGACTTGCCAATTCATATACTCAATGCCCCGGCCAATGAAGGCAAGCATGTCGTATGCCTTCTTGACTCCCTTCTCCACCCGTGTTGCCCCTTTCAGTGACCTGTGGACCTGTACACCTAGATCTGACTTTCAATACACTGGAGGGTTCTACCATTCACTGTATATTCCCTACCTGCATTAGACCTTCCAAAATGCATTACCTCACATTTGTCCGGATTAAACTCCATCTGCCATCTCTCCGCCCAAGTCTTCAAACAATCTAAATCCTGTTGTATCCTCTGACAGTCCTCATCGCTACCTGCAATTCCACCAACCTTTGTGTCATCTGCAAACTTACTAATCAGACCAGTTACATTTTCCTCCAAATCATTTATATATTATACAAACAGCAAAAGTCCCAGCACTGATCCCTGCAGGACACCACTAGTCACAGCCCTCCAATTAGAAAAGCATCCTTCCATTGCTACACTCTGCCTTCTGTATCCACCTTGCCAGCTCATCCCTGATCCCGTGTGACTTCACCTTTTGTACTAATCTACCATGAGGGACCTTGTCAAAGGCCTTACTGAAGTCCATATAGACAACATCCACTGCCCTACCTGCATCAATCATATTTGTGACCGCTTCGAAAAACTCTATCAAGTTAGTGAGACACAACCTCCCCTTCACAAAACCATGCTGCCTCTCACTTGCATAGGACGAGAGGTAGTGCTTACCACCTGAAAATTATTCTTGCCAAACAGCAAGGACAGAGACATCACCTGTTCGAAGCATGGGTTCCTCATTTCCCAACCCTCAGAGCCCAAGATACACGAGAATGGAATTTTGCCAATTGAACACTCGGGATTTGGACCACACATAATAACTCAGAGATGAGGTTCCATTTAACCAGGGTGTTGCTTGGCTGATTTTGAGGGAAAGTTGAATCCTGGCCCCTTCAGCACCAGTCAGTGTCGAGTCAAGGATGGCAAAAGATTATGTTGAGCATTTTGTATGTAATCAACTGCTTTAAATTAACTAATTGACTCTTCTCCAGCGGAATAATTCACGACTGGGGAAACTGCATTATATACCAGTGTCAGCCAACATTAGTATCTGCACCCTGAAACATTGTGGTTTAGTTTATTTTCCTCTGTGACGAGAAGTTCACCCCACCCCACGCACCGAAATTGACAGATCACATTATTGGTCATCACCAGTGTTTTTTTGTGGGATCTTACTGTGCACGGTTTGACTGCCAAGTTTCCAGCACTGAGGCCGCTCTCGACGGTGCTGTGAGCGGGAGAGGCGCTCTGTAAATGCAAACCTCTGAGAGTGTTGCTAAAAAGGTGATTTAGAAACCAAGTGGTTGTTGGGGCGGCGGGAGGTGGGTGAAACCTGGGGGAGGAGCAGCCGCTCGGCGGGATCGTCCCATCTTAACCCCGAGTGGCGGCACCCTGGCACGGCTCCGCTGGATCCCTCCTCCCGGTACCTTTGTCGCTGCCGCTCGCTATCCGCTTCCTTCCTTTAAATTTCCTGCTGGATTTTTTGAAGAGGAAAGTACAAACCGGAGCAGACTCCCCGGGCTCCGCCATCTTAACAACAATACAGTACGGGCGGCAAGAGGAGCCATCGCGATTTCCGGCAAACAGCGACCCCTAGAGGCCAGGAGTCACACCGCGAACAGCGACCCCCAGTGGCTTAAGTCACACCCCAAACAGCGGCCCGGAGTCACACCCCAAACAGCGGCCTAGAGGCACACCCCAAACAGCGGCATGGAGTCACACCCCAAACAGTGACCCCCAGCAGCCAGGAGTCACACCCCAAACAGCGACCCCCAGCAGCCCGGAGTCACACCCCAAACAGTGACCCCCAGCAGCCCGGAGTCACACCACAAACAGTGACCCCCAGCAGCCCGGAGTCACACCCCAAACAGCGGCCTGGAGGCACACCCCAAACAGCGGCCTGGAGTCACACCCCAAACAGCGACCCCCAGCAGCCCGGAGTCACACCCCAAACAGCGACCCCCAGCAGCCCGGAGTCACACCCCAAACAGCGACCCCCAGCAGCCCGGAGTCACACCCCAAACAGCGACCCCCAGCGGCCCAGAGTCACACCCCAAACAGCGGCCCGGAGTCACACCCCAAACTGCGACCCCCAGCAGCCCGGAGTCACACCCCAAACAGTGACCCCCAGCAGCCCGGAGTCACACCCCAAACAGTGACCCCCAGCAGCCAGGAGTCACACCCCAAACAGTGACCCCCAGCAGCCCGGAGTCACACCCCAAACAGTGACCCCCAGCAGCCCGGAGTCACACCCCAAACAGCGACCCCCAGCAGCCCGGAGTCACACCCCAAACAGCGACCCCCAGCGGCCCAGAGTCACACCCCAAACAGCGGCCCGGAGTCACACTCCAAACAGCGGCCCGGAGTCACACCCCAAACTGCGACCCCCAGCAGCCAGGAGTCACACCCCAAACAGTGACCCCCAGCAGCCCGGAGTCACACCCCAAACAGTGACCCCCAGCAGCCAGGAGTCACACCCCAAACAGTGACCCCCAGCGGCCCGGAGTCACACCACAAACAGTGACCCCCAGCAGCCAGGAGTCACATCACAAACAGCGGCCCGGAGTCACACCCCAAACAGAGGCCGGGAGTCACACCCCAAACAGCGGCCTGGAGTCACACCCCATACAGCAACCCCAGCGGCCCGGAGTCACACCCCAAACAGTGACCCCCAGCAGCCCGGAGTCACACCCCAAACAGTGACCCCCAGCAGCCCGGAGTCACACCACAAACAGCGGCCCGGAGTCACACCCCAAACAGCGGCCGGGAGTCACACCCCAAACAGTGACCCCCAGCAGCCAGGAGTCACACCACAAACAGTGACCCCCAGCAGCCAGGAGTCACATCACAAACAGCGGCCCGGAGTCACACCCCAAACAGAGGCCGGGAGTCACACCCCAAACAGCGGCCTGGAGTCACACCCCATACAGCAACCCCAGCGGCCCGGAGTCACACCCCAAACAGTGACCCCCAGCAGCCCGGAGTCACACCCCAAACAGTGACCCCCAGCAGCCCGGAGTCACACCACAAACAGCGGCCCGGAGTCACACCCCAAACAGCGGCCGGGAGTCACACCCCAAACAGCGGCCTGGAGTCACACCCCAAACAGCGGCCTGGAGTCACACCCCAAACAGCGGCCTGGAGTCACACCCCATACAGCAACCCCAGCGGCCCGGAGCCACACCCCAAACAGCGACCCCCAGCGGCCCGGAGTCACACCCCAAACAGCGACCCCCAGCGGCCCGGAGTCACACCCCAAACAGCGACCCCCAGCGGCCCGGAGTCACAGCGCAAACAGCGACCCCCAGCGGCCCGGAGTCACAGCCCAAACAGCGACCCCCAGCGGCCCAGAGTCACACCCCAAACAGCGACCCCCAGCGGTCCGGAGTCACAGCCCAAACAGCGACCCCCAGCGGCCCGGAGTCACACCCCAAACAGCGACCCCCAGCGGCCCGGAGTCACACCCCAAACAGCGACCCCCATGGGCCCAGAGTCACACCCCAAACAGCAACACCCAGCAGCCCGGAGTCACACCCCAAACAGGGACTCCCAGAGGCCCGGAGTCACAGCCCAAACAGCGACCCCCCAGTGGCCCGGAGTCACACCACAAACAGCGGCCCAGAGTCACACCCCAAACAGCGACCCCCAGCGGCCCGGAGTCACAGCCCAAACAGCGACCCCCAGCGGCCCGGAGTCACACCCCAAACAGCGATCCTCAGCGGCCCGGAGTCACACCCCAAACAAATGCTCCCAGTGGCCCGGAGTCACACCGCAAAACAGGAGACTCCGGGTAATATTCTAATGATCTGAATTACAATGTTCCCAATACTCAAATGTTCCCACTACCCTAATGTTCCCAATATCCTAATATTCCCAATATCCCAATGTTCACAATATCCTAATGTTTGTAATAACCTAAGGTTCCCAATAATCTACTCTTCCCAATACCCTAATGATCCAAGTATCCTAATATTCCCAATACTCTAATATCTGCAGACTCCAAATATTCCCACAGTAATAATGTTCGAGTGCTCTGATACAGTGCTTTTCAAACTTGTTTTTCCCAGTACTCACTTTTGGCAACCGGCCAAACTTCGGGACCCACGCTTGCCAATCTGCACGACACATGCTGACCGACCGTCGTGACTCATACCAAGTTCACTTCCCTTTTAATGCGAAGGGGAGATGTCCTCACGATCACACCCGAATCCGGTTCAAAGGAGCATAGGGCCATGCGGATATCAAGGGCAGACTTCAACCAGTTCTTTTGTGCCGTCATCGGGAAAGGCCTTCATGTTTTACTCAGTGTTGGATACTTCTGAGAGATGTTACACCAGAATGCTAACAGCCTCATGTGCTTTTGGTGCATTTTTAATCTGGTATTACAGTGTAATCTTTTAATTTGGAGTCAGCTATGAGTTAATAATTGTGCGGTCTCCACCTGAAAAATAATTTTTCACACACCACTTCTCTTTCAAATTCTGAAACTTCTCTCATTTGCCAGTACCTTCCTGCATATAACACACATGGGCTTTGCTTCCTCATTTGGAGTGTCACAATTGACAAAACTATACCTCAAAAAATCATCTTTATTCTTCTTTTTCCGAGTTAAGTTTCTTTTTTCAGGCCGATTACCATAGGCCCTGGAACTCTTAACACTACCACTGCTCTGTCCTGTATTCTCCTGAGCAGCACTCTCCACAGATTCTGTTGTGAAATCCTGTTGAATCGCCTGATGGGATGCATCCCAGAGTGTTAAAAGAGATGGCTAGGGAAATTGTAAACGCGCTAGTGATAATTTATCAAAATTCACTAGACTCTGGGGTGGTCCCAGAGGATTGGAAAGTAGCAAACGTGACACCACTGTTTAAAAAAGGAGGTCGGCAGAAAGCGGGTAATTATAGGCCGGTAAGCTTAACTTCGGTTGTAGGGAAAATGCTGGAATCTATCATTAAGGAGGAAATAACGGGGCACCTGGAGAGAAATTGTCCCATTGGGCAGACGCAGCATGGGTTCACAAAGGGTAGGTCGTGTCTGACTAATTTGGTAGAATCTTTTGAGGCCGTTACCAGTGCAGTAGATAACGGGGAGCCAATGGATGTGGTATATCTGGATTTCCAGAAAGCTTTTGACAAGGTGCCACACAA
Organism: Scyliorhinus torazame; assembly: GCF_047496885.1. NCBI lineage: Eukaryota > Metazoa > Chordata > Chondrichthyes > Carcharhiniformes > Scyliorhinidae > Scyliorhinus > Scyliorhinus torazame. The sequence continues at coordinate 68,015,433 of NC_092727.1, forward strand.
AAGGTTGCTGCATAAACTAAAGATGCATGGCATTGAGGGTAAAGTGGTAGCATGGGTAGACGATCTATCTCCATTTAAAAGTGGCAACGGCCCCAATTCTCGATGTAAAAGCTAATAGCGGCTGTCGGGCGCTTCCCCTGCGGTCAGGACAACTTCAGAATGGCAGGACTGGTCACTCCACGACCCTCCCGCCACCCACCCGCGACCCACCTGGCAGTCGCGACCCTGACTTTGAAAAACCTTGCTCCAATATTCCAAGATTCCTGTTTTTAAAAATTATTTCATAAGGTGAGGGTGTCACTAGCGAGGCCAGCATTTATTGCCCATCCCTAATTGCCCTTGAGAAGGAGGTGGTGCGCTGCCTTCTTGAACCGCTGCGGTTCTTGAGGTGAGGTGTAGGTACATTCACAGTGCTGCTAGGGAGGAAGTTCCAGAATTTTGAGCCAGCGACAGTGTTGCAACGGCGATATATTTCCAAGTCAGGATGGTGTCTGGCTTGAAGGGGAACTTGCAGGTGGTATTGTTCCTGAGGTGGTATGTTCCCATACAAAATCTGTCCTTGTCCTTCTAGATGGTATCAGTTGTGCAATTGGAAGTTGCTGTTGGAGGAGGCTTGGTGAGTTGTTACAGTACATCATGTAGATGGTATATATGGGTGCTACTGTGTGGTGGTGGAGGGTGAGAATGTTTCAGGTTGTTGATGAGGTGCTAGTCAAACAGGCTGCTTTGCCCTGGATGGTGTTGAGCTTCTTGAGTGTTGTTGGAGCTGCACTCATCCAGACAAGTGGAGAGTGTTCCATTACACTCCTGACTTGTGCCTTCTAAGTGGTGGACAGGATTTGGGGAGTCAGGAGGTGAGTTACTTGCCGCGGGATTCCTGGCCTCTGACCTGCTCTTGTAGCCACAGTATTTATATGGCTAGTCCAGTTCCGTTTCTGTTCAATGGTACCCCCCCCCAGGATAGTGGGGAATTCAGTGATGGTAATGCTTCTCTCTTGTAGGAGATGGTCATTGCCTGGTTACTGTGTGGTACGAATGTAACTTGCCACTTGCCTGTGCAAGCCTTGATATTGTCCAGGTTTTGCTGCATTTGAACACGGACTGCTTCATTATCTTGAGGAGTTGCGAATGGTGCTGAAGATTATGCAGTCATCTGCAAACAACCCCACTTCTGAGCTTATGATGGAATGGAGGTCATTGATGACGCAGCTGAAGATGATTGTGCCTAGGGCACTACCCCGAGGAACACCGACAGCAATATCAGCTGAGATAATAATCTTAATAATCTTGATAATAGTTTTATTATTGTCACAAGTAGGCTTACATTAACACTGCAATGAAGTTACTGTGAAAAAACCCTAGTCGCCACACTCCAGCGCCTGTTCGGGTACACAGAGGGAGAATTCAGAATGTCCAATTCACCTAACAAGCACACCTTTTGCGACTTGTGGGAGGAAATGGAGCACCCGGAGGAAACCCATGCAGACACGGGGAGAACGTGCAGACTCCGTACAGTGACCCAAGCTGGAATTGAACATGGGACCCTGGTGCTGTGAAGCAACAGTGCTAACCACTGTGTTATCGTGCCGCCTCCAACCACCACCACCATCTTTGTGTCAGGTATGACTCCAACCAATGGAGATTTTTCCCTTGAATCCAATTGACTCCAGTTTAGCTAGAGGTCCTTGATGCCATACCCGATCAAATACTGCCTTGATGTCAAGGCATTCAGCTCTTTTGTCCATGTTTGAACCAAAGCTGCAATGAGATCAGGAGCTGAGTGACCTGGCAGAACCCAAACTGAGCGTCCACGAGCAGGTACTGCTGAGTAAGTGCCGGTTGAAAGCACTGTTGATGACTCCATCCATCACTTTGGAACCACAGACCAGCTACAGTGCAGAAGGAGGCCATTTGGCCCATGGAGTCTGCACCGACCCTCTGAAAAAGCCCCCTACCTAGGTCCATTCTTGCACCCTATCCCTGTAACCCCAGCTAACTTTCACATCTTTGGCCTGATGATAAAGAACAGACTGATAGGGCAGTGATAGCCAGGTTGGATTTTTCCTGCTTTTTGTGCACAGGACATAGCTGAGCAAACATCATCGAGTAGATGCCAGTGTTTTACAGAAAGTTCCTACTTAATATTGACCCACTTAACATTGTTTCACTTTAATGTCACTAAAAGCAGAATCAGTAAATCTGTTTAATGTTGGCACTTTCATTTTAAGTCATTACTCACAGATTAGTGGGCAGCACGGTAGCACAATGGTTAGCACTGTTGCTTCACAGCTCCAGGGTCCCAGGTTCGATTCCAGCTTGGGTCACTGTCTGTGCGGAGTCTGCACGTTCTCCCCGTGTCTGCGTGGGTTTCCTCCGGGTGCTCCGGTTTCCTCCCACAGTCCAAAGATGTGCAGGTTAGGTGGATTGGCCATGTTAAATTGCCCTGAGTGACCAAAAAGGTTCGGTGTGTCTACTGGGTTATGGGGATAGGGTGGAAGCGTGGGTGCTCTTTCCAAGAGCTGGTGCAGACTCGATGGGCCCAATGGCCTCCTCTGCACTGTAGATTCTATGATTTACTCACCTGTGGCCTGCCTGCTCACAAAACCTTTCCTGTAGCATTTCCACTGCCGGCCTTGCCTCCGGATTCTGTTCTGAGCCAAGTCTGGACTGTTTTCAGCTGCTTTGCTCCTGACTCTCATTCTGAACTGACGCTCCCGGGTTCCATCTAGTGACAAAGTTAGGCGGTGCAGGTAGTCCCAAGATTCCAGTCACTTCTTGCAGTGACCAACCTCTGCTACTCGATGGAGCCTGGTCATTCTTAAAATTATTGAAGTGAGTGTAATTTTAAAAGAATTATATCATGTGTTGTAGTTCTTTTATATTGAATGATTTATTTTATTTTGCAAGTTATTTCAGCTAGGAACACACAGTACCGCACATGTCTAGTAAAGTATGTCAACTTGTACATCGGTCCCTTCACAGATTTCTTTACTGGAAAAGCCAAACTCTGGCATTTACTTTGATTCCTCTGGGATTCTATGATCTGCTTAAAGTCATTTCACATGAAATCGTGATTTTTCAGAATGCAACCATAACTTTGAATTAGGACTCCCATGTGGATGTACTGGAACAGCCTGCCTGGGGGGTTCCTCAAGAGAACTCCATTCTTAATGTAATAGCACTCTGGAACACCCTCAGCCTCAACCTCTGTGAGACTCTGGGTCTGCCTCCTGGGCCTCAATTAATCAAGTCCTACCAAACTCTTCCTCAATTATTCTCATCCTCAAGGATAGTTTTGGCTACTCTACCATCTGATGGTGGTGTGTCTTCCATCTCTGGTGGTGGACTTTGTTTAGCCATTTCCCTGGTCGCCACACATGACAGAAAAATATCTGGAAACTGTTCTGTCTCCTTATCTTCCCTCAGACTCTCTATTTTTTAAAATTTAGAGTACCCAATTTTCTTTTTCCAATTAAGGGGCAATTTAGTGTGGCCAATCCACCTACCCTGCACATCTTTGGGCTGTGGGGCAGGGAGCTACGCAGATAAGGAGAATGTGCAAGCTCCACATGGCCAGTGATGTGGAGCCGGGATCGATCCCAAGTCCAGGGTGCTATAAGGCAGAAGTGCTAACCACTGCGCCACTGTGACGCCCTACCTCGGACTCTGTAATTACGAGTGTAGCTACAACATTGCCAAACCATTCCCCAAAAGTAAGTCTATTCTGTCTACTAGTAACCATTCCAACAACCACTGGACCTGATAATAAAACACACTCCAATTGCACTTTATACAATGGAATTGAGATATAATCTCCACTTATCCCAGTCACTAACCTCTTTCATTGAACTCTCTGGAGAGAAAGCTAAATCCCTCTCCAGTAAGAGAGTTAGTGTCACACCTTTGTCCCTTAAAATATTTATGAGTTTGGCTACATCATTAGATGAAAATGGGGTTATCCTCTCCTTTGACACAAACCCTGCATACCTCCCATCTATCTCATTCACCACACCTGCTCTCACTACAGTGTTTATCTCAGGTCTCCTAGTTCTCGCTAGAGCTACAGTCTGCTCTGTAGTATTCTCCACTTCCGTTTCCTTTTCAGGATCCTCCTTATGAACCCCAACAAGTCCCATGGGCTTTCCTCGCAACTTCCAACATGCTGAAGGAACTTGTCCTACTTTATTGCACTGGTGACACTTAAGGCCTTCGGGCGTCACCTCTACCCGCAGTACCGTCCTTCCTGGTCTGAGGAGATCTCAGAGCATTTCCAGCTATCCATTCCTTACCTTGGCTACCTGCCTTCCTTTCACTCTCACTTTCTATCCTTTTCAAAATTATGGGGGTGACAGAACAAAGGTTTAAATTCATGGATCAGCTCATGATCATCAGCCATTATTGCTGCTTGTCGAGTGGTCATAGCTCTTTGATATTCAACATGGATTCTTATCATGGATGGTAGTGAATTCTTAAATTCGTCCAAGAGAATGATTTCTCTCTGAGCCTCATAGGTAGTTTCAACTCCCATTGCCCAATTACACCTATTAAAATTGTTCTGTTTAACCCTTTCAAACTCAGCATATGTCTGTCTTGGCTCTTTCCTTAAATTCCCAAATCTTTGCCTATAAGGCACCAAAATTAATTTATATGCCCCCAGAATAGTCTGTTTTACCTCATCATAATTTGTAGACACCTCTCTGGTGGATTAAACTTTCTGTGCTCTCCCTGTAAGCATATTTTGTATGGGTAATGACCACTCTTCTTTTGTCCACTCCATTTGAGTTGCTGTTTTTTCAAATGCAATGAAGAATGCCTCTACATCCTTTACCTCAAATATTGGTAGGTCCTGTGCATATTTAAATATATCCCCACTAGGGTGTGGACTGGGAAGGGTTACTCCTTCCTCTTGACTTTGCTCAATTTCTGCCTTTAACTCCAACCTTATAAGTTGATATTCTCTCTCTCTCTCTCTCCTTGTCCCTTTATTCCCTTCCTAATGTTTCTTCCTCCTTTTCCCGCATCTCCATTAAAAAAAAAATCCTCTCTTTAGCTTTTTACTCTAATTCTCCTCATTTTCCTCTCACACTCGAACTACAACTGAATCCTCTCCAGTTTGGTTTCCCCAGTCTAAAGTGCTTCTGATGCTACACTACCTGGATTACTCGCTTCTGGGCTCTTCTGTGTTTCTAACAGATCCTATCACTCAACTAATGCATCATATTCTTAGCTTTAACCAGCACCTAGGCTTTTAATTCAATTGCTAATTCAATTAACTTAACTTTTGAATCCCTTGTAAATAAACTAAAGACAGGTCTTCCACCTGAAGAAAGGCCTTAGCAGCTTCCAGAGCAATCCTGTAATGCTATTACAAATCTTCTGCATCTTTAATATGTATTGTACCCCAAATCAGCATTGACTACTGTTCCAAAGGTCCCTGAACTGAGCCCTCAATCTATGTTATGACACCTTGGGCGTGTGCACGGTCAATTTCATCCCCATTTGACCCGGAGTCGCTTCACAGGTGAAATAATAATTTTATTGTCACAAGTAGGCTTACATTAACACTGCAATGAAGTTACTGTGAAAAACCCCTCGTCGCCACATTCCGGCATCTGTTCGGGTACACTGAGGGAGAATTTAGAATGTCCAAATTACCTAACAGCATGTCTTTTGGGACTTGTGGGAGGAAACCAGAGCGCCCGGAGGAAACCCACACAGACATGGGGAGAACATGCAGACTCCGCACAGACAGTGACCCAAGCCGGGAATCGAACCTGGGAACCTAGCGCTGTGAAGCGACAGTGCTAACCACTGTGTTCACCAGGTTTGTAATTTTAACAAGTAATCATTTATTATGTATTGCATTATAACTAAACAGACAGAAAATGTAACTATCTATTAACCCTTTCCCAACACCCCACCCCCCCTCATTCCTAACTCACCCCACTCTCTACACACACAGACAAACAACAGAGGGATAAGAGTTGGGGTAAGAGAAAGGAAATATTAATAAAATGAAAGGAAAGGTTCTTTGGTGTGCTGAGATGACCTCCGCTTAATGTCTTTCTGAAGTTCAGGCTTTCATTTTGGTACTTCTATGCTTGAGATGGTTTTCTTTGGCAAGGTTGTATATCTTCTCTGCAGACTCAGGATCATTTCAGGTTCACAGTAAAGCTATGTCAGACACTCACTAGTTTTAGAATAATAGAGCAGTTCTTTAACTTCATTAAGGGCAGCATGGTAGCACAAGTTTTAGCACTGTGGCTTCACAGCGCCAGGGTCCCAGGTTCGATTCCCTGCTGGGTCTGTGCAGGGTCTGCACGTTCTCCTTGTATCTGCATGGGTTTCCTCCGCGTTTCCTCCCACAGTCCAAAAGACGTGCAGGTTAGGTGGATTGGCCATGATAAATTGCCCTTAGTGACAAAAACAAAGTTAGGAGGGGTTATTGGGTTACGGGGATAGGGTGGAAGTGAGGGCTTAAGTGGGTCGGTGCAGACCGAATGGCTTCCTTCTGCACTATGTGTTCTATGTTCTATATTAAGCAGGAACAATGAGCACAGGTTCCTTCTCTTTCCAAAGTCTAGACACTTCTGCCTAGTTCTCTTAGAAAACATCATGCAGGAACCAATCACTGATCATCGTCAGCAGAACACTGTCCCTGGCCAACCCACTGGTTGCTAGTTAACCAATCAAACCCACTTTCTCCAAAACCAGTTCCTAAGATTCACCCGGTGCCGAGGAGACTGGCCTCATCTTCAAAAACAAAACCTGGGAACACAGTGTCCTGACAAGCAGGCTGTTTCAACTTTACGTCTTCGGCTTAAAGGCGCATCCCGATTATGGGTCCGTGGACCAAAAAACAAAGGAAATAGAAGAAATGGGAACAAAAGAAATAAACAGAAAGGACTCTTACAATGTTCCCGTATGATCCACTGCAGCATCCACAGGAGTGTCCTAGCTTCCTAATTTTGCTAATACCCTAATGTTCTCGTACCACAAAGGTCAGCAGTACATGGACAGCAGTAAATTGAAGGGGTGTAGGTTAGGTTGATCTTAGATTAGGATAGGTGGTCGGAACAACATTGTGGTCCGAAGGGCCTGTACTGGTCTGCACTGTCCTATGTTTTATGTCAGGTATCCTAACGTGCAAAGTACACGAATAATCCCAGAATCCGAATATTAAAGTGCTGCAATACTCCCAGTAAACAAATGTTCATAATCTTAATGTTCGCAGTCTTCTAAATGTTCCTGAACTTCAATATTCCTGTGCCCCAATGTTCCTGAACAGCAATATTTCTGTGCTCCAATGGTCCTGAACAAGAATATTTCTGTGCTCCAATGTTTCTGAACACCAATGTTCCTGTGCTCCAATGTTTCTAAACACCAATGTTCCTGTGCTCCAATGGTCCTGAACACCAATGTTCCTGTGCTCCAATGTTTCTGAACACCAATGTTCCTGTGCTCCAATGTTTCTAAACACCATTGTTCCTGTGGTCCAATGTTTCTAAACACCATTGTTCCTGTGCTCCAATGTTTCTGAACACCAATGTTCCTGAACACCAATGTTCCTGTGCTCCAATGTTTCTGAACACCAATGTTTCTGAACACCAATGTTTCTGAACACCAGTGTTTCTGAACACCAATGTTGCTGTGCTCCAATGTTTCTAAACACCATTGTTCCTGTGCTCCAATGTTTCTAAACACCAATGTTCCTGTGCTCCAATGTTTCTAAACACCAATGTTCCTGTGCTCCAATGTTTCTAAACACCAATGTTCCTGTGCTCCAATGTTTCTGAACACCATTGTTCCTGTGCTCCAATGTTTCTGAACACCAATGTTCCTGTGCTCCAATGTTTCTAAACACCATTGTTCCTGTGCTCCAATGTTTCTGAACACCAATGTTTCTAAACACCAATGTTCCTGTGCTCCAATGTTTCTGGACACCAATGTTCCTGAACACCAATGTTTCTGAACACCAATGTTCCTGAACACCAATGCTCCTGTGCTCCAATGTTTCTGAACACCAATGTTCCTGAACACCAATGTTCCTGTGCTCCAATGTTTCTGAACACCAATGTTCCTGAACACCAATGTTTCTGAACACCAATGTTTCTAAACACCAATGTTTCTGAACACCAATGTTGCTGTGCTCCAATGTTTCTAAACACCAATGTTCCTGTGCTCCAATGTTTCTAAACACCATTGTTTGTGTGCTCCAATGTTTCTAAACACCATTGTTCCTGTGCTCCAATGTTTCTGAACACCATTGTTCCTGTGCTCCAATGTTTCTAAACACCAATGTTCCTGTGCTCCAATGTTTCTGAACACCATTGTTCCTGTGCTCCAATGTTTCTAAACACCAATGTTCCTGTGCTCCAATGTTTCTAAACACCAATGTTCCTGTGCTCCAATGTTTCTAAACACCAATGTTCCTGTGCTCCAATGTTTCTAAACACCAATGTTCCTGTGCTCCAATGTTTCTGAACACCAATGTTCCTGTGCTCCAATGTTTCTGAACACCAATGTTCCTGTGCTCCAATGTTTCTAAACACCAATGTTCCTGTGCTCCAATGTTTCTAAACACCAATGTTCCTGTGCTCCAATGTTTCTGAACACCATTGTTCCTGTGCTCCAATGTTTCTAAACACCAATGTTCCTGTGCTCCAATGTTTCTGAACACCAATGTTCCTGTGCTCCAATGTTTCTGAAAACCAATGTTCCTGTGCTCCAATGTTTCTGAACACCATTGTTCCTGTGCTCCAATGTTTCTAAACACCAATGTTTCTAAACACCAATGTTCCTGTGCTCCAATGTTTCTGAACACCAATGTTCCTGAACACCAATGTTTCTGAACACCAATGTTCCTGAACACCAATGTTCCTGTGCTCCAATGTTTCTGAACACCAATGTTCCTGAACACCAATGTTTCTGAACACCAATGTTTCTAAACACCAATGTTCCTGTGCTCCAATGTTTCTGGACACCAATGATCCTGAACACCAATGTTCCTGTGCTCCAATGTTTCTGAACACCAATGTTCCTGAACACCAATGTTCCTGTGCTCCAATGTTTCTGGACACCAATGTTCCTGAACACCAATGTTTCTGAACACCAATGTTTCTGAACACCAATGTTCCTGTGCTCCAATGTTTCTGGACACCAATGTTCCTGAACACCAATGTTTCTGAACACCAATGTTTCTAAACACCAATGTTCCTGTGCTCCAATGTTTCTGGACACCAATGTTCCTGAACACCAATGTTTCTGAACACCAATGTTTCTAAACACCAATGCTCCTGTGCTCCAATGTTTCTGAACACCAATGTTCCTGAACACCAATGTTTCTGAACACCAATGTTTCTAAACACCAATGCTCCTGTGCTCCAATGTTTCTGAACACCAATGTTCCTGAACACCAATGTTTCTAAACACCAATGTTTCGAAACACCAATGTTTCTGAACACCAATGTTCCTGTGCTCCAATGTTTCTAAACACCAATGTTTCTAAACACCAATGTTCCTGTGCTCCAATGTTTCTGAACACCAATGTTCCTGAACATAAATGTTTCTGAACACCAATGTTCCTGTGCTCCAATGTTCCTGAACACCAAAGTTCCTGAACATCAATGCTCCTGAACACCAATATTCCTGTGCTCCAATGTTTCTGAACACCAATGTTTCTGAACACCAATGTTTCTGAACACCAATGTTCCTGTGCTCCAGTGTTCCTGAACAACAATGTTCCTGCGCTCCAATGTTTCTGAACACCAATGTTCCTGTGCTCCAATGTTCCTGAACAACACTGTTCCTGAGCTCCAATGTTTCTGAACACCAATGTTCCTGAACACCAATGTTTCTGAACACCAGTGTTTCTGAACACCAATGTTCCTGTGCTCCAATGTTCCTGAACAACACTGTTCCTGAGCTCCAATGTTTCTGAACACCAGTGTTTCTGAACACCAATGTTTCTAAACACCAATGCTTCTGAACACCAATGTTCCTGTGCTCCAATGTTCCTGAACACCAATGTTCCTGTACTCCAATGTTCCTGAACACCAATGTTCCTGTGCTCCAATGTTAATGAACACCAATGTTCCTGTGCGCTAATGTTTCTGAACACCAATGTTCCTGAACACCAATGTTCCTGTACTCCAATGTTCCTGAACACCAATGTTCCTGTGCTCCAATGTTAATGAACACCAATGTTCCTGTGCGCTAATGTTTCTGAACCTCAATACTCCTCAACACCAGTGTAGATGGGCTTTAGAGTGGTTTCACAGGTCGGCGCAACATCGAGGGCCGAAGGGCCTGTACTGCGCTGTAATGTTCTATGTTCTAGGTTCCTGAATCTCTAAATTCCTGATACCAATGTTCCTGTGCCCAATGTCCCGAACACCAATGTTCCTGAACCCCAACGTTCCTGTGCCTCAATGTTTCCAAGCCCTTAATATCCCGGATCCCAATGCTGACTGAATGCCAGTGTCACTCAGTGTTCCTGAATTTCAATGTTCCTGATACAAGTGCTTCTGAATCCCAGTATTACTGTACCCCAATGTTCCTGAAACTTAAATTCATGGACCACAATGTTCCTAAGACCCAAATATCATATGCCCCAATATTCCTGAATCTCAATGTTCCTGAACCCAAGGTTCCTGTGCCTCAATATTCCTGTTCCTCAATGACCCTAAATCTCAATGTGTCAATGTTCCTGAATCACAATGATCTTGAACCCCAGTGATCCTGAACTCCAATATTCCTGAACCCAAAGATCCTGTACCCCAATATTATTGACCCCAATGTTGTTGTGCCCCAATGTTCCTGTGTTACAATGTTCTTGAACACTGATGCTCCTGAACCACAACGTTATAGTGTCCCAATGTTCCTGATCCCGAAATATTCTGGAATCCCAAAGTTCCTGTGTCACAATGTTCCTGATCCCAAATGTTTTTGAACCCCAATGTTCCTGAACCCCAAAGCCCCCATATTCCTGAACCCCAAATTCCCTGAACCCAATGTTCCAGAATCCCAAAGTTCCTGTGCCTAATGTTCCAGAGCCACGATGTTCCTGAGTCCCAATGTTCCTGAACCCCAATGTTCCTGAACCCCAAAGCCACTATGCACCAGTGTTCCTGAACCTGAAGATTCTTGAACCCCAAAGTATTCTTACCCTGCAGGGAAGTGATTGGCTGGTGACTGATAAGTAGTTTTTCTTTTCCCTGAGGTGTTATTGTGCGGGGTGCAGTGGTTGCTGAGTGAGTGCTTGCTGAGAAGGGGAGTAAATTTTTAAAAACATACTATTGGGTGTTTCCAGCTGAATCCGGTCGGAGTGAGGACAGAGTCACTGCTGGGTAAGTAGTAAAGATGTAAATTGTTTGCGCAGGCCCATAACAGCTGATTGTTCTTCTCATGTGGGACGCAGTGGTGGCTGGTTAATTGTTTTATTTTTATCTGTATTTAAGTTGGGCAGTTTCTAAACCCTAGTGTCCCCCACCCTTCCACCTCCTTTAACCTAAGGGGTTGAGTGAATAACAGGTAAGCTCTTTCTTTCTTTTTCTTGTTTTATCTAGAGGGGATGGCAGGGAAGGCAGTGCAATGTTCCTCCTGCAGAATGTTTGAGGTGAGGGACGCCGTCAGTGTCCCTGCTGATTTCACCTGTAGGAAGTGCACCCATCTCCAGCTTCTCAGAAACCGCGTTAGGGAACTGGAGCTGGAGCTGGATGGACTTCGGATCATTCGGGAGGCAGAGGTGGTCATAGATAGTAGCTTCAGGGATGTAGTTACTCCGAAGAATAAAGATAGATGGGTGACGGTGAGAGGGGCTGGGAGGAAGCAGTCAGTGCAGGGATCCTCTGTGGTCGTTCCCCTCAATAACAAGTATACCGCTTTGGATACTGTTGAGGGGGACGACCTACCAGGGGAAAGCCACGGTGAACGGATCTCCAGCACTGAGTCCGTCCCTGTGGCTCAGAAGGGAAGGAGGGAGAGCAGGAGAGCAATAGTTATTGGGGACTCGATAGTTAGAGGGACAGATAGATGGTTCTGTGGCAGCGAAAGAGACTCACGTATGGTATGTTGCCTCCCAGGTGCCAGGGTCCGTGACGTCTCGGACCGTGTTTTCAGAATCCTTAAGGGGGAGGGTGAACAGTCACAAGTCGTGGTACACATCGGTACCAACGACATAGGTAAGAGAAGGGACGGGGATTTAAAACAGGAATTTAGGGAGCTAGGGTGGAAGCTGAGAGCCAGGACAAACCATGTTGTCATCTCTGGTTTGTTGCCGGTGCCACGTGCAAGTGAGGTGAGGAACAGGGAGAGAGTGCAGATAAACACGTGGCTGCAGGGATGGTGTAGGAGGGAGGGTTTCAGGTACGTGGGTAATTGGAGCACATTCTGGGGAAGGTGGGACCTGTACAGACAGGACGGTTTACACCTGAACCAGAGGGGCACCAAAGTCCTGGGAGGGAAATTTGCTGCGGCTCTTTGGGGGGGTTTAAACTAATTTGTCATGGGCTGGGAAAGCGAGCTGTGGTCCAGAAGCCAGTGTTGAGAGTAGTGAGATACTGAGGAGGGTATCAAGGTCGCAGGAGTGTACCGGCAGACAGAAAGGTGGGTTGAAGTGTGTCTACTTCAATGCAAGGAGCATCCGGAATGAGGTAGGTGAACTTGGAGTGTGGATTGGTACTTGGGACTATGATGTTGTGGCCATTATGGAGACATGGTTAGAACAGGGACAGGAATGGTTGTTGGAAGTTCCGGGGTATAGGTGTTTCAGTAAGAGTAGGGAAAGTGGTAAAAGAGGTGGGAGAGTAGCATTGTTAATCAAGGATAGTTTAACGGCTGCAGAAAGGCAGTTTGAAGGGGATCTGCCTACTGAGGTAATATGGGCCGAAGTTAGAAATAGGAAAGGAGCGGTCACGTTGTTAGTTTACTATTGGCCCCCAAATAGTAATAGAGATGTGGAGGAAGAAATTGCAAAACAGATTATGGATAGGTGTTGAGGTCTCAGGGTAGTTTTCATGGGTGACTTTAACTTTCCAAATATTGATTGGAACCTCTATAGGTCGAACATTTCGGATGAACAAAGAACAAAGAACAAAGAAATGTACAGCACAGGAACAGGCCCTTCGGCCCTCCAAGCCCGTGCCGACCATACTGCCCGACTAAACTACAATCTTCTACACTTCCTGGGTCCGTATCCTTCTATTCCCATCCTATTCATATATTTATCAAGATGCCCCTTAAATGTCCCTATCGTCCCTGCTTCCACTACCTCCTCCGGTAGTGAGTTCCAGGCACCCACTACCCTCTGCGTAAAAACTTGCCTCGTACATCTACTCTAAACTTTGCCCCTCTCACCTTAAACCTATGCCCCCTAGTAATTGACCCCTCTACCCTGGGGAAAAGCCTCTGACTATCCACTCTGTCTATGCCCCTCATAATTTTGTATACCTCTATCAGGTCGCCCCTCAACCTCCTTCTGGGGCAGTTTTTGTACAGAGTGTGTAGGAGGGTTTCCTGACACAATATGTGGATAGGCCGACAAGAGGGGGGGGCCACATTGGATTTGGTACTGGGAAATGAACCGGGCCAAGTGTTAGATTTGTTTGTGGGAGAGCACTTTGGAGATAGTGACCACAATTCGGTGTCTTTCACTATTGCAATGGAGAGGGATAGGGCCACATGGCAGGGCAAGGTTTATAATTGGGGGAGGGGTAATTATGATGCGATTAGGCAAGAATTAGGGAGCATAAGATGGGAACAGAAACTGTCAGGGAAAGGCACAAATGAAAAGTGGAGCTTGTTCAAGGAACAAATACTGCGTGTCCTTGATAGGCATGTCCCTGTCAGGCAGAGAGGAAATGGTCGTGTGAGGGAACTATGGTTCACAAAAGAGGTTGAATGTCTTGTCAAGAGGAAAAAGGAAGAGTATGTAAGGATGAGAAAACAAGGTTCAGTAGGGTCGCTTGAGGGTTACAAGGTAGCAAGGAATGAGCTGAAAAACGGGCTCAGGAGAGCTAGGAGGGGGCATGAGGAGTCCTTGGCGGGTCGGATCAAGGAAAACCCCAAGGTCTTTTACTCTTATGTGAGAAATAAAAGAATGACCAGGGTGAGGGTAGGGTCGGTCAAGGACAGTAGTGGGAACTTGTGCATGGCGTCAGAAGAAATAGGAGAGGCGTTGAATGAATACTTTTCTTCAGTGTTCACAAAGGCGAGGGGCTATGTTTGTGAGGATGAGAGTGTGATTCAGGCGGGTAGGCTGGAGGAGGTAGATGTTCTGAGGAAGGATGTATTAGCAATTTTGAAAAACCTGAGGGTCAACAAGTCCCCTGGGCCAGATGGGATATATCCTCGGATTCTTTGGGAGGCAAGGGATGAGATTGCAGAGCCTTTGGCTTTGTTATTTGGGTCCTCATTGTCCACGAGGATAGTGCCAGAGGACTGGAGAGTGGCGAATGTTGTTCCTCTGTTCAAGAAAGGGAATAGGAATGACCCTGGTAATTATAGGCCAGTTAGTCTTACTTCGGTGGTCGGTAAGTTAATGGAAAAGGTCCTGAAGGATAGGATTTATGACCATTTGGAAAGATGCAGCTTAATCCGGGATAGTCAACACGGATTCATGAAGGGTATGTCTTGCCTCACAAATTTGATTGAATTCTTTGAAGAGGTAACTAAGTGTGTAGATGAAGGTAGAGCAGTTGATGTTGTTTACATGGATTTTAGTAAGGCGTTTGATAAGGTTCCCCATGGTCGGCTCATGAAGAAAGTAAGGAGGTGTGGGATAGAGGGAAATTTGGCCAATTGGATAAGTAACTGGCTTTCACATAGAAGACAAAGGGTGGTGGTGGATTAAAAATGTTCAGACTGGAGACCAGTTACCAGCGGTGTACCACAGGGATCAGTGCTGGGTCCTCTGCTATTTGTGATTTTTATCAATGACTTGGAGGAGGGGGCTGAAGGGTGGGTGTTAAGAATCTTGTATTTGAAGGAATGTTAACTCCTGGCTGGCTCGCCAATTGTTAAAATCTTGTATTGAAAGGATCTTAACTTGCCGAACTACGCCAAGTTGGGGGAAGCTTAGTTGATGAATCAAAGTCCTGGCGCAATACGACAAGTTGTAAGATTTGTAATAATTCTGGACTATGCCAAGTTATTCGATTCCTTGTATTATTCGACTGTGTAAAGTTGAAGGAATTTATATCATTTCTGCTATTCGGTTACCAGTAGCACTTTGTGAATATTGGGACTCAGCAGAAACTTCAGTTAAAACTTCTCAGGTGCCAAAAAGAATTGTTTTATTTGTAGTCGCTTGATTACAATTTGAAAGTCATTTAAAAGGCAATTCGAAGACAATTCGAAGCTTTCAGAGAATTACAGACATTATCTTTTTGCTTAGGCAGACAGCTTGAAAGTAACTTTTAAAAGGTCAAAGTCTGGCAATGAAACATGAAGAGAGAGAGAGAGCTAATCTTCAGCTAAACTCAAACTCAAAGTACAAAATAGACTAACAGACTGACAGAATCAAAAACAGAAAGACAGAACCCCCAAAAGACAACTCACAAACTAACAAGAAAGACTATTAAGGACAAAACTGACCAAACTAACAGAAAGACAGCACAACACAACACAAAGACACTACAGAAAGACTCTGAGAATTAAAGACAGCAATTAAGGACAGACAACACTAAAATGGCGGGCGGAAACTTTTCAGTTATACACTTTCATATCTGTCTTAAGTCATCTAATCACACCCCAATATAATCCTAATTGGTTTGGGTTAGACTCAAACACATTTGATTTGATGGCAAGCCGCCCGTCTTCAATGTGCAACATCAGCTTTTAGTTGTTTCATGTCTTCATGTTATGGAATGTGGTATTCTGACCAATAAAAACTGGTCTTTTGCTGACTTAGCTGTTATCTGCATTGTGAACAATGGTGCCTTCATGTTGCTATGGTATTCAGTCCTTGTCCTTGACAATTAGCACAAGCAGTGTCAAATTGTCTTGCAACTGTGCTGTTCTAATGTCACACTGACTTTGAAAGTATGCATTTGCCAGAACAACGGACCTCAGTAAAAGTGAATTATGCTGTATAAATGGGTATTTAAAACTGGGGCTTAATATTTATGCTTAAACAGCTATCTTTTACGTATACTAGTTGTATTCAAAATACCTGGCTTCTACAGTGGGCCAGTAAATTTGCTGTTGACACCAAGATTGGTGGAGTAGTGGATGAGGTGGTGGGCTGTTGTAGGCTGCAAAGAGACATTATAGGATGCAGAGCTGGGCCGAAAAATGGCAGATGGAGTTTAACCCTGATAAGTGCGAGATGATTCATTATGGTAGAAAAAATTTGAATGGCAGGGTTCTGAGGAATGTGGAGGAACAGAGGGATCTTGGGGTTCATGTCCATTGATCTCTGAAGGTTGACACTCAAGTGGATAGAGCCGTGAAGAAGGCTTATAGTGTGTTAGCGTTTATTAACAGGGGGCTTAAGTTTCAGAGCCGTGGGGTTATGCTGCAACTATACATGACCCTGGTGAGACCACATTTGGAGTATTGTGTGCAGTTCTGGTCACCTCACTATAGGAAGGATGTGGAAGCATTGGAAAGGGTGCAAAAGAGATTTACCAGGATGCTGCCTGGTTTGCAGGATAGGTCTTATGAGGAAAGGTTGAGGGAGCTAGGGCTTTTCTCTTTGGAGCGGAAGAGGATGAGAGGCGACTTAATAGAGGTTTATAAGATGATGAGGGGGATAGATAGAGTGGACGTTCAGAGACTATTTCCTCAGGTGGATGTAGCTGTTACAAGGGGGCATAACTATAAGGTTCAGGGTGGGAGGTATAGGAGGGATGTCCGAGGTAGGTTCTTTACTCAGAGAATGGTTAGGGTGTGGAATGGACTGCCTGCTGTGATAGTGGAGTCGGATACTTTAGGAACTTTCAAACGGTTATTGGATAGGCACATGGAGCACACCAGAATGACAGGGAGTGGGATAGCTTGATCTTGGTTTCGGACAATGCTCGGCACAACATCGAGGGCCGAAGGGCCTGTTCTGTGCTGTACTGTTCTATATTAATATTTGTGCACAAATGCTCCTGAACCCCATGTTCCTGTGCCCCACTGTTTCTGTATCCTAATGTTCCTGAACCCCAACATGTTTGAACCCTGATGGTTTTGAACCTCAGTGTTCCTGAATCTTAATTTTCCTGGACACCCAAATTTTTGTGTACCAATGCTCCTGAACACAACATTCCTATGCCCCACTGTTCCTGAATCCTAATGTTCCTGACCATCAACATTCTTGAGCCCTGATGTTTTAAAACCTCATTGTTCCTATGCCCCAATGTTCCTGAACCCTAATACTCCTAAACAGGAATGTTCCTAAACCGGAATGTTCTTATGTCCCAGTGTTCCTGTCTCCCATGATCCTGTGCCCCAAAATGCCTGAACCCCAAATGTTCTGAACCGGTGTTTCTGTATCCAATGCTCCTAAACACCATTGTTCCTAAACCCAATGTTCATGAATCTCAATGTTCCTAAACCCCAATATTCCTGTGTCCCAGTGTTCAATGTTTCTGATTTCAATGTTCCTGACTCCCAATATTCTTGACCTCCCAATTCCTGAATCTAATGTTGGTGAATCCTAATGTTCCTGAACTCCAACAATCCTATTTCCCAATGTTCCTGTGTCCGTGTTCCTGCGACTCCCAATGTTCCTGAACCCCAATGTTCTTGTGTGCCAATGCTCCTGAACCCTAATGTTCCTGAACCCCAATAGTCATGTGTCCCAATGTTCCTGAACCCCAATGTTCCTATGCCTTATTGTTTCTCTAGTGACCTAACATGGCTTGACCTAATCTTTCTCTTCAAATCCTTCCATGGCTTCACTCCTCCCTATCTCTGTAATCTCCTTCGCCCCCAAACCCTCCGTTATACGAACTCTAATTCTCGCTTCTTGTGCATTCCCAATTTTATTTGCTCCACCATTGGTGGCTGTACTTTCAGCTGTGTGGGCGCCAAGCTCTGGAATTCGCTCCCGAAACCTCTCCACCTCACTTTCTTCATTTAAAACAGACCTTCAAACCAACCGCTTTGACCAACCTTTTGATTGATTAGCTGACCTAAATATCTCCTTTTGCGGCACGAAAATTTTTTGGGAGAGAAAAGAGCTAACGTTTCGTGCCCGATGACTCTTTGTCAAAGTCATCGCACTCGAAACGTTAGCTCTTTTCTCTCCCTACAGATGCTGCCAGACTTGCTGAGATTTTCCAGCATCTTCTCTTTCGTTTCAGATTCCAGCATCCGCAGTAATTTGCTTTTATTAATGAGTCTGTAATCCTGAAGAATATTACAAGGTGTTTTTCTCCTCTGGATACAATCAGAAAATTGATCACAAATTTGCTTTAAACCAATCTCCATTTTTCTGAACTAAATCTGTGATTCAAATTACACCCAGGCTTATATGAATAAACAGAAATGTAAAATGTTCCATAAAGCATTGCAATTGGTCAGTGTAACAGAACGTAGTTGTTTATTTTTGAATTAATAAATATACATTTATATATTTAAGAGTGGTAATCTGGTGCATTTGATTAATAAAGGCAGAAAATATAGTCCCCCATGAATGAGTAACCTGATTTCAAATCGCTGAAAGCAACTTTGAACAACATTCCTCAACCAGTCCCTTGTTTTATCAATAGCTGTAAGTCAGGTGCTGAGGGTATTAAATGTTTTTATTATGTAAAATCTCTTAAACATACACAAGCGCTTGTGCTTCATTTTAACAGCTCCTTGAAGTTTCTGTGGTGATTATTTCCATCTGCCAATGTTGTCCATTTCGTGGCCAGTTTGCAGTGAGTTGAATATTCATCAGCCTTAAAGGTGGTGCGGAATCTATGTGTGACACCCTAATCTTTTAAAATTGGTTCAATTTCTTTCACCTATTTTGCATTGATCAAACCAGTACCAGCAAGCGAATTCTCCAACTCTGCAAATTTACACTCCATTCAGTCCATTCAGCCTGGTCTTGATGAAGAATTCCAAACCCGTACTCTGCTCTCTCCTCAATGCCTGGAAACTCTCCCCGTTACAACTTTTCTCAGTATTTCGCTACACGTGTACAATTCCTCACTTGTTCTCTGTGACAACCATTGCCTCGTGTAAAGTGCTCTGCGTGTCTGTAACATTCGGAACGTTGATGAATCAGACACACTGTCCTCCCTCCAGCTTTTTAAATGAAAACACTGAGTATAATATCAGAAAGAGTGGGCTCAGGTGTGGATGAACACAGCCTTTCAAACTCACCCACTGCAGTGAAAACCAAATCCTTTCCGGACTTCGGTTTTGTTCCTCTCACTGATAGATTTAAAACACATGATGAGTGGGCGAGGTTTTGCAGAATAGTCTGCTGTATAATAGTCATTGTAAAACAAACAGGTTTGAAATATATATATATATATATATATATATATACATATTGATAAAATGCTGTGAGTACAGAATAATATAAATGACAGCACTATGCAGTTGGAGGTAATTTAGCTAAGCTGCAAGATTTGAATCTTATCCCGTGGCATATTATGTGTTCCTAGGTATGGTTTGACAGGATCTCGATTGCTGATCTTTTCAGTGACAGTTTGAAATCAGTCTGGTGTGTTATATCTGTGCTCCACTGTGGTACTGTCCCTGAGGGTTAGACAGTCACACAGTGTGAGAAGCTTCTTCATTCACCGCACTCCCCGCTGACTTGCTGTGGTTGGCATGGGGCAGGGGGATGGAGTGGGTCTCAGTGATAGTTCATGTTACACAGTCAGATGGTAAATGTGTCTCTGCTCACTCCACACTATACATTCTTAATCCTGATCCGGACAAAAAGAGTTGCCGGTGAGAGAGAGGCAGAATCTCTGGACAGCAAGTGGACGTGTCGATAGCCTGTGGACACAAACAGAAACCCAAATTAAATGGCGAAGGAGAGAATGCAGGGAGAATGTGGGAGATTGGAATTCAGAAGCCGCACACTGTCACTGACTGCAGGAATTGGTGAATCAGGTCCAGAATGGCTTTAGCCAAAGATTATCAACTGTATTACCCACTCCTGGGCAGGGCTTTGATAAAGTGAACCACCGCACTGGGAAATTTCACATCTGGACCTCATTAATATGTTGTTTCCGGTTATTGGGACAAGGCAGTCTGGGGTAAAATTGAGTGGCAGGAATGTGGGTTTGTTATTTATTTACAGCACAGAAAGAGGCCATTCAGCCCATCGTATCTGCACCGGCTCCCAAAAGAGTTACCCACCCAATCTCATTCCCCGGCCCTATCTCCATAACCCTCGAAATTCATCACTTTCAAATATATATCCAGCTCACTTTTGCAACCTCCTATGGAATCCACCTCCACCACTCTCTCAGACAGCGCATTCCAAATCCAACAACTCTCTGAGTAAAGATGTTTCTCCTCATCTCACTCCGAGCTCTCTTGCTGACCATCTTGAAATTGCGACCCCTGGTCACTGACATACCAACAATTAGGACCCTTGTAAAAGGTTCCTCAAATGCTGGAATGGGTATTAAGGGTGCTGGTTTTATCACAGCTTGAGGTTTCCCTATCACTTGACACGTGTGACATGATTGATAACATTTAACTACATCTTTATGTCGTCCAGGCCAATAAAAATGTTTCTGGATTTTAGCTTTGAGTTTTCCTTATTCCCAAATGACTTCCCACTGGTACCTCATGTGCAACTCGCAACACCTCCTTCCTATACCCTACCGGCAATATTACTTGATGAACTTCTGCCCACTTTTCATCCGCTAGCATATGTAAAGGTCTCCATTTTCTCATCAAGACATCACTTTTACGGTAATAACACTCTGGTATACACTCAGATTCCTCATCTGTATATGCTTTCTGATATATCCGTTTTATTTCTACATCTTTCTGTTGTAACTCCGCCAATCTTCCTGAACTAAAAATATCCGCCTCATCTTCCACCTGTTCTTGTTCTTTTCCAACCATCTGATCAAAAATCGTTTCTGATAATTGCATTTCAACTTCATCTTCACTCTTTGATTTCTCCTCTTGTCTTAACCTGTGACTTTGCGACCTTGTAACTACACAATCCGGAAAAATCCCAGGATATGCGTCCTTCAACACTTCAGATTTTCCACTGGCTTATCAACCACAGTGGGCATCACTCCCACCTGCGTTCCAGCTATATCATTACCCAAGATAAACTGTATTACTGGACAAGATAGTTTCTCTATTATTCCTACTACCTCTTCACCACTCTTCACTGGACTTTCCAACCTTACCTTATATAATTGAACTCTACTCCTCTCACCCTGAATTCCACATATTACCACATTTTCTGGCACCATTCTTCCCAAACTACATAACTCCTCATCTTTTACCATTAAAGGTTGACTAGATCCCGTATATCTTAAAATTGTGACTTCTTTACCTGCTCCTCCTGATAAACATGAGTAAACTTTACCCACACAAGTAAATTCTTTAAAGACATCTGGCACCTTCTTATCAATCACCTCTTGATCAGGTTGTACAATCTTTTGCACCTCCTTCGCTTCACTTGGGCTTTCCTTTTCCACTTTAACAAACCCCACTGTCTTATCCTGTTTTACCACATCAGCCTTCCCAGTGCTTTTCTTCAACCACCAACACTGTGACTTTACATGGCCTAGTTTATTACAGTGAAAACATTTGATATTTTTCATTTCATTTCCACCGTCCTGAATTTCTCTTTTAATCTGAGGTACACTGGGCGGGATTCTCCGAAATGGAGGCAGAGTGTTCGCGCCGTCGTGAACGCAATCGAGGTTCAGGACGGCGCGAAACGGCCCCTATCCCGACCGATTCAGGGCCCGATAATGGGCTAGGAGGGGCGCCGCATCATTTACGTGCGCCAGGCCTTGGCGCCGTGTAAAGGCGGCGCCGCATACATGGCGCGGCCAGCGCTGCATAACTGGCGTCACCCGCGCATGCATGGTTGCCGTCCTCTCCGAGTCCGCCCCGCAAGAAGATGTCAGACGGATCTTGAGGGGCTGCGGAAGAAAGGAGGTCCTCCTTCAGAGAGGATGGCCCGACGATCGGTGGGCACCGATCGCGGGCCACACCCCATTTGAGGCCGCCCCCGGTGCAGGATCTCGCCCCTTTTAACAGAAGCACATCATGGGCGGGATTCTCCGACCCCCCGCCGGGTTGGAGAATCGCCGGGGGCTAGCGTGAATCCCGCCCCCGCCGGTTGACGAATTCTCCGGCACCAGATATTCGGCGGGGGCAGGAATCGTGCCGCGCCGTTTGGCGGGCACCCCCCCCTCCCCCCCGGCGATTCTTCGGCCCATCCAATGCCTGTCCCGCTGGCGTGGATTAAACCACCTCTCTTACCGGTGGGACAAGGCGGCACGGGCGGGCTCCGGGATCCTGGGGGGGGCGGGGGGCGATCTGACCCTGGGGGGTACCCCCACGGTGGCCTGGCTCGGGACCCACCAATCCGCGGGCAGGCCTGTGCCATGGGGGCACTCTTTTCCTTCGCCTTCGCCACGGTCTCCACCATGGCGGAGGCGGAAGAGACCCCCTCCACTGCGCATGCGCGGGGATGCCGTGAGCGACCGCTGACGCTCCCGCGCATGCGCCGCCTGGCAATGTAATTTCCGCGCCAGCTGGCGGGGCACCAAAGGCCTTTCCCGCCAGCTGGCGGGGCGGAAATCAGTCCGGCGTGGGCCTAGCCCCTCAAGGTTAGGGCTCGGCCGCTCAAGATGCGGAGGATTCTGCACCTTTGGGGCGGCGCGATGCCGGACTAATTCGCGCCGTTTTTGGCGCCGGTCGGAGAATTCCGCCCCAGGTTTACATTCACTACTGAAAACATTTATAATTCTGAATTCACCAAATGATCAAGAGATAGTCTTTTCATGGCAGAGAGAACAGCAGTACACCTGCTTTGTCTGGCTTCAGCTCCAACACTGAAAATGAAACAAAAAAAACACAGACACTCCCAAGCTTTTCTCAAAGTGAAACTAAAAAGCAGAGCCAGAGCTCAGATCCACCCACACTCTTGACATCACTGCAGTGACATGAGCAGCCAAACATTTCTTAAAGTGACATTCTCATGACACCGGGATGGGCCGAGCGGCTGTTGTGAAAAAGACGAGTCCCGCCGGCGTCGTCCACACCTGCTCTCAGCTGGCGGGAACTCAGCGTGGAAGGGTCATGGGGTGGCCTGTGGGGGGGGCCTCCAATGTGGCCTGGCCTGCGATTGGGGCCCACCGATCGGAGGGCAGGCCTCTCTGGCTGGGGGCCTCGTTTCTTCCATGCCGGCCCCTGTAGCCCTACGCCATGTTGAGTCGGGGCCGGCGCGTTGAAGCGAGCCACTGTGCATGCGCGCATTGGCGCTGGTGCCGCTGCGCATGCGCGGACCCCGCGCGCCCAGTTGATGCCGGGATCAGCAGCTGGAGAGGCGTGGATCATCCCAGTGCTGTGCTGGCCCCCTGTAGGGGCCAGAATTGCTGATCCTGAGGCCGTGTTGACGCCCTCAAGAGACGCGACGGCGTTTCCGACGCCATCAACACTTAGGAAAGGATTCTGCGATCCTGAGGCTATGTACTTGCACCCCAAGGTCCCTCTGCTCCTGTATTCCCCTCAAAGTTGTACCATTGAGCCTATATTGTCTCCCCATGTTTCTTTACCAAACTGCATTATCTCACATTTTGCTGCATTGAAGTTCATCTGCCAGCTGCCTACTCCTTTGGCCAACTTGTCAACATCCCTCTGAAGTCGCTCAGCCTCATCCTCACAATTCACTGTTCTCCCTAGCTTAGTATCATCTGCAAATTTAGAGATTTTGCCCTCAACACCCACTTCTAAATCATTTATATAAATCAGAAAAAGCAAGAGTCCCAACACTGAGCCCTGGGGAACACCACTTTCAACTCATCTCCAGTCTGAGCCCATCTATACCTACCCTCTGTCTCCTATCTCTTAGCCAACTTCTAATCCATGCCGCCAAGGACCCATCAATACCAAACATGTTTAATGTGCTAACAAACCTGCCATGTGGTGGCACTCTATCAAATGCTTTCTGAAAGTCCAAATATACAACATCCATGGCACTACTTTCATCCACTGCCTGTGTCACCTTGTCAAAGAACTCAATTAAATTTGTCAGACAGACTTGCTCTCGACAAAGCCATGCTGACTGTCTAGTATTAACTTATTTTTCTCTTAGTGTATATATCTCATTCCGTATTATGGCCTCCATCAGTTTTCCCACTATTGATGTCAAGCTGACAGGTCTGTAGTTTCCTGGGTTATCCTTTGCCCCTTTCTTAAACAATGGTGTTGGGGGAGAATCCGACAGGCTGCATTGCGACCAGCATCTGGCTCCCAGAGCACCATCCCCACTGTCACCCCCACCTTCTCCTGTCCCTGCCCCATCACTGTCTTCAAACAGAGCAGTGCCTGGAGGCGGGACTGTGCCAGGGGAGTGTCCGGGACACCAGCAGTCAAGGAGGGGCAGTGTGAGGGGAGGGGCCATGTTGGGGAAGGGCAGTGATAGAGGGGGAGGGGCAGTGTTCGGAGAGGGGCAGTGTTGGGGAAGGGGAGTGTTGGGGGGGTAGTATCTGGGGGGCAGTGTCGGAGGGGATGGGGCAGTGTCAGGGGTCAGGGCAGTGTCGGGGCACCGGCAGTCAGGTGAGGGGAAGTGTGACAGGAGGGTTAGTGTCAGAGGAGGTGGGGCAGTGTCAGATGGCGTGGGGCAGTGTCAGAGGGGGTGGGGCAGTGTCAGAGGGGGTGGGGCAGTGTCAGAGGGGGTGGGACAGTGTCAGGGGGGTGGGGCAGTGTCAGAGGGGGTGAAGCAGTGTCAGAGGGGGTGGGGCAGTGTCAGAGGGGGTGGGGCAGTGTCAGAGGGGGTGGGGCAGTGTCAGAGGGGGTGGGGCAGTGTCGGAGGGGTGGGACAGTGTTGGGGGAGGGAGCGTGCGGCAGTGTCAGAGGGGTGGGGCAATGTCGTGGAGGGGCAGTGTCGTGGAGGGGCAGTGTCGTGGAGGGGCTGTGTCGTGGAGGGGCTGTGTCGTGGAGGGCCTGTGTCGTGGAGGGCCTGTGTCGTGGAGGGGCTGTGTCGTGGAGGGGCTGTGTCATGGAGGGGCAGTGTCGTGGAGGGGCAGTGTCGTGGAGGGGCAGTGTCGTGGAGGGGCAGTGTCGTGGAGGGGCAGTGTCGTGGAGGGGCAGTGTCGTGGAGGGGCAGTGTCGTGAGGGGCAGTGTCGTGGAGGGGGCAGTGTCGTGGAGGGGCAGTGTCGTGGAGGGGCAGTGTCGTGGAGGGGCAGTGTCGTGGAGGGGCAGTGTCGTGGAGGGGCAGTGTCGTGGAGGGGCAGTGTCGTGGAGGGGCAGTGTCGTGGAGGGGCTGTGTCGGGTGGGGGGCAGAGTCAATGTTGGGTACAGGGGTACAATGATAATTACCTTCTTTAATACTGGCGAACGGGAGTGTGAACTGCCCGATGAAATCATTGCTGGTGGTTGAATCGTAATCTTCAACTACAAAGCGGACGAGAGCGAGCTCGGGAACGCTGATTGTAAACCGAAGCAACTCATTCCACACGGGATTAAATCCTGCAATCCAACAAAAATATACAGAAACTGTGAACCTTACTGATGACAGCAATCCACCCATAGAATCACCAGCTGCATGGTTTCAGAAATAACCGCTGCGGTTTGCACCTGTGTTCACTGCGAACGTGGGTGCAAAATACTGCGAGAGTCAGAACGATATTCTCCCCATTGAAATGTTGTTTTCTGATTTTTCCCACCCTCGACGCAACAAAGCCCCCACCCTTCCATCTCCATACATTTGAATAAAATTTGATGAGCGAGCTTTCTCGCCATATGCTCGCCCCCACATTTATAACTCCCCCCCCCCCCTCCCTGACGCGATGTCCCACCGGGGAGGCTTACAACTGCTTTTCACAAATGAGCAGCAGTCGAGGGGAACCTGTCGGGGCACACAGTAAAGTATAGCCCCCGGGCGGAGAGAGACATGACCAGTAAATGCCACTACCAGGTTGCCAGGGGAAATTCCAGCCATGGGCCCTCTGGGGAGTTCCATTGGGGGGTGTTCCCATGTGTGTGTGTTGGAGAAGGGGTTGGTTTGCCCCGGTGTTTGTGGGGGTAGAGAGGTTGAATTTTTTAAAGCACAGATCGGGTGGGGCGCCCTGATCCCTGTGGCGTTGCCGGCTCGATCAGGCTCCGCCCTACCCGCGTGATGGCGGATTCCATGCCTCCACAGAGGGCAAAATTCCACCCACGGCTCCGATGGTGATGGGTGATAGCAGCTGGAATCGGTTGCCACTAGATTCTCTGCTCCCACCTGCCCGTCACCAAACCCACCGGCGGTGCGACAGGAGAATTCTGCATCCAGTGTGCAGCAAGTTGGCACTGGTTACAAAGATTTCACATTTTGCTATTCACCATCGCAGCTCCCATCCTAACAACTCCCGAATCATTGAGGTGATAGTTTCTTTGATAAAGAGACATCAATGTATCAAAGAGGGTTTGGAATTTTAAGTGCCAGTAAGAAATATTGAGGATGTGTCCCAGGCTGTGGGCTACTCAGAAAGTCATCAGGCCCATATTGTGAAGTAAAAGATATGATACAAAAAGCCGAAACCTCAAACAGGATGTAAGGTTGATGAAACATACTTCCCCTCAGATTCCTGAGCTTAGAATCATAGAATCCGGACAGCGCGATTGGGCCCATTGAGTCTGCACTGACCCTCTGAAAGCCCACCCTATCCCTGTAACACCACCTCACCTTTGTACACAAAGGGGCAATTTAGGTGTGGCCAATGCACCTAACCTGCACATCGTTGGACTGTGGGAGGAAACTGGAGCACCCGGAGGAAACCCACGCAGACACGGGGAGAAAGCGCAAACTCCACACAGTTACCCGAGGGCAGAATTGAACCCGGGTTCCCGCCGCTGTGAGGCAGCAGTGCTAACCACTGTGCCACCGTGCTGCCTAACTTAGACCAAGAGAATCAGTTCCTTTGAATTTCGGCGGGAGCGGCATGCAGGGGCCTTCTGGGAGGTGAGTATTTGAGTTTGAGTTTAAAACACTTACCTGGTCCCATTTCTGTTCTTCTTTTCTGTTTTATTTTTTATTTTATTTGTTAAGGCGGGAACCGGAAGTTCGACCCGCGGACTTCTGGGAAGGTTCCCCCCCCCACCCCCCCCACCCCCAAATAATTTCTGGTGGAGAGGAAACCCGAGACACTACACATGTAGTGTCTCCCACCCGCCCTCCTCCTCTAACCTAATAATAAAACCCATTGGTGTGAGGTAAGTGCCATATTATATTATTATTTTTTTCTTTTTAAATTTATTTATTAACCAGATTTTGGTTGGAAGTTAGAGGGATGGCAGGGAAGGGAGTGCAATGTTCCTCCTGCAGGATGTTTGAGGTGAGGGATGCCGTTAGTGTCCCTGCTGATTTTATCTGCAGGAAGTGCAGCCATCTCCAGCTCCTCCAAGACCGAGTTAGGGAACTGGAGCTGGAGTTGGATGAACTTCGGATCATTCGGGAGGCAGAGGGGGTCATAGATAGCAGCTTCAGGGAATTAGTTACACCAAAGATTGGAGATAGATGGGTAACTGTAAGAGGGACTGGTAAGAAGCAGTCAGTGCAGGGATCCCCTGCGGCCGCTCCCCTGAGTAACAAGTATACCGCTTTGGATACTTGGGGGGGGGGGGGGGGGGGACGACTTACCAGGGGTAAGCCATGGGGTACGGGCCTCTGGCACGGAGTCTGTCCCTGTTGCTCAGAAGGGAAGGGGGGAGAGGAGCAGAGCATTAGTAATTGGGAACTCGATAGTCAGGGGCACAGATAGGAGATTTTATGGGAGCGAGAGAGACTCACGTTTGGTATGTTGCCTCCCAGGTGCAAGGGTACGTGATGTCTCGGATCGTGTTTTCTGGGTCCTTAAGGGGGAGGGGGAGCAGCCCCAAGTTGTGGTCCACATTGGCACTAACAACATAGGTAGGAAAGGGGACAAGGACGTCAGGCAGGCTTTCAGGGAGCTAGGATGGAAGCTCAGAACGAGAACAAACAGAGTTGTTATCTCTGGGTTGTTGCCCGTGCCACGTGATAATGAGATAAGGAATAGGGAGTGAGAGCAATTAAACACGTGGCTACAGGGATGGTGCAGGCGGGAGGGATTCAGATTTCTGGATAACTGGGGCTCTTTCTGGGGAAGGTGGGACCTCTACAGACAGGATGGTCTACATCTGAACCTGAGGGGCACAAATATCCTGGGGGGGAGATTTGTTAGTGCTCTTTGGGGGGGGGGGGTTAAACTAATGCAGCAGGGGCATGGGAACCTGGATTGTAGTTTTAGGATACGGGAGAATGAGAGTATAGAGGTCAGGAGCACAGATTTGTCATCGCAGGAGGGGGCCAGTGTTCAGGTAGGTGGTTTGAAGTGTGTCTACTTCAATGCCAGGAGTATACGAAATAAGGTAGGGGAACTGGCAGCATGGGTTGGTACCTGGGACTTCGATGTTGTGGCCATTTCGGAGACATGGATAGAGCAGGGACAGGAATGGATGTTGCAGGTTCCGGGGTTTAGGTGTTTTAGTAAGCTCAGAGAAGGAGGCAAAAGAAGGGGAGGTGTGGCGCTGCTAGTCAAGAACAGTATTACGGTGGCGGAGAGGATGCTAGATTGGGACTCTTCTTCCGAGGTAGTATGGTCTGAGGTTAGAAACAGGAAAGGAGAGGTCACCCTGTTGGGAGTTTTCTATAGGCCTCCAAATAGTTCTAGGGATGTAGAGGAAAGGATGGCGAAGATGATTCTGGATAAGAGCGAAAGTAACAGGGTAGTTATTATGGGAGACTTTAACTTTCCAAATATTGACTGGAAAATATATAGTTCGAGTACATTAGATGGGTCGTTTTTTGTACAATGTGTGCAGGAGGGTTTCCTGACACAATATGTTGACAGGCCAACAAGAGGCGAGGCCACTTTGGATTTGGTTTTGGGTAATGAACCAGGCCAGGTGTTAGATTTGGAGGTAGGAGAGCACTTTGGGGACAGTGACCACAATTCGGTGACGTTTATGTTCGTGATGGAAAGGGATAAGTATACACCGCAGGGCAAGAGTTATAGCTGGGGGAAGGGCAATTATGATGCCATTAGACATGACTTGGGGGGGATAGGTTGGAGAAGTAGGCTGCAAGTGTTGGGCACACTGGATAAGTGGAGCTTGTTCAAGGAACAGCTACTGCGTGTTCTTGATAAGTACGTACTGGTCAGGCAGGGTGGAAGGCGTCGAGCGAGGGAACCGTGGTTTACCAAAGAAGTGGAATCTCTTATAACAATATTAGGCGGGTTATAACAATATTAGGCGGGAACTGAAGAACATAGATTGGGGGCGGATGTTTGAGGGCAAATCAACATCTGACATGTGGGAGGCTTTCAAGTGTCAGTTGAAAGGAATACAGGACAGGCATGTTCCTGTGAGGAAGAAAGATAAATACGGCAATTTTCGGGAACCTTGGATGACGAGTGATATTGTAGGCCTCGTCAAAAAGAAAAAGGAGGCATTTGTCAGGGCTAAAAGGCTGGGAACAGACGAAGCCTGTGTGGCATATAAGGAAAGTAGGAAGGAACTTAAGCAAGGAGTCAGGAGGGCTAGAAGGGGTCATGAAAAGTCATTGGCAAATAGGGTTAAGGAAAATCCCAAGGCTTTTTACACGTACATAAAAAGCAAGAGGGTAGCCAGGGAAAGGGTTGGCCCACTGAAGGATAGGCAAGGGAATCTATGTGTGGAGCCAGAGGAAATGGGCGAGGTACTAAATGAATACTTTGCATCAGTATTCACCAAAGAGAAGGAATTGGTAGATGTTGAGTCTGGAGAAGGGGGTGTAGATAGCCTGGGTCACATTGTCATCCAAAAAGACGAGGTGTTGGGTGTCTTAAAAAATATTAAGGTAGATAAGTCCCCAGGGCCTGATGGGATCTACCCCAGAATACTGAAGGAGGCTGGAGAGGAAATTGCTGAGGCCTTGACAGAAATCTTTGGATCCTCGCTGTCTTCAGGGGATGTCCCGGAGGACTGGAGAATAGCCAATGTTGTTCCTCTGTTTAAGAAGGGTAGCAAGGATAATCCCGGGAACTACAGGCCGGTGAGCCTTACTTCAGTGGTAGGGAAATTACTGGAGAGAATTCTTAGAGACAGGATCTACTCCCATTTGGAAGCAAATGGACGAATTAGTGAGGGGCAGCACGGTTTTGTGAAGGGGAGGTCGTGTCTCACAAACTTGATAGAGTTTTTCGAGGAGGTCACTAAGATGATTGATGCAGGTAGGGCAGTAGATGTTGTCTATATGGACTTCAGTAAGGCCTTTGACAAGGTCCCTCATGGTAGACTAGTACAAAAGGTGAAGTCACACGGGATCAGGGGTGAACTGGCAAGGTGGATACAGAACTGGCTAGGCCATAGAAGGCAGAGGGTAGCAATGGAGGGATGCTTTTCTAATTGGAGGGCTGTGACCAGTGGTGTTCCACAGGGATCAGTGCTGGGACCTTTGCTCTTTGTAGTATATATAAATGATTTGGAGGAAAATGTAACTGGTCTGATTAGTAAGTTTGCAGACGACACAAAGGTTGGTGGAATTGCGGATAGCGATGAGGACTGTCTGAGGATACAGCAGGATTTAGAGTGTCTGGAGACTTGGGCGGAGAGATGGCAGATGGAGTTTAATCCGGACAAATGTGAGGTAATGCATTTTGGAAGGTCTAATGCAGGTAGGGAATATACAGTGAATAGTAGAACCCTCAAGAGTATTGAAAGTCAAAGAGATCTAGGAGTACAGGTCCACAGGTCATTGAAAGAGGCAACACAGGTGGAGAAGGTAGTCAAGAAGGCATACGGCATGCTGGCCTTCATTGGCCGGGGCATTGAGTATAAGAATTGGCAAGTCATGTTGCAGCTGTATAGAACCTTAGTTAGGCCACACTTGGAGTATAGTGTTCAATTCTGGTCGCCACACTACCAGAAGGATGTGGAGGCTTTAGAGAGGGTGCAGAAGAGATTTACCAGAATGTTGCCTGGTATGGAGGGCATAAGCTATGAGGAGCGGTTGAATAAACTCGGTTTGTTCTCACTGGAACGAAGGAGGTTGAGGGGCGACCTGATAGAGGTATACAAAATTATGAGGGGCATAGACAGAGTGGATAGTCAGAGGCTTTTCCCCAGGGTAGAGGGGTCAATTACTAGGGGGCATAGGTTTAAGGTGAGAGGGGCAAGGTTTAGAGTAGATGTACGAGGCAAGTTTTTTACGCAGAGGGTAGTGGGTACCTGGAACTCGCTACCGGAGGAGGTGGTGGAAGCAGGGACGATAGTGACATTTAAGGGGCATCTTGACAAATATATGAATAGGATGGGAATAGAAGGATACGGACCCAGGAAGTGTAGAAGATTGTAGTTTAGTCGGGCAGCATGGTCGGCACGGGCTTGGAGGGGCGAAGGGCCTGTTCCTGTGCTGTACATTTCTTTGTTCTTTGTTCTTTGTTATTTCTACTTCCAAATTACAAGGGATTCTGTGGATTTCACAGCTAGGTGCCTGATTTGCATATTTCAAGTTAGCTTCTGGCAACAGATTAACTGCGCCACCTTTGGAAGTTATTAACTGCCACACTATAGAGATCCTCGGACACGCCATTGACAGGATAACTGTCATCAGACAGGTGTTGTGGACATATCAGTATCTTACCATTATTTTCAATATGCGTGGTCTTTTGTGTGGCGTTATCATCAGGAACACCGTGAATCTCCACACGCACCAGAGGATCCACAATGGAATTCTTTTTACCTTTATTCACTTTAGGGAGCTGCTGGGCTGTAATAATCTGAAAAAAAGAGACATCAGTCTGTGAATAACATGGAGTAGGTCAGCAGAGATAGAAACCTGACAGAGCGAGGGGGCAAAGAGAGAGAGATTGAGAGAGAGATTGAGAGAGAGAGAGAAACAAAGAGTGATCTGGGGTTCAATGGAGACAGTGAGAAATTCTGAGAAAAGTGATTCCAGGATTTATTAGTACACCAGGTTAAAGTCCAACAGGTTTGTTTCGATGTCACTAGCTTTCGGAGCACTGCTCCTTCCTCAGGTGAAGGAGCAGGGCTCCGAAAGCTAGTGACATCGAAACAAACCTGTTGGACTTTAACCTGGTGTTGTAAGACTTCTTACTGTGCTCACCCCAGTCCAACGCCGGAATCGCCACATCAGGATTTATTAGGAGAAGCAAGGGGATGCTTCATCCAGTGATGGAGGGAAGAGATCCTAAAGCTGGAGAGGGGGAGCTTTCCAATGAATGGAAAACACACAGGAATTTTAATCGGGCTAAGGAACAGCAGAGACTTCTTCAGGGGGCATGTCAAAAAAGGAAGATTGCAGCGATAGAGAGTGAATAATTAAGCAAAGAAAGAATGAGAAGACAGGAACAGGAGGCAGCTATCAAACCCTACAGCATTTCCAACATTCAGTGAGATTATGGCTGATCTGCCTTCTGGTCAATGGTATCCCCCAGGATGTTGATTGTGGGGGATTCATCGATGGTAATGCCATTGAACGTCAAGAGGCAATGGTTAGATCCTCTCTTGCAGGAGATGGTCATTGCCTGGCACTTGTGTGGCGCAAATGTAACTTGCCACTTGCCAGCCCAAGCCTGAATATTGTCCAGTTCTTGCTGCATTTGGACTGCTTCATTATCTGAGGAGTTGCGAATGGTACTGAACACTGTGCAGTTATATGTGAACATTCTCAATTCTGACATTATGATGGAAGGGAGGTCATTGATGAAGCAGCTGAAGTGGTTTGGGCCTAGGACACTATCCTAGAAACTCCTGCTGTAATGAGCTGAGATGATTGACCTCCAACCACCACAACCGTCTTCCTTTGTGCCAGGTATGACTCCAACCAACGGAGAGTTTCCCCCTTGATTCCAATTGACTCCAGTTTACCTAGGGTTCCTTGATGCCATACTCGGTCAAATGCAGCCTTGATGTCAAGGGCAGTCACCCTCACCTCACCTCTGGCATTCAGTTATTTTGTCCATGTTTGAACCAAAGCTGTAATAAGATCAGGAGCTGAGTGACATTGGCAGAACCCAAACTGAGCATCCGTGAGCAGGATATTGCTGAGTAAATGCTGCTTGATAGCACTGTTGATTACTGCTTCCATCACTCTGCTGATGTTGGAGAGGAGACTGATAGGGTGGTAATTGGCTGGTTTGAATTTGTCCTGCTTCTTGTGTACAGGACACACCTGGGCAATTTTCCACATTGCCGGGTAGATACCAGTGTTGTAGCTGTGTCGGAACACCTTGGCTAGGGGTGCCGGAACGTCTGGAGCACAAGTCTTCCATAATATTGCCGGAAGATTGTCAGGGTCCGTAACCTCTGCAGTGCCATCTTGATATCACTTGGAGTGAATCGTATTGGCTGAAGACTGACATCTGTAATGGTGAGGACCTCTGGAGGAGACCAAGATGGATCATTTACTCGGAACTTCGGGCTGAGGATTGTTGTGAATGCTTCAGCCTTGTCTTTTGCACTAATGTGCTGGTCTCCTCCATCACGGAGGTTGGGGATATTTATGGAGCCTCCTCGTCCAGTGAGTGGTTTAATTGTCCACCACCATTCACGGCTGAATGTAGCAGGACTGCAGAGCTTAGCAAAGAATCTAAGCATGACTTCAACCCCTTGCATTCTAGTCAACTCAATATGAAGGCCAATATCCCATTAGCATCTTTGATTATTTTCTGTACTTGTTCAGGACATTGTAATGCTCTGTGTACCTGGCCCCTCAATTCTCTTTGCACCTCCACCTTTTCTAGCTTTTCACTAATCTCTTGTTTGATCCCTTTTCAGTCCAAAGTGGATGACCTCGCATTTACCCACATTGAAATCCATTTGTTCTGCCCATTCACTTAATTTGTCAATATCTCTTTGATTGAGAGTGATATGACAATCCTGAGCTATTCCAGATGCTAGTCACAGAGCAGTTTAGAGAGGAGGGACTATTTATCAGATACCTTTCTCTATTATACTGTCTGTTTACTGTCCCAGTGTTGTCATGTTGAAGTGAGATGATCATGGTAATGTTACAGTGGCGATTCCATTATCACTTCCTACTGTTGTAAGTCCTGGGGCAGGAAGTGCTACATCCTGGCAACGAACTCACTGCACTTACTGAATCATTTTCAGACGCAGGCACTTGGGAAGTGCTAGGCACGAAACAACCTTGTTCACATTTCACCATTCTATCAGTCAGATTATCCAGCAATAATGGAGCTGTCAGCTAACCATAGAAATCAATCTCTATCAATCATTTTACTAACGAGCTAGACACGAGGTGAGGACACTCCCAGGTGATGGAGAATTTTGGTGAAAATAACAGAAATATGTTTACGTCAATAATCAGTTGTGTTGTGTTGAGACCAGTTCTTGGTTGTGCTCTGGCAGGGTCAACTCGAATTGACCTGTTCCTCATGAAACTGGGCTTCAGGATATATCCAGAACGGCCATTCTGTCGAAATTTCCCTTTGTTTAAATCCATCTCCATTCCGGGTCTCTGGAAATTCAGGGCCACTGGGTGAAAATAAAAATTCTATCAAATTAACAGAAATATGAAAACTTCTTCACCTAAAAGGTGGTAGAAGTGTGGAACTCTCACACACAGAGCAATCGATGCTGGCTCAATTAATAATTGTTAGTGCGAGATCAATGGGTTGTTGTTAGACAAGGACAATGAAGCGATGTGGAGACAAAGCATGTGATGAAGTAAGGAGTCAGATTGGTCATGATCTTACAACACCAGGTTAAAGTCCAACAGGTTTGTTTCGATGTCACTAGCTTTCGGAGCGCTGCTCCTTCCTCAGTTGTAACACTTCGTACTGTGCTCACCCCAGTCCAACGCCGGCATCTCCACATCATGATCTTACTGAATAGGGGTATCTGTCCCTAGTTACTGAACCCCTTAAATTCATAGAATTTGCAATGCAGAAGGAGGCCATTTGGCCTATCGAGTCTGCATCGGCCCTTGGAAAGAGCACCCTACTTAAGCCCATGTTTCCACCCTATCCCCATAAACCCAATAACCCCACCTAAACGTTTGGACTCTAAGAGGAAATTTAGGATGGTCAATCCACCTAACCTGCGCATCTTTGGACTATGGGAGGAAACTGGAGCACCCGAAGACACGAGGAGAAAGTGCAAACTCCACACAGACAGTCGCCCGAGGTCGGAATTGAAACCGGGTCCCTGGAGCTGTGAGGCAGCAGTGCTAAGCACTGTGCCACTATGCTGCCCTTCAAACACCTTGAAATTCCATTCAGTCAATCCAATTCAAATTAGTGCAGTATTGAGCGAATGCTGCATGTTTGATGTGACGTCTTTTGGGTGAGACATTAAACATTGACCCCCATCTACCCTCTCAGGTGGATGTAAAAGATCCCACGGTATGATTTTGCAGGAGTTATTCTCTGGTGTCATGACCAACATTTACACCCTGATCAACATCACAGAAACAAATGATCTGGTCATTGTCACATTGCTATTTATGGGGTTTGCTGTGCTGAATTTCCTACGGCGCAAGTGTTACTACATTTCAAAAATACTTCATTGGTTGTAAAGCACTTTGGGATGTCCTGTGATCATGAATGGTGCTTTATAAAATTCCTTCTTTTTGAAATACTGTAGTAGATGTTGAAATTAATCTCAATTGGACAGTTCTGGTTTGCTGGTGTAGTTCAGTATATATTGTTATGCATTTATTCTCGAACAGTTAAATGCACTAGTTAGCAAAGCCAACCCCCAAAATTTTTGTTTTAATTTGAGTAAAGTCTGGATTTAATCCGATGTTACAGTGTATAATGCTTTGGCGTATTCGTGTGCACAATAATTAAACAGTGTGAGAGAGTCTGACCCAGTTGACAGCCGGCATTCCACATCTCTTGAGGATTGTAGTTGGACGAGTCGATCCGAGAGCCTGTGGGATAGATCCTGGACAGCTGCATCGTGTTATAACGAACAAAGGAGGTCCCTGAAAAATAAAGAAATTGAACAAGCCTTAGAGGGCAACCGAAAAAAAAAGCAATTCTCAATATGAGGGCTTGGGAAATCCGCAGTAATGCTCAGTATATTTACCACATTCTACTGTCGTCACCGCCTCTCTCCTCAGTACATTGTGGATAGAACACACATCAACAATTACCCTTTGTTCCCTGCCATTGATATAATTTCATATCCAGTTTGTTGCACTCCCCTACATTTCATGGGTCATTTTTTAAACCAGTTCACCAGGTGGGACCTTCTCAAAAACCTTGCTAAGGCACGGTGGTGCGGTGGTTAGCATTGCTGCCTCACGGCGCCGAGGTCCCAGGTTCAATCCTGGCTCTGGGTCACTGTCCGTGTGGAGTTCGCACATTCTCCCCGTGTTTGCGTGGGTTTTGTCTCCACAATCCAACGATGTGCAGGGTAGTTGTATTGACCAAGCTAAAATTGCCCCTTAATTGGGAAAAAAATGAATTGGATAATCTAAATTTTTTTTTTTTTTAAACCTTGCTAAAATCCATGTGGTCCACATCAACTGCACTACCCTCATCAATCCTCCTTGCTACTTCCTCAAAAAATTAAATCAAATTAGTCAGACACGACCTTCCCTTCACAAATCCATGCTGCCTGCCCTTGATTCGTCCGTGCCTTTCGAATTGATTCCATTAACCTGAGATAATAAGAGGTCAGACTGACTGGCCTGTGATGATTCGACCTATCCCTCGCTTCAAGGTACAATGTTAGCAGTCTTCCAATCCTCTTGTATTCTGTATCCAGTGAGGTTGGGAAATCACATTCAGACCATCCACTATTTCCTCCCGGGCTTCTTTTAGCAGTTTGGGGTACATTTTATCCAGCCCTGGGGATCTATCAACTTTCAAAGATTGTAATCCCCTTAGGAATTCTTCTCTTCTTTTTTTCTAAATAAATTTAGAGTACCCAATTCATTTTTCCAATTAAGGGGCAATTTAGATTCATGTTCAAACCACCTACCTTGCACATCTTTGGGTTGTGGGGGCGAAACCCACGCAAACACGGGGAGAATGTGCAAACTCCACACAGACAGTGACCCAGAGCTGGGATCGAACCTGGGACCTCGGTGCCGTGAGGCTGCAGTGCTACCGCTGCGCCACTGTGCTGCCCTTAATTAATCTCTTCTTATGTTTATGACATCCATGATGTTACACTCCTCCTCCGTAACTACATGGTCATGCACCAACTGCTGGAAAATGGGATTAGAATTGCTAGTTGCTTGAAGGCCGTGCAGACACAATAGGCTGAAGGGCCACTTTCTGTGCTCTATGACTCTATAATGTCGGCATCATTCCCTCTTTTGTGAAGACAAATGCAAAACATTCATTCAGAACCTTACCCACATCTTCCACCTCCACACACAGGTAGGGCGCGCCCCAGGATACTTCGTCTCAGCAGCCGGTCAATGGGATTTTCCATTGTGGAAAGCTCCACGCCTTCGGGAAATACCTGGGCGAAACGGCGAATCCCGACAGTGGAGAATCCAGCCCTATGTTTTTGGTCTTTTATTGGCCCCACTCTTCCCTTATCTAGCCTCTCACTCTTAATGTATTGATAAATCATCTTTGCGTTCTGCAACAAGTTCACAAGTGATACTCTTTCGTTAGGGGTTAAAGTTCAATCGAATGTTGTTATTACATTACTAAACCAGTGCGGTAGTGCAGCCCCTTTAAGGGGTGAGCCTCGCTATCCACGTGACTGGCTCTGGACAAATCATGCTAGAGTTGTGAACCCTGGCCAATAGAGAGAAAGCGCAGGGCTCTGGGAGGAGAGACCCGGGCAGTGTGAACCCCGGAGCTGGAGAGCCTATCCAGCATTACTCTTTGTCTGTCTTTGTCTATTTTTAGTAAAGCCCCTTTGTTGTTACTGGAAGTCTCCAACCTATTGTCTCGAGCCACCACATTGGCGATGAGGTAAACCAGTTCGATCATTGGTCCTCAGCAGTTCGGGATTCGAGGGGGGAAGGGAGAAGCCTTCAAAGACAAATGAGAATAAGGAAGTGTAATAACCTGCACAGGACTCGTCCACCTGGGAATGATTGTTCCCCGTGTTCAATTGGACTGAGTTAACCCAGCACTAGCATAAAAGACAGGCAGCTATAAAGGAATGAGGACCCGGTGAAAGGGAACCAGGCCCTGTGCATGTTTGATGCTGTTGCTGAAATAAAGGACTTTTAAGAAGCTCGTTGGACTCCCCTGGCTTTATCACATTGGCAACGATGATGAATTGGAGCTGTCGGCGTGCTGCTTGTTCGGCTGAGCTACCTCCCGGGAATTTTTTTTGAAAAAGAGTGGACTACGGTACCGAGTTTGTTTCTGTGGTTTTTTTTAAGAGCCTCTAATGTCATGGAAGGCGAGAGCCGGGTCGAGTTCTTTTTTGCTGCCGGCTTGTGAAGTGTGTCCGCTGGGAGTGATCTGGAGTCTGCTGTGTCCGGCAGTACCAGATGCGGTATCATTCCGGTGTGGGTCGCGTAGCGTTTCGTCCATCTCTGTCTGCTGTTGTTTCCTGATGCTGGCAGAGTGGTCCACCAGGGAGTCCGTTCTCGAGTTGCCGCCACCGTTTTGGAACATCATTCTGGTCGTGAGTGCAGCGTTGTGTTTGGAAGACTGTTCTGCGGCAGCTTGGACTGTGGAATTTGCAACAGTGATGTTTTGCCTGCGACCTGACAGTCATTGTACGACTGCAGGTTTTGTGCCTGAAGACTCTGGTGTGGAGTTGACTGGACATTCCATATGTGACTTCTGGTCCTGTGGAAGCTTGCACGGAACCCTGCTGGTTTTTTTTATTTGCGCTGTATTTATTTGCCTGTGTACTGTAAGAATGTCAGGGCAACGCCTCCCTGGGCATTTTGGTAGGTGTTTTGTTTATTTTGGGGTCGAATTTAGAGTGCCCAATATTAAAAATTAAGGGGAGTTTGGGAGTTGCGGGACGTTGAGGTGGACGTTGTCTGATGCCCCACACCCCCCCCCGTTCCCTCTGTGGCTGGAAGGCATGCCACGCCGATTGGGCCTTGGGTTGATGGGTCCGATGCTGTGGCGCGCGCCGTCCCCGGGTTCGGCTGTTGGCAGCTTCGCCCCCTGTGTGACTGGTGAGGGTGTTGGGCTGGACGTAATGCCTGGTGGAGTACACGCCTGCCCGTCCTGCTTCCCCGTTCGGTGGAGCCTTATACAAACTAATTTTTTTTAGGTTTGTTGTCTGATCACTGTGGGGTTTGCACCCATTTGGTCCTCTCCTATCCACTCACCCTAAATGGCCGTCCTTGTGAGGGGTTTCGGGCTTGGGGGGGCGGGGGGGGGTGTAATAACCTGCACAGGACTCATCCACCTGGGGATGATTGTTCCCCGTGTTCAATTGGACTGAGTTAACCCAGCACTAGCATAAAAGACAGGCAGCTGTAGAGCCAGCTATAAAGGAATGAGGACCAGGTGAAAGGGAACCGGGCCCTGTGCATGTATGATGCTGTTGCTGAAATAAAGGACTTTTAAGAAGCTCGTTGGACTCCCCTGGCTTTATCACAGGAAGCATTGGCGGTAGCAGCAAAAAATTGAGTGAAAATGCCAATGATCAGGGAGCCGAAATCTGAAGCTGTTAAACCAAACAGCTCCGCTTTTTCTTCACAAGCAGAAGATGATATTTTTGACGGTTAGTGGGCTTAAACTACAACCTGATAAGAAATCTTACATTAACATGTCATAATATCCATTCATATATATAATGAGATACAGACAGGCAGTGACTAACGCACAGAATAACCAATAAACACACAGGACACAGAACAATCAATCACCAGACAGGACACTGCAGGGGACACCACCACTATAAAACACACGAGGCATCAAGACTCTGGGCGGGATTCTCCACTCCCGCGCCTAAGTGCCCACGCCGTCGTGAACGCCGTCGAGGTTCACGACGGCGCGAAACGGCCCCTATCCCGACCGATTCAGGGCCCGATAATGGGCTAGGAGCGGGGCCGCGTCATTTACACGTGCCAGGCCTTGTCGCCACGTAAAGGCGGCGCCGCATACATGACGCGGCTGGCGCCGCATAACTGGCGTCACCCGCGCATGCGCGGGTTGGCCGGCGCCAACCTGCGCATGCGTGGTTGCCATCCTCTCAAGAGTCCGCCCCGCAAGAAGATGTCAGACGGATCTTGCGGGGCTGTGGAAGAAAGGAGGTCCTCCTTCAGAGAGGACGGCCCGCCGATCGGTGGGCACCGATCGCCACCCCCCCAGCGTTTCCGCCGGCAGCGACCAGGTGTGGACGGCGCCGGGGGGAACCCGCCGTTTTGGCCTGGCCGCTCGGCCCATCCGGGCCTGAGAATAGCAGGGGTGCCGGAGAATTGCCATTTTGGGTGTCTCGGGCGATTCTCCAGCCTGCGCCGCGGGGAACTCGGCGGGGCCGTCCTCGCCGCTTGGGAGAATCGCGGGAGGGCGCGGACCAGCGTCGCGGGAAAATTCGGCGACCCAGGCGATTCTCCCAACCGGCGGGGGAGTGGAGAATCCCGCCCCCTGTCTCTTCTCACTGGATACAGCTACAGAGATAGTCAGGGTGCACAGTGCAGTGAGCACCGTCTCCATGTGACAGAGAGCCAGTCTGGTCAAGGCAGACAGAGGTTATTAGTTTAGATTAATAGAGTGTCAACCCACAGCAGATTATGTGCAGCAATCAGCAGTTTCAATAAAACAGTGTTGGACCATCTCCTGTGTCGTAAGCCCGTTTCCCGTCTTACTGCATCCAGTTGCAGTCAGTGTTAAACCAACACATCATGGTACCAGGAAATTATTAATGCAAACGAACCTACCTCGAGTGAATCTGCAACGACCAGCAAGCAACCATCCAGCGGCATGGAAAAGATCCAGCCTCCTCCGCAACTCCGGATCTCCGGTAACCTCGGCGGCAACTGGAAGGTCTTCAAACAGAAGGTCCTCCTGTATAATGAGGCCTCCGACCTTGAGGCAGCATCAGATGCCAGGAAGATCGCGCTGTTCCTGTCGACTGCGGGGGATCACGCCATCCACATCTTTAACTCGCTCACGTTTGCCGATGGCGAAGACAAGACGAAGTTCAAGACAGTTCTGCTGAAATTCGACAGCCACTGAGAAGTCGAAGTGAATGAGAGCTTTGAACGGTACATCTTCCA
Organism: Scyliorhinus torazame; assembly: GCF_047496885.1. Classification (NCBI taxonomy): domain Eukaryota; kingdom Metazoa; phylum Chordata; class Chondrichthyes; order Carcharhiniformes; family Scyliorhinidae; genus Scyliorhinus; species Scyliorhinus torazame. The sequence continues at coordinate 68,056,721 of NC_092727.1, forward strand.
ACAGAGGCTTCAGGGTAAGGATGAACCTTTTCAGTCCTTTTTGACCCATCTCCGCATCCTAGCGCAGTCATGTAATTATGACTCGACTGCTGATTCCATGATCCGGGATCAGATCGTTTTCGGGGTCCATTCCAACTACCTGCGGGAGCAGCTCCTCAAAATCAAACGGATGACCCTCTCCATTGCCATCGAAACGTGTGTTGTCCATGAACTTGCCAGCAATCGATACTCCCGCATCAAGGCGGCAGAAAATGCGACACTGGCCTCCCACGAGGCAGAAAGGGTGCAGGCCGTCACAAGAATGCAAGGCCTGAGCATCGCGGAGAATGGCCATTTTGCATGCTTTACCCGGGTACCTACGCATGCGCACCACGATTGGGACGACGATGAGGCCGAAAACCCTACTGCGCATGAGCGAACATCGGCCAACCGCACTGCACATGTGCGAAGGCGCACGGAACGCGCTGACGGCAGCGCATGATGTGTCAAAATTGTGGCTCCGCCCATGTAAAGCGGCAATGTTCAGCCAAAGGAAGGCGATATCTACAATGTGGAAAGCCTGGGCCTTATGCGGCCTTATGCAGGTCCGCTCCACTGATCAGCCAGCGATCCCAGCTGCAGCGCAGACGTATCCGCTGCGTACAACAAGGCATGCAGGATTCCGATCCCGAAAGCCCAACGGACCCCGATGCTGACTGCCTCGAGTCTACATAGCGGGTGGGCATCATCACCACACGCGAGCTGGTCTCCTCTGCTCCTGCAAGACATAGAACATAGAACATTACAGCGCAGTACAGGCCCTTCGGCCCTCGATGTTGTGCCGACCTGTGAAACCACTCTAAAGCCCATCTACACTATTCCCTTATCATCCATATGTTTATCCAATGCCCATTTGAATGCCCTTAGTGTTGGCGAGTCCACTACTGTTGCAGGCAGGGAATTCCACGCCCTTACTACTCTCTGAGTAAAGAACCTACCTCTGACATCTGTCCTATATCTATCTCCCCTCAATTTAAAGCTATGTCCCCTCGTGCTAGATATCACCATCCGAGGAAAAAGTCTTTAACTGTCCACCCTATCCAATCCTCTGATCATCTTGTATGCCTCAATTAAGTCACCTCTTAACCTTCTTCTCTCTAACGAAAACAGCCTCAAGTCCCTCAGCTTTTCCTCATAAGATCTTCCCTCCATACCAGGCAACATTCTGGTAAATCTCCTCTGCACCCTTTCCAATGCTTCCACATCCTTCCTATAATGTGGCGACCAGAATTGTACGCAATACTCCAAATGCGGTCGCACCAGAGTTTTGTACAGCTGCAACATGACCTCATGGCTCCGAAACTCAATCCCTCTACCAATAAAAGCTAACACACCGTACGCCGTCTTAACAACCCTCTCAACCTGGGTGGCAACTTTCAGGGATCTATGTACATGACACCGAGATCTCTCTGCTCATCCACACTGCCAAGAATCTTACCATTAGCCCAGTACTCGGTCTTCCTGTTATTCCTCCCAAATGAATCACCTCACACTTTTCTGCATTAAACTCCATTTGCCACCTCTCAGCCCAGCGCTGCAGCTTATCTATGTCCCTCTGTAACTTGTAACATCCTTCCGCACTGTCCACAACTCCACCGACTTTAGTGTCATCTGCAAATTTACTCACCCATCCTTCTATGCCCTCCTCCAGGACATTTATAAAAATGACAAACAGCAGTGGCCCCAAAACAAAACCTTGTGGTACACCGCTAGTAACTGGACTCCAGTCTGAACATTTCCCATCAACCACCACCATTTGTCTTCTTCCAGCTAGCCAATGTCTGATCCAAACTGCTAAATCATCCTGAATCCCATGCCTCCGCATTTTCTGCAGTAGCCTACCTTGGGGAACCTTATCAAACGCTTTACTGAAATCCATATACACCACATCAGCTGCTTTACCCTCATCCACCTGTTTGGTCACCTTCTCAAAGAACACAATAAAGGTTTGTGAGGCACGACAACATTTGCTATCCTCCAGTCTTCTGGCACTATTCCTGTAGACAAAGATGACTTAAAGATCAAAGCCAAAGGCTCAGCAATCTCCTCCCTAGCTTCCCAGAGAATCCTAGGATAAATCCCATCCGGCCCAGGGGACTTTTCTATTTTCACACTTTCAAGAATTGCTAACACCTCCTCCTTATGAACCTCAAGCCCTTCTAGTCTAGTAGCCTGAATCTCAGTATTCTCCTCGACAACATTGTCTTTTTCCTGTGTGAATACTGACGAAAAATATTCATTTAGCACCCCTCCTATCTCCTCGGACTCCAAGCACAACTTCCCGCTACTGTCCTTGACTCGCCCTACTAGGGGCTGGTTTAGCACAGGGCTAAATCGCTGGCTTTGAAAGCAGACCAAGGCAGGCCAGCAGCACGGTTCAATTCCCGTACCAGCCTCCCCGAACAGGCGCCGGAATGTGGCGACTAGGGGCTTTTCACAGTAATTTCATTTGAAGCCTACTTATGACAATAAGCGATTTTCATTTTCATTTCATTTTCATTACCCCAGTCATTCTTTTCTTCCTGACAAAACGCCCTTCAATCCTAAGTGTGGATCCTGATGACGAATGGTGTGCTGTCATCACGGCCAACCAGTGTCGCATCCGGTTCAAATTGGACACTGCGCATCTGCGAATCTCATAATCTCACACCTCGACAGCATCCGAGACCAATCTAGAATTTTTCCACCAGCCTGCCAATGCCATAGCTGCTAATGGATCGTGTCAGCTAAGTGTCTCTCACAAGGCAATCAAGGCGACGTTAAGATTCAAGATTGTCCAGCCTGACAAGGCAACATTGCTCGGTGCTCGCGCATGCAAACTCCTAAATCTGGTCCAGCGAGTCCATGCCATGTCCTCTGCACCTGCGACTGCCTCGCCCAATGTGAATCTACAGGCTGAGATAGATGACATTCTCACGCAATATCACAATGTGTTTGATGGGATGGGCATGCTCCCCTATCGCTACAAGTCACTACTTAAGCCGAATGCCACCCCAGTCATCCATGCACCACGCCGGGTGCCGGCTCCTCTCAAGGATCGTCTAAAAACGCAGCTACGAGAGCTCCAAGACCAGGGCATCATTTCAAAGGTCACGGAACCAACAGACCGGGTCAGCTCCATGGTTTGCGTCAAGAAACCCTCTGGTGAACTACGAATTTGCATCGATCCCAAAGACCTGAATCGCAACATAATGCGAGAGCACTACCCGATCCCGAAGCGGGAAGAATTAACCTGTGAGATGGCTCATGCCAAATTCTTCACCAAGCTGGACGCTTCACGTGGTTTCTGGCAGATACAGCTGGACGAGTCCAGTAGGAAGCTGTGCACGTTTAACACTCCGTTCGGCAGGTATTGTTACAACTTTTCGGTTTCATTTCAGCTTCCGAAGTCTTTCGTCGAATAATGGAGCAAATGATGGAGGGCATCGAGGGGGTGCGAGTCGATGTGGATGACGTGATCATCTGGTCCGCGACGCCCGAGGATCACATAGCTCGCCTCAGACAGGTTTTTCAGAGGGTCCACAAGAATGGCCTCCAGCTAAACAGGGCCAAATGCTCATTTGGTCGGTCCGCGATCAAGGTTCTAGGTGACCACATTTCACAGCAAGGTGTGCAACCCGATGCTGACAAGGTACTGGCAATCAATGACATGAAGACCCCAGAGGACAAAAAGGCGGTCCTCCGTTTCCTTGGGATGGTAAATTTTCTCGGAAAATTCATTCCAAACATGGCATCCCACACTACAGCCCTCCGGCATCTCGTAAAAAAGTCCACAGTGTTCCAGTGGCTTCCCGCGCATCAAGCGGAGTGGCTTGAGCTGAAGGCGAAGCTCACCACAGCCCCAGTACTGGCGTTCTTTGACTCGACCAAGGATACCAAAATATCCAAAGACACAAGCCAGGACGGCATTGGTGCAGTGCTAGACGACTCCTCATCTTGGGCTCCAGTGGCATATGAATCCAGGGCCATGACTCCGACCGAACAACGGAATGCCCAGATCGAAAAGAGTGCTTGGGTCTCCTGACAGGAATAGTCAAGTTTCATGACTAAATATATGGTCTGCCAAAGTTCATGGTGGAAACAGACCACAGGCCCTTAGTCCACATAATCCAGAAGGATTTAAATGAAAGGACACCTCGGCTTCAGCGAATACTTCTTCGTCTCCGCCGCTATGACTTCAAACTCGTCTACACACCGGGTAAGGAACTGGTAATCGCGGATGCCCTATCTCGATCCATCACCATGCCGTGTGAACCGGGCGACTTCATTCACCACATTGAGGCACAGGTACAGTTGTGTGCCAGCAACCTCCCAGCGACTGATGAACGAGTTGTCCAAATACGCGAAGATACGGCCAAAGATCCTCTACTGCAGCGCGTGATGCAGCACCTCGCACATGGCTGGCAAAAGGTGCAATGCCCCCAGTTCTTCAACGTTAAGGAAGAGTTAACGGTTGTGGAGGGGATCCTTCTTAAACTGGAGAGAATAGTCATTCCCCAAAGCTTGCAAACCATGGTGCTCAAACAGATCCATGAGGGTCACCTTCGGGTCGAGAAATGTCGGCGCAGAGCTCGGCAGGCAGTTTACTGGCCTGGCATCAGCCAGGACATTGCCAACACGGTCCTCAACTGCACCACATGCCAGAAATTCCAACCATCCCAGCCCAAGGAAACACTGCAACAGCATGAGATCGTGACCTCTCTGTGGTAATACCAGGTATTGCGGTATCTGAGAGGTGGATGACCATTGGTTAGACTCAGGAGTCTACCATTGGCTGATGTACATAGCTCCGCCCTGAGAGGCGGAGTATAAGAACCAATGCCGTCCCAGCAGCCTTCACTTTCTGTATCGAAGTTGCTGGGGAAGAGTTCGAGCAGATTAAAGCCGATTAGTTATGACTCACCTTGTCTTGAGAGTAATTGATTGCGCATCACTCTCCGTGGTCTAAGGTGGGGATAGACCTCTTTCACGCAAATGGGCATGATTACGTGCTTTTAATCGACTACTTCTCCAGCTACCCGGAAGTGGTGAAACTGTCAGACCTCACGTCAAAGTCAGTCATCAAGGCCTACAAGGAGACGTTTGCCTGGCACGGTATGAAATGAAATGAAATGAAAATTGCTTATTGTCACAAGTAGGCTTCAAATGAAGTTACTGTGAAAAGCCCCTAGTCGCCACATTCCGGCGCCTGTTCGGGGAGGCTGGTACGGGAATTGAACCGTGCTGCTGGCCTGCTTTAAAAGCCAACTATTTAGCCCAGTGTGCTAAACCAGCCCCTTACCACTTACACCACTTACAGTAATGAGTGACAACGGTCCATGTTTCTACAGCCAAGAGTGTTCCAACTTTGCACGATCCTACCACTTCAGGCATGTCACATCCAGTCCCCATTACCCGCAGTCAAACGGGAAGGCCGAGAAAGGCGTCCACATTGTCAAGCGGCTGCTTTGCAAGGCTGCAGACTCAGCATCTGATTTTCACCTTGCGCTGTTGGCATACAGGGCAACCCCTCTGTCGACTGGTTTGTCTCCGGCTCAGCTACTCGAACCGCAACCTGCGGACGACTGTTCCAGCGATCCTTGATGACCTTGACCACCCCACGGTGCTGCAGAAAGTGCAGCGATCCAGGGACCAGTAGAAGATCACGTATGATGCTCATGCCACTGATTTGCCTGCGCTGGCTCCAGAAGATGTTGTTCGCATCCAGTTGCCTGAGGGAGGCTGGTCAGCCCCTGCTGATGTTGTCAGACAGGCCGCCCCCAGGTCTTTCGTTGTTCAAATGGCTGATGGCTCCATTCTATGGCACTGCGCAAAGTTGCCTGCCCACCACCTGACCGCACCTTTCCGCACGTCATCATGCATCCTCCGGACACCTCACACCACGAGGCCACCGATCTGGCAGCAAGCCCGCCTGTCCAGGTGCCAGCATCCCCCCCTCCCCCTCTGAGGAGGTCAACAAGAATCCGTCGCCAACCACAAAGACTGAATCTATAGACTTGAATCCTGTAAATATTGTTCAGTCTGCTCTGTATCTGCACGCTACACACCTTCCCATGTACATATGTTCATTCACTCACCATTTGTACATAGTCATACATGTATATACAGCCACATTCAAGAAAAAACAGGGTTGAACCATCTCCTGTGTCGGAAGCCCGTTTCCCGTCTTACTGCATCCAGTTGCAGTCAGTGTTAAATCAACTCACATAACACATCACTCCAGAGGCTCCTGACTCAAAACACTTTGCCCAGTTAGTCACATTGGTCAAGGAACATTTTTACCCCAAGCCCTCGATTATTCTGCAGCTGTACAAATTCAATACTGCTATGAAGGACCCAGAAGAGTCCAACTTCACCTTCATAGCCAGGCTCTGCCAAATTGCCAAGCATTGTAGGTTCGGAGCTGCGCTCAGTGATATGCTGTGTGGCTGTTTAATGTGCAGAATTATCAAATTCAGCATCCAGAAAAAAATCCTGGCTGAAACTAGAATCACATTAGACAAAGTGATTGATTGAGGTAGATCAGGCGATGGATGAAAGGCGCATCCGAGTTTCAAAGCGTGCCAGAAGGGGAAGTGACTCAGTTGTGAGTAACTATGGACGCGAGGCATGCGGCGAGATTAGCAGACACAGAGGAGAACCAGGCAGGCCCTCGGAAAGGGATCAAAGCCAGAGAACCGGGAAAGGAATTGGGTCGTCAGCCCAAGACGGAGGTGGATTGTGTTGTGTACTTTACAAAGGAATCCGACAAACACTTCGACTTGTCCAAACCAGAATCTTTACTGAGTCTCGTGTGGTAAGATAGCAATCTGATACAGAGCACGTTATCATGGAGTCTGCTAATTGCTCCTCTGGAACTTGCACCGAGCACTGACCATTCACATGCATGTCTTATTACCCTCTCAATCTTCTTTTTCGATAAGTCTTTTTATTGGCAATTTCAAAATTTATAAGCGGTTCTATACATTGTTGGCCTTGTTTATTTACTGAAAGGTTTGTAATGTCCTTCCCTTAATTTACCCTATTTACATTCTGCAGCCCTCTGACTCGGCGTGTGATCCCTCCCGCACCCCCCTGTAGCCCGCCCCTCCCCTTTTGTCCCCCCTGGTTGTTTCTTTTGGTGGGGGGGGGGGTGTTCCCCCCTTTTGTCGTCCCTTCCTTTTCCTCACCCGTCAACTTCGGCTGTGTTTCCCCTGTGATTGGAAGGGGGGGGGTCCCCTCTCTCCCACTATGTCCATTTAGTGTCTCACCAGCCTTTTCTCCTCTCCCCCCACCTCCCGGGTTGCGCGTTCCCATGGTTCCCCCCCCGGTCTTTATTTTTTCTTTTTCCTCTCCCCTTTCTTTCTAGCTTTCCCGTTTCCCCACCTTATTCGTTGTTGTTGGCCTCGAACAGGTTCTGGAACAGGTCGACAAACTGCCCCCATGCGTTGAGGAAGCCTTCCTCCCACCCTCGGGGATGGCGTACTTAATCTTCTCCAGATGGAGCAGTTCCGATAGGTCTGCCAGCCAGTCTCCAGCTATGGGTGGTGCTGCCGATCGCCAGCTGAGCAGGATTCTCCGGCAGGCGATTAGGGAAGCAAAAACTAGGGCGCCGGCCCTCTTCCCCATGTGTAGTTCTGGCTGCTCTGATACCCCAAAGATTGCCACATTTGTGTACGGCTTCACCCTCACCACTGATTTGTTATGTTGTAGGTGTAACATAAGCGGCTTCCTTGTGGTGCACTTGACAAAGGAAGGTTCAGACGTGGGGATAACTTCAACACGTTTGCAGATGGGAGCCATAAGGGACATCCTAGTCAGCCCTGTTATGGCGAGGCGTTTTCAGAACCCCAAAATGTATCATGGAGTTCAACCAACCTCACCTTTAATGGATTTGCTGCTTTTCCGAGCACACGGCTTTTTCCATAGGTGTGGGATTACAATTATGGACACGTGGGTTTTTAAACACAAAGCACTGTTTATTCCATGAACTCAACTTAACATCTTAAATAAACATTGGATCTCTTAACACCCCTTACTTCAAAGATAACTCAGAAAATATTGCAACAGTAAATACTTTCTTAAAATGTTCCTTCAAACTTCCAAGAGACTTAACACCTTTAAACAGTATCACATTAGGTTAAAGGATATATATATTTTCTGTAGAATGCTGCTGTAGTATTTCTGTTGTAGAATGGCAGAGATATATAGCTTGGTTGATTTTAGCACCTTGCTTTTCTTCATGCAGCTCTCTGGAAACCCACAGACACACCCAAACTGCTTTCTCAAACCTGGCTTTCTACTTTTTAAAATCAGCTCACAGCAAAACAGCCAGGCACTTTTCAAAACTGAAACTAAAAACCTACAAAACACAGACTGCAAAATGGCTGAACTGAGCTGAGCCCCACCCACTCTATGACATCACTGTTTTCTTAAAGGTACATTGCTTAAACATCCATGTCTTAAAGGCACTCTCGCATGACAGCCCGAAGTGCTGCCTTAATTGGGCCCACGTTTTCAGTGTGGCGGCTACCACTGGACTTGATGTATATTTTGCCGAGGAGGCGGGGGGGCGGGGGGAGTGCTACTATAGCCAGGACCTGGAGGGTTGTTCCCTTGAAGGAGGCCTCCTCCATCTGTACCTATCCCGAGTTGGGTTCATTTACCCATCCCCTCACTCTTTCCGCTGTTGCTGCCCAGTGGTAATACTGCAGGTTTGGTAATGCCAAGCCACCTTTGATTTTCCTCCTTTGCAGTGTCGATTTGGGAACTCTCGGGTTCTTACCACCACCCCCCCCCCCCCAACACAAACGGCATGATTAAAGTGTCTACGTTTTGGAAAACGGCCTTGGGGATGAAGATCGGTTTGGATCGAAACAGGAAGAGGAACCTCAGCAGCACATTTATCTTGATCGTCTGCATTCTCCCCGCCAGGGGGAGTGGGAGTGCGCCCCACCTCTGTAGGTCCTTTTTAACTTCCTTCACCAGGCTGATCAGGTTCCACTTGTGGATCTATGTCCAATCTCTGGCTATTTGGATCCCCAGGTAGCAGAATCTGCTCTGGGCTCTGTCCCTCCCCCGTTTGGGTTCACTGGGAATGCCTCACTTTTGCCCAGGTTGAGTTTGTAACCCAAGAAGGTTCCAAACTCTTTCAGGATCTGCATGATTGCCTTCAGTCCTTCCTGCAGCTTCGAGACATACCGGAGCAGGTCATCTTCATAGAGTGGGACTCTGTGCTCTCTGTCTCCTCTCTGGATGCCCTTTCGTGTCCCGCAGGGCTATCGGCAGGGGTTCGATTGCTTGTGCGAACAAGAGCGGGGACAACGGCCATCCTTGCCTTGTGCCGCTTTGTAGCTGGAAGTATTCCGAGCTGGTGGTGTTGGTTCGAATGCTCGCTTTGGGAACGTTGTACAGGAGTCTCACCCAGGCGGTGAATCCCGCTCCTAGCCCAAACAGTTCCAGTACCTCGAGGAGGTACTTTCATTCGACTCTGTTGAAGGCTTTTTCTACATCCAGGGAGACGGTCACTTCTGGTGTTCTCTCCCCGGAGGGGGGGGTGGGGGTCATTTTTACATTCAGCAGCTGCCTGATGTTCGCAGTGAGTTGTCTACCCTTGACAAAGCCCATTTGGTCCTCTGCTACCACCTTTAGTACGCAGCTTTCCAGCCTTTTGGCCAAGACCTTTGCGAGTATTTTCCTCTCAATCTTCTTCTGAAGGTGGCCAGATGTATATCTCCCTTTATATCGGAATCAAAAGTCACATGACCTTAGTCTAGAGACCACATGGGGTGTCTGTACTGCCACCTGCTGGTTGGAGGTTGTGCACCTTCCAACTATGATTAAGCCCATATACATATCACCACAGATTGTATCAATGTGAGGGAGACCCCCTCCAGGAAGCTTCCCTTGTCTGTTTTAGTTGCAATCAAAGAGGCCATATCGGGTGATGCTGTGCGAGGCACAGCCACTTATGCAAAATAACAGCAGCAGCAATCCACAACACCACTGCACCAAGTGGAGAAAAGCTCTGAGGAGGAGCACGAAATGTACTGTCTGAATGTCACTAAAGTGAATAAGATAGCACCAATAAGGCAGCACAGTAGTACGCCACCGTGCCGCCCCAGGAGTCCACTTTAATCCGTGAGAAATGCAGCTTCCAGTCTACAGAAGTCAGGTACTTTGGGTTCCCACTGGATGCACTCACTTGAAGGAAAAGTCAAAGCCATACGGGAGGTCCCAACTCCGTGGAATGTAGCAGAGTTGAAGTAGTTCCTGGGAATGGTGAACTATTATGGTAGGTTCATTCCAAACCTGGCCCTGACATTGGCACCAATACACCAGTTACTAAGGAAACACCAACTTTTGCAATAGAAGGAACAGCAAGAGGAAGCTCTCCGCTTGATAAAACAAACACTGCAATCTTGTAACCTTTTAGTTCATTTCGACCCGGGAAAGCGAATAGTTCACACATGCGACGCGTCAACATATGGGGTTGGAGCAGTTTTTTCCCATAAGATAGAAGATGGGTCAGAACGGCTAATTGCCTCAAGGACTCTCCCAGAAGCTGAGAATTTGCGCCCAAATCGAAAAGGAAGGATTTGCCATCATCAATGGTGTTAGAAAGTTCCACCAATATGTTTACGGGCGGCGATTTGTAACAATAACCGACCATAGGCCATTATTGGGTCTTTTAAGGGAGGATAAATTGATATCCCCAATTGTCTTTGCTGGAGTGCAACATTGGGCCTTGCTGCTAGCAGCCTTCAGCTATACCTTTCTGTTGTGTTATGCTTCTTCATGTAGCATACGCTGCTTCTTTGATGTATACTCTGACAAAGGAAGGTTCAGACTTGGAGATAGGTTTAACACATTTATTGAACAGTTCACAATTCTCCTACTTGAGTTCAACTCTCCTGCTAATCTTACTATAGTAACTCAGTCTAACTAACCAGTCTGCTCTAATCCATGCGGTGGGTGTGATGCTTCCTGATCTGCCCCTGTCTCTCTGAGAGTCGCCTATGGAAAGAGAAAGAGCATGTGTGCTCTGTCCTTTTATATGGGTAGCCCCCTTGTGGTAGTGTCACCTCTGGGTGTGCCTTGACTGTCCATTGGCCATGTCCTATCTTACTGACCTATTGGTTGAATGTCTGTGTGTCATGATGTCTCTGGTGCTCCCTCTAGTGTTTATTTAGTTGTAGTATACCTACATTAACCCCTTGTGTATTTACAGTGATGCATATCACCACATCCCCCCTTTTTTCATGTTACATATTTTCTGTACTACGTTAATGAAAATTGAACAAAATAGGCAGATAAGTGATGACATGTACAAATCATGATGACAGTGATGGTTATACAATACCAAATAATATTTATGAGTCCAAAGTTCATGAATTAATATGGTCGAGTGGCTTTCTTGTATTATTGGTGAAGTGGTGATGTTGATGGTGGCATGTCTTTGTGAACACCATCAGTGTCCCTGTGCTTAAGGAACCAAGAAGTGGTCAAATCACTTTGTTTCGAAGATTGTGGTAGCGATGTAGTATGTAATCTGTGTCGTCCAATCTGGACTGTTGCTTGTGATTGCGATATTGATGCCGTAAGTCAGCTCTCTTGAAAGCTGGTTTGCTTGTTCATAGTGGAGCAAACTCATCTGCCTTGAAAGCTGGTTTGCTGTGGAGCAAGCTTAGATCGGTGAGATGCCATGGTGTAACACTCTTGCCAGTGTTAGGAGCCGTGTTGTTACATTGTCTTGCATTTGCAGAGTTGTACCATGTCGTACCTGTCATTGTCCCAGTGTTGTTGGTGTTGTCGAGCTTGTTGTTGACATTGGCGTCTTTGGTACGCTTCTTGTTGTTGTCTTTGTTGTTGTTTTCGTAAGTTTTGATGTTGTGTTTGTTGCGCTAAATGACCACACTGAGTGGAGAATTCGAGTCCTTCACACAGTTACTCGTGTCAGCATCCTTTGTGGCATCTGCTGTTTCCTTGATCGTGCCGTCACTGAGTCCGCGGCGCTCCCCGTCTGGAGTCATGTCCGGTTCACTAGAATCATCTCTGGCTTGTCGATGCTCCCCGTCCAGAGTCATTTCAGGTTCACTTGAGTCAGCTGAGGTTTCTTGATGCTCCCCGTCCGGAGTCAAAACATTCAGGAATGCATTTGCTTGTGCAGAGGCTCGAGCGGATGAGGTTTGAATTAACGTGGTGTCACCGGAGTCACCAGTAGTCTCACTGTGATTGTCGAGTGCCTCTGTACGCACTAGCCGAGGCCTGTCACGTTGCACATCTGGTAAGGGAAGTGGGATGCCGTCGTCACTTGTCGCACGTACAGTGGGTAGAGCCTCAGTGTCTTCTTGTCTTTCGCTTGAGCGTGGTAGACTGTCATAGTCTGCTTGCTGTTCATTTGAGGTTGCTACACCTTCATGGTCTTGTTCATGCAAGGACTGCGCTCTGGAGTCTTGCATTGCTTCCATCGTGGAGTCTGTCCACAAGCTCGCTGTGGAGGCTTGTGTCATTCTCTCTGTGGAGTCTTGCAGCGTTCCCTGTGTGGAATCGTGCATTGGTCTCACTGTAGAGACTGTCATCACTTCTTGTGTGGAGGCTGGGACCCTTCGTGGTGCGTGGACCACTCTCTGTGTGGAGTCGGGGACTCTTCGTTTGGAAGACCATTTGGAAAGATGCAGCTTAATCCGGGATAGTCAACACGGATTCGTGAAGGGTAAGTCGTGCCTCACAAATTTGATTGAATTCTTTGAGGAGGTAACTAAGTGTGTAGATGAAGGTAGAGCAGTTGATGTTGTATACATGGATTTTAGTAAGGCGTTTTGATAAGGTTCCCCATGGTCGGCTCATGAAGAAAGTAAGGAGGTGTGGGATAGAGGGAAATCTGGCCAATTGGATAAGTAACTGGCTATCACATAGAAGACAGAGAGGGTGGTGGTGGATGGAAAATTTTCAGACTGGAGACCAGTTACCAGCGGTGTACCATAGGGATCAGTGCTGGGTCCTCTGCTATTTGCGACTTTTATCAATGACTTGGAGGAGGGGGCTGAAGGGTGGGTCAGTAAATTTGGTGATGACACCAAGATTGGTTGTGTAGTGGATGAGGTGGAGGGCTGTTGTAGGCTGCAAAGAGAGATTGATAGGATGCAGAGCTGGGCCGAAAAATGGCAGATGGAGTTTAACCCTGATAAGTGCGAGGTGATTCATTTTGGTAGAAAAATTTGAATGCGGATTACAGGGTCAACGGCAGTGTTCTGAGGAATGTGGAGGAACAGAGAGATCTTGGGGTTAGGTGGATTGGCCGTGATAAATTGCCCTTAGTGTCCAAAATTGCCCTTAGTGTTGGGTAGGGTTACTCGGGTATGGGGATAGGGTGGAGGTGCTCTTTCCAGGAGCCGGTGCGGACTCGATGGGCCGAATGGCTTCCTTCTGCACTGTAAATTCTATGAAAATTTATGATGTCCACAGATCTCTGAAGGTTGCCACTCAAGTGGATAGAGCCGTGAAGGCGGCCTATAGTGTGTTAGCGTTTATTAACAGGTGGCTTGAGTTTAAGAGCCGTGAGGTTATGCTGCAACTGTACATGAATCTGGTGAGACCACATTTGGAGTATTGTGTGCAGTTCTGGTCACCTCACTATAGGAAGGACGTGGAAGCATTGGAAAGGGTGCAAAGGAGATTTACCAGGATGCTGCCTGGTTGGAGGGTAGGTCTTATGAGGAAAGATTGAGGGAGCTAGGGCTTTTCTCATTGGAGCGGAGGAGGACGAGAGGCGACTTAATAGAGGTTTAGAAGATAATGAGGGGGATAGATAGGGTGGACGTTCAGAGACTATTTCCTCGTAGCTGTTACAAGGGGGCATAACTATAAGGTTCAGGGTGGGAGGTATAGGAGGGATGTCCGAGGTAGGTTCTTTACTCAGAGTGGTTAGGGTGTGGAATGGACTGCCTGCTGTGATAGTGGAGTCAGACACTTGAGGAACTTTCAAGCGGTTATTGGATCGGCACATGGAGCACACCAGAATGGCAGGGAGTGGGATAGCTTGATCTTGGGTTCGGACAATGCTCGGCACAACATCGAGGGCCAAAGGGCCTGTTCAGTGCTGTACTGTTCCATGTTCTATGTTCGTGGTGCGTGGACCACTCTCTGTGCGGCAGCAGGCCGCAGCATAATCCTGAACTCACGAGACGGGATGTCATGTATGCTGGGCTGAAGATCCTCAAATCCGAAGAACTCGTCCATATCTGTGTCAGATTCTTCACTGTACAACACATCGCGTTGCGGTTCGGTTTTGGTACTGGGGTCTCCATCTCCAAAGATGAAATCTTTGTCGGAGTTGCAGTCTTCAAGGACTATATCATCACTTTTTGTGTCGGAGCTGTCATTTTGCTCACGATGTCCAAAGAAGTAGTCAACGTCTGAGTCGTAGTCTTCAAGGACTAAATCATCTCATAGGGTGGTGTTAACTGCCTGTTGCAGGCTTCTCCGGAGGTTTCTTTCAGCTACTGGTCGAAGTACAGGCATTGTGCTGTTGTTCCAAGTGAAAGAATTGTGTTTTCCAGCTTTACATTTTTTTTTCACTGTTTTGGGACATTTCCCTTTTAAGTGGGCTTGGTCCGGGGCCTCTGACGTCACGATGCTGGTGACATAATATAGAAATGGATTGCGCATGCGCAGATCGTTTTTCCTGTGCTTTGCGCTCTTTTTGCAACTGCGCATGTGTGAATGGACCTTCCTGTTCTGTGCGCTCTTTGCGCAACTGCGCATGCGCGGCACTGCCATTTTCTGCATTTGCAGGCCTACCTTCGCCTCATGGAGAGTATTGGCACCTCTTTTACCGTTCTCTCTTGTGTGTTCCTCGCAGTATTCTTGAAACTTGTCCAGGATTGTCTGGAAGTCTCTCTTTTCTTGCCCTTTGGAGTACTTGAAGGTCTTGAAGATGTCTGCTGCTCTTGCACCCGCGTTGGTGAGTATCATAGAATTAGAATTTACAGTGCAGAAGGAGGCCATTCAGCCCATCGAGTCTGCACCTTCTCTTGGAAAGAGCACCCTACCCAAGGTCAACACCTCCGCCCTATCCCCATAACCCAGTAACCCCACCCTAAGGGCAATTATGGACACTATGGGCAATTTATCATGGCCAATCCACCTAACCTGCACATCTTTGGACTTTAGCAGCTTTATTTTCTCTGTATCCGCCATGCCATCTAGGTCGGACGCTACCAGGTAGATGTCGAATCTCTGCCTGAACGCACGCCAGTTTGCACTGAGATTGCCGTGGTACCTGAGCTGCTGTGGAACCGGAATCTCGAACATCTTGCCTGGGTGCTGTTGCTGGTAGTTAGGATATGTTGAGTTTAACTATATTGATTCAACAGGCACTCCTGGAACCATGTTGAGTTATGCTTCTTCATGTAGCATAAGCTGCTTCCTAGATGTATACTCTGACAAAGGAAGGTTCAGACTTGGAAATAGGTTTAACACATTTATTGAACAGTTAACAATTCTCCTACTGGAGTTCGACTCTCCTGCTAATCTTACTATAGTAACTCAATCTAACTAACCAGTCTGCTCTAATCCATGCGGTGGGTGTGATGCTTCCTGATCTGCTTCCGTGTCTCTGAGTGTCGCCTATGGAAAGAGAAAGAGCATGTGTGCTCTGTCCTTTTATATGGGTAGCCCCCTTGTGGTAGTGTCACCTCTGGGTGCATCTTTACTGCCCATTGGTTGCGTCCTATCTTACTGACCTATTGGTTGAATGTCTGTGTGTCATGATGTCTCTGGTGCTCCCTCTAGTGTTTATTTAGTTGTAGTATAACTTTAACCCCTTGTGTATTTACAGCGATGCATATCACCACACTTTCAACACAGGCCAGGCACCCAAATCTCCAATATGGATATATTGAGTCAACTCCACTTGCACAAGAACTTGTCACCACCACCAGTACCCCAAGAAATCATCTTGGCGCTGAACTTCCTTGACACCTTGCCAGTGTCATCCAGACATATATGAAATTGGATCCAGCAAGGTTCCATACTGTCCAAGGTGAAATGGACAAACAGGTTGGCACCACAAGAAGGCTGAACAGTTGAGACCCGACTTGACGCGCAGAGACGAGCTAACTTGCGAGGATGGAGTAATACTTCTGCCGTGAGGGAACCCCTCTTGCAAGAATCACACAGTGCCTAACCAGGCCAAGCAAAAGTGACGATGCTGGCTTGCAGTTATATCTGGTGGTTGGGGACAGCACGGTGGCGCAGTGGGTTAGCACTGCAGCCTCACGGCGTCGAGGTCCCAGGTTCGATCCCGGCTCTGGGTCACTGTCCGTGTGGAGTTTGCACATTCTCCCCGTGTTTGTGTGGGTTTCGCCCCCACAACCCAAAAATGTGCAAGCTAGGTGGATTGGCCACTCTAAATTGCCCCTTAATTGGAAAAAAATGAATTGGGTACTCTAAATTAAAAAAAAAATATATCTGGTGGCTGGGAATAGGTAAAGTTATCAAAAACGTATGTCAATGTATTCCCTGTCAGACTCAACAATCATTATCTCCTTTGGCCAATCTCCACCCCTGGGGGGTGGCTGGAACGTCCATGGACCGGAGAGCATGTGACTATGCAGACCCTTTCTTGGGCAGGATGTTCCTTCTCTTGCTAAATATAGTTAAAATGAACGTGTTGCCCTGATTCCTGTTTATTTTTCAATGCCTGCCGATTTTCCTGTCAAAGGCTTTTTTCAGAGAGATGTAGGGAAGAGTTACTTTGTTCATATGGGGAGGGAAGGTGGCCAGAGTTTGAAAGGTGCTGCTACAGAGGAGAAGGCAGGCAGTGGGTTTGGGTCTTCCGAACCTGATGTATTACTACTGGGCGGCGAATGTGGAGAAGGTGCGGAGCTGGGTCACAGGGGTTGATAGCGGGCAGCACGGTAGCATTGTGGATAGCACAATTGCTTCACAGCTCCAGGGTCCCAGGTTCGATTCCGGCTTGGGTCACTGTCTGTGTGGAGTCTGCACATCCTCCACGTGTGTGCGTGGGTTTCCTCCGGGTGCCCTGGTTTCCTCCCAGTCCAAAGATGTGCAGGTTAGGTGGTCTGGCCATGATAAATTGCCCTTAAGTGTCCAAAATTGCCCTTAGTGTTGGGTGGGGTTACTGGGTTATGGGGATAGGGTGGAGGTGTTAACCTTGGGTAGGGTGCTCTTTCCAAGAGCCGGTGCAGACTCGATGGGCCGAATGGCTTCCTTCTGCACTGTAAATTCTATGATAATCTATGATATTCATTCCATGTAGCTATCCATACAAGAGATGGGAGCTACAACCTTGGTGGTTACTATGGACGTCTTACCTCAATAAAGGTAACTATGATGGTATGAGGCAGCAACTTGCTATGACAGACTGGGAAATATTACTGCAAGGAAGGACAGAGGACAGGCCTTTCAAGGAATGAATAGGTGAACTCTAAAAGTTATTTTTTCCTATTTGGCGCAAGAGTAGAAAGGGAACTGTGGCCAAACCACGGCTTATAAGAAAAATTAGAGATAGAATTAGATTCAAAGAAGAAGCATACAAATTAGCAAGAAAAAGCAATAGACTTGAGGATTGGGAACAGTTTAAAATTCAGCAAAGGAAAACCAAGGGATTGATTAAGAAGGGGAAAATGCAATTTGAAAGTCAACTCGCGAGGAACATAAAAAACTGACAGTAAAAGTTTCTATAGCTATGCAAAGGGAAAAAGATTATTAAAAACTAATGTAGGCTCCTTACCGTCAGAAATGCGGGAATTCATATCAGGAACAAAGAAATGGCTGGGGTACTAAATTCGTACTTTGCTTCTGCATTCACAAAGGAAGACATGAATAATGCACTGGAAGTTCTGAGAAGCACAAGTTTTAGCGAGGAGCTAAAGGAAATAAGTATTAGTAAAGAAATGGTGTTGGGAAAATTAATGGGATTGAAGGTGGATAAATCTCCAGGGCCCAGGAAGGCAGATTATTATTTGAATGGGTGTAAATTGAAAGAGGTGGATACTCAGCGAGACCTTGGTGTCCTTGTGCATCTATCGCTGAAGGTAAACATGCAAGTACAGCAGGAAGGAAAGGAATATGGTATGTTGGCCTTCATAGTGAGGAGATTTGATTATAGGAATAAGGATGTATTACTGCATTGGTGAGGCCACACCTGGAGTATGGTGTCAGTTTTGGTGTCCTAATCTGAGGAAGGATTTTCTTGCTGTGGAGGGAGTGCAGCGAAGGTCACCAGGCTGATTCCTGGGACGGCGGGACTGTCATGTAGAGAGACTAAATCGGTTAGGATTATATTAATTGGCGTTTGGAAGAGTGAGAGGGCATCTCATAGAAATTTACAAAATTATAACAGGATAAGAACAGGTAGATTCAGAAAGAATGTTCCCGATAGTGGGGGAGTCCAGAACTAGGGGTCATAGTTTGAGGCTAAGGGGTAAACATTTTAGGACTGAGGTGAGGAGAAATCTCTTCACTCAGAGAGTGGTGAATCTGTGGAATTCGCTACCACAGAAAGCTGTTGAGGGCAAAACATTGTGTAATTTCAAGAAGGAATTAGATATATCTTTTGGGGTTAAAGGGATCAAGGGATATGGGGAGAAGGCAGGATTAGCGTATTGAACTTGATGATCAGCCATGATCATAATGAATGGCGGAGCAGGTTCAAAGGGCTGAATGGCCTCCTCCTCCTACACATACATACATCTATGTATGCTTCTATGTTGCCTCCCTGATGCCAGGGTCAGGGATGTCGCTGAATGGCTGCAAGGCATAATGAAGAAAAAGGGATGAAGTCCTGAAAGCAGAATTTAGGGAGATGGGAAGTAGATTAAAAAACAGAACCCAGAAGGTAGTAATCTCTGGATTACATCCAGTGCCATGTGCTAGTGAGTATAGAAATAGGAGGTTAGTCCAAATGAATGCATGGCTGGAGAGATGGTGCAGGAGGGAGGACTTTAGATTTCTGGGACATTGGGATTATTTTTGGGGACGGTGGGACCTGTACAAGGACAGTTTGCCCTGAACCGAAATGGGACCAGTGTCCTTGCAGTGAGGTTTCCTAGTGCTGTTGGCGAAGGTTTGAACTGAAGGTTTAAACTGAAGATCAGCATGGTCACGTTCAGGAGAGGTCACGTCTGACCAACTTGATTACATTTTTCAAAGAGTTGACCAGGTGTGTAGATGAGGGCAATGTATTTGTTGTAGTCTACTTGGACTTCAGCAAGGCTTTTGATAAGGTCACACATGGAAGGCTGGAAATTTGGATAATTGGATCCAGAATTGGCTAAGTGGCAGGAGGCAGAGGGTAAAAGCAAATGACTGCGGATGCTGGAATCTGAAATGAAAGAGAAAATGCTGGAAAATCTCAGCAGGTCCGGCAGCATCTGTAGGGAGAGAAAAGAGCTAACGTTTCGAGTCCCCACATTCTCTGACTGTTAGCTTTGACAAAGAGTCATTGTACTCGAAACGTTAGCTCTTTTCTTTCCCTACAGATGCTGCCAGACCTGCTGAGACTTTCCAGCATTTTCTCTTCAGGAAACAGAGGGTGATTGTCGAGGGGTGTCTTTCTGACTGCAAGACGGTGTCCAGTGCGGTGCCGCAGGGATCAGTGTTGGGGCCCTTGCTGTTTGTGGTTTATATAAATTATTTAGACATGAATAGGAGATGTGATCAGTAAGTTTGTGGGTGATACTAAAATTGGTAGGGTGGTAAATAGTGAGGAGGATAGCCTTCGATTACAGGAAGATATAGACGGACTGATCAGTGGCAAATTTAATTTAATCCGGATAAGTGTGAGGTGCTGCATCTGGGCAGGACAAACAAGGCAAGGGAATACATGATAAATGGTAGGACTCCGGGAAGCACTGAGGATCAGAGGAACCTTGACGTGCATGTACCCTGGTCCCCTAAGGTAGCAGGCCAGGTGCATACAGTGGTTAAGAAGGCATATGGCATACTTGCCTTTATTAGTCGATGCAGTGTTTAAGAGCAGGGAGGTTACGCTTGAACTGTATAAAACCGTTGGTTAGGCCACAGCTCGAGTATTGTGTGCAGATCTGGAATTTACATTACAGGAGTGATGTGATAGCACCGGAAAGAGTGCAGAGGAGATTTACCAGGATGTTACTTGGGCTGGAATGTTTTAGCTATGAAGAGAACAAAGAACAAAGAAAAGTACAGCACAGGCCCTTCTGCCCTCCAAGCCTGTGCCGACCATGCTGCCCGTCTAAACTAAAATCTTCTGCACTTCCGGGGTCCGCATCCCTTTATTCCCATCCTATTCATGTATTTGTCAAGATATCCCTTAAACGTCACTATCGTCCCTGCTTCCACCACCTCCTCCGGCAGCGAGTTCCAGGCACCCACTATCCTCTGTGTAAAAAACTTGCCTCGTGATAGAGTCCAGACGAGAGAATACAGTGACCCATTGCACGGCTTGGTATGCTCGTGAGGATGAGCACGCATACAATTTACAAGCGCAATCTCACTTAGGAAAGCAGACATCATTGCATGTCACTCCTTTTTATTTTTCGGTGTTGTGGGATTAGGAATGTTAGTACAGTTGACCCATAGTCAGAGGGACCTTTTTAGGATGGGTTTAATTTCAGAACCCCATTTAACATTGGCCGTAAGACATCCCGCTAAGACAAAGCAAATAGGAGAACTGATCAAAGAGGCTAAAGGAAAAAAGTAATACATGGGATTTATACTGAAATGGACGGACAAAACTGCCTGATAGAATTTTATGGCAAACAGGAGGGCAAAGTGACCTGGAAAGAGGAGCAATGGCCCGCTACATTTGAAATACAACAACCTCCCCGAGAGAGCCATCATTTACTCCCTTCAATCCTGGCCCAGGTACCGGCCCATCTATGTGCCCAACATAAACATCATGTTGGAAAAGTACATTCTGCCCCAGCGCATAGGGTACAGTTACAGAAGAACGTTGCCCTGCCCTGCTTAAAACTATACTGGTTGGCGCCGGAGGCAGAAAAAGGGATAGAGGGAGTGATCAATGCACTATTACAGCAAGGGGTGCTGAAGAGAACACAAAGCCCCTGTAACACCCCTATACTCCCCATTCCAAAAGTAGGAAGACCCAACGAGTGGTGGTTTGTGCAAGAACTCAGAGCCATCAATAACATTGTTATCACTGTTGCTCCATTGGTGCCGGACACAAATGTCATTTTGTCTTCTATACCACCAACAATGGATACTTTCTCAGCCTTTTTCTCCATACCATTGCACCTGGAAAGTCAATATCTATTTGCTTTACATATCTGAATCAACTGTTTGAGACTTAGTTAAAAGAGACTTGGACGACTGCCAGTTGTCTGCAGGCTCAACATTCCCTCAATATGATGATGATTTATTGATAGCCTCAGAAGGAGGGCTAGTTTTTCAACAGAATACACTTTTGTTATTATCACATCTGGCAGAAAGAGGGCATAGGGTCTCGATGGACAAACTGCAATTCTGTCAGTAGACAATTCAGTATTTCAGTTGCAGCAAGGACAGCGGAGGCTTGTGTCATGATATTCAAACACACACATCATGATGGACACACCAACAGGCAAATCAGAGCACACAACACCACAACCAATCACAGACAAGAACACCAACCACATAAAAAGCACGAGCATGACACCTGGTGGTCAGTAGGTCTGGGGACAAAGAAACAGAGAAGAGCTGTTAAAACATCACAAGCAGGGAACCCCCACGTGCAGAGTGCAAAGACAAAACTGTACATAGTAAGTTTGAATAAAATAGCGTTGTACCATATACAACCGTGTTGGCTCATCTGTGTGTCAGAACACCCAACACCACATGGTACAGGAGTGGATCGATACCTGCCTACTAACCTGCCATTCTGGACATGGACCGCACCGACAAACCGCAGCCGTTGCAAGTCGCGGGGAACCTAGGTACCAATTGGAAGCTCTTCAGGCAGCGATTTGACCTGTACATCCGTGCCACCGAAAAACAGAGTGCCTCGGATGAAACGAAGATTGCAATGCTCCTCTTCTACGCAGGTCAGCACGCCACCGACGTCTTCAACTCACTGGTGTTCGAAGAAGGCGAAAACCAATCCAAATATGACACGGTCATCCTCAAACTGGACCAGCACTTTCAAGTTGAAGTAAATGAAAGTTTTGAAAGATACCTCTTTCAGCAACGCCTGCAAGGTAAGGAGGAGCTTTTTCAACCCTTCTTGACGCACCTCCGGATTCTAGCGCAGTCCTGCGGTTACGGCACCACCACAGAGTCCATGATCAGGGACCAGATTGTTTTTGGCGTTGCCTCTAGTGGCCTACGCCAGCAGCTTCTTAAAATAAAAAGCCTCACCTTAGCGTCTGCTGTGGAAGCCTGTGTCCTCCACAAAAATGCTACCTGCCGTTTTGCCCGATTTCAGGCGTCCGAGTTGGCACGGAGGGGGTCCCCAGCCGTCGAATCGGCAAGCCAGGCCGCCCACGACGTCGAACGCATCCAGGCCGTCGATTACTTCCCGACCCACGGCCCGGACGACAGCGGCCGCTTCCCGCGCTTTTCGCGGTCTCCCGCGCAGGTGCGCGCCAAAAATAACGGCCACAACGAGGGACGCACTGCGCAGGCGCGCCCACCGCAAGATCGCACTGCGCATGCGCAGTGGCGCAACGAACGCCGTGACGTCATGACGTGCGGCAATTGTGGAGCTCTACATTTAAAAGGGCAATGTCCTGCAAAAAACCGACAGTGCCTCAGATGTGGCAAGATGGGCCACTACGCAGCCCACTGTCGTTCGGCTCAACCCATGGATCCGGCGCATCCTCGACAATCTCGCAGACAAGTCAGGACCGTCCAGCCCACGCATCAAGACTTCCAGTTAAGTGATGCAGATGACCAGGATGCCTTCCGCGTTTCCGTCATCGATGTCAACAAGGTCAATGCCATCAATCCAGCCGATGAGTGGTGTGCCACCCTGACGGTCAACCGATCGCGCGTCGCCTTCCGTCTGGACACCGGCGCATCCGCCAACCTGATTGCATATTCTGCAGTCCAGGCCATGAAGGTCAAACCACCCATCACGCCATCCCGGCTCAAGATGGTTGACTATAACGGGAACGTCATCCCGTCCATAGGATCTTGCCAGCTACAGGTAACTCACAAGATGCACACGGCCACACTCCCCTTCGAAGTTGTCGGCTCATCAAAGGACTCGTTACTGGGCGCACAGGCGTGCAAGGTCCTTCACCTGGTACAGCGCATTATGTCTCTCTCTCCAGATGAGATATCCGACTTCCCGGATGCTGAGTTCCACGCAAATCTCCATTCCCTCCTTGCTCACAACCAGGAGGTTTTTGAAGGCATGGGGACATTGCCATACACGTACAAGATTCGACTCAGACCGGACGCCATCCCTGTCGTTCACGCACCTCGCAGGGTTCCTGCGCCGCTCAAAGACCGCCTCAAGGTACAACTGCAGGTTCTTCAGGACCAAGGGGTCCTATCCAGGGTCACGGAGCCCACGCCATGGGTCAGCTCCATGGTCTGTGTAAAGAAGCCCTCTGGCGAGCTCCGTATATGTATAGATCCTAAAGATCTGAATAACAACATCATGCGGGAACACTATCCCATCCCGAAACGAGAGGACCTCACCAGCGAGATGGCGCGAGCCAAAATATTCACCAAATTGGATGCGTCCAAAGGATTTTGGCAGATCCAACTGGACCCGGCCAGCCGAAGACTATGCACATTCAACACCCCTTTTGGCAGATTCTGCTACAACCGGATGTCATTCGGCATCATTTCAGCATCTGAAGTTTTCCACCGCATTATGGAGCAGATGATGGAAGGCATCGAAGGGGTACGTGTATATGTGGACGATATCATCATTTGGTCCACCACTCCGCAGGAACACATGCATCGTCTACGACGTGTCTTCACCCGCATACGACAAAATGGCCTGCGTCTCAACCGTGCGAAGTGTGCCTTCGGCCAGACGGAGCTGAAATTCCTCGGGGACCACATCTCAAGGTCAGGGGTCCGTCCCGATGCAGACAAGGTTAGCGCCATCACAGCCATGCCACGACCGGCTGACAAGAAGGCTGTCCTAAGATTCCTGGGCATGGTCAACTTCCTTGGGAAGTTCATTCCCAACCTGGCTTCTCATACAACAAATATGCGCCATCTCGTAAAAAAATCGACAGAATTCAACTGGCACAAATCGCATCAGCGGGAATGGGAGGAGCTCAAGCACAAACTGGTCACGGCACCAGTGCTGGCCTTCTTTGACACGACTCGCCCTACAAAGATCTCAACAGACGCCAGCCAATCTGGTATTGGAGCGGTACTCCTGCAAAAAGACAGCACGTCGTCATGGGCCCCGGTTGCATATGCCTCACGAGCCATGACCCCTACCGAACAGCGCTACGCGCAAATCGAAAAAGAATGCCTGGGCTTGTTAACTGGACTGGACAAGTTCCACGACTATGTGTATGGCCTGCCACGATTTACGGTCGAAACTGACCACCGCCCCCTGGTCAACATCATTAACAAAGACCTGAACGACATGACTCCTCGCCTCCAGCGCATCTTACTTAAACTCAGGAGGTACGATTTCGAACTGATCTACACTCCGGGGAAGGATCTCATCGTGGCGGACACTCTTTCCCGAGCAGTGAGCACACCACCAGATGCGGAGGGGTTCGTGCGTCAAATTGAGGCACACGTAACTCTGACAGCAGCAAATCTGCCAGCTGATGATCCTAGTCTGGCCCACATACGCGCAGAGACGGCGACTGACCCCCTTCTGCAGCGAGTGATGCGCCACATGACGGAAGGGTGGCTCAAAGGGCAGTGCCCCCAGTTTTATAATGTGCGAGATGATCTTACCAACATAGATGGGGTCCTTATGAAATCAGACAGGATCGTTATTCCGCACAGCGTGCGCCAGATGATTCTTCATCAACTACACGAAGGCCACTTGGGCGTCGAAAAATGCAGACGAAGGGCCCGGGAGGCGGTATATTGGCCGGGTATTAATGAAGACATAGCCAACATGGTGCTCAACTGCACAACCTGTCAGAGGTTTCAGCCGGCGCAACCTCCGGAAACACTTCTACCACACGAGATGGTGACGTCCCCCTGGGCGAAGGTGGGTGTTGACCTATTTCACGCGCTCGGCAGAGATTACATCGTTATTATAGACTACTTCTCAAACTACCCGGAAGTCATGCCTCTCCATGATCTGACGTCGTCCGCAGTCATTGGGGCCTGCAAGGAAACATTTGCTCGCTATGGCATTCCAAGGACTGTCATGTCAGACAATGGACCCTGCTTCGCCAGCCGTGAATGGTCGTCCTTTGCCGCAGCATATGGTTTCACTCATGTGACATCCAGCCCTCTACATCCACAATCGAACGGGAAGGCTGAAAAGGGTGTCCACATCGCCAAGCGGCTCCTGTGCAAGGCGGCTGCTGCCGGATCGGACTTTAACCTTGCCTTGCTGGCCTATCGATCGGCCCCGCTATCCACGGGTCTCTCGCCAGCGCAGCTACTAATGGGTCGCTCCCTCAGGACGACGGTACCTTCCATCCTGGCACCAACAACAGACCATGAGACGGTTCTTCGGAACATGCAAATGCAGCGTGATCGCCAGAAAAGTCGGTACGACACACGAGCGACGGACCTGCCCCCCCTGTCCTCCGGAGACAAAGTACGCGTCCATCAACCGTATGGTGGCTGGTCAGCACCGGCCGAAGTCCTCCGACAAGTGGCTCCCCGCTCGTTCCTGGTTCGCATGCCGGATGGTTCAGTGCGTCGCCGCAATCGGCGCGCCCTTCGCCGACTTCCACGCTCACAGCCACACAGTACGCACACGCCAGATCCTCAACAGGCTTCCGAGGATGACTTTGTGGAGCTGCCGCACATCACGCCCTTTCCATCGCCACCCATGGCCATGCCTGCACAGCAGCCGGTGGTTCTTGATCCACCCTTGAGGCGGTCAACCCGAACTCGTCGCAAGCCCATTAGACTGGACTTATAATACCGTTCATATGTTTAACAAGTTGCACAATTTTACATGATAACCTGTTGTTGTTTATCGTTCCAGATGTCGTCTGACTGGACAACTGTTCAAGTTTTTTTTCTTCTTCTCTCGTTCGCATTTATGTTATGTTATGGTACAACTTGGTTCATGTGACGCACCCGACATCGCCCCATGTACATAGTTCCGTCATATGCACATGCTGCACACGACACACACACACTCTTAGATGCACTCACGACACGATCATATTTATTACCACGTAGGCACATATCTTTGTAAAAAGGGGGGATGTCATGATATTCAAACACACACATCATGATGGACACAGCAACAGGCAAATCAGAGCACACAACACCACAACCAATCACAGACAAGAACACCAACCACATAAAAAGCACGAGCACGACACCTGGTGGTCAGTAGGTCTGGGGACAAAGAAACAGAGAAGAGCTGTTAAACATCACAAGCAGGGAACCCCCACGTGCAGAGTGCAAAGACAAAACTGTACATAGTAAGTTTGAATAAAATAGCGTTGTACCATATACAACCGTGTTGGCTCATCTGTGTGTCAGAACACCCAACACCACAGCTTGGGTCTGAAAGCGTACAGGCTGTAGCAAGGGTTCCAACTCCGCGCACGGAAAAGGAGACCCTTACCTTCCTCGGCGTGGTGGGCTATTGCAGGCAGTGGATACTGGACTACAGAGAGATGGACACAGTACTGTGCCAGCCAACCCTACAAGATGCCCCTTCAGTTGTTACCTGGACCCCAGAGAGGGAGCAAGCATTTCGTAATTTGAAACAAGCCATTATTAGCGCCCTTGCTTTGGGACTTCCTAATTTCAGCAAGCCCTTTACCCTTTATGTGAATGAAGCAAGGGGATTTGTAACAGGGGTCTTGGTGCAAGAGCATGGAGGAGGGAAAAGACCCCTTGCCTATTACTCGGTGGCCCTATGTGCTGTGGCAAAGGGTATGCCAAGTTGCTTAAGAGCAGTAGCAGCCACGGCTGCCATAGTAGAAAAATCAGTTTTGTTGCTGCTTAATTCATCCGCAACGGAGCATTTTACTGCAGCTCGACACACTGGGTACGAAGTAATCCTCTCTAAAACCAACTTTATACAAGCGAGCGCAAGCTGTCAACCCTGCTACACTCTTGCCCGTGCCCTCGGAAGCAGAACATATGTATGATCATGTTTACAATTGGTTGAAGCCACCACAACCCCTCGACCTGATTTACTGAGTCACCCACTAGAAAATCCAGACATCATCTTTTTTACCAATGGGTCAACAAATCGACCAAATGATATGACCTTCCTGGCCGGCTATGCAATCGTAACTCTATTCAAGGTAGTGGAAGCTTTTGCTCTGCCTTCGGGAATGTCTGCTCAAGCGGCTGAATAGTTTGCCCTTACAAAAGCATGTATTCTAGCTAAAAATAAAACAGTCAATATTTATACTGATTTCCGATCCGCTTTGGGGTAGTACATGATTTTGGCCAATTATGGAACAACAGGGATTCATGACTTCCTCTGGCCAACCTATTAAACATGCTAAATTGGTTTTAAATATAGTAGATGCTGTTCAGCTGCCCAGCAAGATAGCCATTTTAAAGTGTGAAGCGCATATTACCGCGATGATGAAGTCTCAAGCGGCAATAGATTTGCTCATAAAATAGCAAAGGAAGTGACTCTCAAACAGCAGCCACAACTACAAGCTGCTGCAGTTGAACTTCTGTCCACCATAACAGAACCAAAGTTAAAACAGGCACAGGAACAAGCCTCGCTTTGGAGCATCGCCCTTGGCTAAAAGCGGGTTGCTATCAAGACAATCATCAAATTTGGATACACCCAGATACCCACGCAGTATGCCCCAGAAGTCTGTTTTTGCCAGTATGTCGCCTTGCCCATGGGCAGGCTCATGTGGGCAAAGGAGGAATGACACATGCCATATGGCAACAATGGTATGCTCGAGGTATTACGGTAACAATTGAAAATGTCGCCCCACATGTATGATTTGTCAGAGGAATAATCGGTGATAGTGGACATGTTTTCACGGTGGGAAGAGGCTTTTCCAACCAAAAAAGAGATGATGCTAGAACAGTTGTAAATATTCTGTTAAAGGAAATAATACCCAGGATTGAGATACCAATGGGTAACAGTGACAGGATAATTCATTTCACTAGCAAATTGACCAAAGCCCCAACAGAAGCCATGGGATTTGATTGGAAATTGCACAAACTGTGCAATTGCACTGTTCTGTGCTGTATTTTTCTATGTTCTATGTTCTAAACCATACCAGCCACAGTCCTCCGGAATGGTGGAAAGGGCGGATGGAATAATTAAAACTGCAGTTACAAAAGTGTGTCAACAAAATGGGCTGCTATGGCCAGATGCCACACCCATAGTAATGTATTCCCTGAGAAATCAGAAAAATCGTAATACGGGTTTAACCCGGATGAGATATTAATGGAACGTCCCATGACAACTGGAACTAAACCCCCAATGACTCCAGCAGCAGTAGCCATAATATGGGCAGATGAGGCATCACTAAAATACGCCCAGGCCATGTGTGAAACCGCTGGAAAAAGAAATATGTGAAAAGGTGCAACAGGCTCAGATGCATCCAAAAGATGGAAATACACACCCTTTAAACCTGGAGATCAAGTATATGTGAAAGCACTAAACAAAGATTCCTTTTCTCCTCGGTGGAAAGGACCCTACCAAGTGCTGCTAACAACCCGAACAGCCATTAAAGTAAAAGAAAAGCCAGATGGGATCCACGCAACTCGTGTAAACGACATCATACGGAACTTTGAGTGGACTAGCGAAACGCTGACCTGAAGAGAATGACGGCCCTGCTGTTCCTATGTATTATCATATTAGTCCAACATCATGTAGAGGGTAAACTGCATACTAACACCCTAATATACATGTCTCACTCATTCGCAGAGAGGGTAAATAAATTCAGTTGTTGGGTTTGTACACAAGTTCCCAGATGCTCGGGGGAGGGCTTCCCTGTGCAACCTAGCCCATTCACCAGTAAAAAGATAGCAGAATGGGCTCTAAAATGAAATAGTCCAGGGCGTGGTGAAGATACACAGAATATGTTAGATTGGAGATTAGCTGGATACGATATGAATAGGTTTGAGGTTTAATGTAACACGTCAACTGCCCTCGTTGATACTTCCCAATTATACTGGAGTCCCAAAAGGAAGTATATGCTTTAAGAATCATAAAATATATGGGACCCACTCAGTAGGCACGAGTCAGTATGATCAAACCTTGAATTGGCAACCCCCTATGTTCCACCTTACAGCTAAAGGATTATTCATCTTTGATTGGTCAGGAGTTGAAAATCAAACTTGTGGAGGCTCCTGGAAAGGGGATCGATTAGACTAATGATGACTGATAGTAAAGGAAACCTGACCGCATATAACGGCACAAATTTTATCTGTGGCCATAAGGCCATGGTTACCAGAAATTTGGGAAGGCTCCTGCTATTTGGGATACGTAGTCCCTTATGTGGGTGCAATTGAAGGACCATCCCCATCACAGGATGACACAAAGTATTATTACATGGGCACAAATGCTGAGGATAATGATACCACCATTAGGAATAGCCACTAATGCTTGCGAACTATGAGACATCCTTGAGCAGGTAGCTAATGACACTGCAGAAGCTGTAAACCAGATAGAAACTGAGATGGTTGCTATAAGAGCGATTGCCCTGCAGAATAGGATGGCCCTTGATTTCTTGTTAGCTGAAAAGGGAGGTACTTGTGCCCTGATTGGAAGTGACTGTTGCACATACATCCCTGAAAACTCAGAGAAAATTGATAATCTGGTGGATCACATTCGTAGAGAGGTAACAATTTACATGAAAATGAGGGATGGGATTTTGGCTTTGGATGGTAGGATCGTTAGGACAGAAAATTGTGTACTGGATTATAATCGCCATTGTAAACTTGATCGTATGGTTACTGTTTTAATGTTGCGCAAGATGTTTTATTGTACTAACACGGGAACAGCCTTAGCCGCCTTGCCTCCTTGCTACCAGGCTCATAACACACAGGGAACTGTCATACGTCCGTTCCCCTTACATTATAAACCACCCTTCTCTACGGAGGACACGATAATTTACTAAAAGGTGTTGATCAAAAGATCAACAAGGAAGGAATTGTGGAAGGGAAATTAATGAGTTGCCAAATTAGAAGCATTCTGGGAAATGCTTAACAATATAGTTTAACACTGATTTTGACGAAAATAAGTAGGTCAGGTAACGTAAACGAAATACTGCTTAATATTTTGGTCTCGGCCTTATTATGATAACACATTGTCCTCCGAAAGATAACAAAATGTGTACTCGAGTTGTTTTTAGCCAAGGGCAAGAACATACGTACTACCTATTTCATCTTATGTACTTTCCAAGGTCTATTTAATATAAACATGGCTGTTTACTTCAAGCTGTTATTTCAGACTATAAAACATGCTGTCTTCAATCGAATCTCAGAGTGCGGTGCACTGGCTATGCAGCCAGAACATGCTCTC
Source organism: Scyliorhinus torazame (assembly GCF_047496885.1). NCBI lineage: Eukaryota > Metazoa > Chordata > Chondrichthyes > Carcharhiniformes > Scyliorhinidae > Scyliorhinus > Scyliorhinus torazame. Next base: position 68,087,331 of record NC_092727.1, read on the forward strand.
TCCGCAAATATATTTGTGTAAATAAATTTCCTTAAATCGAACCTCGAGGAATTTGACTTTATTATAATTTCCATGACATCTTCCGGTGGCGGCTATGAAGGAGTAAATAGCACATTTGGTGGCTCCCGCTCTGGTCGGACTTTTGGACCTTTTCCCCATTTTTCTACTGGACTTGAATTGTAAAACGGATGTTAGTGGCAATTATTTACTGAATTCCCACTTCGGTGCATGGAGAGAAGGAATAGAAGTCTTTGTAAGGGCAGAAACAAAAAGACAGAGAAGGCTTGGGCTGTAACTGCAACAGAAGACAGCATGGTGGAGGTTCGGACCTCTGGCTTGTCGACCCAGCAGTCTATGGAGCAGCTGATGCCAAGTCATTCAGGAAGGCTTTGCTACGCACAAACGGGACTGCTTGGACCCAATAAAAGAGTCGATTGAGCGGTTGGAGCATAGATTGGATGCCCAGGATCGGGCGATCCAGAAGGTGGAGAAGGCGCTGGCTGAGCAGGAGGAACATCAGACTGCGATGGAGCTGGAGGTGGGGATGCTGAGGGACCAGCAGAAGAAGCTCCTGGAGAAGGTGGAGGACCTTGAAAATAGGTCCCACCGGCAGAAGCTAAGAATCGTGGGCTCCCGGAGGGGTCCGAAGGAGCGGACACTGGGCATACATTGCAGACATGTTTGTGAAGCTGCTGGGGGATGGGGCATTTCCCAGCCCTTGGAGGTGGTTAGGGCTCACAGAGCACTCGCGAGGAAGCAGCGAATGGGAGCCCCCCCCCCCCCCCCCCGAATGCAATGGTGGTCAGATTCCACAGGTTCTCGGATAAGGAGCGCATTCTACAGTGGGCCAAGCAGACATGGAGCTGTAAATGGGACAATAGCATCCTGCGGGTTTACCAGGACCTGAGTGTAGAGGTGGCCAGGAGGAGAGCAGGCTTCAATCAGATCAGTTCAATCCTTTTTTAAAAAAAAAGGTGAAGTTTGGGCTGTTATACCCAGCCCGTCTCTGGGTCACGCATGAGGAGCAGCACTTCTACTTCGAGTCGCCTGAGGATTGCGTTGGGCTTTGCGAAAAAGAAAGAGCTGGTGATGGATTGAGAACTGTTGAACTTGGCTGCAACGTTCATGTTTTTGTTTTTTCTTTTTGTTTCTCTGATTTTGTAAAATGTTTCCCGTTTTGCGATTCATGGAGGATGTTTGTGATGCCGTTTGCATTGATTTGGAACCAGCAGTAGAGCTGAGTGAGTTAAGGTTTTCATTTGCACTGTTGGCGGTTGGAGGTGTGCTTGTTTTGATCTTGGTGTTTTTCGGTTGGGTAATTGTGTGGGGATTGTTTGATGTTGGAGTTTGTTTGTATGAGCGGGGTGGGGGGGGGGGGAGGGGGAGGAACAATAGGTGGGAGACTATCTGGCGCCGGGGATGGGGGCCACCAAGCTAGCTGGGCGAGCTAACTCTCGGAAGCGCAGTGGGGGGTGTGCATATGTTTGGTTTAGTAAAGGGATTGGGTTACAGGGTGTTGTTACTGGGGGGGTGAATGTTCTGCTGACGAGGGAGGGACTTGGGCTGAGGGACAGAGAGGAGGCTGGGGGCAGGGGCTGCCTGGGGATGGATCGGTGGAGGTGCGGAGCACGGGCTGGAGGTGGGCCTAAAAAAGGGGATGGCTGATCGGCGGAGGGGGAGGGCAATGAGCCCCCCAACTAGGCTGATCACCTGGAATGTTTGAGGGTTAAATGGGCCGGTCAAAAGGGCACATGTGTTCACGCATTTTAGGGGATTGAAGGCGGATGTGGTAATGTTGCAGGAGACGCACCTTAGAGTAACGGACCAGGTTAGACTGAGGAAAGGCTGGGTCAGTCAGGTCTTTCACTCGGGACTAGATTCAAAGACTAGAGGGGTCGCGATCCTGATCAATAAGCAGGTGGTGTTTGAGGCGGGTAGAATAGTCTCGGACGTGGGAGGGCGGTACATTATGGTCAGTGGGAAGCTAGAGGGGGTGCAGGTGGTATTAGTAAATGTGTATGTGCCAAATTGGGATGATGTGGAGTTTATAAAGAGGATGCTGCGGAAGATACCGGACCTGGACTCGCACAGGTTGGTCATGGGAGGGGACTTCAACACAGTTATGGACCCTGGCTTAGACCGGTCGAGCTCGAAAACAGGCAGGGTGCCAGCAATGGCAAAGGAACTAAGAGGGTTCATGGAGCTGATGGGGGAGGTGTGGATCCATGGAGATTTGGGCAGCCAAGTGTGAAGGAGTTCTCCTTCTACTCATATGTGCATAAAGTGTATTCCCGGATTGATTTCTTTATTTTGAGCAGGGCCTTGCTGGCTGGGGTGGTGGAAACGGGGTACTCGGTGATTACAATCTCAGACCATGCTCCCCACTGGGTTGACCTGCAGGTTAGTAAAGACAGTAACCAGCGCCCGCACTGGAGGTTGGATGTGGGACTTTGGCGGATGAAGGGGTGTGCGAGCGGCTGAGGAATTGCATTCAGAGCTACCTGCAGGTCAATGACACGGGGGAGATTTCAGCAGCGGTGGTCTGGGAAGCACTGAAGGCGGTGGTCAGAGGGGAGCTGATCTCGATCCGGGCCCATAGGGAGAAGGCGGAGAGGGCGGAGACGGACAGACTGGTAAAGGAGTTACTACAGATTGATAGGAGGTATGCGGAGACCCCAGAGGCTTTTAAGGGAACGGTGGAGGGTACAGGCGGAGTTTAGCTTGCTGACCACAGGGAGGGCAGTGGAGCAGCTGAGAAAGGCGAGGGGGACAAACTATGAACATGGAGATAAGGCCAGCAGAATGCTTGCATGGCAGCTTAGGAAGAGGGAGGCAGCTCGGGAGATAGGGAAAGTAAAGGACGGAGATGGGAACCTGGTTGGTGATTCAGTAGGGGTGAATAAGGCATTTAGGGATTTCTACAGCAGGCTGTACAGGTCGGAACCCCCTATGGGGCCGGAGTGGATGAGGCACTTCTTGGAGGGGCTGAATTTCCCAAAGGTGGACGGGGAGCGGGTATAAGGGCTGGGGCCCCCAATCAGGCTGGAAGAGATAGTGGAGGGCTTGAAGGCCATGCAGGCGGGTAAGGCCCTGGGTCCGGACGGGTACCTACTGGAGTTTTAGAAAAAGTTCTTGGGGATATTGGGGCCAGTGTTGTTGAGGATGTTCAATGAGGCAAGGGAAAGAGGGGTGCTGCCCCCGACGTTGTCACAGGCAACGATTCCGCTGATTCTTAAGCGGGACAAGAACCCGGAGCTGTGTGGGTCCTACAGGCCGATCTCCCTGTTGAATGTAGTTGCCATGTTGCTGGCCAAAATCTTATCCTCTAGGATCGAGGATTGTGTTTGGGACGTTATTGGGGAGGACCAGACGGGGTTTGTTAAGGGCAGGCAGTTGGTGGCCAATGTAAGAAGGCTGTTAAATGTGATCATGATGCCCCCGGAAGGTAGGGAGGTGGAGGTAGTGATCGCAATGGATGCAGAAAAGGCTTTTGATCGGGTAGAATGGGATTATCTGTGGGAGGTACTGGGACGGTTCGGATTTGGACGGGGCTTTATCGTCCGGGTCAGGTTGCTGTATCAGGCTCCTGTGGCAAGTGTACGGATGAATAGGACAACATCGGACTATTTTAGACTGCACCGGGGGACGAGACAGGGATGCCCCCTCTCCCCACTGTTGTTTGCACTGGCTATAGAGCCGTTGGCAATTGCTCTGAGAGTCTCGTGGGTCTGGAGTGGACTGGTCTGGGGGGGGGAGGGGGGGGGGGGATGCGGTGGAGCACAGGGTTTCGCTCTGTGCGGATGACCTGCTTCTGTACGTTTCGGACCCAATAGAGGGGATGGAAGAAATCATGCGGACTCTAGGGGAATTTGGCCGGTTTTTGGGGTATAAGCTTAATATGGGAAAGAGTGAGATGTTTGTGGTCCAGGCGAGGGGACAGGAGAGGCGACTGGGAGAGCTGACGTTTTGGTTAGTAAAGGGAAGCTTTCGGTACCTGGGCATCCAGGTGGCGCGGGAATGGGACCGGCTGCATAAATTGAATCTGGCCCGGCTGGTGGACCAAATGAAGGACGATTTTCGGAGATGGGATGCGCTGCCGTTGTCTCTAGCTGGGAGGGTGCAGACGGTGAAGATGACGGTCCTCCCGAGATTCCTATTTGTATTTCAGTGTCTCCCCATCTTTATTCCGCAGTCCTTTTTTAAATGGTCAACGGAGTGATCACGGGCTTCATCTGGGTGGGCAAGACCCCGCGGGTAAGGAAGGTAATGCTTAAGCAGAGTGGGGGAGAGGGCGGGCTGGCGCTGCCAAATTTTAGTAACTATTACTGGGCGGCGAATATAGCCATGATCAGGAAGTGGGTGGTGGGGGAGGGGTCGGCATGGGTGCGTATGGAGGCGGCTTCATGTAAGGGCACCAGTTTGGGGGCATTTGTAACTGTGCCTCTGCCGTTCCCGCTGGCGGTACTCCACCAGTCCAGTGGTGGTGGCGGCCTTGAGAGTTTGGGGCCAGTGGAGGCGGCATGTGGGAGCAGAGGGTGCATCGATCTGGGCCCCAAGTGATAATCACCGGTTTGCCCCGGGGAGTATGGACGGGGGGTTCCAGTTATGGCGGAGAGCAGGAATTGAGAGGATGGGGGATATGTTCATAGAGGGGAGATTTCCGAGTATGAGGGCGTTGGAGGAAAAGTTTGGGCTGGCGAGGGGAAACAAATTCAGGGATCTGCAGGTGCGGGACTTCCTTCGTAAACAGGTGTCAACCCTCCCACTCCTACCGCTAAGGGGGATTCAGGACAGGGTAGTTTCCAGAGGGTGGGTGGGAGAAGGGAGCGTCTCGGACATTTATAAGGAGCTTATGGGGTCGGAGGAGACGCAGACCGAGGAGCTGAAGCGCAAGTGGGAGAAGGAGTTGTGAGGAGAGATAGAGGATAGTCTATGGGCGGACGCGTTGAGTAGAGTCAACACGTCCGCAACATGTGCCAGGCTCAGCCTGATACATAGAACATAGAACGATACAGTGCAGTACAGGCCCTTCGGCCCTCGATGTTGCACCGAAACAAAAGCCATCTAACCTACACTATGCCATTATCATCCATATGCTTATCCAATAAACTTTTAAATGCCCTCAATGTTGGCGAGTTCACTACTATTGCAGGTAGGGCATTCCACGGCCTCACCACTCTTTGCGTAAAGAACCTACCTCTGACCTCTGTCTTATATCTATTACCCCTCAGTTTAAAGCTATGTCCCCTTGTGCCAGCCATTTCCATCCGCGGGAAAAGGCTCTCACTGTCCACCCTATCTAACCCCCTGATCATTTTGTATGCCTCTATTAAGTCTCCTCTTAACCTTCTTCTCCCCAACGAAAACAACCTCAAGCCCAACAGCCTTTCCTCATAAGATTTTCCCTCCATACCAGGCAACATCCTGGTAAATCTCCTCTGCACCCGCTCCAAAGCCTCCACGTCCTTCCTATAATGCGGTGACCAGAACTATACGCAATACTCCAAATGCGGCCGTACCAGAGTTTTGTCCAGCTGCAACATGACCTCCTGACTCCGGAACTCAATCCCTCTACAAATAAAGGCCAACACTCCATAGGCCTTCTTCACAGCCCTATCAACCTGGGTGGCAACTTTCAGGGATCTATGTACATGGACACCTAGATCCCTCTGCTCATCCACACGTCCAAGAACTTTACCATTAGCCAAATATTCTGCATTCCTGTTATTCCTTCCAAAGTGAATCACCTCACACTTCTCTACATTAAACTCCATTTGCCACCTCTCAGCCCAGCTCTGCAGCTTATCTATGTCCCTCTGTAACCTGCTACATTCTTCCTCACTGTCGACAACACCACCGACTTTAGTGTTGTCTGCAAATTTACTCACCCACCCTTCTGCGCCAAACAGCAACGGCCCCAGAACAGATCCTTGTGGTACGCCACTTGTAACTGAACTCCATTCTGAACATTTCCCATCAACCACCACCCTCTGTCTTCTTTCAGCTAACCAATTTCTGATCCACATCTCTAAATCACCCTCAATCCCCAGCCTCCGTATTTTCTGCAATATCCTACCGTGGGGAAACTTATCAAACGCTTTACTGAAATCCATATACACCACATCAACTGCTCTACCCTCGCCTACCTGTTCAGTCACCGTCTCAAAGAACTCGATAAGGTTTGTGAGGCATGACCTACCCTTTACAAAGCCATGCTGACTATCCCTGATCATATTATTCCTATCTAGATGATTATAAATCTTGTCTCTTATAATCCCCTCCAAGACTTTACCCACTACAGACGTGAGGCTCACCGGTCTATAGTTGCCGGGGTTGTCTCTGCTCCCCTTTTTGAACAACGGGACCACATTTGCTATCCTCCAGTCCTCTGGCACTATTCCTGTAGCCAATGATGACATAAAAATCAAAGCCAAAGGTCCGGCAATCTTTTCCCTGGCCTCCCAGAGAATCCTAGGATAAATCCCATCAGGCCCCGGGGACTTATCTATTTTCAGCCTGTCCATAATTGCCAGCACCTCTTCCCTACGTACCTCAATGCCATCTATTCTAATAGCCTGGGTCTCAGCATTCTCCTCCACAACATTATCTTTTTCCTGAGTGAATACTGACGAAAAATATTCATTTAGTATCTCGCCTATCTCTTCAGACTCCACACACAACTTCCCATCCCTGTCCTTGACTGGTCCTACTCTTACCCTAGTCATTCGCTTATTCCTGACATACCTGTAGAAAGCTTTTGGGTTTTCCTTGATCCTACCTGCCAAATACTTCTCATGTCCCCTCCTTGCTCGTCTTAGCTCTCTCTTTAGATCCTTCCTCGCTACCTTGTAACTATCCATCACCCCAACTGAAACTTCACACCTCATCTTCACATAGGCCTCCTTCTTCCTCTTAACAAGAGATTCCACTTCTTTGGTAAACCATGGTTCCCTCGCTCTAAGCCTTCCTCTCTGCCTGACCGGTACGTACTTATCAAGAACACGCAGTAGCTGATCCTTGAACAAGCTCCACTTATCCAGTGTGCCCAACACTTGCAGTCTACTTCTCCAACCTATCCCCCCCAAGTCACGTCTAATGGCATCATAATTGCCCTTCCCCCAGCTATAACTCTTGTCCTGCGGTGTATACTCATCCCTTTCCATCACTAGCGTAAACGTCACCGAATTGTGGTCACTGTCCCCAAAGTGCTCTCCTACCTCCAAATCCAACACCTGGCCAGGTTCATTACCCAAAACCAAATCCAACGTGGCCTCGCCTCTTGTTGGCCTGTCAGCATATTGTGTCAGGAAACCCTCCTGCAGACACTGTACAAAAAACGACCCATCTAATGTACTCGAACTATATCTTTTCCAGTCAATATTTGGAAAGTTAAAGTCTCCCATAATAACTACCCTGTTACTTTCGCTCTTATCCAGGATCATCCTCGCCATCCTTTCCTCTACATCCCTAGAACTATTTGGAGGCCTATAGAAAACTCCCAACAGGGTGACCTCTCCTTTCCTGTTTCTAACCTGAGCCCATACTACCTCGGAAGATGAGTCCCCATCTAGCATCCTGTCCGCCACCGTAATACTGCTCTTGACTAGCAGCGCCACACCTCCCCCTCTTTTGCCTCCTTCTCTGCGCTTACTAAAACACCTAAACCCCGGTACCTGCAACATCCATTCCTGTCCCTGCTCTATCCATGTCTCCGAAATGGCCACAACATTGAAGTCCCAGGTACCAACCCATGCTGCCAGTTCCCCTACCTTATTTCGTATACTCCTGACATTGGCGTAGACACACTTCAAACCACCTACCTGCACACTGGCACCCTCCTGCGACGTCAAATCTGTGCTCCTGACCTCTATACTCTCATTCTCCCGTACCCTAAAACTACAATCCAGGTTCCCATGCCCCTGCTGCATTAGTTTAAACCCCCCCAGAGAGCACTAACAAATCTCCCCCCCAGGATATTTGTGCCCCTCAGGTTCAGATGTAGACCATCCTGTCTGTAGAGGTCCCACCTTCCCCAGAAAGAGCCCCAGTTATCCAGAAATCTGAATCCCTCCCGCCTGCACCATCCCTGTAGCCACGTGTTTAATTGCTCTCTCTCTCTATTCCTCATCTCATTATCACATGGCACGGGCAACAACCCAGAGATAACAACTCTGTTTGTTCTAGTTCTGAGCTTCCATCCTAGCTCCCTGAAAGCCTGCCTGACATCCTTGTCCCCTTTCCTACCTATGTCGTTAGTGCCAATGTGGACCACGACTTGGGGCTGCTCCCCCTCCCCCTTAAGGACCCGGAAACACGAGCTGAGACATCACGTACCCTTGCACCTGGGAGGCAACATACCAAACGTGAGTCTCTCACGCTCCCACAAAATCTCCTATCTGTGCCCCTGACTATCGAGTCCCCAATTACTAATGCTCTGCTCCTCTCCCCCTTCCCTTCTGAGCAACAGGGACAGACTCCGTGCCAGAGGCCCGTACCCCATGGCTTACAATTTAAGGTTGTGCACCAGGCTCACATGACAGTGGCCCGGATGAGCAGATTCTTTGGGGTGGAGGACAGGTGCACAAAATGTGCGGGAGGACCAGCGAGCCATGTTTTGGACATGTCCGAAGCTTAGGGGATTTTGGCAGGGGTTTGCGGACGTCATGTCCACGGCGTTAAAAACAAGGGTGGCGCTGGGTCCAGAGGTGGCGATTTTCGGGGTGTTAGAAGACCCGGGAATCCAGGAGGAGAAAGAGGCAGATGTTCTGGCCTTTGCTTCCCTGGTAGCCCGGAGACGGATACTGTTAGCATAGAGGGACTCTAAGCCCCCGAAGTCAGAGACCTGGCTATCGGACATGGCTAGCTTTCTCTGTTTGGAGAAAATCAAGTTCGCCTTGAGAGGGTCACTGTTGGGGTTCGCCCGGAGGTGGCAACCGTTCGTCGACTTCTTTGCGGGAAGTTAATCGTCAGCAGACGGGGGAGTAGTTTAGATTAGAGTAGGGGGTCAATACCTGTACAAGAGGTAAATGGCTTTTGCACTATGTTTATGATTTCATGTGTATTGTTTATTTTGTTGTTGTCACTCGACCAAAAATACCTCAATAAGCTGTTTATTAAAAAAATATATAATTTCCACGACACTCTGTGATAATCGCATTAGAATTAATGTAAATGAGCATGCTCTCACCCTCCCCCGAGTGGGAACTTGATTGGGGCCAACAGAATGGGCTGGGAGACTCACAATGGGTTTGATGCACGGCAAGAATTCAGTCTTGGCCCCGCCGCCCGATTCAGTGGGCCATCGGGATTCCTGCCTGGGGCTCGAGACCCCGGAGCGTCACCCCCCCACCACTCCCCGTTGTTTCTCTCTCCACAACTGCTGCCAGCCAATCTGAGTTTGTCCACATTTTCTGTTTTTATGTCAGGTTTTCAGCGGCTGAGGTATTTTGCGCCTACAGCATTCTGTTGGTGGTTTCCTCATGAAAGTGAAAGGCCATACCTGATTCACAGATCAGCTTCTTTGCCTTATTCTCAGAGAAGGATGAGAGTTCACAGGCACATGCCTTGTCCAAGGCCTGCTGGAAGGTATGGAATCGGACAGCCTTGCAGTAAACCACAAGCCCTGACAACTCCTTCGAGAGTTCATTCACCGTCTCCTGAAAAAGCACGACACAAATACATAAATCCACAGTTCTCTGAAATCGGCAGCTCTCTGAAACCCAGAGGATCACTGCACTCAATAAATCCCACAAACCTGAAAGGTCCCTGGCATCCTGAGCTGCCCAGTCGCAGATACAGCAAGCAGGGTATGACGGGGAAGAAAAAAAAATGAAGCTGAAGAATAGGATCTTACAGAATGGTTTACAATTAAATCATTTCTAATGGGAGATCCAGTGGAGTTGCGGGAGTGTCCCTCAGCCCAGAGTGAGCCTCCCTCAGCCCAGAGTGAGTGTCCCTCAGCTCAGAGTGAGTGTCCCTCAGCTCAGAGTGAGTGTCCCTCAGCTCGGAGTGAGCCTCCCTCAGCTCAGAGTGAGCGTCCCTCAGCTCAGAGTGAGTGTCCCTCAGCTCAGTGTGAGTGTCCCTCAGCTCAGAGCGAGTGTCCCTCAGCTCAGAATGAGTGTCACTCAGCCCAGAGTGAGCGTCCCTCAGCTCAGAGTGAGCGTCCCTCAGCTCAGAGTGAGCGTCCCTCAGATAAGAGTGAGTGTCCCTTAGCTCAGAGTGAACGTCCCTCAGCCCAGAGTGAGTGTCCCTCAGCCCAGAGTGAGTGTCCCTCAGCTCAGAGTGCGTGTCCCTCAGCTCAGAGTGAGTGTCCCTTAGCTCAGAGTGAGCCTCCCTCAGCTCAGAGTGAGTGTCCCTCAGCTCAGAGTGAGTGTCCCTCAGCTCAGAGTGAGTGTCCCTCAGCCCAGTGTGTGTCCCTCAGCCCAGAGTGAGCCTCCCTCAGCCCAGAGTGAGTGTCCCCCAGCCCAGAGTGAGTGTCCCTCAGCTCAGAGTGAGTGTCCTTCAGCTCAGAGTGAGTGTCCCTTAGCTCAGAGTGAGCCTCCCTCAGCTCAGAGTGAGTGTCCCTCAGCTCAGAGTGAGTGTCCCTCAGCTCAGAGCGAGTGTCCCTCAGCTCAGTGTGAGTGTCCCTCAGCTCAGAGCGAGTGTCCCTCAGCTCAAAATGAGTGTCACTCAGCCCAGAGTGAGCGTCCCTCAGCTCAGAGTGAGCGTCCCTCAGCTCAGAGTGAGCGTCCCTCAGATAAGAGTGAGTGTCCCTTAGCTCAGAGTGAACGTCCCTCAGCTCAGAGTGAGTGTTCCTCAGCTCACGATGAGTGTCCCTCAGCTCAGAGTGAGTGTCCCTCAGCACAAAGAGCGTCCCTCAGACCATAAGAGTCTTGGTGCTATGGGACTGGGATTGACAATAGCAGGAGAGTCTAGGCACTTGGTTTGGGATTGATAATAGCAGGGGAATCCCGGAGCTCTGGGTTTGGGATTGACAATAGCAGGAGAGTCTCGGCATTGGGACTGGGATTGACAATAGCAGGAGAGTCTCCGCACTGGGTTTGGGATTGATAATAGCAGGGGAATCCCGGAGCTCTGGGTTTGGGATTGACAATAGCAGGAGTGTCTCACTGCTCTGGGATTGGGATTGTCAATAGCAGGGGAATCCCGGTGCTCTGGGATTGGGATTGACAATAGCAGGAGAGTCTCGGTGTTCTGGGATTGGGATTGACAATAGCATGAGTGTTTCAGTGCATTGGCATTGGGATTGACATTAGCAGGAGAGTCCCAGTGCTCTGGGATTGGGATTGACATTAGTAGGAGAGTCTCGGCACTGGGATTGGGATTGACATTAGCAGGAGAGTCTCGTACTGGGATTGGGATTGAAAATAGCAGGAGAGTCTAGTACTGGGATTGGGATTGACAATAGCAAGAGAGACTCGAAGCTCTGGGATTGGGATTGACAATAGCAGGAGGGTCTCGTACTGGGATTGGGATTGACAATAGCAGCAGAGTCTCGGTGCTCTGGGGTTGGGATTGACAATAGCAGGGGAATGTCGGTGCTCTGGGTTTGGGATTGCCAATAGCAGTGGAATGTCAGGGCTCTGGGATTGGGATTGACAATAGCAGGAGAGTCTCGGTGCTCTGGGATTGGGATTGACAATAGCAGGGGAATGCCGGTGCTCTGGGTTTGGGATTGCCAATAGCAGTGGAATGTCGGGGCTCTGGGTTTGGGATTGACAATAGCAGGAGAGTCTCGGTGCTCTGGGATTGGGATTGACAATAGCAGGAGAGTCTCAGTGCTCTGGGGTTGGGATTGACAATAGCAGGGGAATCCCGGTGCTCTGGGTTTGTGATTGACAATAGCAAGAGTGTCTCGGTGCTCTGGGATTGGGATTGACAATAGCAGGAGAATCTCAGTGCACTGGGATTGGGATTGACAATAGCTGGAGAGACTAGGTGCTCTGGGATTGGGATTGACAATAGCAGGAACGTCTCAGTGCTCTGGGTTTGGGATTGACAATAACAGGAGAGTCTCAGTGCTCTGGGATTGGGATTGACAATAGCAGGAGTGTCTCAGTGCTCTGGGGTTGGGATTGACAATAGCAGGAGAGTCTCAGTGCTCTGGGATTGGGATTGGGATTGACAATAGCAGGGGAATCCCGGTGCTCTGGGATTGGGATTGACGATAGCAGGAGAGTCTCAGTGCTCTGGGTTTTGGATTGACAATAGCAGGAGTGTCTCGGTGCTCTGGGATTGGGATTGACAATAGCAGGGGAATGTCGGTGCTCTGGGTTTGGGATTGAAAATAGCAGTGGAATGTCGGGGCTCTGGGTTTGGGATTGACAATAGCAGGAGAGTCTCGGTGCTCTGGGATTGGGATTGACAATAGCCGGAGAGTCTCAGTGCTCTGGGTTTGGGATTGACAATAGCAGGGGAATGTCGGGGCTCTGGGATTGCGGTTGTCAATAGCAGGGGAATGTCGGGGCTCTGGGATTGGGAATGACAATAGGAGGGGAATCCCGGTGCTCTTGGTTTGTGATTGACAATAGCAGGAGTGTCTCGGTGCTCTGGGATTGGGATTGACAATAGCAGGAGAGTCTCAGTGCTCTGGGATTGGGATTGACAATAGCAGGGGAATGTCGGGGCTTTGGGTTTGGGATTGACAAAAGCAGGAGAGTCTCAGTGCTCTGGGTTTGGGATTGACAAATGCAGGAGAGTCTCTGTGCTCTGGGGTTGGGATTGACAATAGCAGGGGAATCCCAGTGCCCTGGGTTTGGGATTGACAATAGCAGGAGAGGCACAGTGCTCTGTGATTCGGATTGGCAATAGCAGGAGAGTCTCAGTGCTCTGGGTTTGGGATTGACAATAGCAGGAGTGTCTCGGTGCTCTGGGTTTGTGATTGACAATAGCAGGAGTGTCTCAGTGCTCTGGGTTTGTGATTGACAATAGCAGGAGCATCTCGGTGCTCTGGGATTGGGAATGACAATAGGAGGGGAATCCCGGTGCTCTTGGTTTGTGATTGACAATAGCAGGAGTGTCTTGGTGCTCTGGGATTGGGATTGACAATAGCAGGAGAGTCTCAGTGCTCTGGGATTGGGATTGACAATAGCAGGGGAATCCCGGTGCTCTGGGTTTGTGATTGACAATAGCAGGAGTGTCTCGGTGCTCTGGGTTTGGGACTGACAATAGCAGGAGAGTCTCAGTGCTCTGGGTTTGGGATTGACAATAGCAGGAGAGTCTCAGTGCTCAGGATTTGGGATTGACAATAACAGGAGAGTCTCAGTGCTCTGGGATTGGGATTGACAATAGCAGGAGAGTCTCAGTGCTCTGAGTTTGGGATTGACAATAGCAGGATGTGTCGGTGCTCTGGGATTGGGATTGACAATAGCAGGAGAGTCTCAGTGCTCTGGGATTGGGATTGACAATATCAGGAGAGACTAGGTGCTCTGGGATTGGGATTGACAATAGCAGGAAAGTCTCAGTGCTCTGGGTTTGGAATTGACAATAACAGGAGAGTCTCAGTGCTCTGGGATTGGGATTGACAATAGGAGGGGAATCCCGTGTGCTCTTGGTTTGTGATTGACAATAGCAGGAGTGTCTCGGTGCTCTGGGATTGGGATTGACAATAGCAGGAGAGTCTCAGTGCTCTGGGATTGGGATTGACAATACAGGAGAGTCTCAGTGCTCTGGGTTTGGGATTGACAATAGCAGGGGAATCCCGGTGCTCTGGGTTTGTGATTGACAATAGCAGGAGTGTCTCGGTGCTCTGGGTTTGGGACTGACAATAGCAGGAGAATCTCAGTGCTCTGGGTTTGGGATTGACAATAGCAGGAGAGACTAGGTGCTCTGGGATTGGGATTGACAATAGCAGGAAAGTCTCAGTGCTCTGGGTTTGGAATTGACAATAACAGGAGAGTCTCAGTGCTCTGGGATTGGGATTGACAATAGCAGGAAAGTCTCAGTGCTCTGGGTTTGGAATTGACAATAACAGGAGTGTCTCAGTGCTGTGGGTTTGGGATTGACAATAGCAGGAGTGTCTCGGTGCTCTGGGATTGGGATTGACAATAGCAGGAGAGTCTCAGTGCTCTGGGATTAGGATTGACAATAGCATGAGAGTCTCAGTGCTCTGGGATTGGGATTGACAATAGCAGGGGAATCCCGGTGCTCTGGGATTGGGATTGACAATAGCAGGAGAGTCTCAGTGCTCTGGGATTGGGATTGACAACAGCAGGAGTGTCTCAGTGCTCTGGGTTTGGGATTGACAATAGCAGGAGAGTCTCAGTGCTCTGGGTTTGGGACTGACAATAGCAGGAGAGTCTCAGTGCTCTGGGATTGGGATTGACAATAGCAAGAGAGTCTCAGTGCTCTGGGATTGGGATTGACAATAGCAGGGGAATCCCGGTGCTCTGGGATTGGGATTGACAATAGCAGGAGAGTCTCAGTGCTCTGGGTTTTGGATTGACAATAGCAGGAGTGTCTCGGTGCTCTGGGATTGGGATTGACAATAGCAGGGGAATGCCGGTGCTCTGGGTTTGGGATTGACAATAGCAGTGGAATGTCAGGGCTCTGGGTTTGGGATTGACAATAGCAGGAGAGTCTCGGTGCTCTGGGATTGGGATTGACAATAGCAGGGGAATGTCGGGGCTCTGGGATTGGGATTGTCAATAGCAGGGGAATGTCGGGGCTCTGGGATTGGGATTGACAATAGCAGGGGAATGTCGGGGCTCTGGGTTTGGGATTGACAAGAGCAGGAGAGTCTCAGTGCTCTGGGTTTGGGGTTGACAATAGCAGGAGAGTCTCAGTGCTCTGGGTTTGGGACTGACAATAGCAGGAGAGTCTCGGTGCTCTGGGGTTGGGATTGACAATAGCAGGAGAGTCTCAGTGCTCTGGGTATGGGATTGACAATAGCAGGAGAGTCTCAGTGCTCTGGGTTTGGGATTGACAATAGCAGGACTGTCTCGGTGCTCTGGGATTGGGATTGACAATAGCAGGAGAGTCTCAATGCTCTGGGTTTGGGATTGACAATAGCAGGGGAATCCAGGTGCTCTTTGATTGGGATTGACAATAGCAGGAGAGTCTCTGTGCTCTGGGATTGGGATTGACAATAGCAGGAGTGTCTCAGTGCTCTGGGATTGGGATTGACAAAAGCAGGAGTGTCTCGGTGCTCTGGGATTGGGATTGACAATAGCAGGAGAGTCTCAATGCTCTGGGTTTGGGATTGACAATAGCAGGGGAATCCCGGTGCTCTTTGATTGGCATTGACAATAGTAGGAGTGTCTCAGTGCTCTGGGATTGGGATTGACATTAGTAGGAGAGTCTCGGCACTGGGATTGGGATTGACATTAGCAGGAGAGTCCCAGTGCTCTGGGATTGGGATTGACATTAGCAGGAGAGTCCCAGTGCTCTGGGATTGGGATTGACATTAGTAGGAGAGTCTCGGCACTGGGATTGGGATTGACATTAGCAGGAGAGTCCAAGTGCTCTGGGATTGGGGTTCACAATAGCAGGAGAGTCTCAGTGCTCTGGGATTGGGATTGACATTAGTAGGAGAGTCTCGGCACTGGGATTGGGATTGACATTAGCAGGAGAGTCCCAGTGCTCTTGGATTGGGATTGACATTAGCAGGAGTGTCTCAGTGCTCTGGGTTTGGGATTGACAATAGCAGGAGAGTCTCAGTGCTCTGGGATTCGGATTGACATTAGTAGGAGAGTCTCGGCACTGGGATTGGGATTGACAATAGCAGGAGAGTCCCAGTGCTCTGGGATTGGGATTGACAATAGCAGGAGAGTCTCGGCACTGGCACTGGGATTGACATTAGTAGGAGAGTCTCGGCACTGGGATTGGGATTGACAATAGCAGGAGTGACCCGAGGCTCTGGGATTAGGGTTGACAATAGCAGGAGAGTCTCGGCACTGGGATTGGGGTTGACAATAGCAGGAGAGTCTCGTACTGGGATTGGGGTTGACAATAGCAGGAGAGTCTCGTACTGGCACTGGGATTGACAATAGCAGGAGAGTCTCGTACTGGGATTGGGATTGACAATAGCAGGAGAGTCTCGTACTGGGATTGGGATTGACAATAGCAGGAGAGTCTCGTACTGGGATTGGGATTGACAATAGCAGGAGAGTCTCGTACTGGGATTGGGATTGACAATAGCAGGAGTGACCCGAGGCTCTGGGATTGGGATTGAAAATAGCAGGAGAGTCTCGCACTGGGATTGGGATTGACAAAAGCAGCAGAGTCTCGGTGCTCTGGGTTTGGGATTGACAATAGCAGGGGAATGCCGGTGCTCTGGGTTTGGGATTGACAATAGTAGGGGAATGTCAGGGCTCTGGGTTTGGGATTGACAATAGCAGGAGAGTCTCGGTGCTCTGGGATTGGGATTGACAATACAGGAGAGTCTTGGTGCTCTGGGATTGGGATTGACAATAGCAGGGGAATGCCGGTGCTCTGGGTTTGGGATTGACAATAGCAGTGGAATGTCGGGGCTCTGGGTTTGGGATTGACAATAGCAGGAGAGTCTCAGTGCTTTGGGTTTGGGATTGACAATAGCAGGGGAATGTCGGGGCTCTGGGATTGGAATTGACAGTAGCAGGGGAATGTCGGGGCTCTGGGTTTGGGATTGACAATAGCAGGGGAATGTCGGGGCTCTGGGTTTGGGATTAACAATAGCAGGGGAATGTCGGGGCTCTGGGATTGGAATTGACAGTAGCAGGGGAATGTCGGGGCTCTGGGTTTGGGATTGACAATAGCAGGGGAATGTCGGGGCTCTGGGAATAGGATTGACAATAACAGGAGAGTCTCGGGGCTCTAGGGCTGGGATTGACAATAGCAGGAGAGGCTTGGGACGATGGGATTGGGATTGACAATAGCCAGAGAATCCCGGTGCTTTGGGATTGGGATTGACAATAGCCAGAGAATCCCAGTGCTTTGGGATTGGGAATGGCAATAGCAGGGAGAGTCTCGGCACTGGCACTGGGATTGACATTAGTAGGAGAGTCTCGGCACTGGGATTGGGATTGACAATAGCAGGAGTGACCCGAGGCTCTGGGATTGGGGTTGACAATAGCAGGAGAGTCTCGGCACTGGGATTGGGGTTGACAATAGCAGGAGAGTCTCGTACTGGGATTGGGGTTGACAATAGCAGGAGAGTCTCGTACTGGCACTGGGATTGACAATAGCAGGAGAGTCTCGTACTGGGATTGGGTTTGACAATAGCAGGAGAGTCTCGTACTGGGATTGGGATTGACAATAGCAGGAGAGTCTCGTACTGGGATTGGGATTGACAATAGCAGGAGAGTCTCGTACTGGGATTGGGATTGACAATAGCAGGAGTGACCCGAGGCTCTGGGATTGGGATTGAAAATAGCAGGAGAGTCTCGCACTGGGATTGGGATTGACAAAAGCAGGGGAATGCCGGTGCTCTGGGTTTGGGATTAACAATAGTAGGGGAATGTCAGGGCTCTGGGTTTGGGATTGACAATAGCAGGAGAGTCTCGGTGCTCTGGGATTGGGATTGACAATACAGGAGAGTCTTGGTGCTCTGGGATTGGGAATGACAATAGCAGGGGAATGCCGGTGCTCTGGGTTTAGGATTGACAATAGCAGTGGAATGTCGGGGCTCTGGGTTTGGGATTGACAATAGCAGGAGAGTCTCAGTGCTTTGGGTTTGGGATTGACAATAGCAGGGGAATGTCGGGGCTCTGGGATTGGGATTGACAATAGCAGGGGAATGTCGGGGCTCTGGGTTTGGGATTAACAATAGCAGGGGAATGTCGGGGCTCTGGGATTGGAATTGACAGTAGCAGGGGAATGTCGGGGCTCTAGGTTTGGGATTGACAATAGCAGGGGAATGTCGGGGCTCTGGGAATAGGATTGACAATAACAGGAGAGTCTCGGGGCTCTAGGACTGGGATTGACAATAGCAGGAGAGGCTTGGGACGATGGGATTGGGATTGACAATAGCCAGAGAATCCCGGTGCTTTGGGATTGGGATTGACAATAGCCAGAGAATCCCAGTGCTTTGGGATTGGGAATGGCAATAGCAGGGAGAGTCTTGGCACTGGGACTGGGATTGACAATACCAGGAGAGTCACGGGGCACTGGGATTGACAATAGCAGGAGAAGCTTGGCGCGATGGAATTGGGATTGACAATAGCAGGAGAGACTCAATGCTCTGGGATTGGGATTGACAATAGCAGGAGAGTCTCAGTGCTCTGGGTTTGTGATTGACAATAGCAGGAGCGTCTCGGTGCTCTGGGATTGGGATTGACAAGAGCAGGGGAATCCCGGTGTTCTGGTTTTGGGATTGACAATAGCAGGAGTGTCTCAGTGCTCTGGGTTTGTGGTTGACAATAGCAGGAGCGTCTCGGTGCTCTGGGATTGGGATTGACAATAGCAGGAGCGTCTCGGTGCTCTGGGATTGGGATTGACAATAGCAGGAGAGTCTCGGTGCTCTGGGTTTGGGATTGACAATAGCAGGAGAGTCTCAGTGCTCTGGGATTGGGAATGACAATAGCAGGGGAATCCCGGTTCTCTGGGTTTGTGATTGACAATAGCAGGAGAGTCTCAGTGCTCTGGGATTGGGATTGACAATAGCAGGAGAGTCTCAGTGCTCTGGGTTTGGAATTGAGATTAGCAGGAGAGTCTCAGTGCTTTGGGATTGGGATTGACAATAGTAGGAGTGTCTCAGTGCTCTGGGTTTGGGATTGACAATAGCAGGAGAGTCTCCGTGCTCTGAAATTGGGATTTACAATAGCAGGGGAATCCCGGTGCTCTGGGATTGGGATTGACAATAGCAAGAGAGTCACAGTGCTCTTGGTTTGGGATTGACAATAGCAGGAGTGTCTCGGTGCTCTGGGATTGGGATTGACAATAGCAGGAGAGTCTCAGTGCTCTGGGATTGGGATTGACAATAGCAGGAGAGACTCAATGCTCTGGGATTGGGATTGACAATAGCAGGAGAGTCTCAGTGCTCTGGGTTTGGGATTGACAATAGCAGGAGAGTCTCAGTGCTCTGGGATTGGGATTGACAATAGCAGGAGTGTCTCAGTGCTCTGGGATTGGGATTGACAATAGCAGGAGAGTCTCAGTACTCTGGGTTTGGGATTGACAATAGCAGGAGTGTCTCCTTGCTCTGGGATTGGGATTGACAATAGCAGGAGTGTCTCGGTGCTCTGGGATTGGGATTGCCATTAGCAGGAGAGTCCCAGTGCTCTGGGATTGGGATTGACATTAGTAGGAGAGTCTCGGCACTGGGATTGGGATTGACATTAGCAGGAGAGTCCCAGTGCTCTGGGATTGGGGTTGACAATAGCAGGAGAGTCTTAGTGCTCTGGGATTGGGATTGACATTAGTAGGAGAGTCTCGGCACTGGGATTGGGATTGACATTAGCAGGAGAGTCCCAGTGCTCTGGGATTGGGATTGACATTAGCAGGAGTGTCTCAGTGCTCTGGGTTTGGGATTGACAATAGCAGGAGAGTCTCAGTGCTCTGGGATTGGGATTGACATTAGTAGGAGAGTCTCGGCACTGGGATTGACAATAGCAGGAGAGTCCCAGTGCTCTGGGATTGGGATTGACAATAGCAGGAGAGTCTCGGCACTGGCACTGGGATTGACATTAGTAGGAGAGTCTCGGCACTGGGATTGGGATTGACAATAGCAGGAGTGACCCGAGGCTCTGGGATTGGGGTTGACAATAGCAGGAGAGTCTCGGCACTGGGATTGGAGTTGACAATAGCAGGAGAGTCTCGTACTGGGATTGGGGTTGACAATAGCAGGGGAGTCTCGTACTGGCACTGGGATTGACAATAGCAGGAGAGTCTCGTACTGGGATTGGGATTGACAATAGCAGGAGAGTCTCGTACTGGGATTGGGATTGACAATAGCAGGAGAGTCTCGTACTGGGATTGGGATTGACAATAGCAGGAGAGTCTCGTACTGGGATTGGGATTGACAATAGCAGGAGTGACCCGAGGCTCTGGGATTGGGATTGAAAATAGCAGGAGAGTCTCGCACTGGGATTGGGATTGACAAAAGCAGCAGAGTCTCGGTGCTCTGGGTTTGGGATTGACAATAGCAGGGGAATGCCGGTGCTCTGGGTTTGGGATTGACAATAGTAGGGGAATGTCAGGGCTCTGGGTTTGGGATTGACAATAGCAGGAGAGTCTCGGTGCTCTGGGATTGGGATTGACAATACAGGAGAGTCTTGGTGCTCTGGGATTGGGATTGACAATAGCAGGGGAATGCCGGTGCTCTGGGTTTGGGATTGACAATAGCAGTGGAATGTCGGGGCTCTGGGTTTGGGATTGACAATAGCAGGAGAGTCTCAGTGCTTTGGGTTTGGGATTGACAATAGCAGGGGAATGTCGGGGCTCTGGGATTGGAATTGACAGTAGCAGGGGAATGTCGGGGCTCTGGGTTTGGGATTGACAATAGCAGGGGAATGTCGGGGCTCTGGGTTTGGGATTAACAATAGCAGGGGAATGTCGGGGCTCTGGGATTGGAATTGACAGTAGCAGGGGAATGTCGGGGCTCTGGGTTTGGGATTGACAATAGCAGGGGAATGTCGGGGCTCTGGGAATAGGATTGACAATAACAGGAGAGTCTCGGGGCTCTAGGACTGGGATTGACAATAGCAGGAGAGGCTTGGGACGATGGGATTGGGATTGACAATAGCCAGAGAATCCCGGTGCTTTGGGATTGGGATTGACAATAGCCAGAGAATCCCAGTGCTTTGGGATTGGGAATGGCAATAGCAGGGAGAGTCTCGGCACTGGCACTGGGATTGACATTAGTAGGAGAGTCTCGGCACTGGGATTGGGATTGACAATAGCAGGAGTGACCCGAGGCTCTGGGATTGGGGTTGACAATAGCAGGAGAGTCTCGGCACTGGGATTGGGGTTGACAATAGCAGGAGAGTCTCGTACTGGGATTGGGGTTGACAATAGCAGGAGGGTCTCGTACTGGCACTGGGATTGACAATAGCAGGAGAGTCTCGTACTGGGATTGGGATTGACAATAGCAGGAGAGTCTCGTACTGGGATTGGGATTGACAATAGCAGGAGAGTCTCGTACTGGGATTGGGATTGACAATAGCAGGAGAGTCTCGTACTGGGATTGGGATTGACAATAGCAGGAGTGACCCGAGGCTCTGGGATTGGGATTGAAAATAGCAGGAGAGTCTCGCACTGGGATTGGGATTGACAAAAGCAGCAGAGTCTCGGTGCTCTGGGTTTGGGATTGACAATAGCAGGGGAATGCCGGTGCTCTGGGTTTGGGATTGACAATAGTAGGGGAATGTCAGGGCTCTGGGTTTGGGATTGACAATAGCAGGAGAGTCTCGGTGCTCTGGGATTGGGATTGACAATACAGGAGAGTCTTGGTGCTCTGGGATTGGGAATGACAATAGCAGGGGAATGCCGGTGCTCTGGGTTTGGGATTGACAATAGCAGTGGAATGTCGGGCTCTGGGTTTGGGATTGACAATAGCAGGAGAGTCTCAGTGCTTTGGGTTTGGGATTGACAATAGCAGGGGAATGTCGGGGCTCTGGGATTGGGATTGACAATAGCAGGGGAATGTCGGGGCTCTGGGTTCGGGATTAACAATAGCAGGGGAATGTCGGGGCTCTGGGATTGGAATTGACAGTAGCAGGGGAATGTCGGGGCTCTGGGTTTGAGATTGTCAATAGCAGGGGAATGTCGGGGCTCTGGGAATAGGATTGACAATAACAGGAGAGTCTCGGGGCTCTAGGACTGGGATTGACAATAGCAGGAGAGGCTTGGGACGATGGGATTGGGATTGACAATAGCCAGAGAATCCCGGTGCTTTGGGATTGGGATTGACAATAGCCAGAGAATCCCAGTGCTTTGGGATTGGGAATGGCAATAGCAGGGAGAGTCTTGGCACTGGGACTGGGATTGACAATACCAGGAGAGTCACGGGGCACTGGGATTGACAATAGCAGGAGAAGCTTGGCGCGATGGAATTGGGATTGACACTAGCAGGAGAGACTCAATGCTCTGGGATTGGGATTGACAATAGCAGGAGAGTCTCAGTGCTCTGGGTTTGTGATTGACAATAGCAGGAGCGTCTCGGTGCTCTGGGATTGGGATTGACAAGAGCAGGGGAATCCCGGTGTTCTGGTTTTGGGATTGACAATAGCAGGAGTGTCTCAGTGCTCTGGGTTTGTGGTTGACAATAGCAGGAGCGTCTCGGTGCTCTGGGATTTGGATTGACAATAGCAGGAGCGTCTCGGTGCTCTGGGATTGGGATTGACAATAGCAGGAGAGTCTCGGTGCTCTGGGTTTGGGATTGGCAATAGCAGGAGAGTCTCAGTGCTCTGGGATTGGGAATGACAATAGCAGGGGAATCCCGGTGCTCTGGGTTTGTGATTGACAATAGCAGGAGAGTCTCAGTGCTCTGGGATTGGGATTGACAATAGCAGGCGAATCCCGGTGCTCTGGGTTTGTGATTGACAATAGCAGGAGTAGCTCGGTGCTCCGGGTTTGGGACTGACAATAGCAGGAGAGTCTCGGTGCTCTGGGTTTGGGATTAACAATAGCAGGAGAGTCTCAGTGCTCTGGGTTTGGGATTGACAATAGCAGGAGAGTCTCAGTGCTCTGGGATTGGGATTGACAATAGCAGGAGAGTCTCAGTGCTCTGGGTTTGGAATTGAGATTAGCAGGAGAGTCTCAGTGCTTTGGGATTGGGATTGACAATAGCAGGAGTGTCTCAGTGCTCTGGGTTTGGGATTGACAATAGCAGGAGAGTCTCCGTGCTCTGGAATTGGGATTTACAATAGCAGGGGAATCCCGGTGCTCTGGGATTGGGATTGACAATAGCAAGAGAGTCACAGTGCTCTTGGTTTGGGATTGACAATAGCAGGAGTGTCTCGGTGCTCTGGGATTGGGATTGACAATAGCAGGAGAGTCTCAGTGCTCTGGGATTGGGATTGACAATAGCAGGAGAGTCTCAGTGCTCTGGGATTGGGATTGACATTAGTAGGAGAGTCTCAGCACTGGGATTGGGATTGACATTAGCAGGAGAGTCCCAGTGCTCTGGGATTGGGATTGACATTAGCAGGAGTGTCTCAGTGCTCTGGGTTTGGGATTGACAATAGCAGGAGAGTCTCAGTGCTCTGGGATTGGGATTGACATTAGTAGGAGAGTCTCGGCACTGGGATTGGGATTGACAATAGCAGGAGAGTCCCAGTGCTCTGGGATTGGGATTGACAATAGCAGGAGAGTCTCGGCACTGGCACTGGGATTGACATTAGTAGGAGAGTCTCGGCACTGGGATTGGGATTGACAATAGCAGGAGTGACCCGAGGCTCTGGGATTGGGGTTGACAATAGCAGGAGAGTCTCGGCACTGGGATTGGGGTTGACAATAGCAGGAGAGTCTCGTACTGGGATTGGGGTTGACAATAGCAGGAGAGTCTCGTACTGGCACTGGGATTGACAATAGCAGGAGAGTCTCGTACTGGGATTGGGATTGACAATAGCAGGAGAGTCTCGTACTGGGATTGGGATTGACAATAGCAGGAGAGTCTCGTACTGGGATTGGGATTGACAATAGCAGGAGAGTCTCGTACTGGGATTGGGATTGACAATAGCAGGAGTGACCCGAGGCTCTGGGATTGGGATTGAAAATAGCAGGAGAGTCTCGCACTGGGATTGGGATTGACAAAAGCAGCAGAGTCTCGGTGCTCTGGGTTTGGGATTGACAATAGCAGGGGAATGCCGGTGCTCTGGGTTTGGGATTGACAATAGTAGGGGAATGTCAGGGCTCTGGGTTTGGGATTGACAATAGCAGGAGAGTCTCGGTGCTCTGGGATTGGGATTGACAATACAGGAGAGTCTTGGTGCTCTGGGATTGGGATTGACAATAGCAGGGGAATGCCGGTGCTCTGGGTTTGGGATTGACAATAGCAGTGGAATGTCGGGGCTCTGGGTTTGGGATTGACAATAGCAGGAGAGTCTCAGTGCTTTGGGTTTGGGATTGACAATAGCAGGGGAATGTCGGGGCTCTGGGATTGGAATTGACAGTAGCAGGGGAATGTCGGGGCTCTGGGTTTGGGATTGACAATAGCAGGGGAATGTCGGGGCTCTGGGTTTGGGATTAACAATAGCAGGGGAATGTCGGGGCTCTGGGATTGGAATTGACAGTAGCAGGGGAATGTCGGGGCTCTGGGTTTGGGATTGACAATAGCAGGGGAATGTCGGGGCTCTGGGAATAGGATTGACAATAACAGGAGAGTCTCGGGGCTCTAGGACTGGGATTGACAATAGCAGGAGAGGCTTGGGACGATGGGATTGGGATTGACAATAGCCAGAGAATCCCGGTGCTTTGGGATTGGGATTGACAATAGCCAGAGAATCCCAGTGCTTTGGGATTGGGAATGGCAATAGCAGGGAGAGTCTCGGCACTGGCACTGGGATTGACATTAGTAGGAGAGTCTCGGCACTGGGATTGGGATTGACAATAGCAGGAGTGACCCGAGGCTCTGGGATTGGGGTTGACAATAGCAGGAGAGTCTCGGCACTGGGATTGGGGTTGACAATAGCAGGAGAGTCTCGTACTGGGATTGGGGTTGACAATAGCAGGAGAGTCTCGTACTGGCACTGGGATTGACAATAGCAGGAGAGTCTCGTACTGGGATTGGGATTGACAATAGCAGGAGAGTCTCGTACTGGGATTGGGATTGACAATAGCAGGAGAGTCTCGTACTGGGATTGGGATTGACAATAGCAGGAGAGTCTCGTACTGGGATTGGGATTGACAATAGCAGGAGTGACCCGAGGCTCTGGGATTGGGATTGAAAATAGCAGGAGAGTCTCGCACTGGGATTGGGATTGACAAAAGCAGCAGAGTCTCGGTGCTCTGGGTTTGGGATTGACAATAGCAGGGGAATGCCGGTGCTCTGGGTTTGGGATTGACAATAGTAGGGGAATGTCAGGGCTCTGGGTTTGGGATTGACAATAGCAGGAGAGTCTCGGTGCTCTGGGATTGGGATTGACAATACAGGAGAGTCTTGGTGCTCTGGGATTGGGAATGACAATAGCAGGGGAATGCCGGTGCTCTGGGTTTGGGATTGACAATAGCAGTGGAATGTCGGGGCTCTGGGTTTGGGATTGACAATAGCAGGAGAGTCTCAGTGCTTTGGGTTTGGGATTGACAATAGCAGGGGAATGTCGGGGCTCTGGGATTGGGATTGACAATAGCAGGGGAATGTCGGGGCTCTGGGTTCGGGATTAACAATAGCAGGGGAATGTCGGGGCTCTGGGATTGGAATTGACAGTAGCAGGGGAATGTCGGGGCTCTGGGTTTGGGATTGACAATAGCAGGGGAATGTCGGGGCTCTGGGAATAGGATTGACAATAACAGGAGAGTCTCGGGGCTCTAGGACTGGGATTGACAATAGCAGGAGAGGCTTGGGACGATGGGATTGGGATTGACAATAGCCAGAGAATCCCGGTGCTTTGGGATTGGGATTGACAATAGCCAGAGAATCCCAGTGCTTTGGGATTGGGAATGGCAATAGCAGGGAGAGTCTTGGCACTGGGACTGGGATTGACAATACCAGGAGAGTCACGGGGCACTGGGATTGACAATAGCAGGAGAAGCTTGTCGCGATGGAATTGGGATTGACACTAGCAGGAGAGACTCAATGCTCTGGGATTGGGATTGACAAAATCAGGAGAGTCTCAGTGCTCTGGGTTTGTGATTGACAATAGCAGGAGCGTCTCGGTGCTCTGGGATTGGGATTGACAAGAGCAGGGGAATCCCGGTGTTCTGGTTTTGGGATTGACAATAGCAGGAGTGTCTCAGTGCTCTGGGTTTGTGGTTGACAATAGCAGGAGCGTCTCGGTGCTCTGGGATTTGGATTGACAATAGCAGGAGCGTCTCGGTGCTCTGGGATTGGGATTGACAATAGCAGGAGAGTCTCGGTGCTCTGGGTTTGGGATTGGCAATAGCAGGAGAGTCTCAGTGCTCTGGGATTGGGAATGACAATAGCAGGGGAATCCCGGTGCTCTGGGTTTGTGATTGACAATAGCAGGAGAGTCTCAGTGCTCTGGGATTGGGATTGACAATAGAAGGCGAATCCCGGTGCTCTGGGTTTGTGATTGACAATAGCAGGAGTAGCTCGGTGCTCCGGGTTTGGGACTGACAATAGCAGGAGAGTCTCGGTGCTCTGGGTTTGGGATTAACAATAGCAGGAGAGTCTCAGTGCTCTGGGTTTGGGATTGACAATAGCAGGAGAGTCTCAGTGCTCTGGGATTGGGATTGACAATAGCAGGAGAGTCTCAGTGCTCTGGGTTTGGAATTGAGATTAGCAGGAGAGTCTCAGTGCTTTGGGATTGGGATTGACAATAGCAGGAGTGTCTCAGTGCTCTGGGTTTGGGATTGACAATAGCAGGAGAGTCTCCGTGCTCTGGAATTGGGATTTACAATAGCAGGGGAATCCCGGTGCTCTGGGATTGGGATTGACAATAGCAAGAGAGTCACAGTGCTCTTGGTTTGGGATTGACAATAGCAGGAGTGCCTCGGTGCTCTGGGATTGGGATTGACAATAGCAGGAGAGTCTCAGTGCTCTGGGATTGGGATTGACAATAGCAGGAGAGACTCAATGCTCTGGGATTGGGATTGACAATAGCAGGAGAGTCTCAGTGCTCTGGGTTTGGGATTGACAATAGCAGGAGAGTCTCAGTGCTCTGGGATTGGGATTGACAATAGCAGGAGTGTCTCAGTGCTCTGGGATTGGGATTGACAATAGCAGGAGAGTCTCAGTACTCTGGGTTTGGGATTGACAATAGCAGGAGTGTCTCCTTGCTCTGGGATTGGGATTGACAATAGCAGGAGTGTCTCGGTGCTCTGGGATTGGGATTGACAATAGCAGGAGAGTCTCGGTGCTCTGGGATTGGGATTGACAATAGCAGGGGAATCCCGGTGCTCTGGGATTGGGATTGACAATAGCAGGAGAGTCTCAGTGCTCTGGGTTTTGGATTGACAATAGCAGGAGTGTCTCGGTGCTCTGGGATTAGGATTGACAATAGCAGGAGTGTCTCCGTGCTCTGGGTTTGGGATTGACAATAGCAGGACAGTCTCAGTGCTCTGGGTTTGGGATTGACAATAGCAGGGGAATCCCGGTGCTCTGACTTTGGGATTGACATTAGCAGGAGAGTCTCGGTGCTCTGGGATTGGGATTGACAATAGCAGGAGTGTCTCAGTGCTCTGGGTTTGGGATTGAAAATAGCAGGAGAGTCTCAGTGCTCTGGGATTGGGATTGACAATAGCAGGGGAATCCCGGTGCTCTGGGATTGGGATTGACAATAGCAGGAGAGTCTCAGTGCTCTGGGTTTGGGATTGACAATAGCAGGAGTGTCTCGGTGCTCTGGGATTGGGATTGACAATAGCAGGAGAGTCTCAGTGCTCTGGGATTGACAATAGCAGGAGAGACTCAATGCTCTGGGATTGGGATTGACAATACCAGGAGAGTCTCAGTGCTCTGGGATTGGGATTGACAATAGCAGGAGAGTCTCGGTGCTCTGGGATGGGGATTGACAATAGCAGGGGAATCCCGGTGCTCTGGGATTGGGATTGACAATAGCAGGAGAGCGTCAGTGCTCTGGGTTTTGGATTGACAATAGCAGGAGTGTCTCGGTGCTCTGGGATTGGGATTGACAATAGCAGGAGTGTCTCAGTGCTCTGGGTTTGGGATTGCCAAAACAGGAGAGTCTCCGTGCTCTGGGATTGGGATTGACAATAGCAGGAGAGACTCAATGCTCTGGGATTGGGATTGACAATAGCAGGAGAGTCTCAGTGCTCTGGGTTTGGGATTGACAATAGCAGGAGAGTCTCAGTGCTCTGGGATTGGGATTGACAATAGCAGGAGTGTCCTGGTGCTCTGGGATTGGGATTGACAATAGCAGGAGAGTCTCAGTGCTCTTGGTTTGGGATTGACAATAGCAGGAGAGTCTCAGTGCTCTGGGATTGGGATTGACAATAGCAGGAGAGTCTCGGTGCTCTGGGATTGGGATTGACAATAGCAGGGGAATCCCGGTGCTCTGGGATTGGGATTGACAATAGCAGGAGAGCGTCAGTGCTCTGGGTTTTGGATTGACAATAGCAGGAGTGTCTCGGTGCTCTGGGATTGGGATTGACAATAGCAGGAGAGTCTCAGTGCTCTGGGTTTGGGATTGACAATAGCAGGAGAGTCTCAGTGCTCTGGGATTGGGATTGACAATAGCAGGAGTGTCCTGGTGCTCTGGGATTGGGATTGACAATAGCAGGAGAGTCTCAGTGCTCTGGGTTTGGGATTGACAATAGCAGGAGAGTCTCAGTGCTCTGGGATTGGGATTGACAATAGCAGGAGAGTCTCGGTGCTCTGGGATTGGGATTGACAATAGCAGGAGAGTCTCGGTGCTCTGGGTTTGGGATTGACAATAGCAGGACAGTCTCAGTGCTCTGGGATGGGATTGACAATAGCAGAAGAGTCTCAGTGCTCTGGGTTTGGGATTGACAATAGCAGGGGAATCCCGGTGCTCTGACTTTGGGATTGACAATAGCAGGAGAGTCTCGGTGCTCTGGGATTGGGATTGACAATAGCAGGAGTGTCTGGGTTTGGGATTGACAATAGCAGGAGAGTCTCAGTGCTCTGGGATTGACAATAGCAGGAGAGTCTCGGTGCTCTGGGATTGGGATTGACAATAGCAGGGGAATCCCGGTGCACTGGGATTGGGATTGACAATAGCAGGAGAGTGCCAGTGCTCTGGGTTTTGGATTGACAATAGCAGGAGTGTCTCGGTGCTCTGGGATTGGGATTGACAATAGCAGGAGTGTCTCAGTGCTCTGGGTTTGGGATTGACAATAGCAGGACAGTCTCAGTGCTCTGGGATTGGGATTGACAATAGCAGGGGAATCCCGGTGCTCTGGGATTGGGATTGACAATAGCAGAAGAGTCTCAGTGCTCTGGGTTTGGGATTGACAATAGCAGAAGAGTCTCAGTGCTCTGGGTTTGGGATTGACAATAGCAGGGGAATCCCGGTGCTCTGACTTTGGGATTGACAATAGCAGGAGGGTCTCGGTGCTCTGGGATTGGGATTGACAATAGCAGGGGAATCCCAGTGCCCTGGGTTTTGGATTGACAATAGCAGTAGAGCCACAGTGATCTGGGATTGGGATTGACATTAGTAGGAGAGTCTCGGCACTGGGATTGGGATTGATATTAGCAGGAGAGTCCCAGTGCTCTGGGATTGGGATTGATATTAGTAGGAGCGTCTCGGCACTGACTATAGAATTTACAGTGCAGAAGGAGGCCATTCGGCCCATCGAGTCTGCACCGGCTCTTGGAAAGAGCACCTTACCCAAGGTCAACACCTCCACCCTATCCCCATAACCCAGTAACCCCACCCAACACTAAGGGCAATTTTGAACACTGAGGGCAATTTATCATGGCCAATCAACCTAACCTGCACATCTTTGGACTGTGGGAGGAAACCGGAGCACCCGGAGGAAACCCACGCACACACGGGGAGGATGTGCAGACTCCGCACAGACAGTGACCCAAGCCGGAATCGAACCTGGGACCCTGGAGCTGTGAAGCCATTGTGCTATCCACAAGGCTACCGTGCTGCCCACTGGGATCGGGATTGACAAAAGCAGGAGACTCTCGGCCCTGGAATTTGGATTGACATTAGCAAGAGAGTCCCAGTGCTCTTGGTTTGGGATTGACAATAGCAGGAGTGTCTCGGTGCTCTGGGATTGGGATTGACAATAGCAGGAGAGTCTCAGTGCTCTGGGATTGGGATTGACAATAGCAGGAGAGACTCAATGCTCTGGGATTGGGATTGACAATAGCAGGAGAGTCTCAGTGCTCTGGGTTTGGGATTGAAAATAGCAGGAGAGTCTCAGTGCTCTGGGATTGGGATTGACAATAGCAGGAGTGTCTCAGTGCTCTGGGATTGGGATTGACAATAGCAGGAGAGTCTCAGTCCTCTGGGTTTGGGATTGACAATAGCAGGAGTGTCTCCTTGCTCTGGGATTGGGATTGACAATAGCAGGAGTGTCTCGGTGCTCTGGGATTGGGATTGACAATAGCAGGAGAGTCTCGGTGCTCTGGGATTGGGATTGACAATAGCAGGGGAATCCCGGTGCTCTGGGATTGGGATTGACAATAGCAGGAGAGTCTCAGTGCTCTGGGTTTTGGATTGACAATAGCAGGAGTGTCTCGGTGCTCTGGGATTAGGATTGACAATAGCAGGAGTGTCTCCGTGCTCTGGGTTTGGGATTAACAATAGCAGGACAGTCTCAGTGCTCTGGGTTTGGGATTGACAATAGCAGGGGAATCCCGGTGCTCTGACTTTGGGATTGACATTAGCAGGAGAGTCTCGGTGCTCTGGGATTGGGATTGACAATAGCAGGAGTGTCTCAGTGCTCTGGGTTTGGGATTGAAAATAGCAGGAGAGTCTCAGTGCTCTGGGATTGGGATTGACAATAGCAGGGGAATCCCGGTGCTCTGGGATTGGGATTGACAATAGCAGGAGAGTCTCAGTGCTCTGGGTTTGGGATTGACAATAGCAGGAGTGTCTCGGTGCTCTGGGATTGGGATTGACAATAGCAGGAGAGTCTCAGTGCTCTGGGATTGACAATAGCAGGAGAGACTCAATGCTCTGGGATTGGGATTGACAATACCAGGAGAGTCTCAGTGCTCTGGGATTGGGATTGACAACAGCAGGAGAGTCTCGGTGCTCTGGGATTGGGATTGACAATAGCAGGGGAATCCCGGTGCTCTGGGATTGGGATTGACAATAGCAGGAGAGCGTCAGTGCTCTGGGTTTTGGATTGACAATAGCAGGAGTGTCTCGGTGCTCTGGGATTGGGATTGACAATAGCAGGAGTGTCTCAGTGCTCTGGGTTTGGGATTGACAATAGCAGGAGAGTCTCCGTGCTCTGGGATTGGGATTGACAATAGCAGGAGAGACTCAATGCTCTGGGATTGGGATTGACAATAGCAGGAGAGTCTCAGTGCTCTGGGTTTGGGATTGACAATAGCAGGAGAGTCTCAGTGCTCTGGGATTGGGATTGACAATAGCAGGAGTGTCCTGGTGCTCTGGGATTGGGATTGACAATAGCAGGAGAGTCTCAGTGCTCTGGGTTTGGGATTGACAATAGCAGGAGAGTCTCAGTGCTCTGGGATTGGGATTGACAATAGCAGGAGAGTCTCGGTGCTCTGGGATTGGGATTGACAATAGCAGGGGAATCCCGGTGCTCTGGGATTGGGATTGACAATAGCAGGAGAGTCTCAGTGCTCTGGGTTTTGGATTGACAATAGCAGGAGTGTCTCAGTGCTCTGGGTTTGGGATTGACAATAGCAGGACAGTCTCAGTGCTCTGGGATGGGATTGACAATAACAGAAGAGTCTCAGTGCTCTGGGTTTGGGATTGACAATAGCAGGGGAATCCCGGTGCTCTGACTTTGGGATTGACAATAGCAGGAGAGTCTCGGTGCTCTGGGATTGGGATTGACAATAGCAGGAGTGTCTCAGTGCTCTGGGTTTGGGATTGACAATAGCAGGAGAGTCTCAGTGCTCTGGGATTGACAATAGCAGGAGAGT
The DNA here is from genome assembly GCF_047496885.1 of Scyliorhinus torazame. Classification (NCBI taxonomy): domain Eukaryota; kingdom Metazoa; phylum Chordata; class Chondrichthyes; order Carcharhiniformes; family Scyliorhinidae; genus Scyliorhinus; species Scyliorhinus torazame. The sequence goes on from NC_092727.1 coordinate 68,118,928, forward strand.
CTCGGTGCTCTGGGATTGGGATTGACAATAGCAGGGGAATCCCGGTGCACTGGGATTGGGATTGACAATAGCAGGAGAGTGCCAGTGCTCTGGGTTTTGGATTGACAATAGCAGGAGTGTCTCGGTGCTCTGGGATTGGGATTGACAATAGCAGGAGTGTCTCAGTGCTCTGGGTTTGGGATTGACAATAGCAGGACAGTCTCAGTGCTCTGGGATTGGGATTGACAATAGCAGGGGAATCCCGGTGCTCTGGGATTGGGATTGACAATAGCAGAAGAGTCTCAGTGCTCTGGGTTTGGGATTGACAATAGCAGAAGAGTCTCAGTGCTCTGGGTTTGGGATTGACAATAGCAGGGGAATCCCGGTGCTCTGACTTTGGGATTGACAATAGCAGGAGGGTCTCGGTGCTCTGGGATTGGGATTGACAATAGCAGGGGAATCCCAGTGCCCTGGGTTTTGGATTGACAATAGCAGTAGAGCCACAGTGATCTGGGATTGGGATTGACATTAGTAGGAGAGTCTCGGCACTGGGATTGGGATTGATATTAGCAGGAGAGTCCCAGTGCTCTGGGATTGGGATTGATATTAGTAGGAGCGTCTCGGCACTGACTATAGAATTTACAGTGCAGAAGGAGGCCATTCGGCCCATCGAGTCTGCACCGGCTCTTGGAAAGAGCACCTTACCCAAGGTCAACACCTCCACCCTATCCCCATAACCCAGTAACCCCACCCAACACTAAGGGCAATTTTGAACACTGAGGGCAATTTATCATGGCCAATCAACCTAACCTGCACATCTTTGGACTGTGGGAGGAAACCGGAGCACCCGGAGGAAACCCACGCACACACGGGGAGGATGTGCAGACTCCGCACAGACAGTGACCCAAGCCGGAATCGAACCTGGGACCCTGGAGCTGTGAAGCCATTGTGCTATCCACAAGGCTACCGTGCTGCCCACTGGGATCGGGATTGACAAAAGCAGGAGACTCTCGGCCCTGGAATTTGGATTGACATTAGCAAGAGAGTCCCAGTGCTTTGGGATTGGGATTGTCATTAGCAGGAGAGTCTCGGCGCTGGGATTCGGATTGACAATAGCAGGAGAGTCTCGGCACTGGCACTGGGATTGACAATAGCAGGAGAGTCTCGTACTGGGATTGGGATTGACAATAGCAGGAGAGACTCAGTGTTCTTGGATTGGGATTGACAATAGCAGGGGAATCCCGGTGCTCTGGTTTTGGGATTGACAATAGCAGCAGCGTCTTGGTGCTCTGGGTTTGGGATTGACAATAGCAGGGGAATGTCGGTGCTCTGGGTTTGGGATTGAAAATAGTAGGGGAATGTCAGGGCTCTGGGTTTGGGATTGACAATAGCAGGAGAGTCTCGGTGCTCTGGGATTGGGATTGACAATACAGGAGAGTCTTGGTGCTCTGGGATTGGGATTGACAATAGCAGGGGAATGCCGGTGCTCTGGGTTTGGGATTGACAATAGCAGTGGAATGTCGGGGCTCTGGGTTTGGGATTGACAATAGCAGGAGAGTCTCGGTGCTCTGGGATTGGGATTGACAATAGCAGGGGTCTCAGTGCTCTGGGTTTGGGATTGACAATAGCAGGGGAATGTCGGGGCTCTGGGTTTGGGATTGACAGTAGCAGGGGAATGTTGGGGCTCTGGGATTGGGATTGACAGTAGCAGGGGAATGTCGGGGATCTGGGATTGGGATTGACAGTAGGAGGGGAATGTTGGGGCTTTGGGATTAGGATTGACAATAACAGGTGAGTCTCGGGGCTCTGGGACTGGGATTGACAATAGCAGGAGAGGCTTGGGACGATGGGATTGGGATTGACAATAGCCAGAGAATCCCGGTGCTTTGGGATTGGGATTGACAATAGCCAGAGAATCCCAGTGCTTTGCGATTGGGAATGGCAATAGCAGGGAGAGTCTTGGCACTGGGACTGGGATTGACAATACCAGGAGAGTCACGGGGCACTGGGATTGACAATAGCAGGAGAAGCTTGGGGCGATGGAATTGGGAGTGACAATAGCAGAGGAGTTTTGGGGTGCTGGGACTTGGATTGACAATAGCAGGAGAGCCCTGGTGCTCTTGGATTGGGATTGAGAATAGCAGGAGAGGCCTGGGGTGATGGGGTTGGGATTGACAATAGCAGGGGAATGTTGAAATGCTGTGACTGGGATTGACAATAGCAGTTTTAGCCACCAGGTTGCAGTGCGTTTTCATAATTGTTCCCTCAGCTTGAGCTCTGCTCATTATGAAAACAACATGCGAGAGCAGACTGCTAAAGAGCAACTACTATTTTGACATCAATGGTTTAACAAAGACACTATTCCCAGTATCATGGTGTTGGAGGCAATATTCTGGCATGGATAGTGGATTGGCTAACTCACAGGAAGCATCGAGAAGGGATAAGTGAGTCTGTCTCAGATTGCAAGGCAGTAACCAGCGGAGTGCCACAGGCATCAGGGACCACAGCTTTTCACAATTTGTATTAATGATTTGGAGGAAGGAACAGAAAGCACTGTGGCCAAATTTGCAGATGATACAAAGGTGGGAGGGGAGACAGGATATAAGGAGGCTATAAATAATTTGCAGTGTGAATTTGACAGCATGGTAGCACAGTGGTTAGCACAATTGCTTCACAGCTCCAGGGTCCCAGGTTCGATTCCGGCTTGGTTCACTGTCTGCGTGGGTTTCCTCCGGGTTCTCCGGTTTCCTCCCACAAGTCCTGAAAGATGTGCAGGTTAGGTGGATTGGGTCATGCTAAATCGCCCTAAGTGTCCAAAATTGCCCTTAGTGTTGGGTTGGGTTATGGGGATAGGGTGGAGGTGTGGGCTTGGATGGGGTGCTCTTTCAGAGGGCCAGCGCAGGCCCGATGCACCGAATGGCCTCCTTCTGCACTGTAAATTCTATGATTCTACGACAGGTTAAGTGAGTGGGCAGAAAACTGGCAAATGGAATTCAATGTGGGAAAATGTGAGATTGTTCATTTTGGAAGAAAGAACGAGACGGTGTGTTATTATTTAAATGGAGAGAGACTGCAGAAAGGGCTAGACAGGGTAAATGTTGGTGGGATGTATTCACTCATGGCAGAGTGTAGGACCAGAGGACATAGACACAGAATAAGGAGGTGCTCATTTAAGACGGATTTGATGAAGAATTTATTCTGTAAAAGAGTGGTGGATTTTTGGAATCCTTTACACCAGGAAGTTGTAAAGACCGAGTCCTTGAACATTTTCGAGGCTGAGATGATTAGGTTTTTAATAAGTTGGGGAATGAAGGGTTACAGAGTGAAGACAGGAAAGTGGACTTAGTGAGTGCCAGATCAGCCATGATCTTATTAAATAGGTGGAGCAGGCTCGAAGGGCTGAATGGCCTTCTCCTGTTCCTGTTTCTTATGGTCAGTCAGGATAGATCATTACCAGCAGGTACAGATTATAATTATTTAAAGGGGATGGAATATTGCACCATCTCAGATCTAGGAACAGTGCAGACCCCCAAATTTAAATAAGTTAAAAGTACACAAAGGGAGGGGCTTGCCTGGCTATCACATGAATGGATGGAAAGATCCCCCAAAAAAATCAAGAATTAAACTCAGCTGGTGTCACTTCCATCTCTAGGTCAAGTGAATGTGGGTTTGAAGTCCCAATCCAGATGAGAAATTAAACTGAGCCCTAGTTACCCTCTCAGGTGGATCGAAAGTTTCCATGGCCCCCATTTCTAAACGAGCAGTAAATTTCTCCCCAATGCCCTGGTTAATAATTATCCCTCAGTCATCGATTGTTATAAAAACTCATCATGTTCGCTCTGGTCCTTTATGGAAGAACATCTGTCGCCCTTACCCAGTTTGACCTACATTCAACTCCAGACCCATGGTGAGCCCATAGCACACGGACTCAACTGTGCGAAGGGGGAGGAAAAAGAGGGGTCGTGTTATAATGCTGGGGGATTCAGTTGTAAGGGGAACAGATAGAATTTTCTTTGGCCACAAAAGTGATTTCAGGATGGTATGTTGCTAGGGTCCAGGGTGTCACAGAGCGGCTGCAGAACATTTAATCTTTATGAATAATAATCTTTATTATTGTCACAAGTAGGCTTACATTAACACTGCAATGAAGTTACTTTGAAAAGCGTCTGGTCGCCACACTCCAACGCTTGTTCAGTACACTGAGGGGGAATGCAGAATGTCCAATTCGCCTAACAGGCATGTCTTTTGGGACTTGTGGAAGGAAACCGGAGCGTCCGGAAGAAACCCACGCAGACATGGGGAGAATGTGCAGACTCCGCAGCGACCCAAGCGGGAATCGAACCTGGGACCATGGGGCTGTGAAGCAACAGTGCTAACCACTGTTCTGCCATACCACCATTTTGGAGGGGGAGGGCGAAAAGCCAGCTGTCACCGTACACATTGGTACCAATGATATAGGTAAAAAGGGGATGAGGTCCTGAAGGCTGAATACAGGGCATCAGGTGATAAATTCAGAAGTAGGACCTCTGGCGCAGGAATCTCAGGATAACTCCCAGTGCCACATGTTAGCGAGAGCAGAAATAGGAGGATAGTTAGGATGAATGTGTGGCTAGAGGGGTGGTGTAGGAGGATGGGTTTCAGATTCCTGGAGCATTGGAACAGTTCTGGGGAAGGTGGGACCAGTACAAACCAGGGCTAATATCCTTGCAAGGGTATTTGTGAGTTCTGTTGGGGATGTTTTAAATTGGTATGGTATGGGGATGGGTACCTGGGCAGGGTGTTAGAGGAAACTGGCTTGGAAACGAAAGGCATAAAAAGTGAAAACAAAAGAGGAAGGCATGGGAATAAAAGAAAGAAACCAAACAGCGGCTCTATTGTCCCGAGAGATGGGCTTAGCATAAGGAAAAGTGGGTAAAACCAAAATGAAGAGCTTTGTATCTTAATGCGCTTTGCATGAAAAACAAGATAAATGAACTGACGGCACAAATTGAGTTAATTGGGTATAATCTGATAAGAATTACTGAGACATGGGGCGACATTCTCCGACCCCCCGCCGGGTCGGAGAATCGCTGGGGGCTGGCGTGAATCCCGCCCCCGCTGGTTGCCGAAGTCTCCGGCACCGGATATTCGGCGGGGGCGGGAATCGCGCCGCGCATGTTGGCGGGCTCCCCGCTCGATTCTCTGGCCCGGATGGGCCGAAGTCCCGCCGATAAATTGCCTGTCCCGCTGGCGTAAATTAAATCACCTACCTTACCGGCGGGACAAGGCGGCGTGGGCGGGCTCCGGGGTCCTGGGGGGGGGGGGGGGGGGGGGCGTGGGGCGATCTGGCCCCGGGGGGTGCCCCCACGGTGGCCTGGCCCGCGATCGGGGCCCACCGATCAGCGGACGGGCCTGTGCCGTGGGGGCACTCTTTCCATTCCGCCTCCGCAACGGTCTCCACCATGGCGGAGGCGGAAGAGACTCCCTCCACTGCGCATGCGTGGGAAACTGTCAGCGGCCGCTGACGCTCCCGCGCATGCGCCACCCCGAGATGTCATTTCCGCGCCAACTGGCGGGGCAACAAAGGCCGTTTCCGCCAGCTGGCGGGGCAGAAATTCCTCCGGCGTCGGCCTAGCCCCTCAATGCTGGGGCTCGGCCCCCAAAGATGCGGAGCATTCCACACCTTTGGGGCGGCGCGATGCCCGTCTGATTGGTGCCGTTTTGGGCGCCAGACGGCGGACATCGCGCCGTTTCGGGAGAATTTCGCCCATGGTTACAAGGAGTTCAAAGTTTAGAAATCAGTATTCTGGGTTATTTAACAGGCGAGAAGGAAAGGCGGTGGGGTAGCTCTGCTAATAATAAAGGAAATAAATGCAGATCTGAGGGAGGATCTAGGCTCTGAGGATGTGGAGTCAATTTGAGGGGAAGTGACAAAAACAGGGGAAAGAAGAGACTGTATAGGGGTATTGTGGTAGGGGTATTGTATAGGAGTATTGTGGTAGGAATATTGCATAGGGATATTGTAGTAGGGGCATTGTGTAGGTGTATTGTGGTGGGGTAATGTATAGGGGTATTGTGGTGGGGTAATGTATAGGGGTATTGTAGTAGGGGTATTGTGTAGGTGTATTGTGGTGGGGTCATGTATAGGAGTATTGTGGTGGGGTAATGTATAGGGGTATTGTGGTAGGGGCATTGTATAGGGGTATTGTGGTGGGGTAATGTATAGGTGTATTGTGGTGGGGTAATGTATAGGGGTATTGTGGTGGGGTAATGTATAGAGGTATTGTGGTAGGGGCATTGTATAGGGGTATTGTGGTGGGGTAATGTATAGGTGTATTGTGGTGGGGTAATGTATAGGGGTATTGTGGTAGGGGCATTGTATAGGGGTATTGTGGGGCAATGTATAGGTGTATTGTGGTGGGGGTAATGTATAGGGGTATTGTGGTGGGGTAATGTATAGCGATATTGTGGTAGGGGCATTGTATAGGGATATTGTGGTGGGGTAATGTATAGGTGTATTGTGGTGGGGTAATGTATAGGTGTATTGTGGTGGGGTAATGTATAGAGGTATTGTGGTGGGGTAATGTATAGGGGTATTGTGGTAGGGGCATTGTATAGGGGTATTGTGGTGGGGTAATGTATAGGTGTATTGTGGTGGGGTAATGTATAGGGGTATTGTGGTAGGGGCATTGTATAGGTGTATTGTGGTGGGGTAATGTATAGGGGTATGGTGGTAGGGGTATTTTATGCGGCTGACTCTTAACTGCCTTCTGAAATGGCGAACAATTGGGGATGGGACTGAAATCTCAACAGTTAATTAAAAGAATATACACAGAACACATGATACATACAACACACATGAACTCTTATTCAAACATGTACATTGACCGCAGCTCTCACATGTACTGTCACATGTGCTGTGTATGCGATTATTGCACTGATGAGCAAGGAACTAATTCATAGAATTTACAGAGCTGAAGGAGGCCATTCGGCCCATCGAGTCTGCACCGGCCGTTGGAAAGAGCACCCGACCCAAGCCCACACCTCCACCCTATCCCCGTAACCCAGTAACCCCACTTAACCTTTTTTGGACACTAAGGGCAATTTAGCATGTCCAATCTGCCTAACCTGCACATCTTTGATCTGTGGGAGGAAACCGGAGCACCCGGAGGAAACCCACGCACATACAGGGAGAACGTGCAGCCTCCGCACAGATAGTGACCCAAGCCGGGGAATCGCTCCTGGGACCCTGGAGCTGTGAAGCAACTGTGCTAACCACTGTGCTACGTGCTGCCCAGTTGGGGCCTTGTCTCAAACATTTTTGGGCAGCACGGTAGCATTGTGGATAGCACAATTGCTTCACAGCTCCAGGGTCCCAGGTTCGATTCCGGCTTGGGTCACTGTCTGTGCGGAGTCTGCACATCCTCCCCGTGTGTGCGTGGGTTTCCTCCGGGTGCTCCGGTTTCCTCCCACAGTCCAAAGATGTGCAGGTTAGGTGGATTGGCCATGATAAATTGCCCTTAGTGTCCAATATTGCCCTTAGTGTTGGGTGGGGTTACTGGGTTATGGGGATAGGGTGGAGGTGTTGACCTTGGGTAGGGTGCTCTTTCCAAGAGCCGGTGCAGACTCGATGGGCTGAATGGCCTCCTTCTGCACTGTCAATTCTATGATGATGATGATTTTGTTACCTTTTTGTTTTTGTCTCCGTTGTTCACATTTTCATCTTCATACTCCTCTGGTGGTTCCTCCTGATCCATCAGGGGCCCAGAAGCGTCAAACTTCTTCCCTTTTATCAGAACTTTGTCTTTGAGTTCCTGCAAGACAAGGAATCAAATGATAGTGTATGTCATTGGTTGGACTTTTCACAACAATCTTGTAGGTGAGCTGCGAATACTATCCTGATTTAGCTGGGCTCCCACAATTAAATCATTTGGCCAAATTGGCCACCTGAGAATGCCCAAATGCTTTCTGACTAATGAAGTAGTTTGAAGTGCAGATAGTTTGGGGAGTTTTGAAATGTTTTCCCTGGAGAGATGAAGGTCGAAAGGAGATTTTATCGAGGTATTCAAAATTGTGAGGGATACAGTCAGATAGGGAGTCCCCATTCCCAGCTGGGAAGTTCTAATCAAGGTGAGTAAAGTCCACAGCAGCATCCAAATCGTTGGAAATTACCTGAGAAGGAGTCATTCACACTTTCGGAGCGAATGCTGTAACCACCACACCTTTCACACAGATAGGCCAATATCTATGTGCGGGTTCACTGTTCAATGGATTTCAAACCTGTCAGCTTCATTAAACAATGGGCTTTGGGCTCCTGACGCTTTAACCCAATGAGTTCCACATGTCTCAGGAAACCTGTGCGTAGGCTGTTTTTAAACCAGAATTCAGAGTTAAAGAATCAATTAATTGGCCATTTACATATTTAAGTGACCTAACCAATAGTTGTACAGGAGCACCCACTCGCTTGAAAGTGGGCGGGATCATGTTGGATTTCCAATATATCAGCGTTTTTGGGGTGATGTTCGATCAATAACTTCAGAAGCGAGATTGGATGACAATTGAAGGCTTTATTGGACTACATGTTTCCCCCAGCAGCGCAGGTATAGAATGCAGCTGCTAGGGAGACACAGACTCTGATACTCCGCCTTACTGGATGGAACCAGCAGGCTTCACCAATGATCTTCCTGTCTCAGGTACCTCCCACACCAATGATCTTACAACCTCAACCTAGGTACCGTAATACCCCTAATACAGACTGCCACATTCACCCCCTGTTAAAAAAAGAGTCCGGCGGGGGTGGTGGTCTCGTGTCATACAGTGGTAGAGGTTATGGTGGTACCCGTCGGTGGTACAGTGTTTTGCCTTATTACATATCACAACTATTTACAGTATTCATTTTGCATGTACATCTCAGGATGAAGCAATTCGTCGATCGGGGGCCCTGGTCGTCCTCGGTGATCGTCGCAGTTTCGGCGGTGATGCAGGCGCCGGCTCCGGCATCCGTGACTCTGGGAGCGTGACTTCGGCTTCTTCGGTAGCTTCAGCACCCTTGGGTGGGAGCAGTGGAAGAACCGATCCACCTGGAAAGGGGGCAGCCGTGGGGTGCACTGGTGAGAGGGAGGGTGGAGTTGGTGGGGGGGGTTCTGGGTGGGGATCCAGCGGGCTCCAGGTCCCGTAGGGAGACCGTATCATGCCGGACGTCGGGGTATGCCACGTAGGCATACTGAGGGTTAGCATGAAGGCGGTGGGCCCTCTCTACTAATGTGTCCGACTTGTGCGCCCGCACGTGTTTGCGGAGCAGAATGCGTCCAGATGCTGCCAGCCAGGTTGGGAGCGAGGTCCCGGAGGAGGACTTCCTAGGGAAGACAAGGAGACGTTCATGAGGTGTTTCGTTTGTCGTGGTACACAGCAGTGACCGGATGGAGTGGAGTGCATCGGGAAGGACCTCCTGCCAGCGGGAGACTGGGAGATTCCTGGACCGTAGGGCCAGTAGGACGGTCTTCCAGACCGTTCCGTTCTCCCTCTCTACCTGTCCGTTTCCCCGGGGGTTATAACTTGTCGTCCTGCTCGAGGCGTTGCCCTTGCTGAGCAGGAATTGACCCAGTTCGTTGCTCATGAAGGAGGATCCCCTATCGCTGTGTAAGTAGGCGGGGAAACCGAACAGGGTAAAGATACTGTTGAGGGCTTTTATGACGGTGGCTGCGTTCATGTCGGGCCAGGGGATGACGAATGGGAACCGGGAGTACTCGTCAATCACGTTCAGGAAGTACATGTTGCGGTCGGTGGAGGGGAGGGACCCTTTGAAGTCCATACTGAGGCGTTCAAAGGGACGGGAAGCCTTTATCAGGTGCGCTTTCTCTGGCCTGTAGAAGTGCAGCTTGCACTCCGCGCAGATTTGGCAGTTCCTGGTGGCGGTCCTGACCTCCTCGAGGGAGTAGGGCAGGTTGCGGGTCTTGATAAAATGGAAGAATCGAGTGACCCCCGGGTGGCAGAGGTCCTCATGGAGGGCCCGGAGTCAGTCCACTTGTGCGTTGGCACATGTGCTGCGGGATAGGGCATCAGGAGGCTCGTTAAGTTTCCCGGGACGATACAAGATCTCATAGTTGTAGGTGGAGAGCTCGATCCTCCACCATAAGCTCTTATCGTTCTTTACCTTGCCCCGCTGTGCATTATCGAACATGAAAGCTACCGACCGTTGGTCAGTGAGGAGCGTAAATCTCCTGCTGGCCAGGTAATGCCTTCAGTGCCGCACAGCTTCTACTATGGCCTGGGCCTCCTTTTCAACGGAGGAACGACGGATTTCTGAAGCAAGGAGGGTGCGCGAGAAGAAGGTCACGGGCCTGCCCGCTTGGTTGAGGGTGGCCGCCAGAGCTACTTCGGACGCGTCGCTCTCAACTTGGAAGGGAAGGGATTCGTCGATTGCGTGCATCGTGGCCTTTGCGATGTCCACCTTTATGCGGCTCTGCTGACTGGGGGAAAACTGAGGATTGGATTAGTGGGCGGGCCTTGTCCGCATAATTGGAGACCCACTGGGCGTAATATGAATAAAAACCCAGGCAGCGCGTCAGGGCCTTGGAGCATGCGTTCGGGATCTGGGCCTATGACTCCAACATGCACTACGTAGCCGAGGATGGCTGGACAGTCGGTGCTGAACACTCATTTGTCCTTGTTGTAGGTTAAGTTAAGGGTTTTTGCGGTATGGAGGAATCTGCGGAGGTTGGTGTCGTGGTCCTGCTGGTCGTGGCCGCAGATGGTGACATTGTCGAGGTAGGGAAACGTGGCCCGCAAACCGTACCGGTCAACCATTCAGTCCATCTCCCGTTGGAAGACCGAGAATCCATTTGTGACACCGAAGGGAACCCTTAGGAAGTGGTAGAGCCGCCCATCTGCTTCGAATGCAGTGTACTTGCGGTCGTCTGGGTGGATGGGGAGCTGGTGGTAGGCAGATTTGAGGTCCACCGTGGAAAAGACCTTGTATTGCACCACCATTCAGTCCATCTCCCGTTGGAAGACCGAGAATCCATTTGTGACACCGAAGGGAACCCTTAGGAAGTGGTAGAGCCGCCCATCTGCTTCGAATGCAGTGTACTTGCGGTCGTCTGGGTGGATGGGGAGCTGGTGGTAGGCAGATTTGAGGTCCACCGTGGAAAAGACCTGGTATTGCGCAATCTGATTGACCAAATCAGATATGCGGGGGAGAGGGTACGCGTCGAGCTGCGTATACCTGTTGATGGTCGGACTATAATCGATGACCATCCTATGCTTCTCCCCGGTCTTTACAACCACTACTTGAGCTCTCCAGGGACTGTTGCTAGCCTCAATGGCACCTTCCTTCAGTAGCCGCTGGACTTCCGACCTAATGAAGGTCCGGTCCTGGGCACTGTACCGTCTGCTCCTGGTGGCGACGGGTTTGCAATCGGGGGTGAGGTTTGCAAAAAGGGAAGGCGGGTCGACCTTGAGGGTCGCGAGGCTGCAGACAGTGAGGGGGGTATTGGGCCGCCGAATTTAAAGGTTAAGCTCTGGGTTGCATTGGAAGTCCAATCCCAGGAGCGTGGCAGCGCAGAGGTGAGGAAGGGCGTAGAGTCGGAAGTTTTTAAATTCCCTTCCCTGGACTGTGAGGTTCGCTACGCAGAACCCCTTGATCTCTACAGAGTGAGACCCGGAGACCAGGAAGATTTTTTGGTTAACTGGGTGTATGGGAAGAGAACAGCGCCTTACCGTGTTGGGGTGTATGAAGCTCTCTGTGCTCCCGGAATCGATCAGGCAGGATGTTTTGCGCCCGTTGATGAGCATGGTCGTCGTCGCGGTCGAGAGTGTTCGGGGCTGAGACTGGTCCAGGATCGTGGCAAAAGTTGAAGATTTTCCTCGGGCGGTGTGAGGTCATCCGAATCGGGGTCCTGAGACTGCAGTCAAGATGGCGGCACCCACGGGTCGCACATGGCTGAGGGTGGGCAATATGGTGGTGACCACGCATCACATGTGGGCCCTGGGGAACAAGATAGTGGCGCTCGGGGTCCGCACATGCCCGTGGAGAGAGTTGTGGTGGAGGCCACGGTTCACCCCCAGAGACAGCAGCGACCGCCCGGACCTGGCATACCGCCACGAAATGGCCCTTTTTGCCACAACCTTTGCAGGTGGAGGAGCGGGCCGCGCAGTGCTGCCGGGGGTGCTTGGCTTGCCCGCAAAAATAACAGCGGGGCCCCCCGGGGTTGCCCGGTAGCCACGCGGCACAAGCCTGTGGGGGGATGGGGGATGCATCGGGGTCAGCCGCGGGTGGGTTCCACGCTGCCCAAGGGGCTGAGGCGCGGTCGGGGGCGTACGCGCGGGCATTTTGGGAGGCCACTTCCAGGGAGCTAGCAAGGGCCCGTGCCTCCTTGAGGCCTAGTGTGTCCTTCTCCAGCAACCGCTGGCAGATTTGGGAGGACAGCATACCTGCAACGAATGCGTCCCGGATTAAAAGTTGTGTGTGGTTGCTGGCTGAAATTTGCGGGCAGTCACAGTTCCTACCCAGTACCAGGAGCATGCGGTAGAATTCGTCCAGCGATTCCCCCGGGATTTGTCGCCTCGTCGCTCGCAGATGTCAGGCGTGAACTTGGTTTACTGGGCGAATGTAGTGTCCTTTCAACAGGGCTATTGCAGCCTTGAAATCGTTGGCATCCTCGATGAGGGTGTAGATCTCTGGGCTCACCCTCGAGTGGAGAACTTGCAGTTTCTGGTCCTCCGTAGGTGCAGCCGTGGCCGTCCTGAGGTACCCTTTGAAGCACGCCAGCCAGTGTTTGAAGGTTGCCGCTGAGTTTGCCGCGTGGGGGCTGAGTTGCAGACACTCCGGCTTGATTCGGAGCTCCATTCTTTAAAATCTAGTGCAATAAATTGATGCTCGATCAATAACTCCAGAAGCGAGATTGGATGACAATTGAAGGCTTTATTGGACTAGATGTTTCCCCCAGCAGCGCAGGTACAGAATGCAGCTGCTAGGGAGACACAGACTCTGATACTCCGCCTTACTGGGCGGAACCAGCAGGCTTCACCAATGATCTTCATGTCTCAGGTACCTCCCACACCAATGGTCTTACAGCCTCAACCGAGGTACCGTAATACCCCTAATACAGACTATCACAGGGGGGATTAAACCACTTCCCACAGCTGAATCTGCACAAGGGCAGCACGGTAGCATGGTGGTTAGCACAATTGCTTCACAGCTCCAGGGTCCCAGGTTCGATTCCCAGCTTGGGTCACTGTCTGTGCGGAGTCTGCACGTTCTCCCCGTGTGTGCGTGGGTTTCCTCCGGGTGCTCCGGTTTCCTCCCACAGTCCAAAGATGTGCAGGTTAGGTGGATTGGCCATGATAAATTGCCCTGGGTGTCTAAAATTGCCCTTAGTGATGGGTGGGGTTACTGGGTTATGGGGATAGGGTGGAGGTGTGGACCTTGGGTAGGGTGCTCTTTCCAAGAGCCGGTGCAGACCCGATGGGCCGAATGGCCTCCTTCTGCACTGTAAATTCTATAATTCTATAAGCTCCCACACGATTCCCACCAGAATTTAAAACAGGTTCAGACTCTGGGGCTCAAAGCACTAAAATCCCCTCGCTGACTCTTTCTGCTGCCTCATTGCCTTTTTTCTTTTGTGATTCTCCTTAAAACCTACCTTTTTGTCCAAACTTTTAGTCATCTGTAATAATAACTCCTTGTACTGTTTTATAGATGGGGGTGGGGAGAGGGTGGGGAGGGGGGGCAGAGCCAGCCCTCACCCTCACCACACCCACACCCCTCACCACACACCTCACCACACCCACACCACACCCCTCACCCCCACACCCCACCCACACACCCACACCCACACCCACACCATGTGGTGTTGGGTGTTCTAACACACAGAAGAGCCAACACAGTTGCATATGGTACAACACTTGTTTATTTAAACTCACTATTTACAACTTGGTCTTTGCACTCTGCACGTGGGGGGCTCCCTGCTTGTGGTGTTTCAACAGCTCTTTCATGCTTCCTTCTCCCCAGACCTACCGACCTCCAGGTGTCGTGCTCGTGCTTTTTATGTGGTTGGTGTTCTTGTCTGTGATTGGTTGTGGTGTTGTGTACTCTGATTTGCCTGTTAGTGTGTCCATCATGATGTGTGTGTTTGAATATCATGACATCCCCCCTTTTTACAAAGATATGTGCCTACGTGGTAATAAATATGATCGTGACGTGAGTGCATCTAAGAGTGTGTGTGTGTCGTGTGCAGCATGTGTCTATGACGGAACTATGTACATGGGGCGATGTCGAGTGCGTCACATGAATCCAGTTGTACCATAACATAACAGAAATTCGAACGAGAGAAGAAGAAAAAAAAATTTTGAACAGTTGTCCAGTCAGACGACATCTGGAACGATAAACAACAACAGGTTATCATGTAAAATTGTCCAACTTATTAAACATATGAACTGTATTATAAGTCCATTCTAATGGGTTTGCGACGAATTCGGGTTGACCGCCTTAAGGGTGGATCAAGAACCACCGGCTGCTGTGCAGGCATGGCCATGGGTGGCGATGGAAAGGGCGTGATGTGCGGCAGCTCCACAAAGTCATCCTCGGAAGCCTGTTGAGGATCTGGCGTGTTGTGTGGCTGTGAACGTGGAAGTCGGCGAAGGGCGCGCCGATTGCGGCGACGCACGGAACCATCCGGCATGCGAACCAGGAACGAGCGGGGAGCCACTTGTCGGAGGACTTCGGCCGGTGCTGACCAGCCACCATACGGTTGATGGACGCGTACTTTGTCTCCGGAGGACAGGGGGGGCAGGTCTGTCGCTCGTGTGTCGTACCGACCTTTCTGGCGATCACGCTGCAGTTGCATGTCCCGAAGAACCGCCTCATGGTCTGTTGTCGGTGCCAGGACGGAAGGTACCGTCGTCCTGAGGGAGCGACCCATTAGTAGCTGCGCTGGCGAGAGGCCCGTGGATAACGGGGCCGATCGATAGGCCAGCAAGGCAAGGTTAAAGTCCGATCCGGCATCAGCCGCCTTGCACAGGAGCCGCTTTGCGATGTGGACACCCTTTTCAGCCTTCCCGTTCGATTGTGGATGCAGAGGGCTGGATGTCACATGAGTGAAACCATATGCTGCGGCAAAGGACGACCATTCACGGCTGGCAAAACAAGGTCCATTGTCTGACATGACAGTCCTTGGAATGCCATGGCGAGCAAACGTTTCCTTGCAGGCCCCAATGACTGCGGACGACGTCAGATCATGGAGAGGCATGACTTCCGGGTAGTTTGAGAAGTAGTCTATAATAACAATGTAATCTCTGCCGAGCGCGTGAAATAGGTCAACACCCACCTTCGCCCAGGGGGACGTCACCATCTCGTGTGGTAGAAGTGTTTCCGGAGGTTGCGCCGGCTGAAACCTCTGACAGGTTGTGCAGTTGAGCACCATGTTGGCTATGTCTTCATTAATACCCGGCCAATATACCGCCGCCCGGGCCCTTCGTCTGCATTTTTCGACACCCAGGTGGCCTTCGTGTAGTTGACGAAGAATCATCTGGCGCACACTGTGTGGAATGACGATCCTATGCGATTTCATAAGGACCCCGTCTATATTGGTGAGATCATCTCGCACATTGTAAAACTGGGGGCACTGCCCTTTTAGCCACCCTTCCGTCATGTGGCGCATCACTCGCTGCAGCAGAGGGTCAGTCGCCGTCTCTGCGCGTATGTGGGCCAGACAAGGATCATCAGCTGGCATATTTGCTGCTGTCAGAGTCACGTGTGCCTCAATTTGACGCACGAACCCCTCCGCATCTGGTGGTGTGCTCACTGCTCGGGAAAGAGTGTCCGCCACTATGAGTTCCTTCCCCGGAGTGTAGATCAGTTCAAAATCGTACCTCCTGAGTTTGAGTAAGATGCGCTGGAGGCGAGGAGTCATGTCGTTCAGGTCTTTGTTAATGATGTTGACCAGGGGGCGGTGGTCAGTTTCGACCGTGAATCGTGGCAGGCCATACACATAGTCGTGGAACTTGTCCAGTCCAGTTAACAAGCCCAGGCATTCTTTTTCGATTTGCGCGTAGCGCTGTTCGGTAGGGGTCATGGCTCGTGAGGCATACGCAACCGGGGCCCATGATGACGTGCTGTCTTTTTGCAGGAGTACCGCTCCAATACCAGATTGGCTGGCGTCTGTTGAGATCTTTGTAGGGCGAGTCGCGTCAAAGAAGGCCAGCACTGGTGCCGTGACCAGTTTGTGCTTGAGCTCCTCCCATTCCTGCTGATGCGACTGGTGCCAGTTGAATTCCGTCGATTTTTTTACGAGATGGCGCATGTTTGTTGTATGAGAAGCCAGGTTGGGAATGAACTTCCCAAGGAAGTTGACCATGCCCAGGAATCTTAAGACAGCCTTCTTGTCAGCCGGTCGTGGCATGGCTGTGATGGCGCTAACCTTGTCTGCATCGGGACGGACCCCGGACCTTGAGATGTGGTCCCCGAGGAATTTCAGCTCCGTCTGGCCGAAAGCACACTTCGCACGGTTGAGACGCAGGCCATTTTGCCGTATGCGGGTGAAGACACGTCGAAGACGATGCATGTGTTCCTGCGGAGTGGTGGACCAAATGATGATATCGTCCACATATACACGTACCCCTTCGATGCCTTCCATCATCTGCTCCATAATGCGGTGGAATACTTCAGATGCCGAAATGATGCCGAATGGCATCCGGTTGTAGCAGAATCTGCCAAAAGGGGTGTTGAATGTGCATAGTCTTCGGCTGGCCGGGTCCAGTTGGATCTGCCAGAATCCTTTGGACGCATCCAATTTAGTGAATATGTTGGCTCGCGCCATCTCGCTGGTGAGGTCTTCTCGTTTTGGGATGGGATAGTGTTCCCGCATGATGTTGTTGTTCAGATCTTTTGGATCTATACATATACGGAGCTCGCCAGAGGGCTTCTTTACACAGACCATGGAGCTGACCCATGGCGTGGGCTCCGTGACCTTGGATAGGACCCCTTGGTCCTGAAGAATCTGCAGTTGTGCCTTGAGGCGGTCTTTGAGAGGCGCAGGAACCCTGCGAGGTGCGTGAACGACAGGGATGGCGTCCGGTCTGAGTCGAATCTTGTACGTGTGTGGCAATGTCCCCATGCCTTCAAAAACCTCCTGGTTGTGAGCGAGGAGGGAATGGAGATTCGCGTGGAACTCAGCATCCGGGAAGTCGGATATCTCATCTGGAGAGAGAGACATGATGCGCTGTACCAGGTGAAGGACCTTACACGCTTGTGCGCCCAGTAACGAGTCCTTTGATGAGCCCACAACTTCGAAGGGGAGTGTGGCCGTGTACCCCTTGTGAGTCACCTGTAGCTGGCAAGATCCTACGGACGGGATAACGTTCCCGTTATAGTCAACCATTTGAAGCCGGGATGGTGTGATGAGTGGTTTGACCTTCATGGCCTGGACTGCAGAGTAAGCAATCAGGTTGGCGGATGCGCCGGTGTCCAGACGGAAGGCGACGCGCGATCGGTTGACCGTCAGGGTGGCACACCACTCATCGTCTGGATTGATGGCATTGACCTTGTTGACATCAATGACGGCAACTCTGAAGTCATCCTGGTCATCTGCATCACTTAACTGGAAGTCTTGATGCGTGGGCTGGACGGTCCTGACTCGTGTGCGAGGTTGTCGAGGATGCGCCGGATCCATGGGTTGAGCCGCACGACAGCGGGCTGCGTAGTGGCCTATCATGGCACATCTGTTGCACTGTTGGTATTTTGCAGGACATTGCCCTTTTAAGTGTAGACCTCCACACTTGCTGCACGTCATGACGTCACGGCGTTCGTTGCGCCACTGCGCATGCGCAGTGCGATCTTGCGGTGGGCGCGCCTGCGCAGTGCGTCCCTCGTTGTGGCCGTTATTCTTGGCGCGCACCTGCGCGGGAGACCGCGAAAAGCGCGGGAAGCGGCCGCTGTCGTCCGGGCCGTGGGGCGGGAAGAAATCGACGGCCTGGATGCGTTCGACGTCGTGGGCGGCCTGGCTTGCCGATTCGACGGCTGGGGACCCCCTCCGTGCCAACTCGGACGCCTGAAATCGGGCAAAACGGCAGGTCGCATTTTCATGGAGGACACAGGCTTCCACAGCAGACGCTAAGGTGAGGCTCTTTATTTTAAGAAGCTGCTGGCGTAGGCCACTGGAGGCAACGCCAAAAACAATCTGGTCCCTGATCATGGACTCTGTGGTGGTGCCGTAACCGCAGGACTGCGCTAGAATCCGGAGGTGCGTCAAAAAGGGTTGAAAAAGCTCCTCCTTACCTTGCAGGCGTTGCTGAAAGATGTATCTTTCGAAAGTTTCGTTTACTTCAGTTTGAAAGTGCTGGTCCATTTTGAGGATGACCGTGTCATATTTGGCCTGGTTTTCGCCTTCCTCGAACACCAGTGAATTAAAGACATCATTTGGGTGGGGGCCTGCGTAGAAGAGGAGCATTGCAATCTTCGAATCATCCGAGACATTCTGTTTTTCGGTGGCACGGATGTACAGGTCAAATCGCTGCCTGTAGAGCTTCCAGTTGGTGCCTAGGTTCCCCGTGACTTGCATCGGCTGCGGTTTGCCGGTGTGGTCCATGTCCAGAATGGCAGGTTGGTAGGCAGGTATCGATCCACTCCTGTACCATGTGGTGTTGGGTGTTCTAACACACAGAAGAGCCAACACAGTTGCATATGGTACAACACTTGTTTATTTAAACTCACTATTTACAACTTGGTCTTTGCACTCTGCACGTGGGGGGCTCCCTGCTTGTGGTGTTTCAACAGCTCTTTCATGCTTCCTTCTCCCCAGACCTACCGACCTCCAGGTGTCGTGCTCGTGCTTTTTATGTGGTTGGTGTTCTTGTCTGTGATTGGTTGTGGTGTTGTGTACTCTGATTTGCCTGTTAGTGTGTCCATCATGATGTGTGTGTTTGAATATCATGACACACCACACACCACACACCCCTCCCCTCACCACACCCCACCCCCACACCTCTCACCACACCCCTCACCACACCCACACACCACACCCCTCACCACCCCACACCACTCACCACCCCACACCACTCACCACCCCACACCCCTCACCACCTCACACCCCTCACCACCCCACACCCACACCCCTCACCACCCCACACCCACACCCCTCACCACATCCCTCACCACACCCACACACCACACCCCACACCCACACCCCTCACCACCCCACACCACTCACCACCCCACACCACCTCACACCCCTCACCACCTCACACCCCTCACCACCCCACACCCACACCCCTCACCACCCCACACCCACACCCCTCACCACCACACCACCCCACACCCACACCCCTCACCACACCCCTCACCACCCCACACCCTTCACCACCCCACACCCACACCCCTCACCACCCCACACCCCTTACCACACCCACACCCCTCACCACACCCACACCACACCCCACCACCCCCCACACCACACCCCGTACCACACCACACCACACCCACACCTCACCCAACCACACACACCATGCCCACACCACACCCCTCACCACATCCACACCACACACCTCACCACACCACACCCACACACCTCACCACACACCACCACACCATACACCACACCACACCCCTCACCACACCCACACCACACACCTCACCACATCACACACCCTTCACCACACCCCTTACCACACCTTACACCCCTCACCACACACCACACCACACCCCTCACCACACACCTCATCACACCACACACCCTCACCACCACACCACACATCACACCCCACACCACACATCCCACACCACACAGCACCTCACCACACCCCACACACCCCACACACACACCCCGCCCCCCACTCACCACACAACACCCCTCACCACACCACACACCACACCCCACAACTCACCACACCACACCCCACACCACACCCCACCCCACACCACACCCCACCTCACCCCTCCCCTCATCCCACCACACCCCTCCCCTCATCCCACCTCCCACCACACACCCCACACCTCACATCCCACCCCATAAATTTCAGGAGCCAGACCACCTCTGCTTCAATGGCATGCCCCACTTTAATTTTCTAGGGGACAATCCGTTCATTAGAAAAATACGGGACTTTCATCTGCCTCCAGGAGGATGCCCTGTCTCATGTCCCGTCTCCCCCCCTTCACTAACCTGGTTAAACCTGGCAGGCTCCACAGTGGCCCATAAAATTGGAGCAACATCAGGATGAGGCCCTTAATTTGACATTAATTGCTACTTGAGGACCTCAATTGGACCATGGGCCGGTCACCTGTTGCTCATAAAATTGTGCAGAGGTGGGTAGGCTGGTAGCACGTGTAGAGGAAAGAGTTAATGTCAGAAACACAGGGCGCGATTCTCCGCTCCCGCAATTAAGTGCCCACGCCGTCGTGAACGCCGTTGAGTTTCATGACAGCGCAAAACGGCCCCGATCGCGATCGATTCAAGGCCCGAAAATGGGCTAGGAGCGGGGCCGCGAGGAACTCAAGGGGCGTGGCGCGAAAGCAGCGCCGTAAGCGCGCGACGTCCGAATGACGCGGCGCTGTGCCATAAATGGCGCGATCCGCGCACGGAAGGACCCAGGAGGAGGAGAAGGAGGAGAGATGGCTGAACCCCGACGAGCCGCACCGAGGTTCCGGGACACGGGCCTGGACACCCTCCTCGATGAGGTAGAAAACCGAAGGGCCACCCTCTGCCCAAGACGTGGGCATCGCCAGCCATCCAGCATGGTGAGGCGTGGTTGGTGTGAAGTTGGCAATGCTGTGAGTGCTGTGGGGCACCCCCCCCGATCCGGGGAACATTGTCGGAAGAAGCTGCATGACCTCACTCGGGCTGCCAGGGTAAGTGCCATGAGGGTGCCCCCGGGTCACAACCAACCCCCCCCCCCGCCCCCCCCGGGCACGAGGGGGGGAAGTGGGATGGGGGGGTGGGTGGGTGGGTGTGTGTGTGGGGGGTTCAGGGTGCACAACGTTGTACTCGACCCACATGAGCACCGGGACCCCCCCCCTGGAGAGATGCCATGGCGTGGCTCCAACTGTCTCCTCACCCAGCATTAATATAGCCTATATCTGCACGCCCTGATGATACCCGCCTAATTGTGATGCTTTATCCAATCCCCCCCCCCAGGACAAGACAGCTCACAACCATCGGGAGCATTTGAGAACCGGAGGGGGCTCTCCTGTGCGTTCACGAGCAGAGGGCCCTGGACCTCGCTGGGGGATCTGCCACCCGGGAGGTCGTGACATGCCAGGTTGGAGGCGCAGAAGCAAGTGAGACAACCCTGCATGTCCTCACCCCCCCCCCCCCCCCTCCAACCCGTCATCGCCCCCCTCACACTCTGGCCACTGCACCCTCGATCCCCTCCCCCCTCACACTCTGGCCACTGCACCCTCAATCCCTTCCCCCCTCACACTCTGGCCACTGCACCCCCGATCCCATCCCCCCTCACACTCTGGCCACTGCACCCTCGATCCCCACCCCCCTCACACACTGCCCCCGCCACCACCATACACCCGCCCAGCGTGTCTAGCGAACCCCGTATCGTTGTGTTCCCCAGGGCCAGCCGCCGAACGTCCAGGGTCATCTCGGCCAAGACACAGCCGACCATCTCCAACCTCAAGCGCACCCAGGGACGCACGCCAGAGGGTGGCAGTTGGTCGGACAGGAGGGGCATCCTCTCAGTCTGGGACGCTGGACGGGGACGCACAGAAGACGGACAGAGACAATACTGAGGGGCACAGGACGGACAGTGACGAAAGTGATGGCCGTGCATTGCCCGAAGGTAGGGCCATGAGCCACGACAGTGACGGGGACAGTGGACGGTGACGCACAGAGGACGGCCACACAGTCCACGCATTCACCTGGAGGGCGACATGACATGGGCCGCATGCACCTTGCGCCGGGCCATGAGGGGGACCAGTACACACTAGACTTCCTAACGGACGATGACCTCGAGCTAGCGGCACTGCTGTCTCCCACACCATCCACCATCACAGAGACATTCACCTCGGTTGGGCAGATAAGTGATGAGGCTCCTGGGTCACGGTCTGGTGCGCACCACACAGCCGAGCCGGTACAGCAGGTGGAGTTTGGAGCCAGGTTGGAGGGCAGCCCAGGCCCAGCAAACAGCTGCCGCCCAGACGGCTCCCACGTTCCTGGAAATACTTGACCCACCCGGACAACCAATGCATGTGGACACCCAGGGACTGAATAACGGGATGAGTGCCATCTTCCAGGACCTGCACACGCAGTTGGAGGAGTCCATTCGCATCAAGGAGCAGGGAGTGGTGCCGCTCATCGCAGCCACCCAGGCCGACACTGCACGGGTGGCGTCCGCTGGTGGAGACAATGGGTGAAACAGTATCGGCCATTGGTCAGGTTCTGCAAGGCGTTGGGCTTTACGTGCACGCGTCATCCATGGCCCAGGAGCGGGCTGCCCTCTCACAGGCAGCCATGCGCTAGAGCCAACACGACATTGCCGCCGCTCTCCGGGCCCTGGCTGAGTCTCACCAGGCCATGGCCCGGTCCCAGAAGGCGATGGCACAGTCCCAGCAGTCAGTCGCAGAGAGCATAGACCGCTTGCCGCACGTGATGGATGGTGTAGCGCACTCACAGGTAGAGATAGCACAGTCCCTGGCAGGAATGTCGCACTCCCTGGGCTCCGTCTTGGTGAACATTCGGACCGTGGTTGATACCGCTGCAGGCCTCCAGGACTGGCAGCGCCAGGTGTCGGTGGTGCGACGGGGCATGTCTCTGATCGCACATCCGTCCCACAGTGAGGCCTGGGGGCCACCGGGCTCCCCGAGGGAGGAGGAGGTTCTGGGGCCCGTCTCATTACCTCCAGCAAGGGACGGAACATTCGGCTTCCCCCCGTTCCGTCCCGGAACACTCGGCCTCCCCCCGTTCCGTCCCTGTCGCATCTGGTGGGCAGCGAGCAGGACAGGGTGGCACCATGCCATCCATCACGCCCGCTGAGCAATCTGGCCCATCGAGGCCGGGCCGCCACAGGAAACGTGTGCCGACGGGGAGCCACGTCGCAGGGCGTGATTCTCAGCAGTCCGCCTCCACTCCTGCTGTACCATCTGGGGAGGCACCTAGACGTAGTGGCAGGGCCCGTAAGGCAAAGACGTTAGGCACATAATAAGTTGGCATGGGTGCAGGGCACAGTTTAGTTGTAGGGGTTGGGCATCTGTATGTGAATGTCACAATTAAACTCACTGTTGCACTTAACTTGTAAGACTCTGTGCTATGTCCGGTGCCAGGGGGCCCGTGAAGGTGCCCGAGTGGCGCTGTGGTTAACGAGCGGTTCAACGTTGGTGCCGGATGTGCTGTCTCTTTCCCCCTGCCTCCCAAAATCGGACATCGTAGTCCTCGGCACTTGGACGGCAGCTACCCCACACGGGCACGTGATGAAATGCCCGTTACGAAGGCTGTGACCACCGGAGTGCATGGTTCAGCTATAGCCATGAGTCAGACCTTGGCTGGCGAATCTGAGCACACAGCTCATCGCAGAGCGGGCTGTCATCATTCAACATGGCACTGATCACACCCGCTTACCCAATCATCAGTGTTGTGCAATCCCGTAGTGCCGCAGTGGTAAGGTGATGTGGAATTGGTACCGTGAACGCGGTGCGGGGGTGCAGCATGGTGCCCGTGTGCAGGACTGGCGGTGCAAGTGGCAGTGTTCAGCGAATCCCTCCCCCACGGTGCGTGAACCGTGCGGCCACCAACGCGTTGCGTGCCCGCTGTCCTTGATGGTGCCGTCGTGCGGCCTCCTGGACGTAACCAGCACACGGGCAGTGTCTGTGTCCTGCGCCCCTTCCCCCACCCTGATGCACACCCTCCTCCTCTACCCCATCCCCCTCGTTTGTGTTAGCTCCGGTGCCGTCGGGTCCTCCCTCCGACTCCTCCACCAGGGCATCTCCCCTCTGCATGGCAATGTTGTGCAGCGCACAGCAGACCACAACCATGCGACTGACCCTGTCGGGTTGGTACTGCAGGGCCCCTCCGGAGCGGTCCAGGCATCTGAACCTCATCTTCAGCAGCCCGAAGCACCGCTCCACCACACCCCTGGTTGCTGCATGGGCCTCGTTGTATAGGCTCTCCGCTTTGGTCTGAGGTCTCCGTATTGGCGTCATCAGCCATGACCTCAACGGATAGCCCCTGTCGCCCAGCAACCAGCCCGTCAGCCGGGGGGGGGGGGGCATCCATCGAACATTGCGGGGATGAACGACTGTGCCAGAATGTAGGCGTCATGCACACTCCCGGGGTACCTTGCACCCACGTGCATGATCTTCATGTGGGGATCGCACACCACCTGAGTGTTCATGGAGTATGCGCCCTTTCTGTTCATGAACACTTCCCTGTTGTCTGCAGGTGGGCGCATGGGGACGTGCACACCATCGATGACACCCTGGACCATCGGTATCCCAGCCACCTTGGCGAATCCACGTGCCCGTGCTTCCTGCTGTGCTCGATCCACGGGGAATTTAATTTACCTGTCCGCGGTGGCGTACAAGGCGTCGGTCACGGCCCTGATGCACCTGTGGACCGATGCCTGTGAGATCCCGGATAGGTCCCCACTCGGTGCCTGGAAGGAACCGGAAGCGTAAAAGTTTAGGGCCACCGTCGCCTTGACGGAGACTGGTATCGCGTGTCCTCCACCCATTCCAAGTGGTGCGAGGTGCGCCACGAGCTGGCATATATGTGCGACTGTCTCCCTGCTGAACCGTAGTCTCCTCCTGCATGTGATGTCCGGTAGGGCCTCGAACGACATTCTGTCACGGTACACCCTCGGCCTTGCTGGACGCCTGTGGTGCCCTGGCACCACCATCAGTGGCTCCTCCTCCTCCTCCCCCCCCCCCCCCCCCCAAGCACTTCGATTTCAGTGCCCACTTCCTGTGCATTCCTCACCGTCGGGGGGTCAATGTTCCCCTCTGCATCCCCCTGGACATTCCGGCCCTGAGCACCTGCGGCCTGCGCGGTGGAGATGGGCAACTCCGCGGCCATCCCCTCTGCTGCAGAAGCAGCAGCCGCTGCATCTGCAGCCACTGTGTGCCGTCGCAGTGTACGCTGCCGACTGGCCACCTGCAGAGCTGCAGCTCCAACCACGGCGGTGAACATCGCTGTCTGGTTGGCAAACATGGTGACCTGCAAGCGGATGGTGGGGGGCAGAGAAACGACATGTTACACAGAGGTTCTTCCACACCTCGACAGCCGGGTTGCATGGGATCCCTGTGTGCCCCGGTGGCCTGGTCGCGCTGCAGATACGCAGCCAGCCTAACACCTGGTCACTGTCTGCGACCAACGGTCAGTTCACACCGTCCTCCTCACCAGTGTGCCAGTCGCCTGTGCCCATCAGCCACACGACAACCTGCGGCCGTGTCCTCGTCACCGTCCTGCCATAACAGGGCGGCTGGCATGTGGCATCCGTGGATGGACGACACCCTCCAGACTCTCCCCCCCCCCCCACCTCCACTCCCTCCCTCCTCCCCTCCCACCTCCACTCCCTCCCACTCCCCCTCCCTCCCTCCTCCCCTCCCACCTCCACACCCTCCCTCCCCCCCTCCCACCTCCACACCCTCACTCCCCCCCACCTCTACACCCTCCCTCCCCCCTCCCACCTCCACTCCCTCCCTCCCCTCCTCCCACCTCCACTCCCTCCCTCCTCCCCTCCCACCTCCACTCCCTCCCTCCCCCCTCCCACCTCCACTCCCTCCCTCCTCCCCTCCCTCCCTCCCCCCTCCACTCCCACCTCCACTCCCTCCCTCCGCCCCTCCCACCTCCACTCCCTCCCTCCTCCCCTCCCACCTCCACTCCCTCCCTCCTCCCCTCCCACCTCCACTCCCTCCCTCCTCCCCCCTCCCACCTCCACTCCCTCCCTCCCCCCTCCACTCCCTCCCTCCCCCCTCCCACCTCCACTCCCTCCACCCCTCCCCTCCCACCTCCACTCCCTCCCTCCTCCCCTCCCACCTCCACTCCCTCCCTCCCCCCTCCCACCTCCACTCCCTCCCCCCCCCGCCCACCTCCACACTCTCCCTCCCCCCTCCCACCTCCACTCCCTCCCTCCCCCTCCCACCTCCACTCCCTCCCCCCTCCCCCCGCCCACCTCCACTCCCTCCCTCCCCCTCCCACCTCCACTCCCTCCCCCCTCCCCCCGCCCACCTCCACACTCTCCCTCACACCCCCTCCCACCGCAGTTGGCCGCAGCGTTCTCGGGGAAGCTGACCCGGGCTGCAGGAGCTCCGGGAAAGTCCGCTCACCTCCTCACTGCTCAGCGTCAGCCAGCACGACTGGCTGACGACTTTATTTACCAGGTGTGAACGGCGACGGCGTGAACTGGGGTCACGCCATCGGGACTTCGGCCCATCCAGGCCGGAGAATAGCGGGGATAGCGGAGAATCGCCATTTTGGGTGTCTCGGGCGATTCTCCGGTCTGCGCCGCGCAGAACACGACGGGGCCGTTCTCGCCGCTTGGGTGAGTCACGGAAGGGCGTCGGACCGGCGTCGCGGGAAAAATGGCGCGCCAGGCGATTCTCCCAACCGGCGCGGGAGCGGAGAATCGCGCCCACAATGTTGGCCTTGCCAGCGACATCCACATCTCATGAAAGAATAAAGGAAGGCACAATCATCGTGAGAATGCCATAATCAAGACCATATAGGATTGAGATAGACCAGTGCAGATCCAATAGAAACACAGGCTTATTAACCAGATCCTGGAGAGAAAGAAGAATAATTAAGTCAAAGCTCTACAGTCACCAGGAAGACACTCACATCGACAGTCTGTGCAACATTCTCGCCCAGTTCTTCATCCAACTCCCCCAAAACCCTGCTCTGCCAGACTCATCTGACATTATCCACATCCCAGTGACTCACCCACAGTTAATATACAGAGAGATACGGCCCAGTCATTGGTCACACAGTTACCTCAGGTGACGGAAGCTCATTTTGGGCTTTTCCTTCAATTGTTGCAGTTACCAGCATGTTGCCGAGGATTTCCTTTAAGTGCCGGGCCATGACTGTTTGCTGCTCCACACCACAGTGATTCTCCAGGGATAGAATAACAGGATACGGAGAGACCTTTGGAGAGAATTCAAGAGGATTCCAGACATCAGCCAATCATAGTCAACCTCAGAAAACTGCACATGGTGTTCGGCAAATGATTATAACAAAATAAACATTTGATCTACAATTATATTCTTGGACAACAAATAATTCAATTCATTTGCAACGTGTGATAGTCAAAATTTTTTAGCACAGAACTTTTACTTTGCTATTACGAACTTTGTTCAATTCAAATAGTGAGCGGGATTCTGTGATCCTGAGTCCAAGTGTTGACGCCGTTGGAAACGTCGTCAGGTTTCGCGACGGCGTCAGGATCACCAATTCTGGCCCCTACAGGGGGACAGCATGGCACTGGAGCAGTTCACATCGCTCCAGCGGTTGATTCCGGCACGAACTGGGCGCAGCGGGGTCTGCGCATTCGCAGTGGCACAAACGGGCTCATGTGCAGTGGCACAAACGGGCTCATGCGCAGTGGCACAAACGGGCTCATGTGCAGTGGCACAAACGGGTTCATGCGCAGTGGTACAAACGGGCTCATGCGCAGTGGCACAAACGGGCTCATGCGCAGTGGCACAAACGGGCTCATGCGCAGTGGCACAAACGGGCTCATGCGCAGTGGCACAAACGGGCTCATGCGCAGTGGCACAAACGGGCTCATGCGCAGTGGCACAAACGGGCTCATGCGCAGTGGCACAAACGGGCTCATGCGCAGTGGCACAAACGGGCTCATGCGCAGTGGCACAAACGGGCTCATGTGCAGTGGCTTCCTTCAACGCGCCGGCCCCGACGCAACATGGCGTAGGACTACTGGGGCCGGTGCGGAAGAAAGAAGGCCGCCAGCCAGAGAGGCTGGCCAGCCGATCGGTGGGCCCCGATCGCGGGCTAGGCCACATCGGAGATCCCCCTCGGGGTCGGACCCCCCTCCTCCCACAGACTGCCCCTGACCCTTCCACGCAGAGTTCCCGCCGGCTGAGAGCAGGTGTTGACGGCGCTGGCGGGACTCGCCGTTTTCACAGTTCTGCGGAGAACTGCGTGCCGGCGTCAGGGCAGCTGTGAGCGATTCACGCCGGTCCCGGGGATTCTCCAGCCTGGCCCCGGGTCAGGGCAGCTGTGAGCGATTCACGCCGGTCCCGGGGATTCTCCAGCCTGGCCCCGGGTCAGGGCAGCTGTGAGCGATTCACGCCGGTCCCGGGGATTCTCCAGCCTGGCCCCGGGCTGAAAGAATCCCGCCCAGAATAATTCATGCGTGATTTAACAAAACAATTTCTAACTGTCATTTTGGCCACAATTTGTGGGGTGTTTTTTGATGGCTGCATTGGCGAGATCGCGGCCCATATTTAACAGGACTTAGTGCCGGAAATAGTCCCGTAGTCTTCTCGTCATTACTGGATGTCTTGTCATCTGATTCGTTGGACTCGAGCCTCAGCGTATGACCGGGAATGAGGGGGAGTTGCTTTTAAACGCTCCCTCAGCATTCACTCAGTCAACATGCAAGCATGGCAGCACGCAGATCTGCTCCTTGCTTTGGCAACGGTGACCTGGCCAGGCTTCTCTATGCCGTTGATGAGAGACGGGGCATCCAGTTCCCCCAAAGGGTTCGTAGGACCAGCAGCAGGGCCACCAACACCACCTGGGAGACAGTGGCAGCGGCTGTCAGTGCGGGCAGCATGATCAGGAGGACCAGCATCCAATGTCGGAAGACCAACGACCTCCACCGAGCTGCAAGGTAAGTTACCACCTCTCTCCTAGCATTAGTTCCACCTGCCACTCCTCAAATTACCAACACTCCCCACAAATCACTGGCTGACACTCACACCCTCCCCATATCCAATCTTTGTCCATGTTCCTCAGCATTCCCCGGCACCCACCAGCACAACCCCTTCATGTCCAGGTGCGGTGCCCACCTGCTATAGAGCCCTTGACCCATCAAGCACATAGCTCACTATGCCCTCTCTTTGTCCCCTCAGGAGAAGATAGCTCATAATAAGCGGCAAAGGGCCAAGAAGTGGGGGTGGGGCAGAGTACCAGAGACCCGAGTCCTAAAACCCTATGAAGAACGGGCCCTGGAGATCACGGGGTTGTCCAAGGAGAGAGCAGTCACCGACAGCGAGCTTGGCCTGCGCTACAGAGGTGAGGATCCACTGCCCCTTCACCTAGATGACCTGTCTCAAGTGAGTTGTTCATGCCAGACAAAATGATTCTTCCCTCTCACTGAAAGATGTCCATCGTCTCGCAGGATCTCCATCTGATGAGGGTGCGCCATCCGCAGTCGTTCCCTTCCCGTCTGCCAAGAGACCACCTCCGGGGAGACCTCCATCGAGGTGACACAGTTATCCCCACCTGCCACCAGAGCAGGGACACACATCTCGGTGGGTGACATTAGTGGACAGGCCTCAGGGCCACAATCTGGTGAGCACCGCACAGTTGCTGATGCACATCAGGTGGAAGCAGGAATATCCAAGGGAGTCAGCAGTGGGAGTTCTGATGGATCCCAGGACACAGCTGGGTCCCAGCTAGATGCCGACCCTCTGGATAAGATTCTCCCAGAGCTGATGCAGGTGATGGGACACAGCCATGAGATCCAGGAAGGGATGTCCATGACATTCCAGCGAGTGCACAGCCGAATCTAGGAGTCTCAGTGGCAATGGACGCAGAGATGTTGCCAACAGTACGTAGCACCAAGGCCAAAACTGCATTAAAGGGTGGAAAGAATGGAGCACCTTGTCTGTGTCTTGAGTGGTGGTGTCTAAGGTATGGCTTAGTCTGTGATAACCATGGCTGAAGGCCACAACATCATGTCCCAGTCAAAAGTGGATATTGCGGAGGCACTGCAGAGCATGTCCCAGTCGCTGAGGGGCGTGTCTTCGCCGCAGGTGGACATTGCCGGGGCACTGCAGAGGGTGGCCCAGTTCCTGAGGAGCATTACCAAGGGCGTCAACACCATGGTGCAGGCAATGTGCACTGCTGCATCACAGCATCAGAGGCCCGGGTTCGATCCTGGCCTTGGGTGACTGCCTGTGTAGAGTTTGCACGTTCTCCCCGTGTTTGCGTGGGTTTCCTCTGGGTGCTCCGGTTTCTTCCCATGGTCTAAAGATGTGCAGCTTAGGTGGCTTGGCCATGCTAAAGTTGCCCTTTGTGTCCAGGGTGGGCAGCTTAGTTGAGGTTACAGGGATAGGGCGGGGGAGTGGTGTGGGGTGCTCTTTCAGAGGGTCAGTACAGAGTCGATCCGTGGCACGGTTGCCAGGGACCCAAGTTCATTCTCTCCGTGTCTGTGTATGTTTCCTCCGGGTGCTCCGGTTTCCCCTGACAGTCCAAAGATGTGCACATTAGCTGGATTGGGCATGATAAATTGCCCTTTAGGGTGGGGTTACAGGGTGGGGTATTGAGCCTAGTTAGGGTGATTTTTTCGAAGTGTCGGTTCAGACTCTATCTGCACTGGAGGGACCCTATGATGCTATGAATGGGGAGCCGCCAAATGACGCAGAGGCCTCTGGAGCTCACTCCAGCTGGCCACCACCCCAAGGAGTCCCCTGGGCCCTACGGGCTCCTTCGGAGAGGAGAACGTGCTGGAGGCCAACCTGGGGCCTGCCACCAAGGAGGCAACGGTGGTCTCCACTTCTTTCGAATCAAAGTGGGAGACCCTCTGGGGGATATACTGCAGTGCACCACCAGAGCAGTCCAGGCATCGGAACTCCATTTTCAGAAGTCCAATGTACCGCTCAATGACAACATGGGCCTTGTTGTATCATCTGCTTGGTCTTCAGCCTCCATGCTGGCATCATCAGCTAGGGCCACAGCAGGGCCCCTTACCCCCCAACAGACAACCCATCATCCTGGGTTGGTCCATGAAGAGGCCGGGGATCTCCGAGTGTCCCAGGATGAAGCTCGCATGCATGCTCCCTGGGAAGCGTGCACACATGTACATGATCCGGAGGTGGTCGTCGCCCACAAATTGACATTCAGGAAGTGGAACCCCTTCCTGTTAACGTTGGGCAGTCCCTGATGCCCCAGTGTGCGAATGGCAATATGTGCGCCATCAATTACCCCCTGGACCTGGGGCATTTTGGCGATGTGGAAAATCCTGCATCCGAGCCACCTTGGCCGGTCTGGTTCAGCTCAAGGTTGATATAGTCTGCTGCCTGGGCATACAGGACATTTGTGACCTCACGGATATACTTGTGGACTGTAGCTTAGGAAATGCCGCACAAGTTCCCGCTCGAGCCTTGGAATGATATGGTTGCATATACGGTCAGGGTTGCGGTGACCTTAATGGCCACTGGAGCGGGTGTTCTTCTCATTCACAGGGTGCCAAGTGCACAAGGACATGGCACAGTTGCCGCACTGTTTCTTTATTGCAATGAAGTCTCCTGTGGCACATGCTTCTCAAAGGACCAGCGATGCTTGTACACCCTGGGCCGTCACTAGCGTCTACCTCTGGGTTCCTCCTTGGCCTGATGGGCGGTCGGGCCTTTTGGGTGTGCGGCACCCCCTATACTGCTGCCTCCAGCCTGTGTCAGCGCTGCTTCCTTGTCCAGCGTCTGGCCGCTTGGGCTGCCACCAGCACCGCGAGGGCAGACTCTGCTGGACTGACATAACCAGCCACACTGGAGGAGAGAGACTGACCATCAGTTAAGGCTTCCACCCCGGGACCCTCAAATTCCCCAAGCCCCCCCCCCACCGTTCTGTGTCCCACCTTCTCTCAGTGGCCCTCCACTGAATCACTTGTGCTTGAAAACCTCGCTCTGCACACTCACCACGGCCACAGCAGGGGCCCCTAGATCCCAGACCCTTGCTGGCAACATTACGGAGACCGTGCTCAGCTGCCCTCCCCTGATTCACACACCTTTAGTCGTGATGATATCCCCAATGCTGAAGCCCAGATCTTGAGTGCTTGATTGTTAGCTGCTGTCTCTATGGTGTTGATACTTCTGGAGGTCAGGCAAACTGTTCAGGTTTCAAAGTTTGATTGAAATGTGATGCAATAGTCATTGTCTGAGACATGGCATGTGTACCCATGAGAATCCACTTGAGAATATTTTGTTTATTAAATGGTCAGCCGTAACAGAGATTTGAAAATCAACTACGTAACATTTCACATATCACACTACCCATTAACCAACAAGAAAACGTCACTGTTCCACATGAATACAAAGCTACACCAGCTCATTTGCACAAAAAAACAAACATACGGTATCATCTCTCGCAGAAACGGAGGATTAACCTGAGAATGTGTTATCATGTCAAGAGCTTTGACATAGAAATGACCTGTCCATCAGTGTGTGACTTGTTCCACATATCAGGGCATCACAGTAGCGCAGTGGTTAGCACTGTTAATTCACAGCTCCAGGGTCCAGGTTCAATTCCCGGCTTGGGTCACTGTCTGTGTGGGATCCGCACGTCCTCCCCGTGTCTGCGTGGGTTTCCTCTGGGTGCTCCGGTTTCCTCCCACAGTCCAAAGATGTGCAGGTTCGGTGGATTGGCCATGCTAAATTGCTCTTAGTGCCAAAAAGGTTAGATGGGGTTATTGGGTTAGGGTGGAGGTGTGGGCTTAGGTGGGGTGCTCTTTCCAAGGGCTGGTGCAGACTCAATGTTCCGAATGGCCTCCTTCTGCACTGTAAATTCTGTAATTCTATGATTCTCTGTCCAGGAGCCGCAGCTGTGCAGGCCCTCCCACGCTGCCAACCTCACCAGAAACAAATGCTGGCATCTAGAAGTTCCATCGGCGCTCAAGGTGCAGCTGAACATCCTTGACTTCCCGCGTTGACGTACCAGTTACATGCAGCATTCGCCACACCAGCAACAAAAGCAATAACAATCTTCAAAAGCATTTCATCAGGTAGCCCATTTGGACCAATATCATGCACTAGGTCCCGCAGCATCGTCTTGCTTCAAACCCGATTATCTTCTGGGCTCAAACATCCACCTGAGCCCTGTGTTTCAGGACCCAGGTATCTCAGAAAAAATTGTCCTTCTTTCCAGCTACAGAAAAGGAAGGAAACAGCAACAACAGCCTTCAGGCTTTGCAACCACCAGCAGGAGCAAGGAGTAAACACAACCTGTAGGTGTGATGTGCTCTCACAACTAATAAGGCCAATTCCTCCTTAGCTTCACAGCTGAAGGCTGTGAAGCTAGAGACTGCTCACAGTCAAAGGGAGTTGAAGCGACCTTCAACATCGACCAAGAGCAGGGCTTTGTTCTGGAAGCATTTGGTATGACAGACAGGCTGCAGCTCTAATTGCTCCTATTGTGGGTATCCACAATATTAAAAGATGGCTTGAAGGACACACTGATGAAAAGCCTCTCACCCTCCACCCCCCTGCCCAGTGACGACCCCTGACCTGGAACACTTCAGCCCCCGACCAGGTCCAACCCCCTGAGGGGTCGCCCACCCCCTCGCGTACTGGGCTGGCAACCCCATTGCCCTCGAGCTGCATGCCAGAAAATGGAAATGGCTACTCACCTCCTCAGATCCAAACAGTATGGTTACTGTGCCATCGTCACTTTTTAAAGAGGAGTACTAAGTGACGCCAGCGTGATTTCTCACTGGGCAGACGATTATTCCCCTGCAGGCCGTTACATTCAACTTTAATCTCGCTAATGAGATGGAAATTAATGCAAATGAGGAGCAATGATATGCTTGCCATATTTGGGCGTGATCCGGAACTTGACATTTTGAACGTTCCGGTTAGATAGCAAACTGATTCTCGCCCAGCGAATCTCAATTTTGGTATTTCCCGCTATTTGTACACTGTCTGTGTGTGATTGTACAGTGTGTGTGTGATTGTACACAGTGTGTGTGTGATTGTACAGTGTGTGTGTGATTGTACAGTGTGTGTGTGGCTGGTTTAGCACAAGGCTGGTTTAGCACAGGGCTATATCGCTGGCTTTTAAAGCAGACCAAGGCAGGCCAGCAGCACGGTTCAATTCCCGTACCAGCCTCCCCGAACAGGCGCCGGAATGTGGCGACTAGGGGCTTTTCACAGTAACTTCATTTGAAGCCTACTTGTGACAATAAGCGATTTTCATTTCATTTTCAGTTCATTTCATTTCATTGAACTCTCTTTTAGAAGGATAAGTTTTTGTTTGAAAGTATTCCATCTGATGGTGTTGCAGCCCCTTGATGTCTCCTCTCCCAGCGTGTCAAGTTCAAAGATCTGTCAGGAGAAGGTGAAAGTCTTCCCCTGGATGTGATAGAAATCTTTGAAGTTCTTTTCTCACAGTCACTTTCATTCCACTTTAACTTTATCAAGCCTCTGTGCATGCTTAGATGCCTAAAATCAGTGAACTGCATTGTTTAGATTCAATCTACGGTAGCATGGTAGCATTGTGGATGGTAGCACAATTGCTTCACAGCTCCAGGGTCCCAGGTTCGATTCCGGCTTGGGTCACTGTCTGTGCGGAGTCTGCACATCCTCCCCGTGTGTGCGTGGGTTTCCTCCAGGTGCTCCGGTTTCCTCCCACAGTCCAAAGATGTGCAGGTTAGGTGGATTGACCATGATAAATTGCCCTTAGTGTCCAAAATTGTCCTTAGTATTGGGTAGGGTTACAGGGTTATGGGGATAGGGTGGAGGTGTTGACCTTGGGTAAGGTGCTCTTTCCAACAGCCGGTGCAGACTCGATGGGCCGAATGGCCTCCTTCTGCACTGTAAATTCTATGATAATCTATGATAATTTCACGGTCCATTCCTTTTACAAGCCTCTTGATTGACGGTCCAGGCTATTTCAAATGAATGATTAGTATTATTTGTTCTTATAGCGCTTCATGGTCGATTACTCTGAAATGCTTCCTCTTTTGAGCAGATAATGTTCTTTCTAACTGCAGTTTTTATTGAAGAGGCTGTCTCTTTGTTCTGAAGCGCTTCCTAGACAGATCAAAATGGGAAAACTGCGGCCAGTTGTTCTGTCTAAGTGCGGCTCCACACCTGGTCTTTCTAGGAAGCTCTTGTACACAAGTGTACACAGTGGGT
Organism: Scyliorhinus torazame; assembly: GCF_047496885.1. Taxonomy (NCBI): domain Eukaryota; kingdom Metazoa; phylum Chordata; class Chondrichthyes; order Carcharhiniformes; family Scyliorhinidae; genus Scyliorhinus; species Scyliorhinus torazame. Next base: position 68,153,915 of record NC_092727.1, read on the forward strand.
GTGAGACTGTAGTGTGGGTGATGATTGTACAGTGCTCTGTATAATTTTATGATATAATGTGTTCAATGGTTATCCCTTTTGCCTGGTATTAATGGGGTGACACCATTGGATTGGTAATCTCACCACCTGTTAATACCAGAACTGTGATTGGTACCATTTTGAAAAGGGTGAAACATTGGGTTGGCAAAGTGTCACCTATTTCAGAGATAGCTCCTTGAATATTGGGATGCGAGTCGTAATAGGGTTCTGACTGTCATATCGGGGAACTGCCTTGATCCAATGGAGTGCTCAAACTGTCCAATTCCATGGCCAATGGGGGAGAGCATGTCTGTGTAACAGTGAGGTACCTTTGAAGTTTCTGGGAGGAGGAGGAATGTTAAAATGTGAACATGTCTTTTCCAGACTCTGTTCGAACGGCATTCCTGGACTTTAGATCTTTAAAATCTATAGTTAACAAAACAAAGAAAATTCAAGTACAGGAACAGGCCCTTCGGCCCTCCCTGCCTGCGCCGATCCAGATCCTTCATTTTTCTTTTCCGTAAATGTAATGTTTAGATTGGGTTGCATAAAGAATGGTTCTTTAATGTAGGAAACTACCACCCTTTCACTTCCTTTTCTTTGAATGAATTGCTAAGATTACAATCTCTGAAAAGTTTTGCACACCGCTCCTCCTGAGGCTCGAGCTGGGCAATCATTGGGGCTGGTCCAACAGTGTGACCTAGGCATAGGGAGTAATCCCCATAGTTGAGTCAATACGAGGCGGACCTGCTATTTTTACCGGGGTTACCTGGGAAACAGATGCCAATGAAAAGGCTGCATCATCAGCAGCTGTCCCCAGCACTACTTGGGAAAGGAATTTGGGAGTTGGGAAATTTCAGAAGAGAGTCAGAAAGGTCAGGAGACAGAGGGGGGAGATCAGTAGAGAGAGATCAGAAACAAATGATAATTCCCTGCATGGTGCGATGAATCCCATCAAGCAGCAGTGACTACAAGAGATAACACAGAAAGTGGGTTTTAAGTTCTAAGCTCATTCCCGTGAATCACAAGGGGCACTAACTGCTTACCCCTTTGCTGATGGTCTCTATTTTTCCAATACGGGGTAAGAAAGAGGAGGCCTATTACAAAGTTTTTCAGCCCTTGCCACCATGTTGCTCTCTTGACCTTTTGGAAAGGGTAAGGAATAATGATCAACGGTGAAAGTAAACCTATAAAACTGCCCTGGATATTTGAATAGCCAGAACATGCCCGAGGGGTTTGAATAGCCTCTTTGTGTTCCCATGAGCCACACTAGCTTTCAGCTGATTGTTACAGAGAGTGCTCATAATTGGCTCAGTCAGTACCACATAACAGGTTTACCAGCAAAGTTGAAGCTTGTGAAATAAAAGACGAGTCACAGTGTGGGTAGCAAGTTAGCTGAGTGAGGGAGAACCGAGAGTTGTGGTGCACCTTTGTTTTTTCAGCCAGAAGGAAGTTCCCCAGGGGACAGTCCGAGGATCAGTGCTTCCCTGAGATATATTTTTTAAAATAATTTTGTTGAATATTTTTTATATATAAAAAACAAATAAACATCCCAAAATTAAAAAAAACACCCCACAGCCATCTTCCCCGTACCCCCAACTCCAACCCCCCAATACCTGAGGAGACCAGTTCCTTGAAATACATGACAAATGGCTGCCATCTTATATAAAAAACCCATATCAAGCCTCTCAGCGTATATTTAATTTTCTCAAGGTACAAAAACTCCATGAGATCCCCCATCCACGCGTGAAGCTGACCTCCACTCCCACAGAACTCGCTTGCGAGCAATCAGCGAGGTGAAGGCTAAGACATCTGCCCCGCCCCTGTCTGCAAGCTCTGGTTAGTCGAGACCCGAAAATGGCCCCTAGGGGACCAGGCTCTGATTCCATTTGTCGGATCACCGACATGGTGCTGAACAAGGAGCCCCACAGGTTCAGCAGCTTAGGACATGCCCTGAACATAATAAGTACATGATTCGCTGGGCTCCTCCTACACTGCCTGCACATATCCTCTGCCCCCTGAAACAACTGACTCTTCCAAGCTCTTGTTAAGTGTGCTCCAGCACCAACAGCACTTTGGAAGAGGATGGGCTGGATTCTCCATTATTGGGACTATGTGCCCACGCTGGCGTCAGAACGATGGAGTTTCATGCTAGAAAAACTGCCCTGTAGGGGCCTAGCAGGGACCCGGAGTAACTCTCGTTGCTTTTGCTGCAGGTACATGTTTTGTTACCTGTGTGGTAGGTAATATGTACTACTCAATCCTTGGCTAATGAAGAGGTCTTCTGAATCTCGATGAAGAAGACTCAAACTCATCTAGTAGTAACAAAAGGTTTGTTGAGTAACTATAACAATAATTGCATGAGTTCGTTACTTTAACTTTGATACTAGTGTTAAGGTTAACAAGATCTAACTACAGTAACTATACGTAACTCCACTAGCCATCTGAACTACTCTGCTATTGCCCTAGTCATAGTGCACCCCCGAGAGAGCCCGAGACCCAATGTGGCTGCCTTTTATACCCCTGTTGGTCCGGCCCTCTAATGATCATGTAGTGCTACTGATTACACATTAACCCCTGCACATGTACATATAGAGATCACTACATCCCCTTTTCTCGTGTTACATATTTACTGTATGTTGTAAAGAAAATTGAGCAAACATAATGGATGCAGCTTGCAAATGCATTACATAAAATCAATGAGTTAGTCCGTCAAATGTGAATACATTTAGTCTCTTACGGTTTTTTCGCTTGCGTGAAATAGGTAGACAAATGATGTTATGTACAAGTTGTGAAGATCTTGATGCTTATACAAAGCCAATTAATAGTTATGAATCCAATCTTAATAAAAAAAATTGTGAGTCCAAATTTTATGAATTTGTTCGGTTGAGTTGCTTTCATCTTCTGTTGAAGTGGTGATGTTGATGTCGTTATTTATTTGTGAACGTCGTCAGTGTTCTTGTTTTTAAGTGACCATCAAGTATTCATGAGGTGCTCGAATGGTTGAATCACTTTGTTGTCTGATTTAGACTTTCTTTTTTTTTCTATACTTGTGGTAGCGATTCTGTGTTACACCGTTGTCTGGCCTGGACTTTTTTCTGTGCTTGCGGCATTGACTCTGTATGTCATCTTTGTCGTCTGACCTGGACTTTTTCCTGTGCTTGCAGTATTGATCTAGTGTGTCATCTGCCTTGAAAGCTGGAGTGCTTGCTTGTTCTGGAGCAGATGTGAATTTGTGAGATTCTTTGTCATGCCTTGGCATGTTTGTAGTCTTGTCATTGTTCTGCAGTGTGCTGTGGCATTACCCTTCATGTGCAGAGGTGTACCATGTTTTTGTTGCTGTTCTTGTTGTTTTTCTTGTCGTGCTTGTTGTTTCTGTTATGCTTCTTGTTGTCTTTGTTGTTCTTGTTGCGCTGCATGTTGTTTTTGTTGTTGTTCTTGTTTCTGCTGTGCGTCTTGCAGTGTTTGTTGTTCTTGTTGCACTCAATGAGTGTTCCATGTAGATGATTTGAGTCATTGTCACAGTTATTGGTGTCAGTGTCCGTTGTGGTATCTGTTAAATTGAGCATTTCTTCTTGAGAATTGTGAGAATGATCTGATGTTGCATTGATGTTGGTGACATCAGTCATTTGTGGAGGATTTGATTCCTCTTCTTTGCTTCCTTGGTACTCCTCTTCTAGAGTCATTTCTGGTTCACTTGAATCATCATTAATTTCTTTGTGCTCCTCTTCTGGAGTTATTTCTGGTTTATTTGAATCACCTTTGGTTTCTTGGTGTTCCTCTTCTGGAGTCAAAATCTTCACAATTTCATTCTCTTGTGTGTCTTGGTGCTCCTCTTCTAGAGTCTCTCTAGACTCATAAGTAGCCCTCTGATTGTTGAGTGCTGCTGTGCAGACAAGCTGAGATCTGTCAGTCTCGCTGTGATCCTGCACATCCTGTATGGGAATTGTGATTTCTTCGTCACTTGTCACACACACAGTGGGTAGACATTCAGTGTCGTTGGGCAGACTTTCATAGTCTGCTGCTGCTTGCGCAGATAAGGTGGATAGATCTTCATAGTCTTGTACATGCATGGCGTTGGCTATGGAGTGTTTGCTTGCTTCCATTTTTGAGTCTGTCACCGAGCTGTCTGTGGAGGCTTGCGTCGCTCCCTTTGTGGAGGCTTGTGTCGCTCTCTCTGTGGAGTCTTTCATCGCTCTCTCTGTGGAGTCTGTCATCGCTCTCTGTGTGGCGTCGTCTTCTTCTTGGGTATTGCTGTCATCCAATGTATCGACGATCTGCCATGGCATCATGGTATTGGATTCATCTACCATGAGAAGAGTCGTGTTGAGCATTTCAACCTTGTTGCTGATGCAATGATCATCAATTCCAAATAACTCATCCATGTCTGAGCTGTAGTTTTCAATGAACAAATCATCTCTTTTTGTTCCGGATTTGTCATTGTTCTTTCTATGTCCAATGAAGAAATCATCTTCTGAGTAGTATTCTTCAATGAACAAATCACTATGCTCTCCTCTTTGGGTGGTGCAAACTGCTTGTGCCAGGGTGCTGCGGAGGTTATTTTTAACTGCTGGTGTAAGTTCGGGGATTGTTCTGTCTTTGATGTAAGAAAATTTGGTTTTTCAGCTTTAAATGTCTTTTTGTTCATTTTCGTGCATTTCCCTTTTAAGTGGGCATGGTCCAGGTCCTCTGATGTCATGATGCTCATGACGTCATGTGTAGGAATCGATTGCGAATGCGCAATTCGAGTTTCCTTTACTGTGCTCTCATTTCGCAACTGTGCATGCACGGCTTCTCAAGTGTCTTTTGCCGTTTTCCTTCTTTTCGAGAAGTGCATACTGGCCGAACGCTCTCGCTCAAGATGGCTGCCAATCAAAAAGCGCTGTTGCATCGAGTGAGAACCTGCCTCAGCCTCGAGGTGAGTGTTCGCGCCATTTTTACGTATTTTGTTTGCTAGATACTGATTCTGTGTTTGTAAAGACTCACAGTATTGATTTTGTTTTTGTTCATAAGCAAGGCATTTTTGAATCGCAGTTTCTAGAGTTAGATACTTATCGTGTGAAAGTTCTTCCTTCAAATTTTTGTCAGATAGTCCAGAAATTAATTGATCCATTACCATAGTGCCTCTGAAATCGACATAATCACAGCCTTGTGGTATTAACTTGAGATTTGTGATAAAACCAATGATGGGCCCTCCGTTTCTCTGGCATTTATGATAAGAGTTAAATCTTTCCAGCATCTCTCCAGACTGACTCTTACAGTGTTCATCAAATTTTTTGAGTATTACTTCTATTTTGGTGTTGTCTTCACCTTCTAAGTAATTAAAGCAATTGTAGATTTCTCTAGCTTTATGCCCTCCTATTGAGAGTAGTAGTGCTATTTTTGTTGTGTCAGAGACCATGCTTAAATCATTAGCTGCGATAAATATTTGGAATATCTTTTCAAATCTTTTCCAGTTATAACTTAAATTACCGGTTGTTTCCAGCTGCCCTAGAGGTCCATTGAATCCCATAGTTAGTCATCGAGGATCCATTTGCTGCGAAGTCTTCCATAGTCGAATATCCGGTCTGAATTATCCTCTCTTTTTGTCTAACCTAATCTAACTAGTTCTGTTAAAGCCAACACGTCTGGTACCATGTTTTGTTACCTGTGTGGTAGGTAACATGTGCTACTCAATCCTTGGCTAATGAAGAGGTCTTCTGAATCTCGACGAAGAAGACTCGAACTGTCCAGTAGTAACAAAAGGTTTATTGAGTAACTATAACAATAATTGCATGAGTTTGTTACTTTAACTTTGATACTAGTGGTAAGGTTAACAAGATCTGACTACAGTAATTATACGCAACTCCACTAGCCATCTGAACTACTCTGCTATTGCCCTGGTCACAGTGCACCCCTGAGAGAGCCAGAGACCCATGTGGTTGCCTTTTATACACCTGTTGGTCCGGCCCTCTAGTGATCACGTAGTGCTACTGATTACACATTAACCCCTTGTGTACATGCACATATAGAGATCACTACAGTATGGGCCCACGCACCTCCGGGTCAGAGGCATGCATACGGCGGCGGCCTCCAGCGGCCGCGACAGTGCTCCATGGCGGACTGGAACCGCGGAGCCAGACCTGAGAAAAAGCTTCTCCGATCAACCGCACGCCCAACCCTCAAACCCGGCACAAACATTCCCCGGCCGCCTATAAGGCCCCCCTTGGCCTCCGATCCGCCCGCCCCCGGCCAGGGCAGCCATGGACTAAGTCTGCAGCCGCCACGTGAGTATCCCGAACGGCTGTAGCACATTAGTTCCACACCGTTGGGACTTCGGACGGTCGGTGGCGGAGAATTGCTGAGTGGGCCTCTGGCAATGGTCCCAGGCGGCGTGGCGTGCCCCCCGAGTTTTCAGCTTTTTAGGGTCCACAGAATCGGTGAACTGGCACCGGTCCCGATTTCTTGCCGGAACATCGATTCTCCGCCACCACGCCGGCCGCGATTTCGCCACGAGGGTGCGGAGAATCCAGCCCAATGTTCTTGATTTCCATGAAACTTTCTGTGAAGAATGTTTTTGCATTTCTCCCTGAATGTCAAGGTTTAAGATCATGTCCCCCCAACATCACAATGTGGATTTCCTCCACGCAGACCGCTGGGAATCATGCCCATTGACTTACTGTGAAGGCATAATCCCGGATTGTTGTAATAACGTCTTTAAAGAGGATTTTTGAGGTGAGTGTATATCCGTGATAGATGATTGGCTCCCCATTTGGCCCTTCCCAGCAGTCCAACTCCACACAGCGACAGCCCCTCAGGAGAGCCCTGAAAAGAAAAGTCACACACTAAAGATTGGCAATGCTGATTACACACACTGAACATTCACAAAGTTGATTACACGGACTGAACGTTGATAATGTGTTTTAAAACAAATATTTTTATTGAAGCATTTGCAAAATTTTTATAACAATAACAAAAACAATAATAACATAAACATCAACATGGTAAACTAGACATTCCCCACCGGTTATGGGCGAGGCTTTTCAGAACCCCAAAATGTATCAAGGAGTTCAACCAACCTCACCCTTTACTGTTTTTGTTGCTTTTCCTAGCACACGGCTTTTTCCCTAGGTGTGGGATTACAATTATGGACACGTGGGTTTTTAAACACAAAACACTGTTTATTCCATGAACTCAACTTAACATCTTAAATAAACATTGGATCTCTTAACATCCCTTACTTCAAAGATAACTCAGAAAATATTGCAACAATAAATAATTCCTTAAAATGTTCCTTCAAACTTCCAAGAGACTTAACACCTTTAAACAGTATCACATCAGGTTAAAGGATATATATATTTTCTGTAGAATTGCAGAGACATATTAGCTTGGTTGACTTCAGCTCCAGCACCTTGCTTTCTTCCTGCAAACTGCAAAACTAAACTGCAAAATGGCTGAACTGAGCCCCACCCCACTCTATGACATCACTGTTTTCTTAAAGGTACATTGCTTAAACATCGAGTTCTTAAAGGCACTCTCGCATGACACACCCAACCCCTTCTGTACATCCCTTAACCATATTGCGCCTACCCGCCCCCTCCTCCCCCACCCTTCAGAGTGCTGCTTCTGCTAGCATTTTAATTTTCCCCGAGAAAGTCGACGAACGGCTGCCACCTCCGAGAGAACCCCAGCACTGACCCCCTCAAGGCAAAATTTATTTTCTCCAGCTTGAGAAACCCAGCCATGTCACTGACCCAAGTCTCCACACTCGGGGGCTTCGAGTCCCTCAACATTAAAAGGACCCGTCTCCGGGCTACCAGGGAGGCAAAGGCCAGAACGTCGGCCTCTTTCACTCTCTGAACTCCCGGGTCTTCCTACACTCCGAAGATCACTCCCTCCGGACTCGACACCACCCGCGTACCTAGCACCTTGGACATTGCCTTGGCAAACTCCTGCCAGAATCCTCCAAGCTTCGGACATGCCCAAAACATATGAACATGGTTTGCTGGGCTTCCTGCACACCTCCCACATCTATCTCTACCCCGAAAAACTTGCTCATCCTCACCGCCATCATGTGTGCCCGGTGTACCACCTTAAACTGGATTAGACTGAGCCTGGCACATGATGAGGAGGAATTAACCCTGCTTAGGGCGTCCGCCCACAGACCTGCCTCTAACTCCCCTCCTAGCTCCCCCTCCCACTTGCCCTTCAATTCCTCCACCGGAGTCTCCTCCGCCTCCAACAACTCCTGATAGATATCCAACACTTTCCCCTCCCCACCCAGGTACCGGACACTACTGTGCTATATCCCCCGTGGCGGGATCAACGGGAAAGCCTACACCTGTTTCCTCAGAAAGTCCCGGACTTGTAAATATCTGAAACCATTCCCCGGCGGCAGCTTGAATTCGTCCTCCAGCACCTTCAGACTGGGAAAACTCCCGTCGATGAATACATCTCCCACCCGTCTAATTCCTGCTCTCTGCCAACTTCGGTACCCGCCATCTATCCTGCCCGGCGCGAACCTGTGATTATTGCAAATTGGGGTCCAGACTGACGCACCCTCCACCCTCTTATACATCCTCCATTGCCCCCAGATCCTCAATGCCGCCACCACCACCGGGCTCGTGGAGTACCGGGCCGGCGAGAGCGCCAGTGCTCCCAAACAGGTGCCTTTGCATGACGCCGCCTCCATCCGCTCCTATGCCGACCCCTCCCCCATTACCCACTTCCTAATCATCGCTATATTCGCCGCCCCGTAGTAGTTGCAGAAGTTCGGCAGCGCCAACCCACCCTCCCCCGACTGCGCTCCATCAACATTTTCTTCGCCCATATAAAGCCCGAAATAATCTTGTTTACCCGCGTGAAAAAGGCCTTAGGGATGAAGATGTGGAGGCACTGGAAGACAAACAAAAATCTGGGGAGGACAATCATTTTCACGGTCTGTACCCTCCCCGCCAGCAATAACGGGAGCATATCCCATCTCTTAAAGTCCCCCTCCATTTGCTCCACCAGCCGGGTTAGGTTGAGTCTGTGTAATGTCTCCCATTTCCGAGCAACCTGAATTCCCAGGTAGCGAAAGCTCCTCTCTACCATCCTGATTGGCAGCTCCATCAGTCTCCTCTCCTGACCCCTTGCCTGGATCACGAACAATTCACTTTTTCCAATGTTCAATTTGTACCCAGAGAACCTGCCAAATTCCCCCAAGATCTGCATAACCTACCCCATCACCCCATCCCCTCCACCAGGTCCAAGATGTAGAAGAGCAGGTCGTCCGCGTACAGCGAAACCCGGTGCCACCCCCCCCCCCCTCCCAGCGCGCCCCCCCCCCCCCCCCAAACCAGCCCCTGCCACTTCCTTGATGCTCTCAGCGCCACGGCCAGTGGCTCTACAGTCAGAGCGAACAACAATCGTCCCTCGGTGTAGCTTAAAGTACCCCGGCCTCAGCCGGTTCGTGCACACACTCGCTACCGGCACCTGGTAGAGCAATTGCACCCAGTCGATGAAGCCCTCCCCAAACCCAAACCTTCCCAGCATCTCCCAAAGATACTCCCACTCCACCCGATCAAAAGCCATCTCCGCGTCCAACGCAACCACCACCTCTGCTCTTCTCCTTCTGAGGGCATCATAATTACATTCAAAAGCCGCCGAACGTTAGCATTGAGCTGTCTACCCTTAACAAATCCGGTTTGGTCCTCCCCTATCTCCCCCGGGACACTATCCTAGTGGCCAAAATCGTAACCAGCAGCTTGGCATCTACATTCAAAAGCGAGATCGGCCTATATGACCCACATTGCTCCGGGTCCTTTTCTCGTTTAAGGATGAGCGAGATCGAGGCCTGCGAGATCGTTGCGGGGAGGATTCCCCTCTCTTTAGCCTCATTAAAGGTCCTCATCAGCAGCGGGCACAACACCTCTGAGAACTTCTTATAGAATTCTACCGGATAACCGTCCGGCCCCGGAGCCTTGCCCGTCTGCATGCCCTCCAGTTCTTTAACAATTTACTCAGCTTCAATCGGGGCCCCCAGCCCCTTGACCAGGTCTTCCTCCATCCTCAGAAACCTCAACTGATCCAGGAACTGCCTCATCCCTTCTACACCAGGCGGGGGTTCCGATTCCTATAATTTGCGATAAAATTCTTTAAAAACGTCGTTCACCCCCCCTGGGTCCAAGACCATGTTGCCCTCCCTATTCCTTACTCCCCCAATCTCCCTGGCCGCTTCCCTCTTCCTAAGCTGGTGCGCCAACATCCTGCTCGCCTTTTCCCCATATTCGTAGACCTCCTCAACTTGCCCTCCTCAACTGCTCCACCGCCCTCCCTGTGGTCAACAACTCAAACTCTGCGTGTAGTCTCTGACACTCCCTCAAGAGCCCCACATCCGGGGCCTCTGCATATCTCCTATCCACTCGAAGTATCTCCTCCACTAATCTCTCCCTCTCTGCTCGGTCTACCTTGTCTCTATGGGCCGAATCGAAATTAGTTCCCATCTTACAACTGCTTTCAGAGCCTCCCAAACCACCGCTGCTGATACCTCACCCGTATAGTTTGTATCCAGGTAATTCAGAATGGACTTATTCACCCGCCCTTCAGACCGCTTTGTCCGCTAACAACCCCACATCCAGCCTCCACAGCGGGCGCTGCCCTCTCCCCTCACTCAACCACAAATCCACCCAATGCGGGGCATGTTCAGAGACTGCAATCGCCGAATACTCCGTCCCCGCCACCTTCGGAATTAGCGCCCTGCTTAGAACAAAAAAATCAATGTGAGAGTAAACTTTATGAACTTATGAGAAAAAAACAAAAACTCCTTCGACCTCGGCCGTTCCAATGCCCACGGGTCTCCCCCCCCCCCCCCCCCCCCCCCCCCCCCCATCTGCTCCATAAAACCCCTCAACTCCTTCGCAGGCCTCCTTCCAGTCCTGGATTTTGACCGGTCCAGATCGGGATCAATGACCGTGTTAAAGTCTCCCCCCGTGATCAAGCCATGAGACTCTAGGTCCAGGATCTTGCCTAACACCCGTCTCATAAATCCCACATCGTCCCAGTTCGGAGCGTATACGTTTACAAGCACCACCCGGCCACCCTCCAGCTTCCCACTCACCATAATATATCGACCCCCCTTATCTGCCACAATTCTTCCAGCCTCAAACGCCACCCGCTTGCTGATCATCAATATTGCTAGCCCCCTGGTCTTTGATTCCAGCCCAGAGTGGAACACCTGACCAACCCACCCCGTTCTCAATCTCGTCTGATCAATAATCTTTAGATGTGTCCCCTGAAGCATTGCTACATCTGCCTTCAGCCCCATTAAATGCGCGAAAACACGAGCCCGCGCCCCCCGCTTTCCCGAGCCCCCCCACAAGCTCGCCACATATGCTCGACCTCCCTTTTGTTCCCTGATAATAGTTCCTCCCCTGTCAGCAAACCCAGAACCACATACAGTCTTATTTGAACCGATACAAGAATTGCAAAAATTACAAACCGCCGCCACATAACTCCTTCAAGACTTAAGTGCCCTTTAAGAAGCTTCCAACATCTTTTCCTTGATAAAAGACCATACATCGTCCGGTGCCTCAAAGTAAAAGTGCCGGTCTTCTTGCGTAACCCACAACCGCGCTGGATACAGCATCCCGAATTTCACCCCCTTCTTGAAGAGAATCACCTTCACTCGGTTAAACTTAGCACGTCTCTTGGCCAACTCCGCTCCCAGGTCCTGGTAGATGTGCACCTCGCTATTCTCCCATTTGCTGCTCCGCTCCTTCTTGGCCCACCGCAAGACGAGTTCTTTGTCCGAAAAACGGTGGAAATGCACCACCATGTCCCTCGGCGGGTCATTCGCCTTCGGCTTCCTTACGAGGGCTCGGTGCGCTCCGTCCACTTCCAGAGGCCGAGAAAACGCCCCGGGCCCCATCAGCGTCTCCAGCATGCTCGCCACATATGCTCCCGCATTCGACCCCTCAATTCCTTCGGGGAGGCCAACCATCCTTAAGTTCTGCCTCCTGGACCTGTGCTCCAGGTCCTCCAGTTTCTCCTGCATTCTCTTGTGGCGCTCATCCAACTCCTCCACCTTATGCTCCAGCACGGTTAGGTAGTCCTCCCGGCTAGATAACTTCAGCTCAATTTCTTGTATCGCTTTTCCTTGGACCGCCTGGTTCAAAACCACTTGATCGATCGCAGCCTTGATCGGGTCCAGCGTTCCCTTTTTCAGCTCAGCGAAACATTCCTTAAAGAACTTCATCTGTTGCTCCTTAGACCACTGGGCCACCGCCCCCTGGTCCTGGCCCTCCGCCATGCTGCTCCGCGGTCCCAGCTCCGTCTGCTTCACTCTATCTGGGCTGAGTCTTTTCACACGGCCACTTCTAGTCCAATAAGCCATACATCGGAGGGGGAATCCTTCTTAATATTGTCCACTTCACCGATCTATCCCCGAAAGTGTGAGAAAAGTCGGGAAAAGAGGTCCGAAAGTCCGTTTCAGACGGGAGCTATCGAATGTGCGATCTACTCCTCCATGGTCGCCACCGGAAGTCTCCGAACATTGGCAATGTTGATTACACACACTGAACATTGACAATGTTGATTACACACACTGAACATTGGCAATGTTGATTACACACACTGAACATTGGCAATTTTGATTACACGGACTGAACATTGACAATTTTGATTACACGGACTGAACATTGACAATGTTGATTACATGCACTGAACATTGGCAATGTTGATTACATACACTGAACATTGTCAATGTTGATTACACGAACTGAACATTGGCAATGTTGATTACATGAACTGAACATTGACAATGTTGATTACACGGACTGAACATTGGCAATGTTGATTTCACGGACTGAACATTGACAATGTTGATTACACACACTGAACATTGGCAATGTTGATTACACGGACTGAACATCGACAATGCTGATTACACACACTGAACATTGGCAATGTTGATTACACGGACTGAACATTGACAATGTTGATTACACACACTGAGCATCGGCAATGTTGATTACACACTGAACATTGGCAATGATGATTACACGCACTGAACATTGGCAATGTTGATTACACACACTGAACATTGGCAATGTTGATTACACACACTGAACATTGCCAATGTTGTTTAAACACACTGAACATTGACAATGTTGATTACACACACTGAACATTGACAATGTTGATTACAGACACTGAACATTCGCTATGTTGTTTACACGCACTGAACATTGGCAATGTTGGTTACACGCACTGAACATTGGCAATGTTGATTACACACTTTGGACACTGACAATGTTGATTACACACACTGAACATTGGCAATGTTGATTACACGCACTGAACATTGGCAATGTTGATTACACACACTGAACATTGGCAATGTTGATTACACACACTGAACATTGACAATGTTGATCACACACACTGAACATTGGCAATGTTGATTACACACACTGAACATTGGAAATGTTGTTTACACACACTGAACATTGACAATGTGGATGACACACACTGAACAGTGGCAATGTTGATTACACAGACTGAACATTGACAATGTTGATTACACACACTGAACATTGGCAATGTTGATTACACACACTGAACATTGGCAATGTTGATTACACACACTGAACATTGACAATGTTGATTACACACACTGAACATTGGCAATGTTGATTATACATACTGAACATTGACAATGTTGATTACACACACTGAACATTGGCAATGTTGATTACACACACTGAACATTGGCAATGTTGATTACACACACTGAACATTGACAATGTTGATTACACACACTGAACATTGGCAATGTTGTTTACACACTGAACATTGGAAATGTTGTTTACACACATTGAACATTGACAATGTTGATTACACACACTGAACATTGACAATGTTGATTACACACACTGAACATTTGCTATGTTGTTTGCACACACTGAACATTGACAATGTTGATTACACACACTGAACATTGGCAATGTTGATTACACACACTGAACATTGACAATGTTCTTTACACACACTGAACATTGACAATGTTGATTAGACGGACTGAACATTGACAATGTTGATTACATGGACTGAACATTGACAATGTTCTTTACACACACTGAACATTGACAATGTTCTTTACACACACTGAACATTGACAATGTTGATTACACACACTGAACATTGACAATGTTCTTTACACACACTGAACATTGACAATGTTCTTTACACACACTGAACATTGAAAATGTTCTTTACACACACTGAACATTGACAATGTTGATTACACGGACTGAACATTGACAATGTTGATTACACGGACTGAACATTGACAATGTTGATTACACACACTGAACATTGACAATGTTGATTGCACACATTGAACATTGACAATGTTGATTACACACACTGAACATTGGCAATGTTGATTACACACACTGAACATTGGCAATGTTGATTACACGGACTGAATATTGACAATGTTGATTACACGGACTGACCATTGGCAATGTTGTTTACACACACTGAACATTGGCAATGTTGATTACACACACTGAACATTGGCAATGTTGATTACACGGACTGAACATTGACAATGTTGATTACACACACTGAACATTGACAATGTTGATTGCACACATTGAACATTGACAATGTTGATTACACACACTGAACATTGACAATGTTGATTACAGACACTGAACATTGACAATGTTGATTACACACACTGAACATTGGCAATGTTGATTACACGGACTGAACATTGACAATGTTGATTACACACACTGAACATTGACAATGTTGATTGCACACATTGAACATTGGAAATGTTGTTTAGACACACTGAACATTGACAATGTTGATTACACACACTCATCATTGGCAATGTTGTTTACAGACACTGAACATTCGCTATGTTGATTACACACACTGAACATTGACAATGTTGATTACACACACTGATCATTGGCAATGTTGATTAGAGACACTGAACATTGGCAATGTTGTTTACACACACTGAACATTTGCTGTGTTGATTACACACACTAAACATTGACAATGTTGTTTACACACACTGAACATTGACAATGTTGATCACAGACACTGAACATTGCCAATGTTGATTACACACACTGAACATTGACAATGCTGATTACACACACTGATCATTGGCAATGTTGATTAGAGACACTGAACATTGGCAATGTTGTTTACACACACTGAACATTGACAATGTTGATTACACACACTGAACATTGGCAATGTTGATTACACACACTGAACATTGCCAATGTTGTTTACACACACTGAACATTCGCTGTGTTGATTACACACACTAAACATTGACAATGTTGATTACACACACTGAACATTGACAATGTTGATTACACACACTGAACATTGGCAATGTTGATTACACACAGTGAACATTGACAATGTTGATTACACGGACTGAACATTGACAATGTTGATTACACGGACTGAACATTGGCAATGTTGTTTACACATACTGAACATTCGCTATGTTGATTACACACACTGAACATTGACAATATTGATTACACACATTGAATATTGACAATGTTGATTACACACACTGAACATTGACAATGTGGTTTACACACACTGAACATTGACAATGTTGATTACACACACTGAACATTCGCTGTGTTGATTACACACACTGAACATTGACAATGTTGTTTACACACACTGAACATTGGCAATGTTGTTTACACACACTGAACATTCGCTGTGTTGATTACACACACTAAACATTGACAATGTTGTTTACACACACTGAACATTGACAATGTTGATCACAGACACTGAACATTGCCAATGTTGATTACACACACTGAACATTGACAATGCTGATTACACACACTGATCATTGGCAATGTTGATTAGAGACACTGAACATTGGCAATGTTGTTTACACACACTGAACATTGACAATGTTGATTACACACACTGAACATTGGCAATGTTGATTAGAGACACTGAACATTGGCAATGTTGTTTACACACACTGAACATTCGCTGTGTTGATTACACACACTAAACATTGACAATGTTGATTACACACACTGAACATTGACAATGTTGATTACACACACTGAACATTGGCAATGTTGATTACACACAGTGAACATTGACAATGTTGATTACACGGACTGAACATTGACAATGTTGATTACACGGACTGAACATTGGCAATGTTGTTTACACATACTGAACATTCGCTATGTTGATTACACACACTGAACATTGACAATATTGATTACACACATTGAATATTGACAATGTTGATTACACACACTGAACATTGACAATGTTGTTTACACACACTGAACATTGACAATGTTGATTACACACACTGAACATTGGCAATGTTGATTACACACACTGAACATTGACAGTGTTGTTTACACACACTGAACATTGGCAATGTTGATTACACGGACTGAACATTGGCAATGTTGATTATACGGACTGAACATTGACAATGTTGATTACAGACACTGAACATTGTCAATGTTGATTACAGACACTGAACATTGACAATGTTGATTACACACACTGAACATTGGCAATGTTGATTACACGGACTGAACATTGACAATGTTGATTACACACACTGAACATTGACAATGTTGATTGCACACACTGAACATTGGCAATGTTGATTACACACACTGAACATTGACAGTGTTGTTTACACACACTGAACATTGGCAATGTTGATTACACGGACTGAACATTGGCAATGTTGATTATACGGACTGAACATTGACAATGTTGATTACAGACACTGAACATTGTCAATGTTGATTACACGGACTGAATATTGACAATGTTGATTACACGGACTGACCATTGGCAATGTTGTTTACACACACTGAACATTGGCAATGTTGATTACACACACTGAACATTGGCA
Source organism: Scyliorhinus torazame (assembly GCF_047496885.1). Taxonomy (NCBI): domain Eukaryota; kingdom Metazoa; phylum Chordata; class Chondrichthyes; order Carcharhiniformes; family Scyliorhinidae; genus Scyliorhinus; species Scyliorhinus torazame. The sequence continues at coordinate 68,170,854 of NC_092727.1, forward strand.
ATGTTGATTACACGGACTGAACATTGACAATGTTGATTACACACACTGAACATTGACAATGTTGATTGCACACATTGAACATTGACAATGTTGATTACACGGACTGAACATTGACAATGTTGATTACACACACTGAACATTGGCAATGTTGATTACACACACTGAACATTGGCAATGTTGATTACACGGACTGAATATTGACAATGTTGATTACACGGACTGACCATTGGCAATGTTGTTTACACACACTGAACATTGGCAATGTTGATTACACACACTGAACATTGGCAATGTTGATTACACGGACTGAACATTGACAATGTTGATTACACACACTGAACATTGACAATGTTGATTGCACACATTGAACATTGACAATGTTGATTACACACACTGAACATTGACAATGTTGATTACAGACACTGAACATTGACAATGTTGATTACACACACTGAACATTGGCAATGTTGATTACACGGACTGAACATTGACAATGTTGATTACACACACTGAACATTGACAATGTTGATTGCACACATTGAACATTGGAAATGTTGTTTAGACACACTGAACATTGACAATGTTGATTACACACACTCATCATTGGCAATGTTGTTTACAGACACTGAACATTCGCTATGTTGATTACACACACTGAACATTGACAATGTTGATTACACACACTGATCATTGGCAATGTTGATTAGAGACACTGAACATTGGCAATGTTGTTTACACACACTGAACATTGACAATGTTGATCACAGACACTGAACATTGCCAATGTTGATTACACACACTGAACATTGACAATGCTGATTACACACACTGATCATTGGCAATGTTGATTAGAGACAATGAACATTGGCAATGTTGTTTACACACACTGAACATTGACAATGTTGATTACACACACTGAACATTGGCAATGTTGATTAGAGACACTGAACATTGGCAATGTTGTTTACACACACTGAACATTCGCTGTGTTGATTACACACACTGAACATTGACAATATTGATTACACACATTGAATATTGACAATGTTGATTACACACACTGAACATTGACAATGTTGTTTACACACACTGAACATTGACAATGTTGATTACACACACTGAACATTCGCTGTGTTGATTACACACACTGAACATTGACAATGTTGTTTACACACACTGAACATTGGCAATGTTGTTTACACACACTGAACATTCGCTGTGTTGATTACACACACTAAACATTGACAATGTTGTTTACACACACTGAACATTGACAATGTTGATCACAGACACTGAACATTGCCAATGTTGATTACACACACTGAACATTGACAATGCTGATTACACACACTGATCATTGGCAATGTTGATTAGAGACACTGAACATTGGCAATGTTGTTTACACACACTGAACATTGACAATGTTGATTACACACACTGAACATTGGCAATGTTGATTAGAGACACTGAACATTGGCAATGTTGTTTACACACACTGAACATTCGCTGTGTTGATTACACACACTAAACATTGACAATGTTGATTACACACACTGAACATTGACAATGTTGATTACACACACTGAACATTGGCAATGTTGATTACACACAGGGAACATTGACAATGTTGATTACACGGACTGAACATTGACAATGTTGATTACACGGACTGAACATTGGCAATGTTGTTTACACATACTGAACATTCGCTATGTTGATTACACACACTGAACATTGACAATATTGATTACACACATTGAATATTGACAATGTTGATTACACACACTGAACATTGACAATGTTGTTTACACACACTGAACATTGACAATGTTGATTACACACACTGAACATTGGCAATGTTGATTACACACACTGAACATTGACAGTGTTGTTTACACACACTGAACATTGGCAATGTTGATTACACGGACTGAACATTGGCAATGTTGATTATACGGACTGAACATTGACAATGTTGATTACACACACTGAACATTGACAATGTTGATTGCACACATTGAACATTGACAATGTTGTTTACACACACTGAACATTGACAATGTTGATTACACACACTGATCATTGGCAATGTTGTTTACAGACACTGAACATTCGCTATGTTGATTACACACACTGAACATTGACAATGTTGATTACACACACTGAACATTGGCAATGTTGATTACACACACTGATCATTGGCAATGTTGTTTACACACACTGAACATTGACAATGTTGATTACACACACTGATCATTGGCAATGTTGATTAGAGACACTGAACATTGGCAATGTTGTTTACACACACTGAACATTGACAATGTTGATTACACACACTGAACATTGGCAATGTTGATTAGAGACACTTAACATTGGCAATGTTGTTTACACACACTGAACATTCGCTGTGTTGATTACACACACTAAACATTGACAATGTTGACTACACACACTGAACATTGACAATGTTGATTACACACACTGAACATTGGCAATGTTGATTACACACAGTGAACATTGACAATGTTGATTACACGGACTGAACATTGACAATGTTGATTACACGGACTGAACATTGGCAATGTTGTTTACACATACTGAACATTCGCTATGTTGATTACACACACTGAACATTGACAATATTGATTACACACATTGAATATTGACAATGTTGATTACACACACTGAACATTGACAATGTTGTTTACACACACCGAACATTGACAATGTTGATTACACACACTGAACATTGGCAATGTTGATTACACACACTGAACATTGACAGTGTTGTTTACACACACTGAACATTGGCAATGTTGATTACACGGACTGAACATTGGCAATGTTGATTATACGGACTGAACATTGACAATGTTGATTACAGACACTGAACATTGTCAATGTTGATTACAGACACTGAACATTGACAATGTTGATTACACACACTGAACATTGGCAATGTTGATTACACGGACTGAACATTGACAATGTTGATTACACACACTGAACATTGACAATGTTGATTGCACACACTGAACATTGACAATGTTGATTACAGACACTGAACATTGACAATGTTGATTACACACACTGTACATTGGCAACGTTGATTACACGGACTGAACATTGACAATGTTGATTACACACACTGAACATTGACAATGTTGATTGCACACATTGAACATTGGAAATGTTGTTTACACACACTGAACATTGACAATGTTGATTACACACACTGATCATTGGCAATGTTGTTTACAGACACTGAACATTCGCTATGTTGATTACACACACTGAACATTGACAATGTTGATTACACACACTGAACATTGGCAATGTTGATTACACACACTGATCATTGGCAATGTTGTTTACACACACTGAACATTGACAATGTTGATTACACACACTGAACATTGGCAATGTTGATTACAGACACTGAACATTGGCAATGTTGTTTACACACACTGAACATTCGCTGTGTTGATTACACACACTAAACATTGACAATGTTGATTACACACACTGAACATTGACAATGTTGATTACACACACTGAACATTGGCAATGTTGATTACACACACTGAACATTGACAATGTTGATTACACGGACTGAACATTGACAATGTTGATTACACGGACTGAACATTGGCAATGTTGTTTACACATACTGAACATTCGCTATGTTGATTACACACACTGAACATTGACAATGTTGATTACACACATTGAACATTGACAATGTTGATTACACACACTGAACATTGACAATGTTGTTTACACCCACTGAACATTGACAATGTTGATTACACGGACTGAACATTGGCAATGTTGATTACACACACTGAACATTGACAATGTTGATTGCACACATTGAACATTAGAAATGTTGTTTACACACACTGAACATTGGCAATGTTGTTTACACACACTGGACATTGGCAATGTTGATTACACACACTGAACATTGGCAATGTTGTTTACACACTGAATATTGGCAATGTTGATTACAGACACTGAACATTGGCAATGTTGTTTACACACACTAAACTTTCGCTATGTTGATTACACACACTAAACATTGACAATGTTGATTACACACACTAAACATTGGCAATGTTGATTACACACACTGAACATTGGCAATGTTGTTTACACACTGAACATTGGCAATGTTGATTACAGACACTGAACATTGGCAATGTTGTTTACACACACTAAACTTTCGCTATGTTGATTACACACACTAAACATTGACAATGTTGATTACACACACTGAACATTGACAATGTTGATTACACAGACTGAACATTGGCAATGTTGTTTACACATACTGAACATTCGCTATGTTGATTGCACACACTGAACATTGGCAATGTTGATCACAGACACTGAACATTGGCAATGTTCATCACTGACACTGAACATTGTCAATGTTGATTACACACACTGAACATTGACAATGTTGATTACACACACTGAACATTGGCAATGTTGATTACACACACTGAACATTGACAATGTTGATTACACAGACTGAACATTGACAATGTTGTTTACACACACTGAACATTGACAATGTTGATTACGCGGACTGAACATTGACAATGTTGATTACACGGACTGAACATTGGCAATATTGTTTACACACACTGAACATTGACAATGTTGATTACACACACTGAACATTGACAATGTTAATTACACGGACTGAACATTAACAATGTTGATTACATGGACTGAACATTGACAATGTTGATTACACACACTGAACATTGACAATGTTGATTGCACACACTGAACATTGGCAATGTGGATCACAGACACTGAACATTGGCAATGTTGATCACAGACACTGAACATTGCCAATGTTGATTACACACACTGAACATTGACAATGTTGATTACACACACTGAACTTTGGCAATGTTGATTACACACACTGAACATTGACAATGTTGATTACACAGACTGAACTTTGACAATGTTGTTTACACACACTGAACATTGACAATGTTGATTACACAGACTGAACATTGACAATGTTGATTACACGGACTGAACACTGACAATGTTGATTACACACACTGAACATTGACAATGTTGATTACACACACTGAACATTGACAATGTTGTTTACACACACTGAACATTGACAATGTTGTTTACACACACTGAACATTGGCAATGTTGATTACACACACTGAACATTGACAATGTTGATTACACAGAATGAACATTGACAATGTTGTTTACACACACTGAACATTGGAAATGTTGTTTACACACACTGAACATTCGCTATGTTGTTTACACACACAGAACATTGACAATGTGGATTACACACACTGAACATTGGCAATGTTGATTACGCGGACTGAACATTGACAATGTTGATTACATGGACTGAACATTGACAATGTTGATTACACGGACTGAACATTGGCAATGTTGTTTACACATACTGAACATTCGCTATGTTGATTACACACACTGAACATTGACAATGTTGATTACACACATTGTACATTGACAATGTGATTACACACACTGAACATTGACAATGTTGATTACACACATTGAACATTGACAATGTTGATTACACATACTGAACATTGACAATGTTGATTACAGACACTGAACATTCGCTATGTTGATTATACACACTGAACATTGGAAATGTTGTTTACACACACTGAATATTGACAATGTTGATTACCGACACTGAACATTCGCTATGTTGATTATACACACTTAACATTGGAAATATTGTTTACACACACTGAACATTGACAATGTTGATCACAGACACTGAACATTGACAATGTTGATCACAGACACTGAACATTGACAATGTTGATTACACACACTGAACACTGACAATGTTGATTACACACACTGAACATTGACAATGTTGATTACGCACACTGAACATTGACAATGTTGATTACACACACTGAACATTGATAATGTTGATTACACACACTGAACATTGGCAATGTTGATTACACACACTGATCATTGACAATGTTGTTTACACACATTGAACATTGGCAATGTTAATTACACACACTGAACATTGACAATGTTGATCACAGACACTGAACATTGACAATGTTGATTACACACATTGAACATTGACAATGTTGATTACACGGATTGAACATTGACAATGTTGTTTACACACATTGAACATTGACAATGTTGATTACACACATTGAACATTGACAATGTTGATTACACGGATTGAACATTGACAATGTTGTTTACACGGACTGAACATTGACAATGTTGATTACACGGACTGAACATTGGCAATGTTGTTTACACATACTGAACATTCGCTATGTTGATTACACACACTGAACATTGACAATATTGATTACACACATTGAATATTGACAATGTTGATTACACACACTGAACATTGACAATGTTGTTTACACACACCGAACATTGACAATGTTGATTACACACACTGAACATTGGCAATGTTGATTACACACACTGAACATTGACAGTGTTGTTTACACACACTGAACATTGGCAATGTTGATTACACGGACTGAACATTGGCAATGTTGATTATACGGACTGAACATTGACAATGTTGATTACAGACACTGAACATTGTCAATGTTGATTACAGACACTGAACATTGACAATGTTGATTACACACACTGAACATTGGCAATGTTGATTACACGGACTGAACATTGACAATGTTGATTACACACACTGAACATTGACAATGTTGATTGCACACACTGAACATTGACAATGTTGATTACAGACACTGAACATTGACAATGTTGATTACACACACTGTACATTGGCAACGTTGATTACACGGACTGAACATTGACAATGTTGATTACACACACTGAACATTGACAATGTTGATTGCACACATTGAACATTGGAAATGTTGTTTACACACACTGAACATTGACAATGTTGATTACACACACTGATCATTGGCAATGTTGTTTACAGACACTGAACATTCGCTATGTTGATTACACACACTGAACATTGACAATGTTGATTACACACACTGAACATTGGCAATGTTGATTACACACACTGATCATTGGCAATGTTGTTTACACACACTGAACATTGACAATGTTGATTACACACACTGAACATTGGCAATGTTGATTACAGACACTGAACATTGGCAATGTTGTTTACACACACTGAACATTCGCTGTGTTGATTACACACACTAAACATTGACAATGTTGATTACACACACTGAACATTGACAATGTTGATTACACACACTGAACATTGGCAATGTTGATTACACACACTGAACATTGACAATGTTGATTACACGGACTGAACATTGACAATGTTGATTACACGGACTGAACATTGGCAATGTTGTTTACACATACTGAACATTCGCTATGTTGATTACACACACTGAACATTGACAATGTTGATTACACACATTGAACATTGACAATGTTGATTACACACACTGAACATTGACAATGTTGTTTACACCCACTGAACATTGACAATGTTGATTACACGGACTGAACATTGGCAATGTTGATTACACACACTGAACATTGACAATGTTGATTGCACACATTGAACATTAGAAATGTTGTTTACACACACTGAACATTGGCAATGTTGTTTACACACACTGGACATTGGCAATGTTGATTACACACACTGAACATTGGCAATGTTGTTTACACACTGAATATTGGCAATGTTGATTACAGACACTGAACATTGGCAATGTTGTTTACACACACTAAACTTTCGCTATGTTGATTACACACACTAAACATTGACAATGTTGATTACACACACTAAACATTGGCAATGTTGATTACACACACTGAACATTGGCAATGTTGTTTACACACTGAACATTGGCAATGTTGATTACAGACACTGAACATTGGCAATGTTGTTTACACACACTAAACTTTCGCTATGTTGATTACACACACTAAACATTGACAATGTTGATTACACACACTGAACATTGACAATGTTGATTACACAGACTGAACATTGGCAATGTTGTTTACACATACTGAACATTCGCTATGTTGATTGCACACACTGAACATTGGCAATGTTGATCACAGACACTGAACATTGGCAATGTTCATCACTGACACTGAACATTGTCAATGTTGATTACACACACTGAACATTGACAATGTTGATTACACACACTGAACATTGGCAATGTTGATTACACACACTGAACATTGACAATGTTGATTACACAGACTGAACATTGACAATGTTGTTTACACACACTGAACATTGACAATGTTGATTACGCGGACTGAACATTGACAATGTTGATTACACGGACTGAACATTGGCAATATTGTTTACACACACTGAACATTGACAATGTTGATTACACACACTGAACATTGACAATGTTAATTACACGGACTGAACATTAACAATGTTGATTACATGGACTGAACATTGACAATGTTGATTACACACACTGAACATTGACAATGTTGATTGCACACACTGAACATTGGCAATGTGGATCACAGACACTGAACATTGGCAATGTTGATCACAGACACTGAACATTGCCAATGTTGATTACACACACTGAACATTGACAATGTTGATTACACACACTGAACTTTGGCAATGTTGATTACACACACTGAACATTGACAATGTTGATTACACAGACTGAACTTTGACAATGTTGTTTACACACACTGAACATTGACAATGTTGATTACACAGACTGAACATTGACAATGTTGATTACACGGACTGAACACTGACAATGTTGATTACACACACTGAACATTGACAATGTTGATTACACACACTGAACATTGACAATGTTGTTTACACACACTGAACATTGACAATGTTGTTTACACACACTGAACATTGGCAATGTTGATTACACACACTGAACATTGACAATGTTGATTACACAGAATGAACATTGACAATGTTGTTTACACACACTGAACATTGGAAATGTTGTTTACACACACTGAACATTCGCTATGTTGTTTACACACACAGAACATTGACAATGTGGATTACACACACTGAACATTGGCAATGTTGATTACGCGGACTGAACATTGACAATGTTGATTACATGGACTGAACATTGACAATGTTGATTACACGGACTGAACATTGGCAATGTTGTTTACACATACTGAACATTCGCTATGTTGATTACACACACTGAACATTGACAATGTTGATTACACACATTGTACATTGACAATGTGATTACACACACTGAACATTGACAATGTTGATTACACACATTGAACATTGACAATGTTGATTACACATACTGAACATTGACAATGTTGATTACAGACACTGAACATTCGCTATGTTGATTATACACACTGAACATTGGAAATGTTGTTTACACACACTGAATATTGACAATGTTGATTACCGACACTGAACATTCGCTATGTTGATTATACACACTTAACATTGGAAATATTGTTTACACACACTGAACATTGACAATGTTGATCACAGACACTGAACATTGACAATGTTGATCACAGACACTGAACATTGACAATGTTGATTACACACACTGAACACTGACAATGTTGATTACACACACTGAACATTGACAATGTTGATTACGCACACTGAACATTGACAATGTTGATTACACACACTGAACATTGATAATGTTGATTACACACACTGAACATTGGCAATGTTGATTACACACACTGATCATTGACAATGTTGTTTACACACATTGAACATTGGCAATGTTAATTACACACACTGAACATTGACAATGTTGATCACAGACACTGAACATTGACAATGTTGATTACACACATTGAACATTGACAATGTTGATTACACGGATTGAACATTGACAATGTTGTTTACACACATTGAACATTGGCAATTTTGATTACACACACTGAAGACATTGAAAAGTTCCACAGCATTATCTTTTCTGAGTATTTTAGTTGCAATTCCTCAGCTGAATCTGTGGGGTCATACTTGGCTTTATCTCCCAGTACTGGTGCATTGTTGATTTCATGAATCATCACAATTCTGAGCTCACTACATGCTGGTAATCCTGCCACAATTGGACCATTTGTGTCTACTACATAGGAGACTGGTGAAGACAATGCAGAACTGTCTTTTTGCACTTCACAATTAGTGCTCCTGCACAAATGTCTGCCGAATCATTCTATAAGCTGTCTGCCTGGTCATTGTAGGTTGTAACATTGACTGTCAGCTGTTCAGATATATATCCGTAAGTATTCTCAAAGGTAGAATATTGGCACTAGCTCCCGTGCCAATGTTGAGATGAAGAATGTGTTTGCCATTCTTGTTAGGGCCACATTTTATCAACTGTGGTATAAGCTTCCGACTGGATGCTTGCAGCTCCTGTTGGCTTTCAAGCTCAAGAACTTCCATTTCAGTGTCTTCTACGTGATCTAGTTTGTTGCCTACTTTATGAAAATGCCTGTGCTTCGACTGGCCTTTGGCATACTCCTTTATGTTGCTGCCACTGTCTGGCATCCATTATTTGCTTGACTATAGCTAGCTGTAGTCCTTGACTATACCTGCACAGCTAGAGTCACTCCCAATGTTCCTTCAGACTGCACACCTTACAGTAATCTCAAAATGCAAGAGAGTTCCATGGCTAATGTATAAGACCACATCTCCCACATATCTTGCCCCGTCTTTGTACGTTACCACTAGTTGTCGCTACTCCCAGTGCTTGTCAGCCAGTAAACAAATCTTTACATCTCCTACCATTCTTGAGTAGGGTGTCAATTGTGTCCGGTTTTCTTCTCTAACAAGTCTTTCTTGAACTTTTTTATTGGGATTAATACAATAATGAGCTCCATAATTCTTTCTGACAACTCTGTCTGAGGAATCACATGTTCGGCCCTTGAAAAGTTGCCAAAGTCCCAGCTGACCACAGACTGCTTTCCTCTTTGAGGGGAAGAACTGACTGGTGGTGATTTAACCTGAGGATCACCACACCTCAAGCAAGGGGCAAGGTTGAGATTCCGTGGTCTTCATGAATAACCTCAGCCGGTACAGGAAGGCTCTGCCCTTGTCCTGACTTTGACTCACAAAGCTGCCAATCGATTCTCTGGGCTGTTGCCTGAATGCCGTTAACTTCAATGGATGGATCCTGAAATTCACCTTAACTCAGAGCTGATTTTTATCGAGTCAGCACCGGCCCTTGGAAAGAGCACCCCACTCAAGCACACACCTCCACCCTATCCCCGTAACCCAGTAACCACACCTTACCATTTTGGACACTAAGGGCAATTTAGTATGGTGAATCCACCGAACTTGCACATCTTTGGACTGTGGGAGGAAACCGGAGCACCCGGAGGAAACCCACGCAGACACGGGGAGGACGTGCCGACTCCGCACAGACAGTGACCCAAGCCGGGAATCGAACCTGAGACCCTGGAGCTGTGCTGCAGTGCTAACCACTGTGCCTGCAATGAAAAGCTGGTTTAGAGAGCAGCTATATCTGCAGCCATAGCTTCTACCAGGCCCTGAGCTCTGGAACATGTGTGTTTTGTTGGCTCTGCCCACAAACCACTTTCCGCGGGAAAATGCACTAATATGCCTGAACGAGTCTTGCAGCCCCTAATTGAACTGATTCTTCGGGCCACCAGTCCAGTACCCCTGCTGTTCAGCTACTCACTTACTTGAGGCTCTTTCTTCCCTCCCTGACAGCACCATGGGTGTACCTATACTACATGGACTGCAATGTTTCAGGAAGGCAGCTCACCACAACCTACCTTCTCAAAGACAATTACTGATGGGTAATAAACCTTGGCTTTACCTGAACAAATAGAAAACCAGCCAGAACCTTTATGGGTGTCCAGACTGGGCTGCTGCCTACCCTCACCCATGAAGATCAGCGGATAGTACCGTAGCCGTGGTCAATTAGAGCCTCATGCCTCATCCAAGGTTGAGGAATGGGCGAGCGCGGCTGCGGGGTTTACAGAGGATGTGCAGCTGGTGCACGAATGTGACCGGTTATGGACCACAGCCAGAGTCAGTTGTTAGGTTGGTTTTGGAGCAGAAGTTGAGGATGGTGAGTGTAGCTGGCAGTGACCCCGTGGAGTTTGCCAATTCACTTCTGCATCTCTTGGCCTCATGGAAATAATTTCAAACTGACCTTTTCTTCAGCTCCAGCACTGTTGGAACTGTACAGAGAAAGTGCATGCTTCCCACTCTGGCTTTTGTCCTGAAATGGTCAGCAGGGTCCCAGTCACACTAAAATGAGCGATGAAACCTTTTACGGGAATGTTCATCGATACTCAACTCACAGGCCTCAAGACATCACTGGACCTGATTGGGAATGCAGATTAAAACCGCTGAGAGAGAAGATCCAAGATATATTCTGGGGAGGTAGGTAACCTGATAGTAACTGCCTCCTTCCCCATTACCCTGCTTTAAACCAGGGTCATAGGCTGTCATCACTTCCAGATTGTAGACACTCCATGAGACTGAGGGTCAGGTAAACTGAGGTAAATGGATAAACCAACAGCTAAAGGAACAATCAGTCAACAGGACATTTATGTGGTAATGACAAACTTTGGTAATCTCTTCAAAACATCAAAGTAATCAAGATATTTCTCCTGCACAACCTATTACCCACATATGTCTGTGGCTGTATGCCACAAGACCTGGACAGCATCCTGGATCTGGCTTGGGCAAATAAGTGGCAAGAAACATTGGCATCACACAAAATTGCCAGGCAATAACCATCTCCATCAAGAGATAATCTAGCCATCTCCCTTTGACAATCAATGGCATTGCCATCACTGAATCCTCCTGGGGGTTACCATTGACCTGAAACTGAACTGGATTAGCCGTACAAATACTATGGCTACAAGAACAGAGGCTGTGAATTCTGAGAGAGTAACTCACCTCCTGACTCTCCAAAATCTACAAGTCACAAGTCAGAGTGTGATATCACAAGTCAGAGTGTGATAGAATACCCTCCAGTTGCCTGGATGAGTGCAGCTCCAACAACACATACAAGACAAAGCAACCTGCTTCATTGGCACCCTAACCACCACCTTCAATACTCACTCCCTCTGCCGCTGCCGCACATTAGAAGCAGTGTGTACAATCTAGGAGACACAGTGAAGCAAATCACCAAGACTCCTTCGACACCATCTTTCAAACCTACAACCTCTGCCATCTAGAAGGACAAGGGCAGCAGAAACTAGAAACACCACCACCTGTAAGTTCACCTCCAAGTCGCACATTATCCTAACTTAGAGAAATATCACCATTTCTTCACTGTTATTGACTTTTTATTCTTTCATAGAATATTGGTGTCATTGGCCAGGCCAGCATTTATTCCCCTTCTTAATTGCCTTATGGGAAGGTGGTAGTGAGCTGTCTTCTTAAACCGCTGCAGCCCCTGAGGTGTAGGTACACTCACAGTGCTGTTAGGGAGGGAGTTAGGGAGCACCCTGGCGCTGTGGGGCAGCATTGCTATCAACTGTGCCACTGTATTGATGGTGGTGGATGGGGTGTCGATCAATTGGGCTGCTTTGTCCTGGATGCTGTTGAGCTTTTTGAGTGTTGTTGGAGTCATACTTGTCCAGACAAGTAGAGAGTATTCCATCACACTCCTGACATTGTGTTTTGGGTGCAGCTCTGCTAGCACTGGGAGTGAGACAACCCGGACGCATTTCACATAATAAGTTGATGATAGTTACCTAATGTACGCCTCAGTACTGCTTGGTCCTCCCAGCTGGTCCTCCATCAGATAGGTGTTATGGGAAGAGGAGATGAAGTAGTGGCTGAGAGGCTGGGTCATGTCCTGGTAAACTTGGTCATGATTAGGGTTGAACACGTCCCCATCAGGAGACAGCAGGTACATCATGAAGCCATCTTGGGTCAACAGCTGGTTTTGTTTGGCTGATGATTGGAAACAGATTCAAGATAAAAAAGGAGAAAATTACATTTTGTTGCCCTTTTTAATTTCTTAACCACAGCCCCATTCTGACTCTTCACCACATCTCCATCACCTAGGTGCATATTCCAGTGTAGGACCAACTAAAGGGTTTCTGCTGTTCTGTAACAAGTCACATGATAACAATATAATATATAACTTCTGGAAAGTATATCTCATGTAAATCCCGGGTGACACATTTTGAATTCATACTGTACGGGAGAGTGAGAAGAGTACAAACTGCTACAAAAGCACCACTATGCCATGATCATTCCATTTCCCAAATATGGGGCCAGATTTTCAATCACACATGGGAATGAATTTTGGTGTGGGTGGGTTGTAAAAATAGTGCTCCTGGATGGCATGTGAATCTTCTGATGCCTCAGGATCCATGGGTTGGGTGGGGGAGCTCTGCGGCGAGGAGCCGGGGAGGGTGGGGGGGGGGGGGGGGGGGGGGGGGGTGAGGCCAGGCGAAATCCTGCACAGCTCCTATTAACTGCCCAGAAGCACATTGAGGAACTTGTTGATGTGCTGGGAATGGCCAGAGTGAGATTTTTAAATCAGCAGACAGGAAGGGCGAATGATCTAGGCACCTCAGTTCAACGTCAGTCAGAGGTATGGAGGATGGAGGGGGCAGTAATGTGATGCAGCTGCTCAATCAAAATGTTGAAAGGAAAGGATTAGTAAAACTGAGTTTCACTGAGCGTAGTATAAAGGGCCAGATTCTCACAGAGTTCGGACGTTTCTAAATAGTGGATGGGGCACGATTCTGAGGTACCCGCCCTCCCTCCGCCCTGTCCCCCCATTTCCAATGTCCCAAATTTTAATGAGTTGCCCACGTTCTGCATTCCTAATCTGCCCAACTCTATTGTGGGGGTAGATATCTCCTAGAACCCTGCAATTTTCAGCGATTTGGGTCAACTTCTCAAGGTGTCGCAGTCACAGTCCCTCAGAGTGGTCATGAACTATAGTCTGGATGTGGGAATCTTTTGAAAGACAACTTGGAACAATATTACTCATGCCACCACGATGCCAACCCATGACCCTCCAACCACCCACAATGGGCTCTTTTTATCCTCCAGGTCAACTGAAAGCACTTCCATACCCATTCACTAAAGTATACATTTTGTTTAGAGTTAATGAACTCTATAGTTACGGTGGGATGTACGGAAAAGCTGATAAAACAGGCATTCATACGTTTCTTCAAGTAAAATAAAGTTGCCATAGTCCCAGATGACCGTAGGCTGCTTTTCTCTTTGAGGGGGACAGCTGACTGGTGGTAATGTAACCTGAGGGTCACCACACCTCAGACGAAGGGCAAGGTTCAGAAAGCGGGGCCTTCATGAATAACCTCAGCTGATACGGGTACGGGTACATTACAGGTACTTTCTTTAACAAACTGCTGTTACTACAACCCTTTAAATGTGTGAATCAACCAAACCGTTAAAGCATCGATAGCAAAAACTCTTGCTATATTAACTCTGGGCAGTTAATACGTTGAGCCAGCGAAAAAGTAATTCTGAGAAAGAAATCTGTCAATCATCAAATCTTTGTCCTTGTATGCACCTGTTTCAACAAACTATTGGATATCTGGGTTCACAGCCTACCATTGAAAAAGGAGACGAGATGTTTATAGTTATCTCCATAAGGGGTTTCAATTATTCATGTGGCTTCCAGAATTCAAGAGATGTTTTGGGCGGTGATGTTAATTTGCTGAAATCTCTATCTGGGACATCTTAGGTATGTCACATTGCCTTGTTGCAAGGTAAGTACCCTTCTGCTTCAGGAGGGCACAGAAAAGGGCAGTTTATGTCTAGAGCTGGAATAGGTTGGTAGAAACAGTCAGAGAGTGAAAGCTGCCAGCAGCTGTAGGCCAGCAGCTAAAGGGTTATTCATGTTTTCTGACTTTGGAGTGATTGACTAAGAAAGCAGTGATACTTGACCTGGGGTGTCCACAATCATGCAGAATGAGATTTGGAGGATCACCTAGCCTGAGGCTCGTGGAAGGACCCCAAGAAGTGTCACACCTCAGAGAATAGCGAAGATAGTCATAGAGACAAATACTAAGGAGAATCAAAGAAAAATTCCCGAGAGATGGGGAAACCTTGGCTTGGTTCCAGGGGAAGTGAAGGAACCCTCAAGATATTGTAAACTATGGAGGAACACATCAGTGGAAATAAAAGTAAAATGGAGAGTGGCATGTTGAGATTCCTGAGCTTAAAGAGTAAGGGTGGAATTCTCCGTTTCTGAGGCAAAAGGCGGGATTCGCCAATTGTGGACGGCGAAATCGCATTCAGCGATTGGCCAGGGAACCCCTTTTGACGGCAAAATCGGGGGTGCCGATGTTTTTCGGATGCTCCGCCCCTCCGAACAGCGTCATCGGTGAGTACACCGTACGCCGTTGGGACGGCCTCAGGAAGTCACCTGAAGAGCCTCCCCGATGCTCCGCTCCCAATGGGCCGACTACCCGATGGCGTGGGTCACTTGTTGTCTGAGGTAGCGTCAACCTCGCATGGCGGCTGCGGACTGTATCCAGCACCTTCACAGTCGGGGGGGGGGGGGGGGGGGGGAGAAGCCATTCCACTGGTTGGGGGGGGGCTTCGGCGGGAGCTGGGGGACTGGTGGAGGGTGGTCCTGGGGTGGCGGGGAGGGTTATAGGGGGGCAGTATCTGGCAGGCCAGGTCCACGCGGCCCGGCGCCATGTTGTACGGCGGGACCGCTGCAGGTCATCTCCATGCGCATGCGCAGCCATGGACTCGGCAATTCACCGTCCATATCTGCAGGTAAAGCGAGGGCTTTACCTGGGTGGCTGCTAGCCCCGCACCAGGCGGAGCTTTGGTGCGAGAGCGGTGCCGACTTTTTGGTCGTAAAACTAGACACATGCTCTGGACATAGCCTCAAAACCGAAGAATCCAGCCCTACGTTTGACGCCGATGCAGAATTTGTGGATTTCCACAACAGCAGAACTGGCGCCGAACCTGGACCAATTCAGCGACTGTGGAGGAGCTAGCAACAAAGCCACGTGGAACACAACTGATTCCAATAAAAAATGGTGCGGGATTCGCCGGGTCCGTGATTGACACTCGGAACGCTGAAAAGCTGAAGCCGCACATACACATTACACTCCCGACACACACTCATCCCAGCCAACAAGATGGCACTCGTTGTGCTGCAGCATACCCATCTCGCCGTTGGGTCAGTTGGGCCCAGAGGGCACCTGAGGGCTGGCCTGGGAGGGCACCTTTACGGCCCGTGGCACTATGTTCACAGTAGGCTATTGGTGGCATGTGCAGCTGCATGGCTGCCTTGCCAGCTACGGCAATGGTGTTTCCTGCCCATCCACCACGACCCCACAGCCCACCTCCTGACCATCCCCCCGCTACTTCCCCCAGCCCTGGCAGGAGCCACCCCCCCGGCCAGCGGCACAACTGTCAGCAAACTATGGGAATGTTGGACACTTTCTGTGCCCCCTCTCTCTCCCTCAACAATGCTGGTTTCACGAGTAGTAAAAGCACAAGTGAACCTCCCCATCGGGAACTCGGCCCGTCGGAGGTAGAGAATTGCGAAGGCCCCAGAGAATACCGGGTCGGACCCATTAATGACATGCAAACGGTGTTTACTGTACATGCGTCCCGGATCGCATTGACGTCACTTTCGAAGTGATGGAGAATTGCGATTTGGCGTCAAATTTGCGCCCGCCGTGATTTTGACATCTGAACCTATTCTCTGCCCAATCAAATTTCGCGATTTCGGCATCCGAGCCAATGGAGAATCCCGCCCTAAGTGTTTGCAGAATATAGCCGGAATTTTCCAGTTGTCGGGATTCACTTTTCCCGCTGGCAGTGCACCCTCGACAGCGGGTTTCGCGGCAGTGGAGGGTGATTTCAATAGAAAACCACATTGACAAGCGGCGGAGGACAGAATCCTGCTGCCAGTGAATGGCGTACAGCTGAGAAACACGCGACTGGGGAATTGGAGAATCCATCCACAGTGTTGTTCATAGAACATACTTTGTTTAACTCTTGTACTGTTAAAAGTTTTATTTAGTTTAAAACCTTGTGGCATAATGTTTTCAGTTTTTTCTTTTCAAAAGTTACTGATCTCGATTGAGTTCATGATAATGGTTCAGGTACAGTTGAAGTACGATCTCACAAAGGGGTAAGATAGGGCACCCGAATCCAAGAGCTCACTGGATGAGGAAACAGAGAGAGAGGAAGATGAAGCAGAAAATTTGTGTGTCCAACAGATTTTAGGCAGATTATACAAGTGAGAACTGGGATGAATACAGAAGGTTCAGAGGGGGAGTAAAAAAAGATATAAGAGAAGCAAAGAGGGTTTATAAGAGACTGGAGTGAATGTAAAATGGGGTCCAAAAGATTTTTCACAGGCATAAATATAAGAGGGAACATGGGATGATTAACTATAAAAAAGGGAATCCGCCCATGAAGGCAAAGGAATGCTGACGAAATTAAGGCTGAAAACCTGCACCCTTCATTGTTACACTCTGATAAATCCCACACCGCTTACTGTAACACTCTGATATACCCCACACCCATCACGGTGATGCTCTGATATACACCACACCCCTCACTGTAACACTCTGATCTCCCCACACCCCTCACTGTAACACTCTGATCTCCCCACACCCCTCACTGTAACACTCTGATCTCTCCACACCCCTCACTCAAACACTCTGATATACGCCACACCCCTCACTGTAACACTCTGATCTCCCCACACCCCTCACTCAAGCACTCTGATATACCCCAGACCCCTCACTGGTAATAGTAACACTCTGATATACCCCATATCCCTCAATCTAACAGTCTGATATACACCACACCCCTCACTATAACACTCTGATTTACACCACACCCCTCACTGTAACATGTTGATATATACCACACCCCTCACTGGTAAACCCTACACCCCTCACTGTAACTCTCAGATATACCCCACATCCCTCATCATAACAGTTTATATATCCCACACCCCTCACCGTAATACAGATATATCCCACACCCCTGTCACACTCTGATATAGAAACATAGAAGTTTGCACCATGGAAACACGCCCATCAACCCAACTTGTCCATGCATCCCGGTTTTTACCACTAAGCTAGTCCCAATTGCCCATATTTGGCGCATATCCCTCTACACCGATCTTTCCCATATAACTATCTAAATGCTTTTTAAAAGACAAAATTGTACCCGCCTCACTATTACCTCTGACAGCTCATTCCAGACACTCACCACCCTCTGTGAAACATTTATTCTTCTGGGCCCTTTTGTATCTCTCCCTTCTCACCGTAAACCTATGCTCTCTAGTTTTAGACTCCTCTACCTTTGGGAGAAGATGTTGACTATCTACCTTATCTGTGCCCCTAATTATTTTATAGACCTCTATAAGATCACCCCGAATGCTCCAGGGAAAAAAGTCCCAGTCTATCCAACCTCTCCTTATAACTCAAACCATCAAGTCCCGGTAGCATTCTATTAAATCTTTTCTGCACTCTTTCTACTTTAATAATATCCTTTCTATAATAGGGTGACTAGAACTGTACACCGTATTCCAACTGTGGCCTTACTAATGTGGTCTTGTACAACTTCAGCAAGACGTCCCAACTCCTGTATTCAGTGTTCTGACCAATGAAACCAAGCATGCCGAATGCCTTCTTCATCACCCTGTTCACCAGTGACTCCAATTTCAAGGAGCTATGAACCTGTACTCCTTGATCTCTTTGCTCTTTAACTCTCTCCAATGCCGTACCATTAACTGAGTAGGTCCTGCCCCGATTCGATCGACCAAAATGCATCACCTCACATTTATATAAAATTAAACTCCACCTGCCATCCATCGGCCCACTGGCCCAATTGATCAAGATCCCGTTGTAATCCTACATAACCTCTTCACTGTCCACTATGCAAACAATTGTGGTGTCATCTGCAAACTTACTAACCATGCCTCCTAAATTCTCATCCAAATCATTAATATAAATAACAACGAACAGTGGCCCCAGCACTGATCCCTGATGCACACCGCTGGTCACAGGTCTCCAGTTTGAAAAAGAACCCTCTGCAACCACCCTTTTTCTTCTGTCGTCAAGCCAATTTTGTATCCAATGGCTACCTCACTTTGGATCCTGTGAAATTTAACCTTATGCAACAACCTACCATGCAGTACCTTGTCAAAGGCCTTGCTAGATTCCATGTAGGCAATGTTGACTGCACTGCCCACATCTACCTTCTTGGTTACCTCTTCAAAAAACTCAATCAAATTCATGGGACATGATTTTCCACTCACAAAGCCTTGCTGACTGTTCCTAATCAGTCCTTGCCTCTCTAAATGCCTGTAGATCCAGGGCTGGATTCTCCACTATGCAGACTTCTGGTTCAGCACGCCGGCGGGATGCCCCATTTCGCTGGCTGGTCAATGGGGTTTACCATTGTGGGGCAGCTCCACGCCGTCAAGAAACCCCTGGGCTGCCGGCAAAACGGAGCTTCTCAACCGGGGAGAATCCATCCCCTGTTCTCTCAGAATACCTTCTAACTTACCCACCACAGATGTTAGGCTCACCGGTCTGTAGTTCCCAGGCTTTTCCCTGTGTCCCTTCTTAAACAAAGGTACACACTTGCTACTCTCCAATCTTCAGGCACCTCACCTGGGGCTGTTGACGTTTCAAATATCTCTGCCAGGGAACCTGCAATTTCCTCCCTAGCCTCCCACAATAATCGGGATACATTTCATCAGGTCCCGGGGATTTATCTATCTTGATGCGCTTTCAGACTTTCAGCACCTCCTTCTCTGTAAAATGTACACTTCTCAAGACATCACCATTTATTTCCCCAAGTTCACTAAAATCCATGCCTTTCTCAACAGTAAATACCGATGAGAAATATTCATTTTGGATCTTACCCATCTCTTGTGGATCTGCACATAGATGATCTTGTAGATCTTTAAGAGGCCCTACTCTCGCCCTAGTTATTCTTTGGCCCTTTATGTATTTGTAGAAGTTCTTTGGATTCAAAGAACAAAGAACAAAGAAATGTACAGCACAGGAACAGGCCCTTCGGCCCTCCAAGCCCGTGCCGACCATGCTGCCCGACTAAACTACAATCTTCTACACTTCCTGGGTCCATAATCCCTCTATTCCCATCCTATTCGTGTATTTGTCAAGATGCCCCTTAAATGTCACTATCGTCCCTGCTTCCACCACCTCCTCCGGTAGCGAGTTCCAGGCACCCACTACCCTCTGCGTAAAAAACTTGCCTCATACATCTACTCTAAACCTTGCCCCTCTCACCTTAAACCTATGCCCCCTAGTAATTGACCCCTCCACCCTGGGGAAAAGCCTCTGACTATCCACTCTGTCTATGCCCCTCATAATTTTGTAGACCTCTATCAGGTCTCCCCTCAACCTCCTTCGTTCCAGTGAGAACAAACCGAGTTTATTCAACCGCTCCTCATAGCTAATGCCCTCCATACCAGGCAACATTCTGGTAAATCTCTTCTGCACCCTCTCTAAAGCCTCCACATCCTTCTGGTAGTGTGGCGACCAGAATTGAACACTATACTCCAAGTGTGGCCTAACTAAGGTTCTATACAGCTGCAACATGACTTGCCAATTCTTATACTCAATGCCCCGGCCAATGAAGGCAAGCATGCCGTATGCCTTCTTGACTACCTTCTCCAACTGTGTTGCCCCTTTCAATGACCTGTGGACCTGTACTCCTAGATCTCTTTGACTTTCAATACTCTTGAGGGTTCTACCATTCACTGTATATTCCCTACCTGCATTAGACCTTCCAAAATGCATTACCTCACATTTGTCCAGATTAAACTCCATCTGCCATCTCTCCGCCCAAGTCTCCAAATAATCTAAATCCTGCTGTATCATCTGACAGTCCTCATCGCTATCCGCAATTCCACCAACCTTTGTGTCGTCTGCAAACTTACTAATCAGACCAGTTACATTTTCCTCCAAATCATTTATATATACTACAAAGAGCAAAGGTCCCAGCACTGATCCCTGTGGAACACCACTGGTCACAGCCCTCCAATTAGAAAAGCATCCTTCCATTGCTACTCTCTGCCTTCTATGACCTAGCCAGTTCTGTATCCACCTTGCCAGCTCACCCTTGATCCCGTGTGACTTCACCTTTTGTACTAGTCTACCATGAGGGACCTTGTCAAAGGCCTTACTGAAGTCCATATAGACAACATCCACTGCCCTACCTGCATCAATCATCTTAGTGACCTCCTCGAAAAACTCTATCAAGTTAGTGAGACACGACCTCCCCTTCACAAAACCATGCTGCCTCTCACTAATACGTCCATTTGCTTCCAAATGGGAGTAGATCCTGTCTCGAAGAATTCTCTCCAGTAATTTCCCTACCACTGAAATAAGGCTCACCGGCCTGTAGTTCCCTGGATTATCCTTGCTCCCCTTCTTAAACAGAGGAACAACATTGGCTATTCTCCAGTCCTCCGGGACATCCCCTGAAGACAGTGAGGATCCAAAGATTTCTGTCAAGGCCTCAGCAATTTCCTCTCCAGCCTCCTTCAGTATTCTGGAGTAGATCCCATCAGGCCCTGGGGACTTATCTACCTTAATATTTTTTAAGACACCCAACACCTCGTCTTTTTGGATCTCAATGTGACCCAGGCTATCTATACACCCTTCTCCAGACTCAACATCTACCAATTCCTTCTCTTTGGTGAATACTGATGCAAAGTATTCATTTAGTACCTCGCCCATTTCCTCTGGCTCCACACATAGATTCCCTTGCCTATCCTTCAGTGGGCCAACCCTTTCCCTGGCTACCCTCTTGCTTTTTATGTACATGTAAAAAGCCTTGGGATTTTCCTTAATCCTATTTGCCAATGACTTTTCGTGACCTTCTTTGATTCTTCTTTGCCTTATCTGCCAAAGCAATCTCATGTCTCCTTTTTGCCCTCCTGATTTCTCTCTTAACTCTACTCCAACAACCTCTATACTCAAGGGATCCACTTGATCCCAGTTGCCTATGCATGTTTTCTTTTTGACCAGGGCCTCAATATCCCCAGTCATCCAGGAATTTCCTACTTCTAAAAGCCTTGCCCTTCACTCCAAAAGGAATGTGCTTAAGCCTCCCACTTAACAGCCATCCCTTTGAGTCACTTCAATCAACTTTTGAAAGTTTCTGTCTAATACCACGAAAATTGGCCTTGCCCCAATTTAGAATTTTAACTTTTGGGCCAGACCGATCATTCTCCTCCTTAAACTAATGGAATTATGATCACTGGTCCCAAAGTGATCCCTTGCTAACACTTCTGTCATTTCCTAAGAGGAGGTCAAGTTTTGCCCCCTCTCAACTCGGGCGAGCCACACACTGAATCAGAAATTCTTCCTGAATTCAATCAACAAATTTCTCTCCTTCCAAGCCCCTATTGCTATGGCTGTCCAAGACAATGTTGGGAAAGTTAAAGTCCCCAACTATTACCACCCTATTTTTCTTGCAGCTATCTGTAACCTCAAAGAACAAAGAACAAAAGACAAGTACAGCACAGGAAAAGGCCCTTCGGCCCTCCAAGCCTGCGCCAACCACGTGCCCTATCTAGGCCAATGACTTGTATCCTTCTAAACCCATCTGTTCATGTGCCTATCCAGATAAGTCTTAAAGGTCGCTAACGTATCTGCCTCAACCACCTCACTTGGCAGTGCATTCCAGGCCGCCACCACCACCCTCTGTGTAAAAAAACATTCCCCACACTCCTCCACTGAACCTTTCCCCCCTCACCTTGAACTTGTGCCCCCTTGTAATTTTCAATTCCGCCCTGGGAAATGCCTCCAACTGTTCACCCTATCGATAACCCTCATAATTTTATAAAATTCTATCAGGTGACCCCTCAGCCTCCGTCGTTTTTGGGAGAAAAATCCCAATTTACTCAATCTCTCCTCATAGCTCCATACCAGGCAACATCCTGGTAAACCTTTTCTGTTCTCTCTCCAAAGCCTCCACGTCCTTCTGGTAGTGTGGTGACCAGAATTGGACACAGTATTCCAAATGTGGCCTAACCAACGTTCTATATATCTGTAACATAATTTTCAAGCTTTTATACTCGATACCCCGTCCGATGAAGGCAAGCATGCCATATGTTTTCTTTACCACCATTTCCATCTGTGCTGTCACTCTTAAGGATCTGTGGACCTGCATGCCCAGATCTCTCTGTGTTTATGCTCCTGATGGTTCTGCCATTTATTTTATAGCTCCCACCTGAATTGGATCTACCAAAATGCATCATCTCGCATTTGTCTGGGTTAAATTCCATTTGCCATTTCTCCACCCAATTTTGCAGCCTCTCTATATCCTGCTGTATTCTCTGGCAATCTTCATCACTATCTGCAACTCCTTCAATCTTAGTATCATCCACAAACTTGCTAATCAGACACGACCAATCAACGTGTCCCTCTCCTTTGTGAATACCAATGCAAAGTACTCATTAAGGATCTCACTTACTTCCTTTTGTTCCATGCATAATTTCCCTCCTTTGTCCTTGAGTGGTCCAACTCTTTCTCTAGCTACCCTCTTGTTCCTAATATACGTCTAAAATGCCTTGGGATTCTCCTTAATCCTGGACATTTCGTGACCCTTTTTGCCCTCCCATCTCCCTGTTTGAGTTCTTTTTTACTTTCCCTGCATTCTTCAAGTGCTTCATCTGTTTTTAGTTGCCTCAACCTCATGTATGCATGCTTTTTCTTTTTGACTAGACTTGCAATTTCCCTGGTCATCCATGGTCCTGAATCCTTTTTACCAGCACATGCCTGTCCTGCACTCCCATCAACTCCTTCTTAAAAAACTCCCACATGCCGAATGTGGATTTACCCTCAAACAGCCTCTAAACAACAGCCTCCAAATCCTGCCTAATCTGGTTGGAATTAACCTTCCCCCAATTTAGCATCTTAACCCTAGGACAACACTCGTCCTTTTCCCTGAGTATCCGAAAGCTTACAGAATTGTGGTCACTGTTCGCCACATGTTCCCCCACTACATTTAATGACCTGGCCGGGCTCGTTCCCCAGTACTAGGTCCAATATTGCCTCCTCTCTAATCGGACTATCCACATATAGTTCCAAAAAACCTTCCTTGACACATGTAATAAATTCTTCACCATCTGGACCCATAGCCCTAAGGGATTTCCAGTCAATATGAGGAAAATTAAAGCCTCCCACTACAACAGCCCTATTATTTCTATATCTATCCAGAATCTGCTTACATATCTGTTCTTCAACTTCCCGAGGGCTGTTGGGAGGCCTGTAGTATACCCCCATCATAGTGACTGCCCCCCTCCTGTTTCTGAGTTCTACCCACAATGTCTCGTTACATGGTTTTTCCAAGGTGCCTTCCCTCTGTACAGCTGTAATATGTTCTCTAACCAGTATTGCAATTCCCCCACCTCTTTTACCTTCCCTATGTCTCACCTAAAACAGCTATATCCCGGAATATTTAGCTGCCAGTCCTGTCCCTTTTTTAACCCAAGTCTCCATTACCACAACCACATTCGCGTTCCGCACATGAATCAATGCGCTCAGTTCAACTGTCTTACCTGTTATACTCCGTGCATTGAAGCAGATGCACTCCAGACCTCCAGGCCCACTTAGTTCGACCTTCTCCAACCTGCCCTTCTTCTTTGCCAGTCTGGCCCTAGTACTGTGCTTATCCCTAGTCTCTACACTTACTGGTTTACTATCCTGATTCCCACCCCCCTGTCACATTAGTTTAAACCCACCTGAACTATAATAGCAAACGTCCCAGCCAGGATATTGGTGCCCATCCAGTTCAGGTGTAACTCGCCCTTCTTGTACAGGCCTACCTTTCCTGGAAGGCATCCCAATGATCCAAAAAACTGAAGCCCTCCTTCCTGCACCAGTTCTTTAGCCACATGTTCAGCTGCACTATCTCCCTATTCCTAGCCTCGCATGCACGTGAGACGGGGAGTAATCCTGAGATTACTGCCCGAGAGGTCCAGCTTTTTAATCTTTTACCTAACTCCCTAAATTGCCGTTGCAGGATCTCGGTACTCTTTTTACCTATGTTATCCGTGCCAATGTGGACAATGGCCTCTGTCTGATTTCCGTCCCGTTTTAGGATGCTTTGTACCTGCTCAGGGACATCCAGGATCTTGGCACCAGGGAGGCAAACTACGATCCTGAAGTCCATTTTACAGACACAGAAGCACCTATCTGTGCCCCTGACTATTGAACCCCCTACCACTATTGCTTTGCTACGTTTTGTGGAATGTCCACAAAAATTCAGTAATGTCCTTTAGGGAAGGAAATCTGCCATCTGTACCTGGTCTGGCCTACATGTGACTCCAGACCCAGAGCAATGTGGTTGACTCTCAAATGCCCCCTCAAAGGCCTGTGTAATAGGTAAATAGGTAAAAATGTCCTGTGCAGTGGGGCTAGTCGTGATGCCTTCGCTCTGACCACTGCTGCTGCTATCACCTGATGGACCTTCCCCCTCATCAGTATCCAAAACGGCATACTTGTTAGATAGGGGGACAGCCATTGGGGACCCCTGCACTCTCTGCCTACCCCTTCTGGCGGTCACCCATCTACCTTCCTGTAGCTTGGGTGTGACCATATCTCTGTAGCTATTATCTATAACAATTTCAGCTAATTGTGTGCTCCTCAGTGCTTCCAGCTGCTGCTCTAACCGATCCATGCGTTTGGTGAGC
This sequence comes from Scyliorhinus torazame, assembly GCF_047496885.1. Classification (NCBI taxonomy): domain Eukaryota; kingdom Metazoa; phylum Chordata; class Chondrichthyes; order Carcharhiniformes; family Scyliorhinidae; genus Scyliorhinus; species Scyliorhinus torazame. The sequence continues at coordinate 68,197,565 of NC_092727.1, forward strand.
TTCTGCAACTGAATGCATGTAGTCCTCAAGGACACTTGAAGTGTCCATGATGCCCCCCATCGTGCAGGAGTAGCACACAACCCCGCCAATTGACATCTCTCTCCCTCTGTTGGTTGTTAGATTAAAAACTAAATAATAGTAAGACCCTTAATAAAAATGTACTGCTGCTGCTTTCACAAATAGGCCCACAAAATTAACGTGTCCTGGTTAGTACAGGTTGGTATAAAATATTAAATTTAGCTTCCTACCCTCTAGTACGTATTTGCTCCTCAATTTCCCACCGACTATTTGGGGTCTGCATACAATCAAAGTGATCTATCTCTTCTTATTTTTCAGTTCTACCCAGACAGACTCAGTGGGCAAACCCTGGGACATATCCTCTCTCAGTACTGCCGTGATATTCTCTTTTATCAAAAATGCAACTCCCCCTCCTCTCTTACCTCCTGTTCTATCTTTCCCATATCTGTACCCTGTAACATTGAGCTGTCAGTCCTGACCCTCCCTTAACCATGTTTCAGTAATAGCTATAATATCCCAGTCTCATGTACCCATCCATTCCCTGAGTTCATCTGCCTTGCCCGTCAAGCCTCTTGCATCAAAATAAATGCAGTTTAATCTAGGTTTCCCTTGCTCTCTGCCCTGCTTTCTCGGACCATCTGCCCAGTCATGTTTTGTACACTCTCCCTGTGTTTTTTTTCTCTTAGCCTGACTGGACCCTTTCACTGAACGTTCCACAGTCTCTCTACTCTACACTGTGGTCCTTTTTGATTTTTGACTTGGTTTCTCTGCCTTTCACTTTTCCCCTCACTGCCTTTTGTTTCTGTTCCCACTTTACTTCCTTCTGACTTCCTGCATCTGTTCACATCAGCACTAGCTCCCCAACAGCAAACACTCCTCCGAGGCCGCAATACCTCTCACTGTAACCACTCTGATATATTTTTTAAAAATTTTCCTGGATGGGATATGGGCGTCGCAGGCTGTGCCAGCATTTATTGCTCCTCCCTGATGGCCTTTGAGGGGGCATTTGAGAGTCAACCACATTGCTCTGGGTCTGGAGTCACATGTAGGCCAGACCAGGTACAGATGGCAGATTTCCTTCCCTAAAGGACATTACTGAACCAGATGTTTTTTCCCCTGACAATCGACAATGCTTTTTAATTACAGATATTTATTGAGTTTACATTCCATCGTCTGCCGTGGTGGGATTCGAACCGGGTCCCCAGATAATTATCCTGGGTCTCTGGATTACTAGTCCAGCGACAATACCACTATGCCACCGCCTTCCCCTTGTAGAAAAATAACATAGGAAATAGGCGCAGTAGTAGACCTTTCGGCCTTTCGAGCCTTCACCACCATTCAATATGATCATGGCTGATCATGCAAATTCAGTATCCCACTCCCGCTTTCTCTCCATTTCCCTTGATCCCTTTAGCCACAAGGACCACATCCAGCTCCCTCTTGAATATATCCAACAAACTAGTCCCAACAGCTTTCTGTGGTAGAGAATTCCACAAGTTAACAACTCTCTGAGAGAAGAAGTTCTCCTTCATCTCAGTCTTGAATGGCTCACCCCGTATTCTTAGGCTGTGACCCTTGTTCTGGATGTCCCCAACACCCAACACCGGGATCATTCTTCCCGTATCTAGCCTGTCCAATCTCATCAGGATTTTATATGTTTGTATGAGATCCCCTCTCATTCTTCTAAACTCCAGTGAGTACAAGCCCAGTCGATCCACTCTTTCTTCATATGTCAGTCCTGCCATCCCGGGAATTAGTCTGGTGAACCTTCGCTGGACACCCTCAATAGCAAGAATAGCCTTCCTCAAACTAGGAGACCAAAACTGCACACACTACTCAAGGTGTGGCCTCACCAAGGCCCTGTATAACTGCAGCAAGACATCCCTACTCCTATACTGAAATCCTCTCGCTATGAAGGCCAACATGCCATTAATTTTCCTTACCGCCTGCTATACCTGCATTCCAATCTTCAGTGACTGTTCTACCATGACACCCAGGTCTCGTTGCACTTCCCCGTTTTTTAAACTGCCACCATTCAGATAATAACCTGCCTTCCTAGTTTTGCCACCAAAGTGAATAACCTCACATTTACCCACATTATATTGCATTTGCCAAGTATTGCTCAGCCAGCCTGTCCAAGTCACCCTGCAGCCTCTTTGCATCCTCCTCACAGCACACACTGCCACCCAGCTTCATGCCATCTTCAAATTTGGAGATATTGCAATTCTTTTATCCAAATCATTAATGTAAATAGTGAACAGCTGGTGTCCCAGCACTGAACCCTGCAGTACTCCACTAGCCACTGCCGGCCAGCTGAAAAGGACCCGTTTATTCCCACTCTCTGCTTCCTATCTGTTAACCAGTTCTCTGTCCACGTCAATACATTACCGCCAATACCATGAGCTTTAATTTTGCTCACTAATCTCTTGTGTGGGACCTTGTCAAAGGCCTTTTGAAAGCCCAGATACACAACATCCTCTGGTTCACCCTTGTCCACTCTATTGGTCAGACCCTTAAAGATTCCATAAGATTTGTCAAGCATGATTTCCCTTTAGTGAATTCATGTTGACTTGGATGGATCCTGTTCCCGCTTTTCAAATGCTCAGTTATCTCATCCTTGATAATTGACTCCAGCATTTTCCCCACCACTGATGTCAGGCTAACCGGTCTATAATTCCCCGTTTTCTCTCTCCTTTTTTAAAAAGCTAGGTTACATTAGCTACCCTCCAATCCATTGGAACTCTTCCAACGTCTGTAGAATGCTGGAAAATGATCACCAACGCGGCCACTATTTCTAGGGTCACTTCTTTAAGTGGGATGCGGAGCATCGGGCCCTGGGGACTTATCGGGTTTTAATCCCATCAATTTCTCCAATACAATTTCCTGACTAATAAGGATTTCCTTCAGTTCCTGCTTCATGCTAGACCGTCTGTCCCCCAGTATTTCCTGAAGGTTATTTGTGTCCTCCTTAGTGAAAACAGATCCAAAGTATTTGTTCAACTGGTCTGCCATCTCCGTTGTGCGGAGTCTGCACGTTCTGCTGTGCGGAGTCTGCACGTTCTGCTGTGCGGAGTCTGCATGTTCTCCCCGTGTCTGCGTGGGTTTCCTCCGGGTGCTCCGGTTTCCTCCCACAGTCCAAAGATGTGCGGGGTAGGTGGATTGGCCTCGCTAAATTACCCTCAGTGTCCAAAAGGTTGTGTGGGGTTATTGGGTTAAGGGGATAGGATGGATGTGTGGGCTTGGGTAGGGTGCCCTTTCCAAGGGCTGGTGCAGACTCGATGGGCTGAATGGCCTCCTTCTGCACTGTAAATTCTATGAATCAGAACCACTAGGACAGGATCTGACAAAAGGTTAGGAGGGATTATTGGGTTACGTGGATAGGGTGGAAGTGATGGCCGAAGTGGGTCGGTGCAGACTTGATGGGCCGAATGACCTTCTTCTGCACTCTATGTTCTATGTTCTTTGTTGTCCATTATGTATTCACCTGATTCTAATTGTAAGGGACCTACATTTCCTATAATTTTTTAAAAAATAATCTTTATTGTTACAAGTAGGCTTACAAGTAGGCTTACTGATTAGTAAGTTTGCAGACGACACAAAGGTTGGTGGAATTGCGGATAGCGATGTGGACTGTCGGAAGATACAGCAGGATTTAGATTGTCTGGAGACTTGGGCGGAGAGATGGCAGATGGAGTTTAATCCGGACAAATGTGAGGTAATGCATTTTGGAAGGTCTAATGCAGGTAGGGAATATACAGTGAATGGTAGAACCCTCAAGAGTATTGAAAGTCAAAGAGATCTAGGAGTACAGGTCCACAGGTCATTGAAAGGGGCAACACAGGTGGAGAAGGTAGTCAAGAAGGCATACGGCATGCTTGCCTTCATTGGCCGGGGCATTGAGTATAAGAATTGGCAAGTCATGTTGCAGCTGTATAGAACCTTAGTTAGGCCACACTTGGAGTATAGTGTTCAATTCTGGTCGCCACACTACCAGAAGAATGTGGAGGCTTTAGAGAGGGTGCAGAAGAGATTTACCAGAATGTTGCCTGGTATGGAGGGCATTAGCTATGAGGAGCGGTTGAATAAACTCGGTTTGTTCTCACTGGAACGAAGGAGGTTGAGGGGAGACCTGATAGAGGTATACAAAATTATGAGGGGCATAGACAGAGTGGATAGTCAGAGGCTTTTCCCCAGGGTAGAGGGGTCAATTACTAGGGGGCATAGGTTTAAGGTGAGAGGGGCAAGGTTTAGAGTAGATGTACGAGGCAAGTTTTTTACGCAGAGGGTAGTGGGTGCCTGGAACTCGCTACCGGAGGAGGTAGTGGAAGCAGGCACGATATGGACATTTAAGGGGCATCTTGACAAATATATGAATAGGATGGGAATAGAAGGATACGGACCCAGGAAGTGTAGAAGATTGTAGTTTAGTCGGGCAGCATGGTCGGCACGGGCTTGGAGGGCCGAAGGGTCTGTTCCTGTGCTGTACATTTCTATGTTCTTTGTTCTTTGTACATTAACACTGTAATGAAGTTACTGTGAAAAACCCGGAGTCGCCACATTTCGCCGCCTGTTCGGGTACACAGAGGGAGAATTCAGAATGTCCAAATTACCTAACAGCATGTCTTTCGGGACGTGTGGGAGGAAACCCGAGCACCGGGAGGAAACCCACGCAGACACAGGGAGAACTTGCAGATTCCACACAAACAGTGACCCAAGCCGGGAATCGAACCTGGGACCCTGGAGCTGTGAAATATATATATATATAATCTCTCTCTCTCTCTCTCTCTCTCTCTCTCTCTCTATAATATATATATATATGTTCCACACCTCTCAGTGTAACACTGATATATCCCGCACCTCTCACTGTTAAAATCTGATATAACCCACACCCCTCACTGTAACACTTTGATGTACCCTACATCCCTCACTGTAACACTCCGATATACCCCACACCCCTCACTGTCACCCTCTGATATATCTCACACCCACACTGTAACACACCGTAACACTTTGATATAACACACACCCCTCACTACACTTTGATGTAACCCACACCCCGCACTGTAACACTCTGATGCACACCACACCCCTCACTGTAACACTTTGATATAACCCACACTCCTCACTGTAACACTGACGTACCCTACAGCCCTCAGTAGAACACTCTGATGTGCCCCACACCCCTCACCGTAACGTTCCAATGTACCCACATTCCTCCCCATAACCCTCTGATGCACACCACACCCCTCACGAAAACAGTCTGATGTACCCACACCCCTCACAGAAACACTCTGATATACCCCTCACTGTAACGCTCTGATATACCCACACCGCTCACTGTAACACTCTGATAAACCCACACCCCGCACTGTAACACTCTGATATACCCACACCCCTCACTGGAACACTCTGATATACCACACACCCCTCACTGTAACACTCTGATATACCCACACCCCTCACTGTAACACTCTGATATACCCACACACCTCACTGTAACACTCTGATATACCCACACCCCTCACTGTAACACTCTGATAAACCCACACCCCTCACTGTAACACTCTGATAAACCCACACCCCTCACTGTAACACTCTGATAAACCCACACCCCTCACTGTAACACTCTGATATACCCACACCCCTCACTGTAACACTCTGATATACCCACACCCCTCACTGTAACACACTGATAAACCCACACCCCTCACTGTAACACTCTGATAAACCCACACCCCTCATTGTAACACTCTGACATACCCACACCCCTCACTGTAACACTCTGATATACCCACACCCCTCACTGTAACACTCTGATATACCCACACCCCTCACTGGAACACTCTGATAAACCCACACCCCTCACTGGAAAACTCTGATAAACCCACACCCCTCACTGTAACACTGATAAACCCACACCCCTCACTGTAACACTCTGATAAACCCACACCCCTCACTGTAACACTCTGACATACCCACACCCCTCACTGTAACACTCTGATAAACTCACACCCCTCACTGTAACACTCTGATAAACCCACACCCCTCACTGTAACACTCTGATATACCCACACCCCTCACTGTAACACTGATAAACCCACACCCCTCACTGTAACACTCTGACATACCCACACGCCTCACTGTAACACTCTGACATACCCACACCCCTCACTGTAACACTCTGACATACCCACACCCCTCACTGTAACACTCTGATAAACCCACACCCCGCACTGTAACACTCTGACATACCCACACCCCTCACTGTAACACTCTGATAAACCCACATCCCTCACTGTAACACTCTGACATATCCACACCCCTCACGGTAACACTCTGATAAACTCACACCCCTCACTGTAACACTCTGATAAACCCACACCCCTCACTGGAACACTCTGATATACCCACACCCCTCACTGTAACACTCTGATATACCCACACCCCTCACGGTAACACTCTGATAAACCCACACCCCTCACTGTAACACTCTGAGAAACACACACACTTCACTGTAACACTCTGATAAACCCACACCCCTCACTGTAACACTCTGATAAACCCACACCCCTCACTGTAACACTCTGACATACCCACACCCCTCACTGTAACACTCTGATATACCCACACCCCTCACTGTAACACTCTGATAAACCCACAACCCTCACTGTAACACTCTGATAAACCCACACCCCTCACTGTAACACTCTGATAAACCCACACCCCTCACTGTAACACTCTGATAAACACACACCCCTCACTGTAACACTCTGATAAACCCACACCCCTCACTGTAACACTCTGACATACCCACACCCCTCACTGTAACACTCTGATAAACCCACACCCCGCACTGTAACACTCTGATAAACCCACACCCCTCACTGTAACACTCTGATAAACCCACACCCCTCACTGTAACACTCTGACATACCCACACCCCTCACTGTAACACTCTGACATACCCACACCCCTCACTGTAACACTCTGATAAACCCACACCCCTCACTGTAACACTCTGATAAACCCACACCCCTCACTGTAACACTCTGACATACCCACACCCCTCACTGTAACACTCTGATAAACCCACACCCCTCACTGTAACACTCTGACATACCCACACCCCTCACTGTAACACTCTGATATACCCACACCCCTCACTGTAACACTCTGATAAACCCACACCCCTCACTGTAACACTCTGATAAACCCACACCCCTCACTGTAACACTCTGATAAACCCACACCCCTCACTGTAACACTGATATACCCACACCCCTCACGGTAACACTCTGATAAACCCACACCCCTCACTGTAACACTCTGATAAACCCACACCCCTCACTGTAACACTCTGATAAACCCACACCCCTCACTGTAACACTCTGATAAATCCACACCCCTCACTGTAACACTCTGATAAACCCACACCCCTCACTGTAACACTCTGATAAACCCACACCCCTCACTGTAACACTCTGATATACCCACACCCCTCACTGTAACACTCTGATAAATCCACACCCCTCACTGTAACACTCTGATAAACCCACACCCCTCACTGTAACACTCTGATAAACCCACACCCCTCACTGTAACACTCTGATAAATCCACACCCCTCACTGTAACACTCTGATAAATCCACACCCCTCACTGTAACACTCTGATAAACCCACACCCTTCACTGTAACACTCTGATATACCCACACCCCTCACTGTAACACTCTGATAAACCCACACCCCTCACCGTAACACTCTGATAAACCCACACCCCTCACTGTAACACTCTGAAAAACCCACACCCCTCACTGTAACACTCTGATAAACCCACACCCCTCACTGTAACAATCTGATAAACCCACACCCCTCACTGTAACACTGATAAACCCACACCCCTCACTGTAACACTCTGATATACCCACACCCCTCACTGTAACACTCTGATAAACCCACACCCCTCACTGTAACACTCTGAAAAACCCACAACCCTCACTGTAACACTCTGATAAACCCACACCCCTCACTGGAACACTCTGATAAACCCACACCCCTCACTGTAACACTCTGATATACCCACACCCCTCACTGTAACACTCTGATAAACCCACACCCCTCACTGTAACACTCTGATAAACCCACACCCCTCACTGTAACACTCTGATAAACCCACACCCCTCACTGTAACACTCTGATAAACCCACACCCCTCACTGTAACACTCTGATATACCCACACCCCTCACTGTAACACTGATAAACCCACAACTCTCACTGTAACACTCTGATATACCCACACCCCTCACTGTAACACTGATAAACCCACACCCCTCACTGTAACACTGATAAACCCACACCCCTCGCTGTAACACTCTGATATACCCACACCCCTCACTGTAACACTCTGATAAACCCACACCCCGCACTGTAACACACTGATAAACCCACACCCCTCACTGTAACACTCTGATAAACCCACACCCCTCACTGTAACACTCTGATAAACCCACACCCCTCACTGTAACACTCTGATAAACCCACACCCCTCACTGTAACACTCTGATAAACCCACACCCCTCACTGTAACACTCTGATATACCCACACCCCTCACTGTAACACTCTGACATACCCACACCCCTCACTGTAACACTGATAAACCCACACCCCTCACTGTAACACTCTGATAAATCCACACCCCTCACTGTAACACTCTGATAAACACACACCCCTCACTGTAACACTCTGACATACCCACACCCCTCACTGTAACACTCTGATAAACCCACACCCCTCACTGTAACACTCTGACATACCCACACCCCTCACTGTAACACTCTGATATACCCACACCCCTCACTGTAACACTCTGATAAACCCACACCCCTCACTGTAACACTCTGATAAACCCACACCCCTCACTGTAACACTCTGATAAACCCATACCCCTCACTGTAACACTCTGATAAACCCACACCCCTCACTGTAACACTGATATACCCACACCCCTCACGGTAACACTCTGATAAACCCACACCCCTCACGGTAACACTCTGATAAACCCACACCCCTCACCGTAACACTCTGATAAACCCACACCCCTCACTGTAACACTCTGAAAAACCCACACCCCTCACTGTAACACTCTGATAAACCCACACCCCTCACTGTAACAATCTGATAAACCCACACCCCTCACTGTAACACTGATAAACCCACACCCCTCACTGTAACACTCTGATATACCCACACCCCTCACTGTAACACTCTGATAAACCCACACCCCTCACTGTAACACTCTGAAAAACCCACACCCCTCACTGTAACACTCTGATAAACCCACACCCCTCACTGGAACACTCTGATAAACCCACACCCCTCACTGTAACACTCTGATATACCCACACCCCTCACTGTAACACTCTGATAAACCCACACCCCTCACTGTAACACTCTGATAAACCCACACCCCTCACTGTAACACTCTGATAAACCCACACCCCTCACTGTAACACTCTGATAAACCCACACCCCTCACTGTAACACTCTGATATACCCACACCCCTCACTGTAACACTCTGATAAACCCACAACCCGCACTGTAACACTCTGATAAACCCACACCCCTCACTGTAACACTCTGATAAACCCACACCCCTTACTGTAACACTCTGATATACCCACACCCCTCACTGTAACACTGATAAACCCACACCCCTCACTGTAACACTCTGATAAACCCACACCCCTCAGTGTAACACTGATAAACCCACAACTCTCACTGTAACACTCTGATATACCCACACCCCTCACTGTAACACTCTGATAAACCCACACCCCTCACTGTAACACTGATAAACCCACACCCCTCACTGTAACACTGATAAACCCACACCCCTCACTGTAACACTCTGATAAACCCACACCCCTCACTGTAACACTGATAAACCCACACCCCTCACTGTAACACTCTGATATACCCACACCCCTCACTGTAACACTCTGATAAACCCACACCCCTCACTGTAACACTCTGAAAAACCCACACCCCTCACTGTAACACTCTGATAAACCCACACCCCTCACTGTAACACTCTGATAAACCCACACCCCTCACGGTAACACTCTGATATACCCACACCCCTCACTGTAACACTCTGATAAACCCACACCCCTCACTGTAACACTCTGATAAACCCACACCCCTCACTGTAACACTCTGATAAACCCACACCCCTCACTGTAACACTCTGATAAACCCACACCCCTCACTGTAACACTCTGATATACCCACACCCCTCACTGTAACACTCTGATAAACCCACAACCCGCACTGTAACACTCTGATAAACCCACACCCCTCACTGTAACACTCTGATAAACCCACACCCCTTACTGTAACACTCTGATATACCCACACCCCTCACTGTAACACTGATAAACCCACACCCCTCACTGTAACACTCTGATAAACCCACACCCCTCAGTGTAACACTGATAAACCCACAACTCTCACTGTAACACTCTGATATACCCACACCCCTCACTGTAACACTGATAAACCCACACCCCTCACTGTAACACTCTGATAAACCCACACCCCTCACTGTAACACTGATAAACCCACACCCCTCACTGTAACACTCTGATATACCCACACCCCTCACTGTAACACTCTGATAAACCCACAACCCGCACTGTAACACTCTGATAAACCCACACCCCTCACTGTAACACTCTGATATACCCACACCCCTCACTGTAACACCCTGATAAACCCACACCCCTCACTGTAACACTGATAAACCCACACCCCTCGCTGTAACACTCTGATAAACCCACACCCCTCACTGTAACACTCTGATATACCCACACCCCTCACTGTCACACTCTGACATACCCACACCCCTCACTGTAACACTCTGATAAACCCACACCCCTCACTGTAACACTCTGATAAACCCACACCCCTCACTGTAACACTCTGATATACCCACACCCCTCACTGTAACACTCTGACATACCCACACCCCTCACTGTAACACTCTGATAAACCCACACCCCTCACTGTAACACTCTGACATACCCACACCCCTCACTGTAACACTCTGATATACCCACACCCCTCACTATAACACTCTGATAAACCCACACCCCTCACTGTAACACTCTGATAAACCCACACCCCTCACTGTAACACTCTGATAAACCCACACCCCTCACTGTAACACTCTGATAAACCCACACCCCTCACTGTAACACTCTGATATACCCACACCCCTCACGGTAACACTCTGATAAACCCACTCCCCTCACTGTAACACTCTGATAAACACACACACTTCACTGTAACACTCTGATAAACCCACACCCCTCACTGTAACACTCTGATAAACCCACACCCCTCACTGTAACACTCTGACATACCCACACCCCTCACTGTAACACTCTGATATACCCACACCCCTCACTGTAACACTCTGATAAACCCACACCCCTCACTGTAACACTCTGATAAACCCACACCCCTCACTGTAACACTCTGATAAATCCACACCCCTCACTGTAACACTCTGATAAACCCACACCCCTCACTGTAACACTCTGATATACCCACACCCCTCACTGTAACACTCTGATAAACCCACACCCCTCACCGTAACACTCTGATAAACCCACACCCCTCACTGTAACACTCTGAAAAACCCACACCCCTCACTGTAACACTCTGATAAACCCACACCCCTCACTGGAACACTCTGACATACCCACACCCCTCACTGTAACACTCTGATAAACCCACACCCCTCACTGTAACACTCTGATAAACCCACACCCCTCACTGTAACACTCTGATAAATCCACACCCCTCACTGTAACACTCTGATAAACCCACACCCTTCACTGTAACACTCTGATATACCCACACCCCTCACTGTAACACTCTGATAAACCCACACCCCTCACCGTAACACTCTGATAAACCCACACCCCTCACTGTAACACTCTGAAAAACCCACACCCCTCACTGTAACACTCTGATAAACCCACACCCCTCACTGTAACAATCTGATAAACCCACACCCCTCACTGTAACACTGATAAACCCACACCCCTCACTGTAACACTCTGATATACCCACACCCCTCACTGTAACACTCTGATAAACCCACACCCCTCACTGTAACACTCTGAAAAACCCACAACCCTCACTGTAACACTCTGATAAACCCACACCCCTCACTGGAACACTCTGATAAACCCACACCCCTCACTGTAACACTCTGATATACCCACACCCCTCACTGTAACACTCTGATAAACCCACACCCCTCACTGTAACACTCTGATAAACCCACACCCCTCACTGTAACACTCTGATAAACCCACACCCCTCACTGTAACACTCTGATAAACCCACACCCCTCACTGTAACACTCTGATATACCCACACCCCTCACTGTAACACTGATAAACCCACAACTCTCACTGTAACACTCTGATATACCCACACCCCTCACTGTAACACTGATAAACCCACACCCCTCACTGTAACACTGATAAACCCACACCCCTCGCTGTAACACTCTGATATACCCACACCCCTCACTGTAACACTCTGATAAACCCACACCCCGCACTGTAACACACTGATAAACCCACACCCCTCACTGTAACACTCTGATAAACCCATACCCCTCACTGTAACACTCTGATAAACCCACACCCCTCACTGTAACACTCTGATAAACCCACACCCCTCACTGTAACACTCTGATAAACCCACACCCCTCACTGTAACACTCTGATATACCCACACCCCTCACTGTAACACTCTGACATACCCACACCCCTCACTGTAACACTGATAAACCCACACCCCTCACTGTAACACTCTGATAAATCCACACCCCTCACTGTAACACTCTGATAAACACACACCCCTCACTGTAACACTCTGACATACCCACACCCCTCACTGTAACACTCTGATAAACCCACACCCCTCACTGTAACACTCTGACATACCCACACCCCTCACTGTAACACTCTGATATACCCACACCCCTCACTGTAACACTCTGATAAACCCACACCCCTCACTGTAACACTCTGATAAACCCACACCCCTCACTGTAACACTCTGATAAACCCATACCCCTCACTGTAACACTCTGATAAACCCACACCCCTCACTGTAACACTGATATACCCACACCCCTCACGGTAACACTCTGATAAACCCACACCCCTCACGGTAACACTCTGATAAACCCACACCCCTCACCGTAACACTCTGATAAACCCACACCCCTCACTGTAACACTCTGAAAAACCCACACCCCTCACTGTAACACTCTGATAAACCCACACCCCTCACTGTAACAATCTGATAAACCCACACCCCTCACTGTAACACTGATAAACCCACACCCCTCACTGTAACACTCTGATATACCCACACCCCTCACTGTAACACTCTGATAAACCCACACCCCTCACTGTAACACTCTGAAAAACCCACACCCCTCACTGTAACACTCTGATAAACCCACACCCCTCACTGGAACACTCTGATAAACCCACACCCCTCACTGTAACACTCTGATATACCCACACCCCTCACTGTAACACTCTGATAAACCCACACCCCTCACTGTAACACTCTGATAAACCCACACCCCTCACTGTAACACTCTGATAAACCCACACCCCTCACTGTAACACTCTGATAAACCCACACCCCTCACTGTAACACTCTGATATACCCACACCCCTCACTGTAACACTCTGATAAACCCACAACCCGCACTGTAACACTCTGATAAACCCACACCCCTCACTGTAACACTCTGATAAACCCACACCCCTTACTGTAACACTCTGATATACCCACACCCCTCACTGTAACACTGATAAACCCACACCCCTCACTGTAACACTCTGATAAACCCACACCCCTCAGTGTAACACTGATAAACCCACAACTCTCACTGTAACACTCTGATATACCCACACCCCTCACTGTAACACTCTGATAAACCCACACCCCTCACTGTAACACTGATAAACCCACACCCCTCACTGTAACACTGATAAACCCACACCCCTCACTGTAACACTCTGATAAACCCACACCCCTCACTGTAACACTGATAAACCCACACCCCTCACTGTAACACTCTGATATACCCACACCCCTCACTGTAACACTCTGATAAACCCACACCCCTCACTGTAACACTCTGAAAAACCCACACCCCTCACTGTAACACTCTGATAAACCCACACCCCTCACTGGAACACTCTGATAAACCCACACCCCTCACGGTAACACTCTGATATACCCACACCCCTCACTGTAACACTCTGATAAACCCACACCCCTCACTGTAACACTCTGATAAACCCACACCCCTCACTGTAACACTCTGATAAACCCACACCCCTCACTGTAACACTCTGATAAACCCACACCCCTCACTGTAACACTCTGATATACCCACACCCCTCACTGTAACACTCTGATAAACCCACAACCCGCACTGTAACACTCTGATAAACCCACACCCCTCACTGTAACACTCTGATAAACCCACACCCCTTACTGTAACACTCTGATATACCCACACCCCTCACTGTAACACTGATAAACCCACACCCCTCACTGTAACACTCTGATAAACCCACACCCCTCAGTGTAACACTGATAAACCCACAACTCTCACTGTAACACTCTGATATACCCACACCCCTCACTGTAACACTGATAAACCCACACCCCTCACTGTAACACTCTGATAAACCCACACCCCTCACTGTAACACTGATAAACCCACACCCCTCACTGTAACACTCTGATATACCCACACCCCTCACTGTAACACTCTGATAAACCCACAACCCGCACTGTAACACTCTGATAAACCCACACCCCTCACTGTAACACTCTGATATACCCACACCCCTCACTGTAACACCCTGATAAACCCACACCCCTCACTGTAACACTGATAAACCCACACCCCTCGCTGTAACACTCTGATAAACCCACACCCCTCACTGTAACACTCTGATATACCCACACCCCTCACTGTCACACTCTGACATACCCACACCCCTCACTGTAACACTCTGATAAACCCACACCCCTCACTGTAACACTCTGATAAACCCACACCCCTCACTGTAACACTCTGATATACCCACACCCCTCACTGTAACACTCTGACATACCCACACCCCTCACTGTAACACTCTGATAAACCCACACCCCTCACTGTAACACTCTGACATACCCACACCCCTCACTGTAACACTCTGATATACCCACACCCCTCACTATAACACTCTGATAAACCCACACCCCTCACTGTAACACTCTGATAAACCCACACCCCTCACTGTAACACTCTGATAAACCCACACCCCTCACTGTAACACTCTGATAAACCCACACCCCTCACTGTAACACTCTGATATACCCACACCCCTCACGGTAACACTCTGATAAACCCACTCCCCTCACTGTAACACTCTGATAAACACACACACTTCACTGTAACACTCTGATAAACCCACACCCCTCACTGTAACACTCTGATAAACCCACACCCCTCACTGTAACACTCTGACATACCCACACCCCTCACTGTAACACTCTGATATACCCACACCCCTCACTGTAACACTCTGATAAACCCACACCCCTCACTGTAACACTCTGATAAACCCACACCCCTCACTGTAACACTCTGATAAATCCACACCCCTCACTGTAACACTCTGATAAACCCACACCCCTCACTGTAACACTCTGATATACCCACACCCCTCACTGTAACACTCTGATAAACCCACACCCCTCACCGTAACACTCTGATAAACCCACACCCCTCACTGTAACACTCTGAAAAACCCACACCCCTCACTGTAACACTCTGATAAACCCACACCCCTCACTGGAACACTCTGACATACCCACACCCCTCACTGTAACACTCTGATAAACCCACACCCCTCACTGTAACACTCTGATAAACCCACACCCCTCACTGTAACACTCTGATAAACCCACACCCCTCACTGTAACACTCTGATAAACCCACACCCCTCACTGGAACACTCTGATAAACCCACACCCCTCACTGTAACACTGATAAACCCACACCCCTCACTGTAACACTCTGATATACCCACACCCCTCACTGTAACACTCTGATAAACCCACAACCCGCACTGTAACACTCTGATAAACCCACACCCCTCACTGTAACACTCTGATATACCCACACC
Organism: Scyliorhinus torazame; assembly: GCF_047496885.1. NCBI lineage: Eukaryota > Metazoa > Chordata > Chondrichthyes > Carcharhiniformes > Scyliorhinidae > Scyliorhinus > Scyliorhinus torazame. The sequence goes on from NC_092727.1 coordinate 68,213,876, forward strand.
CCTCACTGTAACACCCTGATAAACCCACACCCCTCACTGTAACACTGATAAACCCACACCCCTCGCTGTAACACTCTGATAAACCCACACCCCTCACTGTAACACTCTGATATACCCACACCCCTCACTGTCACACTCTGACATACCCACACCCCTCACTGTAACACTCTGATAAACCCACACCCCTCACTGTAACACTCTGATAAACCCACACCCCTCACTGTAACACTCTGATATACCCACACCCCTCACTGTAACACTCTGACATACCCACACCCCTCACTGTAACACTCTGATAAACCCACACCCCTCACTGTAACACTCTGACATACCCACACCCCTCACTGTAACACTCTGATATACCCACACCCCTCACTATAACACTCTGATAAACCCACACCCCTCACTGTAACACTCTGATAAACCCACACCCCTCACTGTAACACTCTGATAAACCCACACCCCTCACTGTAACACTCTGATAAACCCACACCCCTCACTGTAACACTCTGATATACCCACACCCCTCACGGTAACACTCTGATAAACCCACACCCCTCACTGTAACACTCTGATAAACCCACACCCCTCACTGTAACACTCTGATAAACCCACACCCCTCACTGTAACACTCTGATATACCCACACCCCTCACGGTAACACTCTGATAAACCCACTCCCCTCACTGTAACACTCTGATAAACACACACACTTCACTGTAACACTCTGATAAACCCACACCCCTCACTGTAACACTCTGATAAACCCACACCCCTCACTGTAACACTCTGACATACCCACACCCCTCACTGTAACACTCTGATATACCCACACCCCTCACTGTAACACTCTGATAAACCCACACCCCTCACTGTAACACTCTGATAAACCCACACCCCTCACTGTAACACTCTGATAAATCCACACCCCTCACTGTAACACTCTGATAAACCCACACCCCTCACTGTAACACTCTGATATACCCACACCCCTCACTGTAACACTCTGATAAACCCACACCCCTCACCGTAACACTCTGATAAACCCACACCCCTCACTGTAACACTCTGAAAAACCCACACCCCTCACTGTAACACTCTGATAAACCCACACCCCTCACTGGAACACTCTGACATACCCACACCCCTCACTGTAACACTCTGATAAACCCACACCCCTCACTGTAACACTCTGATAAACCCACACCCCTCACTGTAACACTCTGATAAACCCACACCCCTCACTGTAACACTCTGATAAACCCACACCCCTCACTGGAACACTCTGATAAACCCACACCCCTCACTGTAACACTGATAAACCCACACCCCTCACTGTAACACTCTGATATACCCACACCCCTCACTGTAACACTCTGATAAACCCACAACCCGCACTGTAACACTCTGATAAACCCACACCCCTCACTGTAACACTCTGATATACCCACACCCCTCACTGTAACACCCTGATAAACCCACACCCCTCACTGTAACACTGATAAACCCACACCCCTCGCTGTAACACTCTGATAAACCCACACCCCTCACTGTAACACTCTGATATACCCACACCCCTCACTGTCACACTCTGACATACCCACACCCCTCACTGTAACACTCTGATAAACCCCCACCCCTCACTGTAACACTCTGATAAACCCACACCCCTCACTGTAACACTCTGATATACCCACACCCCTCACTGTAACACTCTGACATACCCACACCCCTCACTGTAACACTCTGATAAACCCACACCCCTCACTGTAACACTCTGACATACCCACACCCCTCACTGTAACACTCTGATATACCCACACCCCTCACTATAACACTCTGATAAACCCACACCCCTCACTGTAACACTCTGATAAACCCACACCCCTCACTGTAACACTCTGATAAACCCACACCCCTCACTGTAACACTCTGATAAACCCACACCCCTCACTGTAACACTCTGATATACCCACACCCCTCACGGTAACACTCTGATAAACCCACTCCCCTCACTGTAACACTCTGATAAACACACACACTTCACTGTAACACTCTGATAAACCCACACCCCTCACTGTAACACTCTGATAAACCCACACCCCTCACTGTAACACTCTGACATACCCACACCCCTCACTGTAACACTCTGATATACCCACACCCCTCACTGTAACACTCTGATAAACCCACACCCCTCACTGTAACACTCTGATAAACCCACACCCCTCACTGTAACACTCTGATAAATCCACACCCCTCACTGTAACACTCTGATAAACCCACACCCCTCACTGTAACACTCTGATATACCCACACCCCTCACTGTAACACTCTGATAAACCCACACCCCTCACCGTAACACTCTGATAAACCCACACCCCTCACTGTAACACTCTGAAAAACCCACACCCCTCACTGTAACACTCTGATAAACCCACACCCCTCACTGGAACACTCTGACATACCCACACCCCTCACTGTAACACTCTGATAAACCCACACCCCTCACTGTAACACTCTGATAAACCCACACCCCTCACTGTAACACTCTGATAAACCCACACCCCTCACTGTAACACTCTGATAAACCCACACCCCTCACTGGAACACTCTGATAAACCCACACCCCTCACTGTAACACTCTGATATACCCACACCCCTCACTGTAACACTCTGATAAACCCACACCCCTCACCGTAACACTCTGATAAACCCACACCCCTCACTGTAACACTCTGAAAAACCCACACCCCTCACTGTAACACTCTGATAAACCCACACCCCTCACTGGAACACTCTGACATACCCACACCCCTCACTGTAACACTCTGATAAACCCACACCCCTCACTGTAACACTCTGATAAACCCACACCCCTCACTGTAACACTCTGATAAACCCACACCCCTCACTGTAACACTCTGATAAACCCACACCCCTCACTGGAACACTCTGATAAACCCACACCCCTCACTGTAACACTGATAAACCCACACCCCTCACTGTAACACTCTGATATACCCACACCCCTCACTGTAACACTCTGATAAACCCACAACCCGCACTGTAACACTCTGATAAACCCACACCCCTCACTGTAACACTCTGATATACCCACACCCCTCACTGTAACACCCTGATAAACCCACACCCCTCACTGTAACACTGATAAACCCACACCCCTCGCTGTAACACTCTGATAAACCCACACCCCTCACTGTAACACTCTGATATACCCACACCCCTCACTGTCACACTCTGACATACCCACACCCCTCACTGTAACACTCTGATAAACCCCCACCCCTCACTGTAACACTCTGATAAACCCACACCCCTCACTGTAACACTCTGATATACCCACACCCCTCACTGTAACACTCTGACATACCCACACCCCTCACTGTAACACTCTGATAAACCCACACCCCTCACTGTAACACTCTGACATACCCACACCCCTCACTGTAACACTCTGATATACCCACACCCCTCACTATAACACTCTGATAAACCCACACCCCTCACTGTAACACTCTGATAAACCCACACCCCTCACTGTAACACTCTGATAAACCCACACCCCTCACTGTAACACTCTGATAAACCCACACCCCTCACTGTAACACTCTGATATACCCACACCCCTCACGGTAACACTCTGATAAACCCACTCCCCTCACTGTAACACTCTGATAAACACACACACTTCACTGTAACACTCTGATAAACCCACACCCCTCACTGTAACACTCTGATAAACCCACACCCCTCACTGTAACACTCTGACATACCCACACCCCTCACTGTAACACTCTGATATACCCACACCCCTCACTGTAACACTCTGATAAACCCACACCCCTCACTGTAACACTCTGATAAACCCACACCCCTCACTGTAACACTCTGATAAATCCACACCCCTCACTGTAACACTCTGATAAACCCACACCCCTCACTGTAACACTCTGATATACCCACACCCCTCACTGTAACACTCTGATAAACCCACACCCCTCACCGTAACACTCTGATAAACCCACACCCCTCACTGTAACACTCTGAAAAACCCACACCCCTCACTGTAACACTCTGATAAACCCACACCCCTCACTGGAACACTCTGACATACCCACACCCCTCACTGTAACACTCTGATAAACCCACACCCCTCACTGTAACACTCTGATAAACCCACACCCCTCACTGTAACACTCTGATAAACCCACACCCCTCACTGTAACACTCTGATAAACCCACACCCCTCACTGGAACACTCTGATAAACCCACACCCCTCACTGTAACACTCTGATAAACCCACACCCCTCACTGTAACACTCTGACATACCCACACCCCTCATTGTAACACTCTGATAAACCCACACCGCTCACTGTAACACTCTGATAAACCCACACCCCTCACTGTAACACTCTGATCTACCCACACCCCTCACTGTAACACTCTGATAAACCCACACCCCTCAATGTAACACTCTGACATACCCACACCCCTCACTGTAACACTCTGATAAACCCACACCCCTCACTGAAACACTCTGATAAACCCACACCCCTCACTGTAACACTCTGATAAACCCACACCCCTCACTGTAACACTCTGATAAACCCACACCCCTCACTGTAACACTCTGATATACCCACACCCCTCACTGGAACACTCTGATAAACCCACAACCCGCACTGTAACACTCTGATAAACCCACACCCCTCACTGTAACACTCTGATAAACCCACACCCCTCACTGTAACACTCTGATAAACCCACACCCCTCACTGTAACACTCTGATAAACCCACACCCCTGACTGTAACACTCTGATATACCCCACACCCCTCACTGTAACACTCTGATAAACCCACACCCCGCACTGTAACACTCTGATAAACCCACACCCCTCACTGGAACACTCTGATAAACCCACACCCGGCACTGTAACACTCTGATAAACCCACACCCCTCACTGTAACACTCTGATATACCCACACCCCTCACTGTAACACTCTGATAAACTCACACCCCTCACTGTAACACTCTGAAAAACCCACACCCCTCACTGTAACACTCTGATAAACTCACACCCCTCACTGTAACACTCTGATATACCCACACCCCTCACTGTAACACTGATAAACCCACAACTCTCACTGTAACACTCTGATATACCCACACCCCTCACTGTAACACTCTGATAAACTCACACCCCTCACTGTAACACTCTGATAAACCCACACCCCTCACTGTCACACTCTGATATACCCACACCCCTCACTGTAACACTCTGATAAACCCACACCTCTCACTGTAACACTCTGATAAACCCTCACCCCTCACTGTCACACTCTGATATACCCACACCCCTCACTGTAACACTCTGATAAACCCACACCCCTCACTGTAACACTGATAAACCCACAACTCTCACTGTAACACTCTGATATACCCACACCCCTCACTGTAACACTCTGATAAACTCACACCCCTCACTGTAACACTCTGATAAACCCACACCCCTCACTGTAACACTCTGATAAACCCTCACCCCTCACTGTCACACTCTGATATACCCACACCCCTCACTGTAACACTCTGATATACCCACACCCCTCACTGGAACACTCTGACATACCCACACCCCTCACTGTAACACTCTGACATACCCACGCCCCTCACTGTAACACTCTGAAAAACCCACACCCCTCACTGGAACACTCTGATATACCCACACCCCTCACTGTAACACTCTGATATACCCACACCCCTCACTGTAACACTCTGATAAACCCACACCCCTCACTGTAACACTCTGATAAACCCACACCCCTCACTGTAACACTCAAATAAACCCACACCCCTCACTGTAACACTCTGATATACCCACACCCCTCACTGTAACACTCTGATAAACCCACACCCCTCACTGTAACACTCTGATAAACCCACACCCCTCACTGTAACACTCTGACATACCCACACCCCTCACTGTAACACTCTGATAAACCCACACCCCTCACTGTAACACTCTGACATACCCACACCCCTCACTGTAACACTCTGATAAACTCACACCCCTCACTGTAACACTCTGATAAACCCACACCCCTCACTGTAACACTCTGATAAACCCTCACCCCTCACTGTCACACTCTGATATACCCACACCCCTCACTGTAACACTCTGATATACCCACACCCCTCACTGTAACACTCTGACATACCCACACCCCTCACTGTAACACTCTGACATACCCACACCCCTCACTGTAACACTCTGATAAACCCACACCCCTCACTGTAACACTCTGATAAACCCACACCCCTCACTGTAACACTCTGATATACCCACACCCCTCACTGTAACACTCTGACATACCCACACCCCTCACTGTAACACTCTGACATACCCACACCCCTCACTGTAACACTCTGATAAACCCACACCCCTCACTGGAACACTCTGATAAACCCACACCCCTCACTGTAACACTCTGGTAAACCCACACCCCGCACTGTAACACTCTGATAAACCCATACCCTGCACTGTAACACTCTGATAAATTCACACCCCTCACTGTAACACTCTGATAAACCCACACCCCGCACTGTAACACTCTGATAAACCCACACCCCTCACTGTAACACTCTGGTAAACCCACACCCCGCACTGTAACACTCTGACATACCCACACCCCTCACTGTAACACTCTGATAAACCCACACCCCTCACTGTAACACTCTGACATATCCACACCACTCACGGTAACACTCTGATAAACTCACATCCCTCACTGTAACACTCTGATAAACCCACACCCCTCACTGGAACACTCTGATATACCCACACCCCTCACTGGAACACTCTGATATACCCACACCCCTCACTGTAACACTCTGATATACCCACACCCCTCACTGTAACACTCTGATAAACCCACACCCTTCACTGTAACACTCTGATAAACCCACACCCCTCACTGTAACACTCTGATAAACCCACACCCCTCACTGTAACACTCTGATAAACCCACACCCCTCACTGTAACACTCTGATAAACCCACACCCTTCACTGTAACACTCTGATAAACCCACACCCCTCACTGTAACACTCTGATAAACCCACACCCCTCACTGTAACACTCTGATATACCCACACCCCTCACTGTAACACTCTGATAAACCCACACCCTTCACTGTAACACTCTGATAAACCCACACCCCTCACTGTAACACTCTGATAAACCCACACCCCTCACTGTAACACTCTGATAAACCCACACCCCTCACTGTAACACTCTGATAAACCCACACCCCTCACTGTAACACTCTGATAAACCCACACCCCTCACTGTAACACTCTGATATACCCACACCCCTCACTGTAACACTCTGATAAACCCACACCCCTCACTGTAACACTCTGATAAACACACACCCCTCACTGTAACACTCTGATAAACCCACACCCCTCACTGTAACACTCTGACATACCCACACCCCTCACTGTAACACTCTGATAAACTCACACCCCTCACTGTAACACTCTGATAAACCCACACCCCTCACTGTAACACTCTGATAAACCCTCACCCCTCACTGTCACACTCTGATATACCCACACCCCTCACTGTAACACTCTGATATACCCACACCCCTCACTGTAACACTCTGACATACCCACACCCCTCACTGTAACACTCTGACATACCCACACCCCTCACTGTAACACTCTGATAAACCCACACCCCTCACTGTAACAGTCTGATAAACCCACACCCCTCACTGTAACACTCTGATATACCCACACCCCTCACTGTAACACTCTGACATACCCACACCCCTCACTGTAACACTCTGACATACCCACACCCCTCACTGTAACACTCTGATAAACCCACACCCCTCACTGGAACACTCTGATAAACCCACACCCCTCACTGTAACACTCTGGTAAACCCACACCCCGCACTGTAACACTCTGATAAACCCATACCCTGCACTGTAACACTCTGATAAATTCACACCCCTCACTGTAACACTCTGATAAACCCACACCCCGCACTGTAACACTCTGATAAACCCACACCCCTCACTGTAACACTCTGGTAAACCCACACCCCGCACTGTAACACTCTGACATACCCACACCCCTCACTGTAACACTCTGATCAACCCACACCCCTCACTGTAACACTCTGACATATCCACACCACTCACGGTAACACTCTGATAAACTCACATCCCTCACTGTAACACTCTGATAAACCCACACCCCTCACTGGAACACTCTGATATACCCACACCCCTCACTGGAACACTCTGATATACCCACACCCCTCACTGTAACACTCTGATATACCCACACCCCTCACTGTAACACTTTGATAAACCCACACCCTTCACTGTAACACTCTGATAAACCCACACCCCTCACTGTAACACTCTGATAAACCCACACCCCTCACTGTAACACTCTGATAAACCCACACCCCTCACTGTAACACTCTGATAAACCCACACCCTTCACTGTAACACTCTGATAAACCCACACCCCTCACTGTAACACTCTGATAAACCCACACCCCTCACTGTAACACTCTGATATACCCACACCCCTCACTGTAACACTCTGATAAACCCACACCCTTCACTGTAACACTCTGATAAACCCACACCCCTCACTGTAACACTGATACACCCACACCCCTCACTGTAACACTCTGACATACCACACCCCTCACTGTAACACTCTGATAAACCCACACCCCTCACTGTAACACTCTGACATACCCACACCCCTCACTGTAACACTCTGATATACCCACACCCCTCACTGTAACACTCTGATAAACCCACACCCCTCACTGTAACACTCTGATAAACCCACACCGCGCACTGTAACACTCTGATAAACCCACACCCCTCACTGTAACACTGATAAACCCACACCCCTCACTGTAACACTGATAAACCCACACCCTGCACTGTAACTCGGATATACCGCACACCCCGCACTGTAACACTCTGATAAACCCACACCCCTCACTGTAACACTGATAAACCCACACCCCTCACTGTAACACTCTGATAAACCCACACCCCGCACTGTAACACACTGATAAACCCACACCCCTCACTGTAACACTCTGAAAAACCCACACCCCTCACTGGAACACTCTGATATACCCACACCCCTCACTGTAACACTCTGATATACCCACACCCCTCACTGTAACACTCTGATAACCCACACCCCTCACTGTAACACTCTGATAAACCCACACCCCTCACTGTAACACTCTGATAGACCCACACCCCTCACTGTAACACTCTAATAAACCCACACCCCTCACTGTAACACTCTGATATACCCACACCCCTCACTGTAACACTCTGATAAACCCACACCCCTCACTGTAACACTCTGATAAACCCACACCCCTCACTGTAACACTCTGACATACCCACACCCCACACTGTAACACTCTGACATACCCACACCCCTCACTGTAACACTCTGATATACCCACACCCCTCTCTGTAACACTGATAAACCCACACCCCTCACTGTAACACTCTGATAAACCCACACCCCTCACAGCAACACTCTGATAAACCCACACCCCTCACTGTAACACTCTGATAAACCCACATCCCTCACTGTAACACTGATAAACCCACACCCCTCACTGTAACACTCTGATAAACCCACACCCCTCACTGTAACACTCTGATAAACCCACACCCCTCACTGTAACACTCTGATATACCCACACCCCTCACTGTAACACTCTGATAAACCCACACCCCTCACTGTAACACTCTGATAAACCCACACCCCTCACTGTAACACTCTGATAAACCCACACCCCTCACTGTAACACTCTGATATACCCCACACCCCACACTGTAACACTCTGATAAACCCACACCCCTCACTGTAACACTCTGACATACCCACACCCCTCACTGTAACACTCTGACATACCCACACCCCTCACTGTAACACTCTGATATACCCACACCCCTCACTGTAACACTCTGATAAACCCACACCCTTCACTGTAACACTCTGATAAACCCACACCCCTCACTGTAACACTCTGATAAACCCACACCCCTCACTGTAACACTCTGACATACCCACACCCCTCACTGTAACACTCTGATATACCCACACCCCTCACTGTAACACTCTGATAAACCCACACCCCTCACTGTAACACTCTGATAAACCCACACCCCTCACTGTAACACTCTGATAAACCCACACCCCTCACTGTAACACTCTGACATACCCACACCCCTCACTGTAACACTCTAATATACCCACACCCCTCACTGTAACACTGATAAACCCACACCCCTCACTGTAACACTGATAAACCCACACCCTGCACTGTAACTCGGATATACCGCACACCCCGCACTGTAACACTCTGATAAACCCACACCCCTCACTGTAACACTGATAAACCCACACCCCTCACTGTAACACTCTGATAAACCCACACCCCGCACTGTAACACACTGATAAACCCACACCCCTCACTGTAACACTCTGAAAAACCCACACCCCTCACTGGAACACTCTGATATACCCACACCCCTCACTGTAACACTCTGATATACCCACACCCCTCACTGTAACACTCTGATAAACCCACACCCCTCACTGTAACACTCTGATAAACCCACACCCCTCACTGTAACACTCTGATAAACCCACACCCTTCACTGTAACACTCTGATAAACCCACACCCCTCACTGTAACACTCTGATAAACCCACACCCCTCACTGTAACACTCTGATAAACCCACACCCCTCACTGTAACACTCTGATAAACCCACACCCCTCACTGTAACACTCTGATAAACCCACACCCCTCACTGTAACACTCTGACATACCCACACCCCACACTGTAACACTCTGACATACCCACACCCCTCACTGTAACACTCTGATATACCCACACCCCTCTCTGTAACACTGATAAACCCACACCCCTCACTGTAACACTCTGATAAACCCACACCCCTCACAGCAACACTCTGATAAACCCACACCCCTCACTGTAACACTCTGATAAACCCACATCCCTCACTGTAACACTGATAAACCCACACCCCTCACTGTAACACTCTGATAAACCCACACCCCTCACTGTAACACTCTGATAAACCCACACCCCTCACTGTAACACTCTGATATACCCACACCCCTCACTGTAACACTCTGATAAACCCACACCCCTCACTGTAACAGTCTGATAAACCCACACCCCTCACTGTAACACTCTGATAAACCCACACCCCTCACTGTAACACTCTGACATACCCACACCCCTCACTGTAACACTCTGATAAACCCACACCCCTCACTGTAACACTCTGATAAACCCACACCCCTCACTGTAACACTCTGATAAACCCACACCCCTCACTGTAAAACTCTGATATACCCCACACTGTAACACTCTGATATACCCCACACCCCGCACTGTAACACTCTGATAAACCCACACCCCTCACTGTAACACTCTGATAAACCCACACCCCTCACTGTAACACTCTGACATACCCACACCCCTCACTGTAACACTCTGACATATCCACACCCCTCACTGTAACACTCTGATATACCCACACCCCTCACTGTAACACTCTGATAAACCCACACCCTTCACTGTAACACTCTGATAAACCCACACCCCTCACTGTAACACTCTGATAAACCCACACCCCTCACTGTAACACTCTGACATACCCACACCCCTCACTGTAACACTCTGATATACCCACACCCCTCACTGTAACACTCTGATCAACCCACACCCCTCACTGTAACACTCTGACATATCCACACCACTCACGGTAACACTCTGATAAACTCACATCCCTCACTGTAACACTCTGATAAACCCACACCCCTCACTGGAACACTCTGATATACCCACACCCCTCACTGGAACACTCTGATATACCCACACCCCTCACTGTAACACTCTGATATACCCACACCCCTCACTGTAACACTTTGATAAACCCACACCCTTCACTGTAACACTCTGATAAACCCACACCCCTCACTGTAACACTCTGATAAACCCACACCACTCACTGTAACACTCTGATAAACCCACACCCCTCACTGTAACACTCTGATAAACCCACACCCTTCACTGTAACACTCTGATAAACCCACACCCCTCACTGTAACACTCTGATAAACCCACACCCCTCACTGTAACACTCTGATATACCCACACCCCTCACTGTAACACTCTGATAAACCCACACCCTTCACTGTAACACTCTGATAAACCCACACCCCTCACTGTAACACTGATACACCCACACCCCTCACTGTAACACTCTGACATACCACACCCCTCACTGTAACACTCTGATAAACCCACACCCCTCACTGTAACACTCTGACATACCCACACCCCTCACTGTAACACTCTGATATACCCACACCCCTCACTGTAACACTCTGATAAACCCACACCCCTCACTGTAACACTCTGATAAACCCACACCGCGCACTGTAACACTCTGATAAACCCACACCCCTCACTGTAACACTGATAAACCCACACCCCTCACTGTAACACTGATAAACCCACACCCTGCACTGTAACTCGGATATACCGCACACCCCGCACTGTAACACTCTGATAAACCCACACCCCTCACTGTAACACTGATAAACCCACACCCCTCACTGTAACACTCTGATAAACCCACACCCCGCACTGTAACACACTGATAAACCCACACCCCTCACTGTAACACTCTGAAAAACCCACACCCCTCACTGGAACACTCTGATATACCCACACCCCTCACTGTAACACTCTGATATACCCACACCCCTCACTGTAACACTCTGATAACCCACACCCCTCACTGTAACACTCTGATAAACCCACACCCCTCACTGTAACACTCTGATAGACCCACACCCCTCACTGTAACACTCTAATAAACCCACACCCCTCACTGTAACACTCTGATATACCCACACCCCTCACTGTAACACTCTGATAAACCCACACCCCTCACTGTAACACTCTGATAAACCCACACCCCTCACTGTAACACTCTGACATACCCACACCCCACACTGTAACACTCTGACATACCCACACCCCTCACTGTAACACTCTGATATACCCACACCCCTCTCTGTAACACTAATAAACCCACACCCCTCACTGTAACACTCTGATAAACCCACACCCCTCACAGCAACACTCTGATAAACCCACACCCCTCACTGTAACACTCTGATAAACCCACATCCCTCACTGTAACACTGATAAACCCACACCCCTCACTGTAACACTCTGATAAACCCACACCCCTCACTGTAACACTCTGATAAACCCACACCCCTCACTGTAACACTCTGATATACCCACACCCCTCACTGTAACACTCTGATAAACCCACACCCCTCACTGTAACACTCTGATAAACCCACACCCCTCACTGTAACACTCTGATAAACCCACACCCCTCACTGTAACACTCTGATATACCCCACACCCCACACTGTAACACTCTGATAAACCCACACCCCTCACTGTAACACTCTGACATACCCACACCCCTCACTGTAACACTCTGACATACCCACACCCCTCACTGTAACACTCTGATATACCCACACCCCTCACAGTAACACTCTGATAAACCCACACCCTTCACTGTAACACTCTGATAAACCCACACCCCTCACTGTAACACTCTGATAAACCCACACCCCTCACTGTAACACTCTGACATACCCACACCCCTCACTGTAACACTCTGATATACCCACACCCCTCACTGTAACACTCTGATAAACCCACACCCCTCACTGTAACACTCTGATAAACCCACACCCCTCACTGTAACACTCTGATAAACCCACACCCCTCACTGTAACACTCTGACATACCCACACCCCTCACTGTAACACTCTGATATACCCACACCCCTCACTGTAACACTGATAAACCCACACCCCTCACTGTAACACTGATAAACCCACACCCTGCACTGTAACTCGGATATACCGCACACCCCGCACTGTAACACTCTGATAAACCCACACCCCTCACTGTAACACTGATAAACCCACACCCCTCACTGTAACACTCTGATAAACCCACACCCCGCACTGTAACACACTGATAAACCCACACCCCTCACTGTAACACTCTGAAAAACCCACACCCCTCACTGGAACACTCTGATATACCCACACCCCTCACTGTAACACTCTGATATACCCACACCCCTCACTGTAACACTCTGATAAACCCACACCCCTCACTGTAACACTCTGATAAACCCACACCCCTCACTGTAACACTCTGATAAACCCACACCCTTCACTGTAACACTCTGATAAACCCACACCCCTCACTGTAACACTCTGATAAACCCACACCCCTCACTGTAACACTCTGATAAACCCACACCCCTCACTGTAACACTCTGATAAACCCACACCCCTCACTGTAACACTCTGATAAACCCACACCCCTCACTGTAACACTCTGACATACCCACACCCCACACTGTAACACTCTGACATACCCACACCCCTCACTGTAACACTCTGATATACCCACACCCCTCTCTGTAACACTGATAAACCCACACCCCTCACTGTAACACTCTGATAAACCCACACCCCTCACAGCAACACTCTGATAAACCCACACCCCTCACTGTAACACTCTGATAAACCCACATCCCTCACTGTAACACTGATAAACCCACACCCCTCACTGTAACACTCTGATAAACCCACACCCCTCACTGTAACACTCTGATAAACCCACACCCCTCACTGTAACACTCTGATATACCCACACCCCTCACTGTAACACTCTGATAAACCCACACCCCTCACTGTAACACTCTGATAAACCCACACCCCTCACTGTAACACTCTGATAAACCCACACCCCTCACTGTAACACTCTGACATACCCACACCCCTCACTGTAACACTCTGATAAACCCACACCCCTCACTGTAACACTCTGATAAACCCACACCCCTCACTGTAACACTCTGATAAACCCACACCCCTCACTGTAAAACTCTGATATACCCCACACTGTAACACTCTGATATACCCCACACCCCGCACTGTAACACTCTGATAAACCCACACCCCTCACTGTAACACTCTGATAAACCCACACCCCTCACTGTAACACTCTGACATACCCACACCCCTCACTGTAACACTCTGACATACCCACACCCCTCACTGTAACACTCTGATATACCCACACCCCTCACTGCAACACTCTGATAAACCCACACCCTTCACTGTAACACTCTGATAAACCCACACCCCTCACTGTAACACTCTGATAAACCCACACCCCTCACTGTAACACTCTGACATACCCACACCCCTCACTGTAACACTCTGATATACCCACACCCCTCACTGTAACACTCTGATAAACCCACAACCCTCACTGTAATACTCTGATAAACCCACACCCCGCACTGTAACTCGGATATACCCCACACCCCGCACTGTAACACTCTTATTAACCCACACCCCTCACTGTAACACTGATAAACCCACACCCCTCACTGTAACACTGATAAATCCACACCCTGCACTGTAACTCGGATATACCGCACACCCCGCACTGTAACACTCTGATAAACCCACACCCCTCACTGTAACACTGATAAACCCACACCCCTCACTGTAACACTCTGATAAACCCACACCCCGCACTGTAACACTCTGATAAACCCACACCCCTCACTGTAACACTCTGAAAAACCCACACCCCTCACTGGAACACTCTGATATACCCACACCCCTCACTGTAACACTCTGATATACCCACACCCCTCACTGTAACACTCTGATAAACCCACACCCCTCACTGTAACACTCTGATAAACCCACACCCCTCACTGTAACACTCTAATAAACCCACACCCCTCACTGTAACACTCTGATATACCCACACCCCTCACTGTAACACTCTGATAAACCCACACCCCTCACTGTAACACTGTGATAAACCCACACCCCTCACTGTAACACTCTGTCATACCCACACCCCTCACTGTAACACTCTGACATACCCACACCCCTCACTGTAACACTCTGATATACCCACACCCCTCTCTGTAACACTGATAAACCCACACCCCTCACTGTAACACTCTGATAAACCCACAGCCCTCACAGCAACACTCTGATAAACCCACACCCCTCACTGTAACACTCTGATAAACCCACATCCCTCACTGTAACACTGATAAACCCACACCCCTCACTGTAACACTCTGATAAACCCAAACCCCTCACTGTAACACTCTGATAAACCCACACCCCTCACTGTAACACTCTGATATACCCACACCCCTCACTGTAACACTCTGATAAACCCACACCCCTCACTGTAACACTCTGATAAACCCACACCCCTCACTGTAACACTCTGATAAACCCACACCCCTCACTGTAACACTCTGACATACCCACACCCCTCACTGTAACACTCTGATAAACCCACACCCCTCACTGTAACACTCTGATAAACCCACACCCCTCACTGTAACACTCTGATAAACCCACACCCCTCACTGTAACACTCTGATATACCCCACACCCCACACTGTAACACTCTGATATACCCCACACCCCGCACTGTAACACTCTGATAAACCCACACCCCTCACTGTAACACTCTGATAAACCCACACCCCTCACTGTAACACTCTGACATACCCACACCCCTCACTGTAACACTCTGACATACCCACACCCCTCACTGTAACACTCTGATAAACCCACACCCCTCACTGTAACACTCTGATAAACCCACACCCCTCACTGTAACACTTTGATAAACCCACACCCCTCACTGTAACACTCTGATAAACCCACACCCCTCACTGTAACACTCTGATAAACCCACACCCCTCACTGTAACACTCTGATATACCCACACCCCTCACTGTAACACTGTGATAAACCCACACCCCTCACTGTAACACTCTGACATACCCACACCCCTCACTGTAACACTCTGATAAACCCACACCCCGCACTGTAACACTCTGATAAACCATCACCCCTCACTGTAACACTCTGATATACCCACACCCCTCACTGTAACACTCTGATAAACCCACACCCCTCACTATAACACTCTGACATACCCACACCCCTCACGGTAACTCTCATAAACCGACACCCCTCACTGTAACACTCTGATATACCCACACCCCTCACTGTAACACTCTGATAAACCCACACCCCTCACTGTAACACTCTGATAAACCCACACCCCGCACTGTAACACTCTGACATACCCACACCCCTCACTAGAACACTCTGATAAACCCACATCCCTCACTGTAACACTCTGACATATCCACACCCCTCACGGTAACACTCTGATAAACTCACACCCCTCACTGTAACACTCTGATATACCCACACCCCTCACGGTAACACTCTGATAAACCCACACCCCTCACTGTAACACTCTGATAAACCCACACCCCTCACTGTAACACTCTGATAAACCCACACCCCTCACTGTAACACTCTGATAAACCCACACCCCTCACTGTAACACTCTGATATACCCACACCCCTCACTGTAACACTCTGACATACCCACACCCCTCACTGTAACACTCTGATAAACCCACACCCCTCACTGTAACACTCTGATAAACCCACACCCCTCACTGTAACACTCTGATAAACCCACACCCCTCACTGTAACACTCTGATATACCCACACCCCTCACTGTAACACTCTGACATACCCACACCCCTCACTGTAACACTCTGATAAACCCACACCCCTCACTGTAACACTCTGATAAACCCACACCCCTCACTGTAACACTCTGATAAACCCACACCCCTCACTGTCACACTCTGATATACCCACACCCCTCACTGTAACACTCTGACATACCCACACCCCTCAACGTAACACTCTGATAAACCCACACCCCTCACTGTAACACTCTGATAAACCCACACCCCTCACTGTAACACTCTGATATACCCACACCCCTCACTGTAACACGCTGATAAACCCACACCCCTCACTGTAACACTCTGATAAACCCACACCCCTCACTGTAACACTCTGATATACCCCACACCCCACACTGTAACACTCTGATATACCCCACACCCCGCACTGTAACACTCTGATAAACCCACACCCCTCACTGTAACACTCTGATAAACCCACACCCCTCACTGTAACACTCTGACATACCCACACCCCTCACTGTAACACTCTGACATACCCACACCCCTCACTGTAACACTCTGATAAACCCACACCCCTCACTGTATCACTCTGATAAACCCACACCCCTCACTGTAACACTTTGATAAACCCACACCCCTCACTGTAACACTCTGATAAACCCACACCCCTCACTGTAACACTCTGATAAACCCACACCCCTCACTGTAACACTCTGATATACCCACACCCCTCACTGTAACACTGTGATAAACTCACACCCCTCACTGTAACACTCTGACATACCCACACCCCTCACTGTAACACTCTGATAAACCCACACCCCGCACTGTAACACTCTGATAAACCATCACCCCTCACTGTAACACTCTGATATACCCACACCCCTCACTGTAACACTCTGATAAACCCACACCCCTCACTATAACACTCTGACATACCCACACCCCTCACGGTAACTCTGATAAACCGACACCCCTCACTGTAACACTCTGATATACCCACACCCCTCACTGTAACACTCTGATAAACCCACACCCCGCACTGTAACACTCTGACATACCCACACCCCTCACTAGAACACTCTGATAAACCCACATCCCTCACTGTAACACTCTGACATATCCACACCCCTCACGGTAACACTCTGATAAACTCACACCCCTCACTGTAACACTCTGATATACCCACACCCCTCACGGTAACACTCTGATAAACCCACACCCCTCACTGTAACACTCTGATAAACCCACACCCCTCACTGTAACACTCTGATAAACCCACACCCCTCACTGTAACACTCTGATAAACCCACACCCCTCACTGTAACACTCTGATATACCCACACCCCTCACTGTAACACTCTGACATACCCACACCCCTCACTGTAACACTCTGATAAACCCACACCCCTCACTGTAACACTCTGATAAACCCACACCCCTCACTGTAACACTCTGATAAACCCACACCCCTCACTGTAACACTCTGATATACCCACACCCCTCACTGTAACACTCTGACATACCCACAGCCCTCACTGTAACACTCTGATAAACCCACACCCCTCACTGTTACACTCTGATAAACCCACACCCCTCACTGTAACACTCTGATAAACCCACACCCCTCACTGTCACACTCTGATATACCCACACCCCTCACTGTAACACTCTGACATACCCACACCCCTCAACGTAACACTCTGATAAACCCACACCCCTCACTGTAACACTCTGAAAAACCCACACCCCTCACTGGAACACTCTGATAAACCCACACCCCTCACTGTAACAATCTGATAAACCCACACCCCTCACTGTAACACTCTGATAAACCCACACCCCTCACTGTAACACTGATAAACCCACACCCCTCACTGTAACACTGATAAACCCACACCCCTCGCTGTAACACTCTGATATACCCACACCCCTCACTGGAACACTCTGAAAAACCCACACGCCGCATTGTAACACTCTGACATACCCACACCCCTCACTGTAACACTCTGATAAACCCACACCCCTCACTGTAACACTCTGATAAACCCACACCCCTCACTGTAACACTCTGAGAAACCCACACCCCTCACTGTAACACTCTGATATACCCACACCCCTCACTGTAACACTCTGATAAACCCACACCCCTCACTGTAACACTCTGATAAACCCACACCCCTCACTGTAACACTCTGATATACCCACACCCCTCACTGTAACACTCTGATAAACCCACACCCCTCACTGTAACACTCTGATAAACCCACACCCCTCACTGTAACACTCTGATATACCCACACCCCTCACTGTAACACTCTGATAAACCCACACCCCTCACTGTAACACTCTGATATACCCACACCCCTCACTGTAACACTCTGATAAACCCACACCCCTCACTGTAACCCTCTGATATACCCACACCCCTCACTGTAACACTCTGATAAACCCACACCCCTCACTGGAACACTCTGATAAACCCACACCCCTCACTGTAACACTCTGATATACCCACACCCCTCACTGTAACTCTCTGATATACCCACACCCCTCACGGTAACACTCTGATAAACCCACTCCCCTCACTGTAACACTCTGATAAACACACACACTTCACTGTAACACTCTGATAAACCCACACCCCTCACTGTAACACTCTGATAAACCCACACCCCTCACTGTAACACTCTGACATACCCACACCCCTCACTGTAACACTCTGATATACCCACACCCCTCACGGTAACACTCTGATAAACCCACACCCCTCACTGTAACACTCTGATAAACCCACACCCCTCACTGTAACACTCTGATAAATCCACACCCCTCACTGTAACACTCTTATAAACCCACACCCCTCACTGTAACACTCTGATATACCCACACCCCTCACTGTAACACTCTGATAAACCCACACCCCTCACCGTAACACTCTGATAAACCCACACCCCTCACTGTAACACTCTGAAAAACCCACACCCCTCACTGTAACACTCTGATAAACCCACACCCCTCACTGGAACACTCTGACATACCCACACCCCTCACTGTAACACTCTGATAAACCCACACCCCTCACTGTAACACTCTGATAAACCCACACCCCTCACTGTAACACTCTGATAAACCCACACCCCTCACTGTAACACTCTGATAAACCCACACCCCTCACTGGAACACTCTGATATACCCACACCCCTCACTGTAACACTCTGATATACCCACACCCCTCACTGTAACACTCTGACATACCCACACCCCTCACTGTAACACTCTGATAAACCCACACCCCTCACTGGAACACTCTGATAAACCCACACCCCTCACTGTAACACTCTGATAAACCCACACCCCTCACTGTAACACTCTGACATACCCACACCCCTCATTGTAACACTCTGATAAACCCACACCCCTCACTGTAACACTCTGATAAACCCACACCCCTCACTGTAACACTCTGATCTACCCACACCACTCACTGTAACACTCTGATAAACCCACACCCCTCAATGTAACACTCTGACATACCCACACCCCTCACTGTAACACTCTGATAAACCCACACCCCTCACTGAAACACTCTGATAAACCCACACCCCTCACTGTAACACTCTGATAAACCCACACCCCTCACTGTAACACTCTGATAAACCCACACCCCTCACTGTAACACTCTGATATACCCACACCCCTCACTGTAACACTCTGATAAACCCACAACCCGCACTGTAACACTCTGATAAACCCACATCCCTCACTGTAACACTCTGATAAACCCACACCCCTCACTGTAACACTCTGATAAACCCACACCCCTCACTGTAACACTCTGATAAACCCACACCCCTGACTGTAACACTCTGATATACCCCACACCCCTCACTGTAACACTCTGATAAACCCACACCCCGCACTGTAACACTCTGATAAACCCACACCCCTCACTGGAACACTCTGATAAACCCACACCCGGCATTGTAACACTCTGATAAACCCACACCCATCACTGTAACACTCTGATATACCCACACCCCTCACTGTAACACTCTGATAAACTCACACCCCTCACTGTAACACTCTGATAAACCCACATCCCTCACTGTAACACTCTGATAAACTCACACCCCTCACTGTAACACTCTGATATACCCACACCCCTCACTGTAACACTGATTAACCCACAACTCTCACTGTAACACTCTGATATACCCACACCCCTCACTGTAACACTCTGATAAACTCACACCCCTCACTGTAACACTCTGATAAACCCACACCCCTCACTGTCACACTCTGATATACCCACACCCCTCACTGTAACACTCTGATAAACCCACACCTCTCACTGTAACACTCTGATAAACCCTCACCCCTCACTGTCACACTCTGATATACCCACACCCATCACTGTAACACTCTGATAAACCCACACCCCTCACTGTAACACTGATAAACCCACAACTCTCACTGTAACACTCTGATATACCCACACCCCTCACTGTAACACTCTGATAAACTCACACCCCTCACTGTAACACTCTGATAAACCCACACCCCTCACTGTAACACTCTGATAAACCCTCACCCCTCACTGTCACACTCTGATATACCCGCACCCCTCACTGTAACACTCTGATATACCCACACCCCTCACTGGAACACTCTGACATACCCACACCCCTCACTGTAACACTCTGACATACCCACACCCCTCACTGTAACACTCTGATAAACCCACACCCCTCACTGTAACACTCTGATAAACCCACACCCCTCACTGTAACACTCTGATATACCCACACCCCTCACTGTAACACTCTGACATACCCACACCCCTCACTGTAACACTCTGACATACCCACACCCCTCACTGTAACACTCTGATAAACCCACACCCCTCACTGGAACACTCTGATAAACCCACACCCCTCACTGTAACACTCTGGTAAACCCACACCCCGCACTGTAACACTCTGATAAACCCATACCCTGCACTGTAACACTCTGATAAATTCACACCCCTCACTGTAACACTCTGATAAACCCACACCCCGCACTGTAACACTCTGATAAACCCACTCCCCTCACTGTAACACTCTGGTAAACCCACACCCCGCACTGTAACACTCTGACATACCCACACCCCTCACTGTAACACTCTGATGAACCCACACCCCTCACTGTAACACTCTGATATACCCACACCCCTCACTGTAACACTCTGATAAACCCACACCCTTCACTGTAACACTCTGATAAACCCACACCCCTCACTGTAACACTCTGATAAACCCACACCCCTCACTGTAACACTCTGATAAACCCACACCCCTCACTGTAAAACTCTGATAAACCCACACCCTTCACTGTAACACTCTGATAAACCCACACCGCTCACTGTAACACTCTGATAAACCCACACCCCTCACTGTAACACTCTGATATACCCACACCCCTCACTGTAACACTCTGATAAACCCACACTCTTCACTGTAACACTCTGATAAACCCACACCCCTCACTGTAACACTCTGATAAACCCACACCCCTCACTGTAACACTCTGATATACCCACACCCCTCACTGTAACACTCTGATAAACCCACACCCCTCACTGTAACACTCTGATAAACCCACACCCCTCACTGTAACACTCTGATAAACCCACACCCCTCACTGTAACACTCTGATAAACCCACACCCCTCACTGTAAAACTCTGATAAACCCACACCCTTCACTGTAACACTCTGATAAACCCACACCGCTCACTGTAACACTCTGATAAACCCACACCCTTCACTGTAACACTCTGATAAACCCACACCGCTCACTGTAACACTCTGATAAACCCACACCCCTCACTGTAACACTCTGATAAACCCACACCCCTCACTGTAACACTCTGATATACCCACACCCCTCACTGTAACACTCTGATAAACCCACACCCTTCACTGTAACACTCTGATAAACCCACACCCCTCACTGTAACACTCTGATAAACCCACACCCCTCACTGTAACACTCTGATATACCCACACCCCTCACTGTAACACTCTGATAAACCCACACCCCTCACTGTAACACTCTGATATACCCACACCCCTCACTGTAACACTCTGATAAACCCACACCCCTCACTGTAACACTCTGATATACCCACACCCCTCACTGTAACACTCTGATAAAACCACACCCTTCACTGTAACACTCTGATAAACCCACACCCCTCACTGTAACACTCTGATAAACCCACACCCCTCACTGTAACACTCTGACATACCCACACCCCTCACTGTAACACTCTGATATACCCACACCCCTCACTGTAACACTCTGATAAACCCACACCCCTCACTGTAACACTGATAAACCCACACCCCTCACTGTAACACTCTGATAAACCCACACCCCTCACAGCAACACTCTGATAAACCCACACCCCTCACTGTAACACTCTGATAAACCCACATCCCTCACTGTAACACTGATAAACCCACACCCCTCACTGTAACACTCTGATAAACCCACACCCCTCACTGTAACACTCTGATAAACCCACACCCCTCACTGTAACACTCTGATATACCCACACCTCTCACTGTAACACTCTGATAAACCCACACCCCTCACTGTAACACTCTGATAAACCCACACCCCTCACTGTAACACTCTGATAAACCCACACCCCTCACTGTAACACTCTGATATACCCCACACCCCACACTGTAACACTCTGATATACCCCACACCCCGCACTGTAACACTCTGATAAACCCACACCCCTCACTGTAACACTCTGACAAACCCACACCCCTCACTGTAACACTCTGACATACCCACACCCCTGACTGTAACACTCTGACATACCCACACCCCTCACTGTAACACTCTGATATACCCACACCCCTCACTGTAACACTCTGATAAACCCACACCCTTCACTGTAACACTCTGATAAACCCACACCCCTCACTGTAACACTCTGATAAACCCACACCCCTCACTGTAACACTCTGACATACCCACACCCCTCACTGTAACACTCTGATATACCCACACCCCTCACTGTAACACTCTGATAAACCCACACCCCTCACTGTAACACTCTGATAAACCCACACCCCTCACTGTAACACTCTGATAAACCCACACCCCTCACTGTAACACTCTGACATACCCACACCCCTCACTGTAACACTCTGATATACCCACACCCCTCACTGTAACACTGATAAACCCACACCCCTCACTGTAACACTGATAAACCCACACCCTGCACTGTAACTCGGATATACCGCACACCCCGCACTGTAACACTCTGATAAACCCACACCCCTCACTGTAACACTGATAAAACCACACCCCTCACTGTAACACTCTGATAAACCCACACCCCGCACTGTAACACACTGATAAACCCACACCCCTCACTGTAACACTCTGAAAAACCCACACCCCTCACTGGAACACTCTGATATACCCACACCCCTCACTGTAACACTCTGATATACCCACACCCCTCACTGTAACACTCTGATAAACCCACACCCCTCACTGTAACACTCTGATAAACCCACACCCCTCACTGTAACACTCTAATAAACCCACACCCTTCACTGTAACACTCTGATAAACCCACACCCCTCACTGTAACACTCTGATAAACCCACACCCCTCACTGTAACACTCTGATAAACCCACACCCCTCACTGTAACACTCTGATAAACCCACACCCCTCACTGTAACACTCTGATAAACCCACACCCCTCACTGTAACACTCTGACATACCCACACCCCACACTGTAACACTCTGACATACCCACACCCCTCACTGTAACACTCTGATATACCCACACCCCTCTCTGTAACACTGATAAACCCACACCCCTCACTGTAACACTCTGATAAACCCACACCCCTCACAGCAACACTCTGATAAACCCACACCCCTCACTGTAACACTCTGATAAACCCACATCCCTCACTGTAACACTGATAAACCCACACCCCTCACTGTAACACTCTGATAAACCCACACCCCTCACTGTAACACTCTGATAAACCCACACCCCTCACTGTAACACTCTGATATACCCACACCCCTCACTGTAACACTCTGATAAACCCACACCCCTCACTGTAACACTCTGATAAACCCACACCCCTCACTGTAACACTCTGATAAACCCACACCCCTCACTGTAACACTCTGACATACCCACACCCCTCACTGTAACACTCTGATAAACCCACACCCCTCACTGTAACACTCTGATAAACCCACACCCCTCACTGTAACACTCTGATAAACCCACACCCCTCACTGTAAAACTCTGATATACCCCACACTGTAACACTCTGATATACCCCACACCCCGCACTGTAACACTCTGATAAACCCACACCCCTCACTGTAACACTCTGATAAACCCACACCCCTCACTGTAACACTCTGACATACCCACACCCCTCACTGTAACACTCTGACATACCCACACCCCTCACTGTAACACTCTGATATACCCACACCCCTCACTGTAACACTCTGATAAACCCACACCCTTCACTGTAACACTCTGATAAACCCACACCCCTCACTGTAACACTCTGATAAACCCACACCCCTCACTGTAACACTCTGACATACCCACACCCCTCACTGTAACACTCTGATATACCCACACCCCTCACTGTAACACTCTGATAAACCCACACCCCTCACTGTAATACTCTGATAAACCCACACCCCGCACTGTAACTCGGATATACCCCACACCCCGCACTGTAACACTCTTATAAACCCACACCCCTCACTGTAACACTGATAAACCCACACCCCTCACTGTAACACTGATAAATCCACACCCTGCACTGTAACTCGGATATACCGCACACCCCGCACTGTAACACTCTGATAAACCCACACCCCTCACTGTAACACTGATAAACCCACACCCCTCACTGTAACACTCTGATAAACCCACACCCCGCACTGTAACACTCTGATAAACCCACACCCCTCACTGTAACACTCTGAAAAACCCACACCCCTCACTGGAACACTCTGATATACCCACACCCCTCACTGTAACACTCTGATATACCCACACCCCTCACTGTAACACTCTGATAAACCCACACCCCTCACTGTAACACTCTGATAAACCCACACCCCTCACTGTAACACTCTAATAAACCCACACCCCTCACTGTAACACTCTGAGATACCCACACCCCTCACTGTAACACTCTGATAAACCCACACCCCTCACTGTAACACTGTGATAAACCCACACCCCTCACTGTAACACTCTGTCATACCCACACCCCTCACTGTAACACTCTGACATACCCACACCCCTCACTGTAACACTCTGATATACCCACACCCCTCTCTGTAACACTGATAAACCCACACCCCTCACTGTAACACTCTGATAAACCCACAGCCCTCACAGCAACACTCTGATAAACCCACACCCCTCACTGTAACACTCTGATAAACCCACATCCCTCACTGTAACACTGATAAACCCACACCCCTCACTGTAACACTCTGATAAACCCAAACCCCTCACTGTAACACTCTGATAAACCCACACCCCTCACTGTAACACTCTGATATACCCACACCCCTCACTGTAACACTCTGATAAACCCACACCCCTCACTGTAACACTCTGATAAACCCACACCCCTCACTGTAACACTCTGATAAACCCACACCCCTCACTGTAACACTCTGACATACCCACACCCCTCACTGTAACACTCTGATAAACCCACACCCCTCACTGTAACACTCTGATAAACCCACACCCCTCACTGTAACACTCTGATAAACCCACACCCCTCACTGTAACACTCTGATATACCCCACACCCCACACTGTAACACTCTGATATACCCCACACCCCGCACTGTAACACTCTGATAAACCCACACCCCTCACTGTAACACTCTGATAAACCCACACCCCTCACTGTAACACTCTGACATACCCACACCCCTCACTGTAACACTCTGACATACCCACACCCCTCACTGTAACACTCTGATAAACCCACACCCCTCACTGTAACACTCTGATAAACCCACACCCCTCACTGTAACACTTTGATAAACCCACACCCCTCACTGTAACACTCTGATAAACCCACACCCCTCACTGTAACACTCTGATAAACCCACACCCCTCACTGTAACACTCTGATATACCCACACCCCTCACTGTAACACTGTGATAAACCCACACCCCTCACTGTAACACTCTGACATACCCACACCCCTCACTGTAACACTCTGATAAACCCACACCCCGCACTGTAACACTCTGATAAACCATCACCCCTCACTGTAACACTCTGATATACCCACACCCCTCACTGTAACACTCTGATAAACCCACACCCCTCACTATAACACTCTGACATACCCACACCCCTCACGGTAACTCTGATAAACCGACACCCCTCACTGTAACACTCTGATATACCCACACCCCTCACTGTAACACTCTGATAAACCCACACCCCTCACTGTAACACTCTGATAAACCCACACCCCGCACTGTAACACTCTGACATACCCACACCCCTCACTAGAACACTCTGATAAACCCACATCCCTCACTGTAACACTCTGACATATCCACACCCCTCACGGTAACACTCTGATAAACTCACACCCCTCACTGTAACACTCTGATATACCCACACCCCTCACGGTAACACTCTGATAAACCCACACCCCTCACTGTAACACTCTGATAAACCCACACCCCTCACTGTAACACTCTGATAAACCCACACCCCTCACTGTAACACTCTGATAAACCCACACCCCTCACTGTAACACTCTGATATACCCACACCCCTCACTGTAACACTCTGACATACCCACACCCCTCACTGTAACACTCTGATAAACCCACACCCCTCACTGTAACACTCTGATAAACCCACACCCCTCACTGTAACACTCTGATAAACCCACACCCCTCACTGTAACACTCTGATATACCCACACCCCTCACTGTAACACTCTGACATACCCACACCCCTCACTGTAACACTCTGATAAACCCACACCCCTCACTGTAACACTCTGATAAACCCACACCCCTCACTGTAACACTCTGATAAACCCACACCCCTCACTGTCACACTCTGATATACCCACACCCCTCACTGTAACACTCTGACATACCCACACCCCTCAACGTAACACTCTGATAAACCCACACCCCTCACTGTAACACTCTGATAAACCCACACCCCTCACTGTAACACTCTGATATACCCACACCCCTCACTGTAACACTCTAATAAACCCACACCCCTCACTGTAACACTCTGATAAACCCACACCCCTCACTGTAACACTCTGATAAACCCACACCCCTCACTGTAACACTCTGACATACCCACACCCCTCACTGTAACACTCTGATAAACCCACACCCCTCACTGTAACACTCTGATAAACCCACACCCCTCACTGTAACACTCTGATAAACCCACACCCCTCACTGTAACACTCTGATATACCCCACACTGTAACACTCTGATATACCCCACACCCCGCACTGTAACACTCTGATAAACCCACACCCCTCACTGTAACACTCTGATAAACCCACACCCCTCACTGTAACACTCTGACATACCCACACCCCTCACTGTAACACTCTGACATACCCACACCCCTCACTGTAACACTCTGATAAACCCACACCCCTCACTGTAACACTCTGATAAACCCACACCCCTCACTGTAACACTTTGATAAACCCACACCCCTCACTGTAACACTCTGATAAACCCACACCCCTCACTGTAACACTCTGATAAACCCACACCCCTCACTGTAACACTCTGATATACCCACACCCCTCACTGTAACACTGTGATAAACTCACACCCCTCACTGTAACACTCTGACATACCCACACCCCTCACTGTAACACTCTGATAAACCCACACCCCGCACTGTAACACTCTGATAAACCATCACCCCTCACTGTAACACTCTGATATACCCACACCCCTCACTGTAACACTCTGATAAACCCACACCCCTCACTATAACACTCTGACATACCCACACCCCTCACGGTAACTCTGATAAACCGACACCCCTCACTGTAACACTCTGATATACCCACACCCCTCACTGTAACACTCTGATAAACCCACACCCCTCACTGTAACACTCTGATATACCCACACCCCTCACTGTAACACTCTGATATACCCACACCCCTCACTGTAACACTCTAATAAACCCACACCCCTCACTGTAACACTCTGATAAACCCACACCCCTCACTGTAACACTCTGATAAACCCACACCCCTCACTGTAACACTCTGACATACCCACACCCCTCACTGTAACACTCTGATAAACCCACACCCCTCACTGTAACACTCTGATAAACCCACACCCCTCACTGTAACACTCTGATAAACCCACACCCCTCACTGTAACACTCTGATATACCCCACACTGTAACACTCTGATATACCCCACACCCCGCACTGTAACACTCTGATAAACCCACACCCCTCACTGTAACACTCTGATAAACCCACACCCCTCACTGTAACACTCTGACATACCCACACCCCTCACTGTAACACTCTGACATACCCACACCCCTCACTGTAACACTCTGATAAACCCACACCCCTCACTGTAACACTCTGATAAACCCACACCCCTCACTGTAACACTTTGATAAACCCACACCCCTCACTGTAACACTCTGATAAACCCACACCCCTCACTGTAACACTCTGATAAACCCACACCCCTCACTGTAACACTCTGATATACCCACACCCCTCACTGTAACACTGTGATAAACTCACACCCCTCACTGTAACACTCTGACATACCCACACCCCTCACTGTAACACTCTGATAAACCCACACCCCGCACTGTAACACTCTGATAAACCATCACCCCTCACTGTAACACTCTGATATACCCACACCCCTCACTGTAACACTCTGATAAACCCACACCCCTCACTATAACACTCTGACATACCCACACCCCTCACGGTAACTCTGATAAACCGACACCCCTCACTGTAACACTCTGATATACCCACACCCCTCACTGTAACACTCTGATAAACCCACACCCCTCACTGTAACACTCTGATAAACCCACACCCCGCACTGTAACACTCTGACATACCCACACCCCTCACTAGAACACTCTGATAAACCCACATCCCTCACTGTAACACTCTGACATATCCACACCCCTCACGGTAACACTCTGATAAACTCACACCCCTCACTGTAACACTCTGATATACCCACACCCCTCACGGTAACACTCTGATAAACCCACACCCCTCACTGTAACACTCTGATAAACCCACACCCCTCACTGTAACACTCTGATAAACCCACACCCCTCACTGTAACACTCTGATAAACCCACACCCCTCACTGTAACACTCTGATATACCCACACCCCTCACTGTAACACTCTGACATACCCACACCCCTCACTGTAACACTCTGATAAACCCACATCCCTCACTGTAACACTGATAAACCCACACCCCTCACTGTAACACTCTGATAAACCCAAACCCCTCACTGTAACACTCTGATAAACCCACACCCCTCACTGTAACACTCTGATATACCCACACCCCTCACTGTAACACTCTGATAAACCCACACCCCTCACTGTAACACTCTGATAAACCCACACCCCTCACTGTAACACTCTGATAAACCCACACCCCTCACTGTAACACTCTGACATACCCACACCCCTCACTGTAACACTCTGATAAACCCACACCCCTCACTGTAACACTCTGATAAACCCACACCCCTCACTGTAACACTCTGATAAACCCACACCCCTCACTGTAACACTCTGATATACCCCACACCCCACACTGTAACACTCTGATATACCCCACACCCCGCACTGTAACACTCTGATAAACCCACACCCCTCACTGTAACACTCTGATAAACCCACACCCCTCACTGTAACACTCTGACATACCCACACCCCTCACTGTAACACTCTGACATACCCACACCCCTCACTGTAACACTCTGATAAACCCACACCCCTCACTGTAACACTCTGATAAACCCACACCCCTCACTGTAACACTTTGATAAACCCACACCCCTCACTGTAACACTCTGATAAACCCACACCCCTCACTGTAACACTCTGATAAACCCACACCCCTCACTGTAACACTCTGATATACCCACACCCCTCACTGTAACACTGTGATAAACCCACACCCCTCACTGTAACACTCTGACATACCCACACCCCTCACTGTAACACTCTGATAAACCCACACCCCGCACTGTAACACTCTGATAAACCATCACCCCTCACTGTAACACTCTGATATACCCACACCCCTCACTGTAACACTCTGATAAACCCACACCCCTCACTATAACACTCTGACATACCCACACCCCTCACGGTAACTCTGATAAACCGACACCCCTCACTGTAACACTCTGATATACCCACACCCCTCACTGTAACACTCTGATAAACCCACACCCCTCACTGTAACACTCTGATAAACCCACACCCCGCACTGTAACACTCTGACATACCCACACCCCTCACTAGAACACTCTGATAAACCCACATCCCTCACTGTAACACTCTGACATATCCACACCCCTCACGGTAACACTCTGATAAACTCACACCCCTCACTGTAACACTCTGATATACCCACACCCCTCACGGTAACACTCTGATAAACCCACACCCCTCACTGTAACACTCTGATAAACCCACACCCCTCACTGTAACACTCTGATAAACCCACACCCCTCACTGTAACACTCTGATAAACCCACACCCCTCACTGTAACACTCTGATATACCCACACCCCTCACTGTAACACTCTGACATACCCACACCCCTCACTGTAACACTCTGATAAACCCACACCCCTCACTGTAACACTCTGATAAACCCACACCCCTCACTGTAACACTCTGATAAACCCACACCCCTCACTGTAACACTCTGATATACCCACACCCCTCACTGTAACACTCTGACATACCCACACCCCTCACTGTAACACTCTGATAAACCCACACCCCTCACTGTAACACTCTGATAAACCCACACCCCTCACTGTAACACTCTGATAAACCCACACCCCTCACTGTCACACTCTGATATACCCACACCCCTCACTGTAACACTCTGACATACCCACACCCCTCAACGTAACACTCTGATAAACCCACACCCCTCACTGTAACACTCTGATAAACCCACACCCCTCACTGTAACACTCTGATATACCCACACCCCTCACTGTAACACTCTAATAAACCCACACCCCTCACTGTAACACTCTGATAAACCCACACCCCTCACTGTAACACTCTGATAAACCCACACCCCTCACTGTAACACTCTGACATACCCACACCCCTCACTGTAACACTCTGATAAACCCACACCCCTCACTGTAACACTCTGATAAACCCACACCCCTCACTGTAACACTCTGATAAACCCACACCCCTCACTGTAACACTCTGATATACCCCACACTGTAACACTCTGATATACCCCACACCCCGCACTGTAACACTCTGATAAACCCACACCCCTCACTGTAACACTCTGATAAACCCACACCCCTCACTGTAACACTCTGACATACCCACACCCCTCACTGTAACACTCTGACATACCCACACCCCTCACTGTAACACTCTGATAAACCCACACCCCTCACTGTAACACTCTGATAAACCCACACCCCTCACTGTAACACTTTGATAAACCCACACCCCTCACTGTAACACTCTGATAAACCCACACCCCTCACTGTAACACTCTGATAAACCCACACCCCTCACTGTAACACTCTGATATACCCACACCCCTCACTGTAACACTGTGATAAACTCACACCCCTCACTGTAACACTCTGACATACCCACACCCCTCACTGTAACACTCTGATAAACCCACACCCCGCACTGTAACACTCTGATAAACCATCACCCCTCACTGTAACACTCTGATATACCCACACCCCTCACTGTAACACTCTGATAAACCCACACCCCTCACTATAACACTCTGACATACCCACACCCCTCACGGTAACTCTGATAAACCGACACCCCTCACTGTAACACTCTGATATACCCACACCCCTCACTGTAACACTCTGATAAACCCACACCCCTCACTGTAACACTCTGATATACCCACACCCCTCACTGTAACACTCTGATATACCCACACCCCTCACTGTAACACTCTAATAAACCCACACCCCTCACTGTAACACTCTGATAAACCCACACCCCTCACTGTAACACTCTGATAAACCCACACCCCTCACTGTAACACTCTGACATACCCACACCCCTCACTGTAACACTCTGATAAACCCACACCCCTCACTGTAACACTCTGATAAACCCACACCCCTCACTGTAACACTCTGATAAACCCACACCCCTCACTGTAACACTCTGATATACCCCACACTGTAACACTCTGATATACCCCACACCCCGCACTGTAACACTCTGATAAACCCACACCCCTCACTGTAACACTCTGATAAACCCACACCCCTCACTGTAACACTCTGACATACCCACACCCCTCACTGTAACACTCTGACATACCCACACCCCTCACTGTAACACTCTGATAAACCCACACCCCTCACTGTAACACTCTGATAAACCCACACCCCTCACTGTAACACTTTGATAAACCCACACCCCTCACTGTAACACTCTGATAAACCCACACCCCTCACTGTAACACTCTGATAAACCCACACCCCTCACTGTAACACTCTGATATACCCACACCCCTCACTGTAACACTGTGATAAACTCACACCCCTCACTGTAACACTCTGACATACCCACACCCCTCACTGTAACACTCTGATAAACCCACACCCCGCACTGTAACACTCTGATAAACCATCACCCCTCACTGTAACACTCTGATATACCCACACCCCTCACTGTAACACTCTGATAAACCCACACCCCTCACTATAACACTCTGACATACCCACACCCCTCACGGTAACTCTGATAAACCGACACCCCTCACTGTAACACTCTGATATACCCACACCCCTCACTGTAACACTCTGATAAACCCACACCCCTCACTGTAACACTCTGATAAACCCACACCCCGCACTGTAACACTCTGACATACCCACACCCCTCACTAGAACACTCTGATAAACCCACATCCCTCACTGTAACACTCTGACATATCCACACCCCTCACGGTAACACTCTGATAAACTCACACCCCTCACTGTAACACTCTGATATACCCACACCCCTCACGGTAACACTCTGATAAACCCACACCCCTCACTGTAACACTCTGATAAACCCACACCCCTCACTGTAACACTCTGATAAACCCACACCCCTCACTGTAACACTCTGATAAACCCACACCCCTCACTGTAACACTCTGATATACCCACACCCCTCACTGTAACACTCTGACATACCCACACCCCTCACTGTAACACTCTGATAAACCCACACCCCTCACTGTAACACTCTGATAAACCCACACCCCTCACTGTAACACTCTGATAAACCCACACCCCTCACTGTAACACTCTGATATACCCACACCCCTCACTGTAACACTCTGACATACCCACACCCCTCACTGTAACACTCTGATAAACCCACACCCCTCACTGTAACACTCTGATAAACCCACACCCCTCACTGTAACACTCTGATAAACCCACACCCCTTGTCATGATATTCAAACACACACATCATGATGGACACACTAACAGGCAAATCAGAGTACACAACACCACAACCAATCACAGACAAGAACACCAACCACATAAAAAGCACGAGCACGACACCTGGAGGTCAGTAGGTCTGGGGAGAAGGAAGCATGAAAGAGCTGTTGAAACACCACAAGCAGGGAGCCCCCCACGTGCAGAGTGCAAAGACCAAGTTGTAAATAGTGAGTTTAAATAAACAAGTGTTGTACCATATGCAACTGTGTTGGCTCTTCTGTGTGTTAGAACACCCAACACCACATGGTACAGGAGTGGATCGATACCTGCCTACCAACCTGCCATTCTGGACATGGACCACACCGGCAAACCGCAGCCGATGCAAGTCACGGGGAACCTAGGCACCAACTGGAAGCTCTACAGGCAGCGATTTGACCTGTACATCCGTGCCACCGAAAAACAGAATGTCTCGGATGATTCGAAGATTGCAATGCTCCTCTTCTACGCAGGCCCCCACCCAAATGATGTCTTTAATTCACTGGTGTTCGAGGAAGGCGAAAACCAGGCCAAATATGACACGGTCATCCTCAAAATGGACCAGCACTTTCAAACTGAAGTAAACGAAACTTTCGAAAGATACATCTTTCAGCAACGCCTGCAAGGTAAGGAGGAGCTTTTTCAACCCTTTTTGACGCACCTCCGGATTCTAGCGCAGTCCTGCGGTTACGGCACCACCACAGAGTCCATGATCAGGGACCAGATTGTTTTTGGCGTTGCCTCCAGTGGCCTACGCCAGCAGCTTCTTAAAATAAAGAGCCTCACCTTAGCGTCTGCTGTGGAAGCCTGTGTCCTCCATGAAAATGCGACCTGCCGTTTTGCCCGATTCCAGGCGTCCGAGTTGGCACGGAGGGGGTCCCCAGCCGTCGAATCGGCAAGCCAGGCCGCCCACGACGTTGAACGCATCCAGGCCGTCGATTTCTTCCCGCCCCACGGCCCGGACGACAGCGGCCGCTTCCCGCACTTTTCGCGGTCTCCCGCGCAGGTGCGCGCCAAAAATAACGGCCACAACGAGGGACGCACTGCGCAGGCGCGCCCACCGCAAGATCGCACTGCGCATGCGCAGTGGCGCAACGAACGCCGTGACGTCATGACGTGCAGCAAGTGTGGAGGTCTACACTTAAAAGGGCAATGTCCTGCAAAATACCAACAGTGCAACAGATGTGCCATGATAGGCCACTACGCAGCCCGCTGTCGTGCGGCTCAACCCATGGATCCGGCGCATCCTCGACAACCTCGCACACGAGTCAGGACCGTCCAGCCCACGCATCAAGACTTCCAGTTAAGTGATGCAGATGACCAGGATGACTTCAGAGTTGCCGTCATTGATGTCAACAAGGTCAATGCCATCAATCCAGACGATGAGTGGTGTGCCACCCTGACGGTCAACCGATCGCGCGTCGCCTTCCGTCTGGACACCGGCGCATCCGCCAACCTGATTGCTTACTCTGCAGTCCAGGCCATGAAGGTCAAACCACTCATCACACCATCCCGGCTTAAGATGGTTGACTATAACGGGAACGTTATCCCGTCCGTAGGATCTTGCCAGCTACAGGTGACTCACAAGGGGTACACGGCCACACTCCCCTTCGAAGTTGTGGGCTCATCAAAGGACTCGTTACTGGGCGCACAAGCGTGTAAGGTCCTTCACCTGGTACAGCGCATCATGTCTCTCTCTCCAGATGAGATATCCGACTTCCCGGATGCTGAGTTCCACGCGAATCTCCATTCCCTCCTCGCTCACAACCAGGAGGTTTTTGAAGGCATGGGGACATTGCCACACACGTACAAGATTCGACTCAGACCGGACGCCATCCCTGTCGTTCACGCACCTCGCAGGGTTCCTGCGCCTCTCAAAGACCGCCTCAAGGCACAACTGCAGATTCTTCAGGACCAAGGGGTCCTATCCAAGGTCACGGAGCCCACGCCATGGGTCAGCTCCATGGTCTGTGTAAAGAAGCCCTCTGGCGAGCTCCGTATATGTATAGATCCAAAAGATCTGAACAACAACATCATGCGGGAACACTATCCCATCCCAAAACGAGAAGACCTCACCAGCGAGATGGCGCGAGCCAACATATTCACTAAATTGGATGCGTCCAAAGGATTCTGGCAGATCCAACTGGACCCGGCCAGCCGAAGACTATGCACATTCAACACCCCTTTTGGCAGATTCTGCTACAACCGGATGCCATTCGGCATCATTTCGGCATCTGAAGTATTCCACCGCATTATGGAGCAGATGATGGAAGGCATCGAAGGGGTACGTGTATATGTGGACGATATCATCATTTGGTCCACCACTCCGCAGGAACACATGCATCGTCTTCGACGTGTCTTCACCCGCATACGGCAAAATGGCCTGCGTCTCAACCGTGCGAAGTGTGCTTTCGGCCAGACGGAGCTGAAATTCCTCGGGGACCACATCTCAAGGTCCGGGGTCCGTCCCGATGCAGACAAGGTTAGCGCCATCACAGCCATGCCACGACCGGCTGACAAGAAGGCTGTCTTAAGATTCCTGGGCATGGTCAACTTCCTTGGGAAGTTCATTCCCAACCTGGCTTCTCATACAACAAACATGCGCCATCTCGTAAAAAAATCGACGGAATTCAACTGGCACCAGTCGCATCAGCAGGAATGGGAGGAGCTCAAGCACAAACTGGTCACGGCACCAGTGCTGGCCTTCTTTGACGCGACTCGCCCTACAAAGATCTCAACAGACGCCAGCCAATCTGGTATTGGAGCGGTACTCCTGCAAAAAGACAGCACGTCATCATGGGCCCCGGTTGCGTATGCCTCACGAGCCATGACCCCTACCGAACAGCGCTACGCGCAAATCGAAAAAGAATGCCTGGGCTTGTTAACTGGACTGGACAAGTTCCACGACTATGTGTATGGCCTGCCACGATTCACGGTCGAAACTGACCACCGCCCCCTGGTCAACATCATTAACAAAGACCTGAACGACATGACTCCTCGCCTCCAGCGCATCTTACTCAAACTCAGGAGGTACGATTTTGAACTGATCTACACTCCGGGGAAGGAACTCATAGTGGCGGACACTCTTTCCCGAGCAGTGAGCACACCACCAGATGCGGAGGGGTTCGTGCGTCAAATTGAGGCACACGTGACTCTGACAGCAGCAAATATGCCAGCTGATGATCCTTGTCTGGCCCACATACGCGCAGAGACGGCGACTGACCCTCTGCTGCAGCGAGTGATGCGCCACATGACGGAAGGGTGGCTAAAAGGGCAGTGCCCCCAGTTTTACAATGTGCGAGATGATCTCACCAATATAGACGGGGTCCTTATGAAATCGCATAGGATCGTCATTCCACACAGTGTGCGCCAGATGATTCTTCGTCAACTACACGAAGGCCACTTGGGTGTCGAAAAATGCAGACGAAGGGCCCGGGCGGCGGTATATTGGCCGGGTATTAATGAAGACATAGCCAACATGGTGCTCAACTGCACAACCTGTCAGAGGTTTCAGCCGGCGCAACCTCCGGAAACACTTCTACCACACGAGATGGTGACGTCCCCCTGGGCGAAGGTGGGTGTTGACCTATTTCACGCGCTCGGCAGAGATTACATTGTTATTATAGACTACTTCTCAAACTACCCGGAAGTCATGCCTCTCCATGATCTGACGTCGTCCGCAGTCATTGGGGCCTGCAAGGAAACGTTTGCTCGCCATGGCATTCCAAGGACTGTCATGTCAGACAATGGACCTTGTTTTGCCAGCCGTGAATGGTCGTCCTTTGCCGCAGCATATGGTTTCACTCATGTGACATCCAGCCCTCTGCATCCACAATCGAACGGGAAGGCTGAAAAGGGTGTCCACATCGCAAAGCGGCTCCTGTGCAAGGCGGCTGATGCCGGATCGGACTTTAACCTTGCCTTGCTGGCCTATCGATCGGCCCCGTTATCCACGGGCCTCTCGCCAGCGCAGCTACTAATGGGTCGCTCCCTCAGGACGACGGTACCTTCCGTCCTGGCACCGACAACAGACCAT
The DNA here is from genome assembly GCF_047496885.1 of Scyliorhinus torazame. NCBI lineage: Eukaryota > Metazoa > Chordata > Chondrichthyes > Carcharhiniformes > Scyliorhinidae > Scyliorhinus > Scyliorhinus torazame. The sequence continues at coordinate 68,253,601 of NC_092727.1, forward strand.
GAGGCGGTTCTTCGGGACATGCAACTGCAGCGTGATCGCCAGAAAGGTCGGTACGACACACGAGCGACGGACCTGCCCCCCCTGTCCTCCGGAGACAAAGTACGCGTCCATCAACCGTATGGTGGCTGGTCAGCACCGGCCGAAGTCCTCCGACAAGTGGCTCCCCGCTCGTTCCTGGTTCGCATGCCGGATGGTTCCGTGCGTCGCCGCAATCGGCGCGCCCTTCGCCGACTTCCACGTTCACAGCCACACAACACGCCAGATCCTCAACAGGCTTCCGAGGATGACTTTGTGGAGCTGCCGCACATCACGCCCTTTCCATCGCCACCCATGGCCATGCCTGCACAGCAGCCGGTGGTTCTTGATCCACCCTTAAGGCGGTCAACCCGAATTCGTCGCAAACCCATTAGAATGGACTTATAATACAGTTCATATGTTTAATAAGTTGGACAATTTTACATGATAACCTGTTGTTGTTTATCGTTCCAGATGTCGTCTGACTGGACAACTGTTCAAAATTTTTTTTCTTCTTCTCTCGTTCGCATTTCTGTTATGTTATGGTACAACTGGATTCATGTGACGCACTCGACATCGCCCCATGTACATAGTTCCGTCATAGACACATGCTGCACACGACACACACACACTCTTAGATGCACTCACGTCACGATCATATTTATTACCACGTAGGCACATATCTTTGTAAAAAGGGGGGATGTCATGATATTCAAACACACACATCATGATGGACACACTAACAGGCAAATCAGAGTACACAACACCACAACCAATCACAGACAAGAACACCAACCACATAAAAAGCACGAGCACGACACCTGGAGGTCAGTAGGTCTGGGGAGAAGGAAGCATGAAAGAGCTGTTGAAACACCACAAGCAGGGAGCCCCCCACGTGCAGAGTGCAAAGACCAAGTTGTAAATAGTGAGTTTAAATAAACAAGTGTTGTACCATATGCAACTGTGTTGGCTCTTCTGTGTGTTAGAACACCCAACACCACACTGTAACACTCTGATAAACCCACACCCCTCACTGTCACACTCTGATATACCCACACCCCTCACTGTAACACTCTGACATACCCACACCCCTCAACGTAACACTCTGATAAACCCACACCCCTCACTGTAACACTCTGAAAAACCCACACCCCTCACTGGAACACTCTGATAAACCCACACCCCTCACTGTAACAATCTGATAAACCCACACCCCTCACTGTAACACTGATAAACCCACACCCCTCGCTGTAACACTCTGATATACCCACACCCCTCACTGTAACACTCTGATAAACCCACACCCCTCACTGTAACACTCTGAAAAACCCACACCCCGCACTGTAACACTCTGACATACCCACACCCCTCACTGTAACACTCTGATAAACCCACACCCCTCACTGTAACACTCTGATAAACCCACACCCCTCACTGTAACACTCTGATAAACCCACACCCCTCACTGTAACACTCTGATAAACCCACACCCCTCACTGGAACACTCTGATAAACCCACACCGCTCACTGTAACACTCTGATATACCCACACCCCTCACTGTAACACTCTGATAAACCCACACCCCTCACTGTAACACTCTGATAAACCCACACCCCTCACTGTAACACTCTGAGAAACCCACACCCCTCACTGTAACACTCTGATATACCCACACCCCTCACTGTAACACTCTGATAAACCCACACCCCTCACTGTAACACTCTGATAAACCCACACCCCTCACTGTAACACTCTGATATACCCACACCCCTCACTGTAACACTCTGATAAACCCACACCCCTCACTGTAACCCTCTGATATACCCACACCCCTCACTGTAACACTCTGATAAACCCACACCCCTCACTGGAACACTCTGATAAACCCACACCCCTCACTGTAACACTCTGATATACCCACACCCCTCACTGTAACACTCTGATATACCCACACCCCTCACGGTAACACTCTGATAAACCCACTCCCCTCACTGTAACACTCTGATAAACACACACACTTCACTGTAACACTCTGATATACCCACACCCCTCACTGTAACACTCTGATATACCCACACCCCTCACGGTAACACTCTGATAAACCCACACCCCTCACTGTAACACTCTGATAAACCCACACCCCTCACTGTAACACTCTGACATACCCACACCCCTCACTGTAACACTCTGATATACCCACACCCCTCACGGTAACACTCTGATAAACCCACACCCCTCACTGTAACACTCTGATAAACCCACACCCCTCACTCTAACACTCTGATAAATCCACACCCCTCACTGTAACACTCTGATAAACCCACACCCCTCACTGTAACACTCTGATATACCCACACCCCTCACTGTAACACTCTGATAAACCCACACCCCTCACCGTAACACTCTGATAAACCCACACCCCTCACTGTAACACTCTGAAAAACCCACACCCCTCACTGTAACACTCTGATAAACCCACACCCCTCACTGGAACACTCTGACATACCCACACCCCTCACTGTAACACTCTGATAAACCCACACCCCTCACTGTAACACTCTGATAAACCCACACCCCTCACTGTAACACTCTGATAAACCCACACCCCTCACTGTAACACTCTGATAAACCCACACCCCTCACTGGAACACTCTGATAAACCCACACCCCTCACTGTAACACTCTGATAAACCCACACCCCTCACTGTAACACTCTGACATACCCACACCCCTCATTGTAACACTGATAAACCCACACCCCTCACTGTAACACTCTGATAAACCCACACCCCTCACTGTAACACTCTGATCTACCCACACCCCTCACTGTAACACTCTGATAAACCCACACCCCTCAATGTAACACTCTGACATACCCACACCCCTTACTGTAACACTCTGATAAACCCACACCCCTCACTGAAACACTCTGATAAACCCACACCCCTCACTGTAACACTCTGATAAACCCACACCCCTCACTGTAACACTCTGATAAACCCACACCCCTCACTGTAACACTCTGATATACCCACACCCCTCACTGTAACACTCTGATAAACCCACAACCCGCACTGTAACACTCTGATAAACCCACATCCCTCACTGTAACACTCTGATAAACCCACACCCCTCACTGTAACACTCTGATAAACCCACACCCCTCACTGTAACACTCTGATAAACCCACACCCCTGACTGTAACACTCTGATATACCCCACACCCCTCACTGTAACACTCTGATAAACCCACACCCCGCACTGTAACACTCTGATAAACCCACACCCCTCACTGGAACACTCTGATAAACCCACACCCGGCATTGTAACACTCTGATAAACCCACACCCCTCACTGTAACACTCTGATATACCCACACCCCTCACTGTAACACTCTGATAAAATCACACCCCTCACTGTAACACTCTGATAAACCCACACCCCTCACTGTAACACTCTGATAAACTCACACCCCTCACTGTAACACTCTGATATACCCACACCCCTCACTGTAACACTGATAAACCCACACCTCTCACTGTAACACTCTGATAAACCCTCACCCCTCACTGTCACACTCTGATATACCCACACCCCTCACTGTAACACTCTGATAAACCCACACCCCTCACTGTAACACTGATAAACCCACAACTCTCACTGTAACACTCTGATATACCCACACCCCTCACTGTAACACTCTGATAAACTCACACCCCTCACTGTAACACTCTGATAAACCCACACCCCTCACTGTAACACTCTGATAAACCCTCACTCCTCACTGTCACACTCTGATATACCCACACCCCTCACTGTAACACTCTGATATACCCACACCCCTCACTGGAACACTCTGACATACCCACACCCCTCACTGTAACACTCTGACATACCCACACCCCTCACTGTAACACTCTGATAAACCCACACCCCTCACTGTAACACTCTGATAAACCCACACCCCTCACTGTAACACTCTGATATACCCACACCCCTCACTGTAACACTCTGATGAACCCACACCCCTCACTGTAACACTCTGATATACCCACACCCCTCACTGTAACACTCTGATAAACCCACACCCTTCACTGTAACACTCTGATAAACCCACACCCCTCACTGTAACACTCTGATAAACCCACACCCCTCACTGTAACACTCTGATAAACCCACACCCCTCACTGTAAAACTCTGATAAACCCACACCCTTCACTGTAACACTCTGATAAACCCACACCCCTCACTGTAACACTCTGATAAACCCACACCCCTCACTGTAACACTCTGATATACCCACACCCCTCACTGTAACACTCTGATAAACCCACACCCCTCACTGTAACACTCTGACATACCCACACCCCTCACTGTAACACTCTGATATACCCACACCCCTCACTGTAACACTCTGATAAACCCACACCCCTCACTGTAACACTGATAAACCCACACCCCTCACTGTAACACTGATAAACCCACACCCTGCACTGTAACTCGGATATACCGCACACCCCGCACTGTAACACTCTGATAAACCCACACCCCTCACTGTAACACTGATAAACCCACACCCCTCACTGTAACACTCTGATAAACCCACACCCCGCACTGTAACACTCTGATAAACCCACACCCCTCACTGTAACACTCTGAAAAACCCACACCCCTCACTGGAACACTCTGATATACCCACACCCCTCACTGTAACACTCTGATATACCCACACCCCTCACTGTAACACTCTGATAAACCCACACCCCTCACTGTAACACTCTGATAAACCCACACCCCTCACTGTAACACTCTAATAAACCCACACCCCTCACTGTAACACTCTGATATACCCACACCCCTCACTGTAACACTCTGATAAACCCACACCCCTCACTGTAACACTCTGATAAACCCACACCCCTCACTGTAACACTCTGACATACCCACACCCCTCACTGTAACACTCTGATAAACCCACACCCCTCACTGTAACAGTCTGACATACCCACACCCCTCACTGTAACACTCTGATAAACTCACACCCCTCACTGTAACACTCTGATAAACCCACACCCCTCACTGAAACACTCTGATAAACCCTCACCCCTCACTGTCACACTCTGATATACCCACACCCCTCACTGTAACACTCTGATATACCCACACCCCTCACTGTAACACTCTGACATACCCACACCCCTCACTGTAACACTCTGACATACCCACACCCCTCACTGTAACACTCTGATAAACCCACACCCCTCACTGTAACACTCTGATAAACCCACACCCCTCACTGTAACACTCTGATATACCCACACCCCTCACTGTAACACTCTGACATACCCACACCCCTCACTGTAACACTCTGACATACCCACACCCCTCACTGTAACACTCTGATAAACCCACACCCCTCACTGGAACACTCTGATAAACCCACACACCTCACTGTAACACTCTGGTAAACCCACACCCCGCACTGTAACACTCTGATAAAGCCATACCCTGCACTGTAACACTCTGATAAATTCACACCCCTCACTGTAACACTCTGATAAACCCACACCCCGCACTGTAACACTCTGATAAACCCACACCCCTCACTGTAACACTCTGGTAAACCCACACCCCGCACTGTAACACTCTGACATACCCACACCCCTCACTGTAACACTCTGATAAACCCACACCCCTCACTGTAACACTCTGACATATCCACACCACTCACGGTAACACACTGATAAACTCACATCCCTCACTGTAACACTCTGATAAACCCACACCCCTCACTGGAACACTCTGATATACCCACACCCCTCACTGGAACACTCTGATATACCCACACCCCTCACTGTAACACTCTGATATACCCACACCCCTCACTGTAACACTCTGATAAACCCACACCCTTCACTGTAACACTCTGATAAACCCACACCCCTCACTGTAACACTCTGATATACCCACACCCCTCACTGTAACACTCTGATAAACTCACACCCCTCACTGTAACACTGATAAACCCACACCCCTCACTGTAACACTCTGATATACCCCACACCCCTCACTGTAACACTCTGATAAACCCACACCCCACACTGTAACACTCTGATAAACCCACACCCCTCACTGTAACACTCTGATAAACCCACACCCCTCACTGTAACACTCTGATATACCCCACACCCCACACTGTAACACTCTGATATACCCACACCCCTCACTGTAACACTCTGATAAACCCACACCCCTCACTGTAACACTCTGATAAACCCACACCCCTCACTGTAACACTCTGATAAACCCACACCCCTCACTGTAACACTCTGACATACCCACACCCCTCACTGTAACACTCTGATAAACTCACACCCCTCACTGTAACACTCTGATAAACCCACACCCCTCACTGTAACACTCTGATAAACCCTCACCCCTCACTGTCACACTCTGATATACCCACACCCCTCACTGTAACACTCTGATATACCCACACCCCTCACTGTAACACTCTGACATACCCACACCCCTCACTGTAACACTCTGACATACCCACACCCCTCACTGTAACACTTTGATATACCCACACCCCTCACTGTAACACTCTGACAAACCCACACCCCTCACTGTAACACTCTGATATACCCACACCCCTCACTGTAACACTCTGACATACCCACACCCCTCACTGTAACACTCTGACATACCCACACCCTTCACTGTAACACTCTGATAAACCCACACCCCTCACTGGAACACTCTGATAAACCCACACCCCTCACTGTAACACTCTGGTAAACCCACACCCCGCACTGTAACACTCTGATAAACCCATACCCTGCACTGTAACACTCTGATAAACCCACACCCCTCACTGTAACACTCTGATAAACCCACACCCCTCACTGTAACACTCTGACATACCCACACCCCTCACTGTAACACTCTGATATACCCACACCCCTCACTGTAACACTCTGATAAACCCACACCCCTCACTGTAACACTCTGATAAACCCACACCCCTCACTGTAACACTCTGATAAACCCACACCCCGCACTGTAACTCGGATATACCCCACACCCCGCACTGTAACACTCTGATAAACCCACACCCCTCACTGTAACACTGATAAACCCACACCCCTCACTGTAACACTGATAAACCCACACCCTGCACTGTAACTCGGATATACCGCACACCCCGCACTGTAACACTCTGATAAACCCACACCCCTCACTGTAACACTGATAAACCCACACCCCTCACTGTAACACTCTGATAAACCCACACCCCGCACTGTAACACACTGATAAACCCACACCCCTCACTGTAACACTCTGAAAAACCCACACCCCTCACTGGAACACTCTGATATACCCACACCCCTCACTGTAACACTCTGATATACCCACACCCCTCACTGTAACACTCTGATAAACCCACACCCCTCACTGTAACACTCTGATAAACCCACACCCCTCACTGTAACACTCTGATAAACCCACACCCCTCACTGTAACACTCTAATAAACCCACACCCCTCACTGTAACACTCTGATATACCCACACCCCTCACTGTAACACTCTGATAAACCCACACCCCTCACTGTAACACTCTGATAAACCCACACCCCTCACTGTAACACTCTGACATACCCACACCCCACACTGTAACACTCTGACATACCCACACCCCTCACTGTAACACTTTGATATACCCACACCCCTCTCTGTAACACTGATAAACCCACACCCCTCACTGTAACATTCTGATAAACCCACACCCCTCACAGCAACACTCTGATAAACCCACACCCCTCACTGTAACACTCTGATAAACCCACATCCCTCACTGTAACACTGATAAACCCACACCCCTCACTGTAACACTCTGATAAACCCACACCCCTCACTGTAACACTCTGATAAACCCACACCCCTCATTGTAACACTCTGATATACCCACACCCCTCACTGTAACACTCTGATAAACCCACACCCCTCACTGTAACACTCTGATAAACCCACACCCCTCACTGTAACACTCTGATAAACCCACACCCCTCACTGTAACACTCTGACATACCCACACCCCTCACTGTAACACTCTGATAAACCCACACCCCTCACTGTAACACTCTGATAAACCGACACCCCTCACTGTAACACTCTGATAAACCCACACCCCTCACTGTAACACTCTGATATACCCCACACCCCACACTGTAACACTCTGATATACCCCACACCCCGCACTGTAACACTCTGATAAACCCACACCCCTCACTGTAACACTCTGATAAACCCACACCCCTCACTGTAACACTCTGACATATCCACACCACTCACGGTAACACTCTGATAAACTCACATCCCTCACTGTAACACTCTGATAAACCCACACCCCTCACTGGAACACTCTGATATACCCACACCCCTCACTGGAACACTATGATATACCCACACCCCTCACTGTAACACTCTGATATACCCACACCCCTCACTGTAACACTCTGATAAACCCACACCCTTCACTGTAACACTCTGATAAACCCACACCCCTCACTGTAACACTCTGATAAACCCACACCCCTCACTGTAACACTCTGATAAACCCACACCCCTCACTGTAACACTCTGATAAACCCACACCCCTCACTATAACACTCTGACATACCCACACCCCTCACTGTAACACTCTGATAAACTCACACCCCTCACTGTAACACTCTGATAAACCCACACCCCTCACTGTAACACTCTGATAAACCCTCACCCCTCACTGTCACACTCTGATATACCCACACCCCTCACTGTAACACTCTGATATACCCACACCCCTCACTGTAACACTCTGACATACCCACACCCCTCACTGTAACACTCTGACATACCCACACCCCTCACTGTAACACTTTGATAAACCCACACCCCTCACTGTAACACTCTGACAAACCCACACCCCTCACTGTAACACTCTGATATACCCACACCCCTCACTGTAACACTCTGACATACCCACACCCATCACTGTAACACTCTGACATACCCACACCCTTCACTGTAACACTCTGATAAACCCACACCCCTCACTGTAACACTCTGATAAACCCACACCCCGCACTGTAACTCGGATATACCCCACACCCCGCACTGTAACACTCTGATAAACCCACACCCCTCACTGTAACACTGATAAACCCACACCCCTCACTGTAACACTGATAAACCCACACCCTGCACTGTAACTCGGATATACCGCACACCCCGCACTGTAACACTCTGATAAACCCACACCCCTCACTGTAACACTGATAAACCCACACCCCTCACTGTAACACTCTGATAAACCCACACCCCGCACTGTAACACACTGATAAACCCACACCCCTCACTGTAACACTCTGAAAAACCCACACCCCTCACTGGAACACTCTGATATACCCACACCCCTCACTGTAACACTCTGATATACCCACACCCCTCACTGTAACACTCTGATAAACCCACACCCCTCACTGTAACACTCTGATAAACCCACACCCCTCACTGTAACACTCTGATAAACCCACACCCCTCACTGTAACACTCTAATAAACCCACACCCCTCACTGTAACACTCTGATATACCCACACCCCTCACTGTAACACTCTGATAAACCCACACCCCTCACTGTAACACTCTGATAAACCCACACCCCTCACTGTAACACTCTGACACGCCCACACCCCGCACTGTAACACACTGATAAACCCACACCCCTCACTGTAACACTCTGAAAAACCCACACCCCTCACTGGAACACTCTGATATACCCACACCCCTCACTGTAACACTCTGATATACCCACACCCCTCACTGTAACACTCTGATAAACCCACACCCCTCACTGTAACACTCTGATAAACCCACACCCCTCACTGTAACACTCTGATAAACCCACACCCCTCACTGTAACACTCTAATAAACCCACACCCCTCACTGTAACACTCTGATATACCCACACCCCTCACTGTAACACTCTGATAAACCCACACCCCTCACTGTAACACTCTGATAAACCCACACCCCTCACTGTAACACTCTGACATACCCACACCCCACACTGTAACACTCTGACATACCCACACCCCTCACTGTAACACTTTGATATACCCACACCCCTCTCTGTAACACTGATAAACCCACACCCCTCACTGTAACACTCTGATAAACCCACACCCCTCACAGCAACACTCTGATAAACCCACACCCCTCACTGTAACACTCTGATAAACCCACATCCCTCACTGTAACACTGATAAACCCACACCCCTCACTGTAACACTCTGATAAACCCACACCCCTCACTGTAACACTCTGATAAACCCACACCCCTCATTGTAACACTCTGATATACCCACACCCCTCACTGTAACACTCTGATAAACCCACACCCCTCACTGTAACACTCTGATAAACCCACACCCCTCACTGTAACACTCTGATAAACCCACACCCCTCACTGTAACACTCTGACATACCCACACCCCTCACTGTAACACTCTGATAAACCCACACCCCTCACTGTAACACTCTGATAAACCCACACCCCTCACTGTAACACTCTGATATACCCCACACCCCACACTGTAACACTCTGATATACCCCACACCCCGCACTGTAACACTCTGATAAACCCACACCCCTCACTGTAACACTCTGATAAACCCACACCCCTCACTGTAACACTCTGACATATCCACACCACTCACGGTAACACTCTGATAAACTCACATCCCTCACTGTAACACTCTGATAAACCCACACCCCTCACTGGAACAATCTGATATACCCACACCCCTCACTGGAACACTCTGATATACCCACACCCCTCACTGTAACACTCTGATATACCCACACCCCTCACTGTAACACTCTGATAAACCCACACCCTTCAATGTAACACTCTGATAAACCCACACCCCTCACTGTAACACTCTGATAAACCCACACCCCTCACTGTAACACTCTGATAAACCCACACCCCTCACTGTAACACTCTGATAAACCCACACCCCTCACTATAACACTCTGACATACCCACACCCCTCACTGTAATACTCTGATAACCTCACACCCCTCACTGTAACACTCTGATAAACCCACACCCCTCACTGTAACACTCTGATAAACCCTCACCCCTCACTGTCACACTCTGATATACCCACACCCCTCACTGTAACACTCTGATATACCCACACCCCTCACTGTAACACTCTGACATACCCACACCCCTCACTGTAACACTCTGACATACCCACACCCCTCACTGTAACACTTTGATAAACCCACACCCCTCACTGTAACACTCTGACAAACCCACACCCCTCACTGTAACACTCTGATATACCCACACCCCTCACTGTAACACTCTGACATACCCACACCCCTCACTGTAACACTCTGACATACCCACACCCTTCACTGTAACACTCTGATAAACCCACACCCCTCACTGTAACACTCTGATAAACCCACACCCCGCACTGTAACTCGGATATACCCCACACCCCGCACTGTAACACTCTGATAAACCCACACCCCTCACTGTAACACTGATAAACCCACACCCCTCACTGTAACACTGATAAACCCACACCCTGCACTGTAACTCGGATATACCGCACACCCCGCACTGTAACACTCTGATAAACCCACACCCCTCACTGTAACACTGATAAACCCACACCCCTCACTGTAACACTCTGATAAACCCACACCCCGCACTGTAACACACTGATAAACCCACACCCCTCACTGTAACACTCTGAAAAACCCACACCCCTCACTGGAACACTCTGATATACCCACACCCCTCACTGTAACACTCTGATATACCCACACCCCTCACTGTAACACTCTGATAAACCCACACCCCTCACTGTAACACTCTGATAAACCCACACCCCTCACTGTAACACTCTGATAAACCCACACCCCTCACTGTAACACTCTAATAAACCCACACCCCTCACTGTAACACTCTGATATACCCACACCCCTCACTGTAACACTCTGATAAACCCACACCCCTCACTGTAACACTCTGATAAACCCACACCCCTCACTGTAACACTCTGACATACCCACACCCCACACTGCAACACTCTGACATACCCACACCCCTCACTGTAACACTCTGATATACCCACACCCCTCTCTGTAACACTGATAAACCCACACCCCTCACTGTAACACTCTGATAAACCCACACCCCTCACAGCAACACTCTGATAAACCCACACCCCTCACTGTAACACTCTGATAAACCCACATCCCTCACTGTAACACTGATAAACCCACACCCCTCACTGTAACACTCTGATAAACCCACACCCCTCACTGTAACACTCTGATAAACCCACACCCCTCATTGTAACACTCTGATATACCCACACCCCTCACTGTAACACTCTGATAAACCCACACCCCTCACTGTAACACTCTGATAAACCCACACCCCTCACTGTAACACTCTGATAAACCCACACCCCTCACTGTAACACTCTGACATACCCACACCCCTCACTGTAACACTCTGATAAACCCACACCCCTCACTGTAACACTCTGATAAACCCACACCCCTCACTGTAACACTCTGATAAACCCACACCCCTCACTGTAACACTCTGATATACCCCACACCCCACACTGTAACACTCTGATATACCCCACACCCCGCACTGTAACACTCTGATAAACCCACACCCCTCACTGTAACACTCTGATAAACCCACACCCCTCACTGTAACACTCTGACATATCCACACCACTCACGGTAACACTCTGATAAACTCACATCCCTCACTGTAACACTCTGATAAACCCACACCCCTCACTGGAACACTCTGATATACCCACACCCCTCACTGGAACACTCTGATATACCCACACCCCTCACTGTAACACTCTGATATACCCACACCCCTCACTGTAACACTCTGATAAACCCACACCCTTCACTGTAACACACTGATAAACCCACACCCCTCACTGTAACACTCTGATAAACCCACACCCCTCACTGTAACACTCTGATAAACCCACACCCCTCACTGTAACACTCTGATAAACCCACACCCCTCACTGTAACACTCTGACATACCCACACCCCTCACTGTAACACTCTGATAAACTCACACCCCTCACTGTAACACTCTGATAAACCCACACCCCTCACTGTAACACTCTGATAAACCCTCACCCCTCACTGTCACACTCTGATATACCCACACCCCTCACTGTAACACTCTGATATACCCACACCCCTCACTGTAACACTCTGACATACCCACACCCCTCACTGTAACACTCTGACATACCCACACCCCTCACTGTAACACTTTGATAAACCCACACCCCTCACTGTAACACTCTGACAAACCCACACCCCTCACTGTAACACTCTGATATACCCACACCCCTCACTGTAACACTCTGACATACCCACACCCCTCACTGTAACACTCTGACATACCCACACCCTTCACTGTAACACTCTGATAAACCCACACCCCTCACTGGAACACTCTGATAAACCACACCCCTCACTGTAACACTCTGGTAAACCCACACCCCGCACTGTAACACTCTGATAAACCCACACCCCTCACTGTAACACTCTGATAAACCCACACCCCTCACTGTAACACTCTGATATGCCCCACACCCCACACTGTAACACTCTGATATACCCCACGCCCCGCACTGTAACACTCTGATAAACCCACACCCCTCACTGTAACACTCTGATAAACCCACACCCCTCACTGTAACACTCTGACATATCCACACCACTCACGGTAACACTCTGATAAACTCACATCCCTCACTGTAACACTCTGATAAACCCACACCCCTCACTGGAACACTCTGATATACCCACACCCCTCACTGGAACACTCTGATATACCCACACCCCTCACTGTAACACTCTGATATACCCACACCCCTCACTGTAACACTCTGATAAACCCACACCCTTCACTGTAACACTCTGATAAACCCACACCCCTCACTGTAACACTCTGATAAACCCACACCCCTCACTGTAACACTCTGATAAACCCACACCCCTCACTGTAACACTCTGATAAACCCACACCCCTCACTGTAACACTCTGACATACCCACACCCCTCACTGTAACACTCTGATAAACTCACACCCCTCACTGTAACACTCTGATAAACCCACACCCCTCACTGTAACACTCTGATAAACCCTCACCCCTCACTGTCACACTCTGATATACCCACACCCCTCACTGTAACACTCTGATATACCCACACCCCTCACTGTAACACTCTGACATACCCACACCCCTCACTGTAACACTTTGATAAACCCACACCCCTCACTGTAACACTCTGACAAACCCACACCCCTCACTGTAACACTCTGATATACCCACACCCCTCACTGTAACACTCTGACATACCCACACCCCTCACTGTAACACTCTGACATACCCACACCCTTCACTGTAACACTCTGATAAACCCACACCCCTCACTGGAACACTCTGATAAACCCACACCCCTCACTGTAACACTCTGGTAAACCCACACCCCGCACTGTAACACTCTGATAAACCCATACCCTGCACTGTAACACTCTGATAAACCCACACCCCTCACTGGAACACTCTGATAAATTCACACCCCTCACTGTAACACTCTGATAAACCCACACCCTTCACTGTAACACTCTGATAAACCCACACCCCTCACTGGAACACTCTGATAAATTCACACCCCTCACTGTAACACTCTGATAAACCCACACCCCGCACTGTAACACTCTGATAAACCCACACCCCTCACTGTAACACTCTGGTAAACCCACACCCCGCACTGTAACACTCTGACATACCCACACCCCTCACTGTAACACTCTGATCAACCCACACCCCTCACTGTAACACTCTGACATATCCACACCACTCACGGTAACACTCTGATAAACTCACATCCCTCACTGTAACACTCTGATAAACCCACACCCCTCACTGGAACACTCTGATATACCCACACCCCTCACTGGAACACTCTGATATACCCACACCCCTCACTGTAACACTCTGATATACCCAACCCCTCACTGTAACACTCTGATAAACCCACACCCTTCACTGTAACACTCTGATAAACCCACACCCCTCACTGTAACACTCTGATAAACCCACACCCCTCACTGTAACACTCTGATAAACCCACACCCCTCACTGTAACACTCTGATAAACCCACACCCTTCACTGTAACACTCTGATAAACCCACACCCCTCACTGTAACACTCTGATAAACCCACACCCCTCACTGTAACACTCTGATATACCCACACCCCTCACTGTAACACTCTGATAAACCCACACCCTTCACTGTAACACTCTGATAAACCCACACCCCTCACTAACACTCTGATAAACCCACACCCCTCACTGTAACACTCTGACATACCCACACCCCTCACTGTAACACTCTGATATACCCACACCCCTCACTGTAACACTCTGATAAACCCACACCCCTCACTGTAACACTCTGATAAACCCACACCCCGCACTGTAACTCGGATATACCCCACACCCCGCACTGTAACACTCTGATAAACCCACACCCCTCACTGTAACACTGATAAACCCACACCCCTCACTGTAACACTGATAAACCCACACCCTGCACTGTAACTCGGATATACCGCACACCCCGCACTGTAACACTCTGATAAACACACACCCCTCACTGTAACACTGATAAACCCACACCCCTCACTGTAACACTCTGATAAACCCACACCCCGCACTGTAACAAACTGATAAACCCACACCCCTCACTGTAACACTCTGAAAAACCCACACCCCTCACTGGAACACTCTGATATACCCACACCCCTCACTGTAACACTCTGATATACCCACACCCCTCACTGTAACACTCTGATAAACCCACACCCCTCACTGTAACACTCTGATAAACCCACACCCCTCACTGTAACACTCTGATAAACCCACACCCCTCACTGTAACACTCTAATAAACCCACACCCCTCACTGTAACACTCTGATATACCCACACCCCTCACTGTAACACTCTGATAAACCCACACCCCTCACTGTAACACTCTGATAAACCCACACCCCTCACTGTAACACTCTGACATACCCACACCCCACACTGTAACACTCTGACATACCCACACCCCTCACTGTAACACTCTGATATACCCACACCCCTCTCTGTAACACTGATAAACCCACACCCCTCACTGTAACACTCTGATAAACCCACACCCCTCACAGCAACACTCTGATAAACCCACACCCCTCACTGTAACACTCTGATAAACCCACATCCCTCACTGTAACACTGATAAACCCACACCCCTCACTGTAACACTCTGATAAACCCACACCCCTCACTGTAACACTCTGATAAACCCACACCCCTCACTGTAACACTCTGATATACCCACACCCCGCACTGTAACACTCTGATAAACCCACACCCCTCACTGTAACACTCTGATAAACCCACACCCCTCACTGTAACACTCTGATAAACCCACACCCCTCACTGTAACACTCTGATAAACCCACACCCCTCACTGTAACACTCTGATAAACCCACACCCCTCACTGTAACACTCTGACATACCCACACCCCTCACTGTAACACTCTGAAAAACCCACACCCCTCACTGTAACACTCTGATAAACCCACACCCCTCACTGTAACACTCTGATAAACCCACACCCCTCACTGTAACACTCTGATATACCCCACACCCCACACTGTAACACTCTGATATACCCCACACCCCGCACTGTAACACTCTGATAAACCCACACCCCTCACTGTAACACTCTGACATACCCACACCCCTCACTGTAACACTCTGACATACCCACACCCCTCACTGTAACACTCTGATATACCCACACCCCTCACTGTAACACTCTGATAAACCCACACCCTTCACTGTAACACTCTGATAAACCCACACCCCTCACTGTAACACTCTGATAAACCCACACCCCTCACTGTAACACTCTGACATACCCACACCCCTCACTGTAACACTCTGATATACCCACACCCCTCACTGTAACACTCTGATAAACCCACACCCCTCACTGTAACACTCTGATAAACCCACACCCCTGACTGTAACACTCTGATAAACCCACACCCCTCACTGTAACACTCTGACATACCCACACCCCTCACTGTAACACTCTGATATACCCACACCCCTCACTGTAACACTGATAAACCCACACCCCTCACTGTAACACTGATAAACCCACACCCTGCACTGTAACTCGGATATACCGCACACCCCGCACTGTAACACTCTGATAAACCCACACCCCTCACTGTAACACTGATAAACCCACACCCCTCACTGTAACACTCTGATAAACCCACACCCCGCACTGTAACACACTGATAAACCCACACCCCTCACTGTAACACTCTGAAAAACCCACACCCCTCACTGGAACACTCTGATATACCCACACCCCTCACTGTAACACTCTGATATACCCACACCCCTCACTGTAACACTCTGATAAACCCACACCCCTCACTGTAACACTCTGATAAACCCACACCCCTCACTGTAACACTCTGATAAACCCACACCCTTCACTGTAACACTCTGATAAACCCACACCCCTCACTGTAACACTCTGATAAACCCACACCCCTCACTGTAACACTCTGATAAACCCACACCCCTCACTGTAACACTCTGATAAACCCACACCCCTCACTGTAACACTCTGATAAACCCACACCCCTCACTGTAACACTCTGACATACCCACACCCCACACTGTAACACTCTGACATACCCACACCCCTCACTGTAACACTCTGATATACCCACACCCCTCTCTGTAACACTGATAAACCCACACCCCTCACTGTAACACTCTGATAAACCCACACCCCTCACAGCAACACTCTGATAAACCCACACCCTTCACTGTAACACTCTGATAAACCCACACCCCTCACTGTAACACTCTGATAAACCCACACCCCTCACTGTAACACTCTGATATACCCACACCCCTCACTGTAACACTCTGATAAACCCACACCCTTCACTGTAACACTCTGATAAACCCACACCCCTCACTGTAACACTCTGATAAACCCACACCCCTCACTGTAACACTCTGACATACCCACACCCCTCACTGTAACACTCTGATATACCCACACCCCTCACTGTAACACTCTGATAAACACACACCCCTCACTGTAACACTCTGATAAACCCACACCCCGCACTGTAACTCGGATATACCCCACACCCCGCACTGTAACACTCTGATAAACCCACACCCCTCACTGTAACACTGATAAACCCACACCCCTCCCTGTAACACTGATAAACCCACACCCTGCACTGTAACTCGGATATACCGCACACCCCGCACTGTAACACTCTGATAAACCCACACCCCTCACTGTAACACTGATAAACCCACACCCCTCACTGTAACACTCTGATAAACCCACACCCCGCACTGTAACACACTGATAAACCCACACCCCTCACTGTAACACTCTGAAAAACCCACACCCCTCACTGGAACACTCTGATATACCCACACCCCTCACTGTAACACTCTGATATACCCACACCCCTCACTGTAACACTCTGATAAACCCACACCCCTCACTGTAACAGTCTGATAAACCCACACCCCTCACTGTAACACTCTCATAAACCCACACCCCTCACTGTAACACTCTAATAAACCCACACCCCTCACTGTAACACTCTGATATACCCACACCCCTCACTGTAACACTCTGATAAACCCACACCCCTCACTGTAACACTCTGATAAACCCACACCCCTCACTGTAACACTCTGACATACCCACACCCCACACTGTAACACTCTGACATACCCACACCCCTCACTGTAACACTCTGATATACCCACACCCCTCTCTGTAACACTGATAAACCCACACCCCTCACTGTAACACTCTGATAAACCCACACCCCTCACAGCAACACTCTGATAAACCCACACCCCTCACTGTAACACTCTGATAAACCCACATCCCTCACTGTAACACTGATAAACCCACACCCCTCACTGTAACACTCTGATAAACCCACACCCCTCACTGTAACACTCTGATAAACCCACACCCCTCACTGTAACACTCTGATATACCCACACCCCTCACTGTAACACTCTGATAAACCCACACCCCTCACTGTAACACTCTGATAAACCCACACCCCTCACTGTAACACTCTGATAAACCCACACCCCTCACTGTAACACTCTGACATACCCACACCCCTCACTGTAACACTCTGATAAACCCACACCCCTCACTGTAACACTCTGATAAACCCACACCCCTCACTGTAACACTCTGATAAACCCACACCCCTCACTGTAACACTCTGATATACCCCACACCCCACACTGTAACACTCTGATATACCCCACACCCCGCACTGTAACACTCTGATAAACCCACACCCCTCACTGTAACACTCTGATAAACCCACACCCCTCACTGTAACACTCTGACATACCCACACCCCTCACTGTAACACTCTGACATACCCACACCCCTCACTGTAACACTCTGATATACCCACACCCCTCACTGTAACACTCTGATAAACCCACACCCTTCACTGTAACACTCTGATAAACCCACACCCCTCACTGTAACACTCTGAAAAACCCACACCCCTCACTGTAACACTCTGACATACCCACACCCCTCACTGTAACACTCTGATATACCCACACCCCTCACTGTAACACTCTGATAAACCCACACCCCTCACTGTAACACTCTGATAAACCCACACCCCTCACTGTAACACTCTGATAAACCCACACCCCTCACTGTAACACTCTGACATACCCACACCCCTCACTGTAACACTCTGATATACCCACACCCCTCACTGTAACACTGATAAACCCACACCCCTCACTGTAACACTGATAAACCCACACCCTGCACTGTAACTCGGATATACCGCACACCCCGCACTGTAACACTCTGATAAACCCACACCCCTCACTGTAACACTGATAAACCCACACCCCTCACTGTAAAACTCTGATAAACCCACACCCCGCACTGTAACACACTGATAAACCCACACCCCTCACTGTAACACTCTGAAAAACCCACACCCCTCACTGGAACACTCTGATATACCCACACCCCTCACTGTAACACTCTGATATACCCACACCCCTCACAGCAACACTCTGATAAACCCACACCCCTCACTGTAACACTCTGATAAACCCACATCCCTCACTGTAACACTGATAAACCCACACCCCTCACTGTAACACTCTGATAAACCCACACCCCTCACTGTAACACTCTGATAAACCCACACCCCTCACTGTAACACTCTGATATACCCACACCCCTCACTGTAACACTCTGATAAACCCACACCCCTCACTGTAACACTCTGATAAACCCACACCCCTCACTGTAACACTCTGATAAACCCACACCCCTCACTGTAACACTCTGACATACCCACACCCCTCACTGTAACACTCTGATAAACCCACACCCCTCACTGTAACACTCTGATAAACCCACACCCCTCACTGTAACACTCTGATAAACCCACACCCCTCACTGTAACACTCTGATATACCCCACACCCCACACTGTAACACTCTGATATACCCCACACCCCGCACTGTAACACTCTGATAAACCCACACCCCTCACTGTAACACTCTGATAAACCCACACCCCTCACTGTAACACTCTGACATACCCACACCCCTCACTGTAACACTCTGACATACCCACACCCCTCACTGTAACACTCTGATATACCCACACCCCTCACTGTAACACTCTGATAAACCCACACCCTTCACTGTAACACTCTGATAAACCCACACCCCTCACTGTAACACTCTGAAAAACCCACACCCCTCACTGTAACACTCTGACATACCCACACCCCTCACTGTAACACTCTGATATACCCACACCCCTCACTGTAACACTCTGATAAACCCACACCCCTCACTGTAACACTCTGATAAACCCACACCCCTCACTGTAACACTCTGATAAACCCACACCCCTCACTGTAACACTCTGACATACCCACACCCCTCACTGTAACACTCTGATATACCCACACCCCTCACTGTAACACTGATAAACCCACACCCCTCACTGTAACACTGATAAACCCACACCCTGCACTGTAACTCGGATATACCGCACACCCCGCACTGTAACACTCTGATAAACCCACACCCCTCACTGTAACACTGATAAACCCACACCCCTCACTGTAAAACTCTGATAAACCCACACCCCGCACTGTAACACACTGATAAACCCACACCCCTCACTGTAACACTCTGAAAAACCCACACCCCTCACTGGAACACTCTGATATACCCACACCCCTCACTGTAACACTCTGATATACCCACACCCCTCACTGTAACACTCTGATAAACCCACACCCCTCACTGTAACACTCTGATAAACCCACACCCCTCACTGTAACACTCTGATAAACCCACACCCTTCACTGTAACACTCTGATAAACCCACACCCCTCACTGTAACACTCTGATAAACCCACACCCCTCACTGTAACACTCTGATAAACCCACACCCCTCACTGGAACACTCTGATAAACCCACACCCCTCACTGTAACACTCTGACATACCCACACCCCACACTGTAACACTCTGACATACCCACACCCCTCACTGTAACACTCTGATATACCCACACCCCTCTCTGTAACACTGATAAACGCACACCCCTCACTGTAACACTCTGATAAACCCACACCCCTCACAGCAACACTCTGATAAACCCACACCCTTCACTGTAACACTCTGATAAACCCACACCCCTCACTGTAACACTCTGATAAACCCACACCCCTCACTGTAACACTCTGATATACCCACACCCCTCACTGTAACACTCTGATAAACCCACACCCTTCACTGTAACACTCTGATAAACCCACACCCCTCACTGTAACACTCTGATAAACCCACACCCCTCACTGTAACACTCTGACATACCCACACCCCTCACTGTAACACTCTGATATACCCACACCCCTCACTGTAACACTCTGATAAACACACACCCCTCACTGTAACACTCTGATAAACCCACACCCCGCACTGTAACTCGGATATACCCCACACCCCGCACTGTAACACTGATAAACCCACACCCCTCACTGTAACACTGATAAACCCACACCCTGCACTGTAACTCGGATATACCGCACACCCCGCACTGTAACACTCTGATAAACCCACACCCCTCACTGTAACACTGATAAACCCACACCCCTCACTGTAACACTCTGATAAACCCACACCCCGCACTGTAACACACTGATAAACCCACACCCCTCACTGTAACACTCTGAAAAACCCACACCCCTCACTGGAACACTCTGATATACCCACACCCCTCACTGTAACACTCTGATATACCCACACCCCTCACTGTAACACTCTGATAAACCCACACCCCTCACTGTAACAGTCTGATAAACCCACACCCCTCACTGTAACACTCTGATAAACCCACACCCCTCACTGTAACACTCTAATAAACCCACACCCCTCACTGTAACACTCTGATATACCCACACCCCTCACTGTAACACTCTGATAAACCCACACCCCTCACTGTAACACTCTGATAAACCCACACCCCTCACTGTAACACTCTGACATACCCACACCCCACACTGTAACACTCTGACATACCCACACCCCTCACTGTAACACTCTGATATACCCACACCCCTCTCTGTAACACTGATAAACCCACACCCCTCACTGTAACACTCTGATAAACCCACACCCCTCACAGCAACACTCTGATAAACCCACACCCCTCACTGTAACACTCTGATAAACCCACATCCCTCACTGTAACACTGATAAACCCACACCCCTCACTGTAACACTCTGATAAACCCACACCCCTCACTGTAACACTCTGATAAACCCACACCCCTCACTGTAACACTCTGATAAACCCACACCCTTCACTGTAACACTCTGATAAACCCACACCCCTCACTGTAACACTCTGAAAAACCCACACCCCTCACTGTAACACTCTGACATACCCACACCCCTCACTGTAACACTCTGATATACCCACACCCCTCACTGTAACACTCTGATAAACCCACACCCCTCACTGTAACACTCTGATAAACCCACACCCCTCACTGTAACACTCTGATAAACCCACACCCCTCACTGTAACACTCTGACATACCCACACCCCTCACTGTAACACTCTGATATACCCACACCCCTCACTGTAACACTGATAAACCCACACCCCTCACTGTAACACTGATAAACCCACACCCTGCACTGTAACTCGGATATACCGCACACCCCGCACTGTAACACTCTGATAAACCCACACCCCTCACTGTAACACTGATAAACCCACACCCCTCACTGTAAAACTCTGATAAACCCACACCCCGCACTGTAACACACTGATAAACCCACACCCCTCACTGTAACACTCTGAAAAACCCACACCCCTCACTGGAACACTCTGATATACCCACACCCCTCACTGTAACACTCTGATATACCCACACCCCTCACTGTAACACTCTGATAAACCCACACCCCTCACTGTAACACTCTGATAAACCCACACCCCTCACTGTAACACTCTGATAAACCCACACCCTTCACTGTAACACTCTGATAAACCCACACCCCTCACTGTAACACTCTGATAAACCCACACCCCTCACTGTAACACTCTGATAAACCCACACCCCTCACTGGAACACTCTGATAAACCCACACCCCTCACTGTAACACTCTGACATACCCACACCCCACACTGTAACACTCTGACATACCCACACCCCTCACTGTAACACTCTGATATACCCACACCCCTCTCTGTAACACTGATAAACGCACACCCCTCACTGTAACACTCTGATAGACCCACACCCCTCACAGCAACACTCTGATAAACCCACACCCTTCACTGTAACACTCTGATAAACCCACACCCCTCACTGTAACACTCTGATAAACCCACACCCCTCACTGTAACACTCTGATATACCCACACCCCTCACTGTAACACTCTGATAAACCCACACCCTTCACTGTAACACTCTGATAAACCCACACCCCTCACTGTAACACTCTGATAAACCCACACCCCTCACTGTAACACTCTGACATACCCACACCCCTCACTGTAACACTCTGATATACCCACACCCCTCACTGTAACACTCTGATAAACACACACCCCTCACTGTAACACTCTGATAAACCCACACCCCGCACTGTAACTCGGATATACCCCACACCCCGCACTGTAACACTGATAAACCCACACCCCTCACTGTAACACTGATAAACCCACACCCTGCACTGTAACTCGGATATACCGCACACCCCGCACTGTAACACTCTGATAAACCCACACCCCTCACTGTAACACTGATAAACCCACACCCCTCACTGTAACACTCTGATAAACCCACACCCCGCACTGTAACACACTGATAAACCCACACCCCTCACTGTAACACTCTGAAAAACCCACACCCCTCACTGGAACACTCTGATATACCCACACCCCTCACTGTAACACTCTGATATACCCACACCCCTCACTGTAACACTCTGATAAACCCACACCCCTCACTGTAACAGTCTGATAAACCCACACCCCTCACTGTAACACTCTGATAAACCCACACCCCTCACTGTAACACTCTAATAAACCCACACCCCTCACTGTAACACTCTGATATACCCACACCCCTCACTGTAACACTCTGATAAACCCACACCCCTCACTGTAACACTCTGATAAACCCACACCCCTCACTGTAACACTCTGACATACCCACACCCCACACTGTAACACTCTGACATACCCACACCCCTCACTGTAACACTCTGATATACCCACACCCCTCTCTGTAACACTGATAAACCCACACCCCTCACTGTAACACTCTGATAAACCCACACCCCTCACAGCAACACTCTGATAAACCCACACCCCTCACTGTAACACTCTGATAAACCCACATCCCTCACTGTAACACTGATAAACCCACACCCCTCACTGTAACACTCTGATAAACCCACACCCCTCACTGTAACACTCTGATAAACCCACACCCCTCACTGTAACACTCTGATATACCCACACCCCTCACTGTAACACTCTGATAAACCCACACCCCTCACTGTAACACTCTGATAAACCCACACCCCTCACTGTAACACTCTGATAAACCCACACCCCTCACTGTAACACTCTGACATACCCACACCCCTCACTGTAACACTCTGATAAACCCACACCCCTCACTGTAACACTCTGATAAACCCACACCCCTCACTGTAACACTCTGATAAACCCACACCCCTCACTGTAACACTCTGATATACCCCACACCCCACACTGTAACACTCTGATATACCCCACACCCCGCACTGTAACACTCTGATAAACCCACACCCCTCACTGTAACACTCTGATAAACCCACACCCCTCACTGTAACACTCTGACATACCCACACCCCTCACTGTAACACTCTGACATACCCACACCCCTCACTGTAACACTCTGATATACCCACACCCCTCACTGTAACACTCTGATAAACCCACACCCTTCACTTTAACACTCTGATAAACCCACACCCCTCACTGTAACACTCTGATAAACCCACACCCCTCACTGTAACACTCTGACATACCCACACCCCTCACTGTAACACTCTGATATACCCACACCCCTCACTGTAACACTCTGATAAACCCACACCCCTCACTGTAACACTCTGATAAACCCACACCCCTCACTGTAACACTCTGATAAACCCACACCCCTCACTGTAACACTCTGACATACCCACACCCCTCACTGTAACACTCTGATATACCCACACCCCTCACTGTAACACTGATAAACCCACACCCCTCACTGTAACACTGATAAACCCACACCCTGCACTGTAACTCGGATATACCGCACACCCCGCACTGTAACACTCTGATAAACCCACACCCCTCACTGTAACACTGATAAACCCACACCCCTCACTGTAAAACTCTGATAAACCCACACCCCGCACTGTAACACACTGATAAACCCACACCCCTCACTGTAACACTCTGAAAAACCCACACCCCTCACTGGAACACTCTGATATACCCACACCCCTCACTGTAACACTCTGATATACCCACACCCCTCACTGTAACACTCTGATAAACCCACACCCCTCACTGTAACACTCTGATAAACCCACACCCCTCACTGTAACACTCTGATAAACCCACACCCTTCACTGTAACACTCTGATAAACCCACACCCCTCACTGTAACACTCTGATAAACCCACACCCCTCACTGTAACACTCTGATAAACCCACACCCCTCACTGTAACACTCTGATAAACCCACACCCCTCACTGTAACACTCTGATAAACCCACACCCCTCACTGTAACACTCTGACATACCCACACCCCACACTGTAACACTCTGACATACCCACACCCCTCACTGTAACACTCTGATATACCCACACCCCTCTCTGTAACACTGATAAACCCACACCCCTCACTGTAACACTCTGATAAACCCACACCCCTCACAGCAACACTCTGATAAACCCACACCCCTCACTGTAACACTCTGATAAACCCACATCCCTCACTGTAACACTGATAAATCCACACCCCTCACTGTAACACTCTGATAAACCCACACCCCTCACTGTAACACTCTGATAAACCCACACCCCTCACTGTAACACTCTGATAAACCCACACCCCTCACTGTAACACTCTGACATACCCACACCCCTCACTGTAACACTCTGATAAACCCACACCCCTCACTGTAACACTCTGATAAACCCACACCCCTCACTGTAACACTCTGATAAACCCACACCCCTCACTGTAACACTCTGATATACCCCACACTGTAACACTCTGATATACCCCACACCCCGCACTGTAACACTCTGATAAACCCACACCCCTCACTGTAACACTCTGATAAACCCACACCCCTCACTGTAACACTCTGACATACCCACACCCCTCACTGTAACACTCTGACATACCCACACCCCTCACTGTAACACTCTGATATACCCACACCCCTCACTGTAACACTCTGATAAACCCACACCCTTCACTGTAACACTCTGATAAACCCACACCCCTCACTGTAACACTCTGATAAACCCACACCCCTCACTGTAACACTCTGACATACCCACACCCCTCACTGTAACACTCTGATATACCCACACCCCTCACTGTAACACTCTGATAAACCCACACCCCTCACTGTAACACTCTGATAAACCCACACCCCGCACTGTAACTCGGATATAGCCCACACCCCGCACTGTAACACTCTTATAAACCCACACCCCTCACTGTAACACTGATAAACCCACACCCCTCACTGTAACACTGATAAATCCACACCCTGCACTGTAACTCGGATATACCGCACACCCCGCACTGTAACACTCTGATAAACCCACACCCCTCACTGTAACACTGATAAACCCACACCCCTCACTGTAACACTCTGATAAACCCACACCCCGCACTGTAACACTCTGATAAACCCACACCCCTCACTGTAACACTCTGAAAAACCCACACCCCTCACTGGAACACTCTGATATACCCACACCCCTCACTGTAACACTCTGATATACCCACACCCCTCACTGTAACACTCTGATAAACCCACACCCCTCACTGTAACACTCTGATAAACCCACACCCCTCACTGTAACACTCTAATAAACCCACACCCCTCACTGTAACACTCTGATATACCCACACCCCTCACTGTAACACTCTGATAAACCCACACCCCTCACTGTAACACTGTGATAAACCCACACCCCTCACTGTAACACTCTGACATACCCACACCCCTCACTGTAACACTCTGACATACCCACACCCCTCACTGTAACACTCTGATATACCCACACCCCTCTCTGTAACACTGATAAACCCACACCCCTCACTGTAACACTCTGATAAACCCACAGCCCTCACAGCAACACTCTGATAAACCCACACCCCTCACTGTAACACTCTGATAAACCCACATCCCTCACTGTAACACTGGTAAACCCACACCCCTCACTGTAACACTCTGATAAACCCAAACCCCTCACTGTAACACTCTGATAAACCCACACCCCTCACTGTAACACTCTGATATACCCACACCCCTCACTGTAACACTCTGATAAACCCACACCCCTCACTGTAACACTCTGATAAACCCACACCCCTCACTGTAACACTCTGATAAACCCACACCCCTCACTGTAACACTCTGACATACCCACACCCCTCACTGTAACACTCTGATAAACCCACACCCCTCACTGTAACACTCTGATAAACCCACACCCCTCACTGTAACACTCTGATAAACCCACACCCCTCACTGTAACACTCTGAAAAACCCACACCCCTCACTGGAACACTCTGATATACCCACACCCCTCACTGTAACACTCTGATATACCCACACCCCTCACTGTAACACTCTGATAAACCCACACCCCTCACTGTAACACTCTGATAAACCCACACCCCTCACTGTAACACTCTGATAAACCCACACCCTTCACTGTAACACTCTGATAAACCCACACCCCTCACTGTAACACTCTGATAAACCCACAACCATCACTGTAACACTCTGATAAACCCACACCCCTCACTGTAACACTCTGATAAACCCACACCCCTCACTGTAACACTCTGATAAACCCACACCCCTCACTGTAACACTCTGACATACCCACACCCCACACTGTAACACTCTGACATACCCACACCCCTCACTGTAACACTCTGATATACCCACACCCCTCTCTGAAACACTGATAAACCCACACCCCTCACTGTAACACTCTGATAAACCCACACCCCTCACAGCAACACTCTGATAAACCCACACCCCTCACTGTAACACTCTGATAAACCCACATCCCTCACTGTAACACTGATAAACCCACACCCCTCACTGTAACACTCTGATAAACCCACACCCCTCACTGTAACACTCTGATAAACCCACACCCCTCACTGTAACACTCTGATAAACCCACACCCCTCACTGTAACACTCTGATAAACCCACACCCCTCACTGTAACACTCTGATAAACCCACACCCCTCACTGTAACACTCTGATAAACCCACACCCCTCACTGTAACACTCTGACATACCCACACCCCTCACTGTAACACTCTGATAAACCCACACCCCTCACTGTAACACTCTGATAAACCCACACCCCTCACTGTAACACTCTGATAAACCCACACCCCTCACTGTAACACTCTGATATACCCCACACCCCACACTGTAACACTCTGATATACCCCACACCCCGCACTGTAACACTCTGATAAACCCACACCCCTCACTGTAACACTCTGATAAACCCACACCCCTCACTGTAACACTCTGACATACCCACACCCCTCACTGTAACACTCTGACATACCCACACCCCTCACTGTAACACTCTGATATACCCACACCCCTCACTGTAACACTCTGATAAACCCACACCCTTCACTGTAACACTCTGATAAACCCACACCCCTCACTGTAACACTCTGATAAACCCACACCCCTCACTGTAACACTCTGACATACCCACACCCCTCACTGTAACACTCTGATATACCCACACCCCTCACTGTAACACTCTGATAAACCCACACCCCTCACTGTAACACTCTGATAAACCCACACCCCTCACTGTAACACTCTGATAAACCCACACCCTTCACTGTAACACTCTGATAAACCCACACCCCTCACTGTAACACTCTGATAAACCCACAACCATCACTGTAACACTCTGATAAACCCACACCCCTCACTGTAACACTCTGATAAACCCACACCCCTCACTGTAACACTCTGATAAACCCACACCCCTCACTGTAACACTCTGACATACCCACACCCCACACTGTAACACTCTGACATACCCACACCCCTCACTGTAACACTCTGATATACCCACACCCCTCTCTGAAACACTGATAAACCCACACCCCTCACTGTAACACTCTGATAAACCCACACCCCTCACAGCAACACTCTGATAAACCCACACCCCTCACTGTAACACTCTGATAAACCCACATCCCTCACTGTAACACTGATAAACCCACACCCCTCACTGTAACACTCTGATAAACCCACACCCCTCACTGTAACACTCTGATAAACCCACACCCCTCACTGTAACACTCTGATAAACCCACACCCCTCACTGTAACACTCTGATAAACCCACACCCCTCACTGTAACACTCTGATAAACCCACACCCCTCACTGTAACACTCTGATAAACCCACACCCCTCACTGTAACACTCTGACATACCCACACCCCTCACTGTAACACTCTGATAAACCCACACCCCTCACTGTAACACTCTGATAAACCCACACCCCTCACTGTAACACTCTGATAAACCCACACCCCTCACTGTAACACTCTGATATACCCCACACCCCTCACTGTAACACTCTGACATACCCACACCCCTCACTGTAACACTCTGATATACCCACACCCCTCACTGTAACACTCTGATAAACCCACACCCCTCACTGTAACACTCTGATAAACCCACACCCCTCACTGTAACACTCTGATAAACCCACACCCTTCACTGTAACACTCTGATAAACCCACACCCCTCACTGTAACACTCTGATAAACCCACAACCATCACTGTAACACTCTGATAAACCCACACCCCTCACTGTAACACTCTGATAAACCCACACCCCTCACTGTAACACTCTGATAAACCCACACCCCTCACTGTAACACTCTGACATACCCACACCCCACACTGTAACACTCTGACATACCCACACCCCTCACTGTAACACTCTGATATACCCACACCCCTCTCTGAAACACTGATAAACCCACACCCCTCACTGTAACACTCTGATAAACCCACACCCCTCACAGCAACACTCTGATAAACCCACACCCCTCACTGTAACACTCTGATAAACCCACATCCCTCACTGTAACACTGATAAACCCACACCCCTCACTGTAACACTCTGATAAACCCACACCCCTCACTGTAACACTCTGATAAACCCACACCCCTCACTGTAACACTCTGATAAACCCACACCCCTCACTGTAACACTCTGATAAACCCACACCCCTCACTGTAACACTCTGATAAACCCACACCCCTCACTGTAACACTCTGATAAACCCACACCCCTCACTGTAACACTCTGACATACCCACACCCCTCACTGTAACACTCTGATAAACCCACACCCCTCACTGTAACACTCTGATAAACCCACACCCCTCACTGTAACACTCTGATAAACCCACACCCCTCACTGTAACACTCTGATATACCCCACACCCCACACTGTAACACTCTGATATACCCCACACCCCGCACTGTAACACTCTGATAAACCCACACCCCTCACTGTAACACTCTGATAAACCCACACCCCTCACTGTAACACTCTGACATACCCACACCCCTCACTGTAACACTCTGATAAACCCACACCCCTCACTGTAACACTCTGATAAACCCACACCCCTCACTGTAACACTCTGATAAACCCACACCCCTCACTGTAACACTCTGATATACCCCACACCCCTCACTGTAACACTCTGACATACCCACACCCCTCACTGTAACACTCTGATATACCCACACCCCTCACTGTAACACTCTGATAAACCCACACCCCTCACTGTAACACTCTGATAAACCCACACCCCTCACTGTAACACTCTGATAAACCCACACCCCTCACTGTAACACTCTGATAAACCCACAACCATCACTGTAACACTCTGATAAACCCACACCCCTCACTGTAACACTCTGATAAACCCACACCCCTCACTGTAACACTCTGATAAACCCACACCCCTCACTGTAACACTCTGACATACCCACACCCCACACTGTAACACTCTGACATACCCACACCCCTCACTGTAACACTCTGATATACCCACACCCCTCTCTGAAACACTGATAAACCCACACCCCTCACTGTAACACTCTGATAAACCCACACCCCTCACAGCAACACTCTGATAAACCCACACCCCTCACTGTAACACTCTGATAAACCCACATCCCTCACTGTAACACTGATAAACCCACACCCCTCACTGTAACACTCTGATAAACCCACACCCCTCACTGTAACACTCTGATAAACCCACACCCCTCACTGTAACACTCTGATAAACCCACACCCCTCACTGTAACACTCTGATAAACCCACACCCCTCACTGTAACACTCTGATAAACCCACACCCCTCACTGTAACACTCTGATAAACCCACACCCCTCACTGTAACACTCTGACATACCCACACCCCTCACTGTAACACTCTGATAAACCCACACCCCTCACTGTAACACTCTGATAAACCCACACCCCTCACTGTAACACTCTGATAAACCCACACCCCTCACTGTAACACTCTGATATACCCCACACCCCACACTGTAACACTCTGATATACCCCACACCCCGCACTGTAACACTCTGATAAACCCACACCCCTCACTGTAACACTCTGATAAACCCACACCCCTCACTGTAACACTCTGACATACCCACACCCCTCACTGTAACACTCTGACATACCCACACCCCTCACTGTAACACTCTGATATACCCACACCCCTCACTGTAACACTCTGATAAACCCACACCCTTCACTGTAACACTCTGATAAACCCACACCCCTCACTGTAACACTCTGATAAACCCACACCCCTCACTGTAACACTCTGACATACCCACACCCCTCACTGTAACACTCTGATATACCCACACCCCTCACTGTAACACTCTGATAAACCCACACCCCTCACTGTAACACTCTGATAAACCCACACCCCTCACTGTAACACTCTGATAAACCCACACCCTTCACTGTAACACTCTGATAAACCCACACCCCTCACTGTAACACTCTGATAAACCCACAACCATCACTGTAACACTCTGATAAACCCACACCCCTCACTGTAACACTCTGATAAACCCACACCCCTCACTGTAACACTCTGATAAACCCACACCCCTCACTGTAACACTCTGACATACCCACACCCCACACTGTAACACTCTGACATACCCACACCCCTCACTGTAACACTCTGATATACCCACACCCCTCTCTGAAACACTGATAAACCCACACCCCTCACTGTAACACTCTGATAAACCCACACCCCTCACAGCAACACTCTGATAAACCCACACCCCTCACTGTAACACTCTGATAAACCCACATCCCTCACTGTAACACTGATAAACCCACACCCCTCACTGTAACACTCTGATAAACCCACACCCCTCACTGTAACACTCTGATAAACCCACACCCCTCACTGTAACACTCTGATAAACCCACACCCCTCACTGTAACACTCTGATAAACCCACACCCCTCACTGTAACACTCTGATAAACCCACACCCCTCACTGTAACACTCTGATAAACCCACACCCCTCACTGTAACACTCTGACATACCCACACCCCTCACTGTAACACTCTGATAAACCCACACCCCTCACTGTAACACTCTGATAAACCCACACCCCTCACTGTAACACTCTGATAAACCCACACCCCTCACTGTAACACTCTGATATACCCCACACCCCTCACTGTAACACTCTGACATACCCACACCCCTCACTGTAACACTCTGATATACCCACACCCCTCACTGTAACACTCTGATAAACCCACACCCCTCACTGTAACACTCTGATAAACCCACACCCCTCACTGTAACACTCTGATAAACCCACACCCTTCACTGTAACACTCTGATAAACCCACACCCCTCACTGTAACACTCTGATAAACCCACAACCATCACTGTAACACTCTGATAAACCCACACCCCTCACTGTAACACTCTGATAAACCCACACCCCTCACTGTAACACTCTGATAAACCCACACCCCTCACTGTAACACTCTGACATACCCACACCCCACACTGTAACACTCTGACATACCCACACCCCTCACTGTAACACTCTGATATACCCACACCCCTCTCTGAAACACTGATAAACCCACACCCCTCACTGTAACACTCTGATAAACCCACACCCCTCACAGCAACACTCTGATAAACCCACACCCCTCACTGTAACACTCTGATAAACCCACATCCCTCACTGTAACACTGATAAACCCACACCCCTCACTGTAACACTCTGATAAACCCACACCCCTCACTGTAACACTCTGATAAACCCACACCCCTCACTGTAACACTCTGATAAACCCACACCCCTCACTGTAACACTCTGATAAACCCACACCCCTCACTGTAACACTCTGATAAACCCACACCCCTCACTGTAACACTCTGATAAACCCACACCCCTCACTGTAACACTCTGACATACCCACACCCCTCACTGTAACACTCTGATAAACCCACACCCCTCACTGTAACACTCTGATAAACCCACACCCCTCACTGTAACACTCTGATAAACCCACACCCCTCACTGTAACACTCTGATATACCCCACACCCCACACTGTAACACTCTGATATACCCCACACCCCGCACTGTAACACTCTGATAAACCCACACCCCTCACTGTAACACTCTGATAAACCCACACCCCTCACTGTAACACTCTGACATACCCACACCCCTCACTGTAACACTCTGACATACCCACACCCCTCACTGTAACACTCTGATATACCCACACCCCTCACTGTAACACTCTGATAAACCCACACCCTTCACTGTAACACTCTGATAAACCCACACCCCTCACTGTAACACTCTGATAAACCCACACCCCTCACTGTAACACTCTGACATACCCACACCCCTCACTG
Source organism: Scyliorhinus torazame (assembly GCF_047496885.1). NCBI lineage: Eukaryota > Metazoa > Chordata > Chondrichthyes > Carcharhiniformes > Scyliorhinidae > Scyliorhinus > Scyliorhinus torazame. The sequence continues at coordinate 68,288,744 of NC_092727.1, forward strand.
TAACACTCTGATATACCCACACCCCTCACTGTAACACTCTGATAAACCCACACCCCTCACTGTAACACTCTGATAAACCCACACCCCGCACTGTAACTCGGATATACCCCACACCCCGCACTGTAACACTCTTATAAACCCACACCCCTCACTGTAACACTGATAAACCCACACCCCTCACTGGAGCACTGATAAATCCACGCCCTGCACTGTAACTCGGATATACCGCACACCCCGCACTGTAACACTCTGATAAACCCACACCCCTCACTGTAACACTGATAAACCCACACCCCTCACTGTAACACTCTGATAAACCCACACCCCGCACTGTAACACTCTGATAAACCCACACCCCTCACTGTAACACTCTGACATACCCACACCCCTCACTGTAACACTCTGATAAACCCACACCCCTCACTGTAACACTCTGATAAACCCACACCCCTCACTGTAACACTCTAATAAACCCACACCCCTCACTGTAACACTCTGATATACCCACACCCCTCACTGTAACACTGATAAACCCACACCCCTCACTGTAACACTCTGAAAAACCCACACCCCTCACTGGAACACTCTGATATACCCACACCCCTCACTGTAACACTCTGATATACCCACACCCCTCACTGTAACACTCTGATAAACCCACACCCCTCACTGTAACACTCTGATAAACCCACACCCCTCACTGTAACACTCTAATAAACCCACACCCCTCACTGTAACACTCTGATATACCCACACCCCTCACTGTAACACTCTGATAAACCCACACCCCTCACTGTAACACTGTGATAAACCCACACCCCTCACTGTAACACTCTGACATACCCACACCCCTCACTGTAACACTCTGACATACCCACACCCCTCACTGTAACACTCTGATATACCCACACCCCTCTCTGTAACACTGATAAACCCACACCCCTCACTGTAACACTCTGATAAACCCACAGCCCTCACAGCAACACTCTGATAAACCCACACCCCTCACTGTAACACTCTGATAAACCCACATCCCTCACTGTAACACTGATAAACCCACACCCCTCACTGTAACACTCTGATAAACCCACACCCCTCACTGTAACACTCTGATAAACCCACACCCCTCACTGTAACACTCTGATAAACCCACACCCCTCACTGTAACACTCTGATATACCCCACACCCCACACTGTAACACTCTGATATACCCCACACCCCGCACTGTAACACTCTGATAAACCCACACCCCTCACTGTAACACTCTGATAAACCCACACCCCTCACTGTAACACTCTGACATACCCACACCCCTCACTGTAACACTCTGACATACCCACACCCCTCACTGTAACACTCTGATATACCCACACCCCTCACTGTAACACTCTGATAAACCCACACCCTTCACTGTAACACTCTGATAAACCCACACCCCTCACTGTAACACTCTGATAAACCCACACCCCTCACTGTAACACTCTGACATACCCACACCTCTCACTGTAACACTCTGATATACCCACACCCCTCACTGTAACACTCTGATAAACCCACACCCCTCACTGTAACACTCTGATAAACCCACACCCCGCACTGTAACTCGGATATACCCCACACCCCGCACTGTAACACTCTTATAAACCCACACCCCTCACTGTAACACTGATAAACCCACACCCCTCACTGTAACACTGATAAATCCACACCCTGCACTGTAACTCGGATATACCGCACACCCCGCACTGTAACACTCTGATAAACCCACACCCCTCACTGTAACACTGATAAACCCACACCCCTCACTGTAACACTCTGATAAACCCACACCCCGCACTGTAACACTCTGATAAACCCACACCCCTCACTGTAACACTCTGAAAAACCCACACCCCTCACTGGAACACTCTGATATACCCACACCCCTCACTGTAACACTCTGATATACCCACACGCCTCACTGTAACACTCTGATAAACCCACACCCCTCACTGTAACACTCTGATAAACCCACACCCCTCACTGTAACACTCTAATAAACATACACCCCTCACTGTAACACTCTGATATACCCACACCCCTCACTGTAACACTCTGATAAACCCACACCCCTCACTGTAACACTGTGATAAACCCACACCCCTCACTGTAACACTCTGACATACCCACACCCCTCACTGTAACACTCTGACATACCCACACCCCTCACTGTAACACTCTGATATACCCACACCCCTCTCTGTAACACTGATAAACCCACACCCCTCACTGTAACACTCTGATAAACCCACAGCCCTCACAGCAACACTCTGATAAACCCACACCCCTCACTGTAACACTCTGATAAACCCACATCCCTCACTGTAACACTGATAAACCCACACCCCTCACTGTAACACTCTGATAAACCCAAACCCCTCACTGTAACACTCTGATAAACCCACACCCCTCACTGTAACACTCTGATATACCCACACCCCTCACTGTAACACTCTGATAAACCCACACCCCTCACTGTAACACTCTGATAAACCCACACCCCTCACTGTAACACTCTGATAAACCCACACCCCTCACTGTAACACTCTGACATACCCACACCCCTCACTGTAACACTCTGATAAACCCACACCCCTCACTGTAACACTCTGATAAACCCACACCCCTCACTGTAACACTCTGATAAACCCACACCCCTCACTGTAACACTCTGACATACCCCACACCCCACACTGTAACACTCTGATATACCCCACACCCCGCACTGTAACACTCTGATAAACCCACACCCCTCACTGTAACACTCTGATAAACCCACACCCCTCACTGTAACACTCTGACATACCCACACCCCTCACTGTAACACTCTGACATACCCACACCCCTCACTGTAACACTCTGATAAACCCACACCCCTCACTGTAACACTCTGATAAACCCACACCCCTCACTGTAACACTCTGAAAAACCCACACCCCTCACTGGAACACTCTGATATACCCACACCCCTCACTGTAACACTCTGATATACCCACACCCCTCACTGTAACACTCTGATAAACCCACACCCCTCACTGTAACACTCTGATAAACCCACACCCCTCACTGTAACACTCTGATAAACCCACACCCTTCACTGTAACACTCTGATAAACCCACACCCCTCACTGTAACACTCTGATAAACCCACACCCCTCACTGTAACACTCTGATAAACCCACACCCCTCACTGTAACACTCTGATAAACCCACACCCCTCACTGTAACACTCTGATAAACCCACACCCCTCACTGTAACACTCTGACATACCCACACCCCACACTGTAACACTCTGACATACCCACACCCCTCACTGTAACACTCTGATATACCCACACCCCTCTCTGTAACACTGATAAACCCACACCCCTCACTGTAACACTCTGATAAACCCACACCCCTCACAGCAACACTCTGATAAACCCACACCCCTCACTGTAACACTCTGATAAACCCACATCCCTCACTGTAACACTGATAAACCCACACCCCTCACTGTAACACTCTGATAAACCCACACCCCTCACTGTAACACTCTGATAAACCCACACCCCTCACTGTAACACTCTGATAAACCCACACCCCTCACTGTAACACTCTGATAAACCCACACCCCTCACTGTAACACTCTGATAAACCCACACCCCTCACTGTAACACTCTGATAAACCCACACCCCTCACTGTAACACTCTGACATACCCACACCCCTCACTGTAACACTCTGATAAACCCACACCCCTCACTGTAACACTCTGATAAACCCACACCCCTCACTGTAACACTCTGATAAACCCACACCCCTCACTGTAACACTCTGATATACCCCACACCCCACACTGTAACACTCTGATATACCCCACACCCCGCACTGTAACACTCTGATAAACCCACACCCCTCACTGTAACACTCTGATAAACCCACACCCCTCACTGTAACACTCTGACATACCCACACCCCTCACTGTAACACTCTGACATACCCACACCCCTCACAGTAACACTCTGATATACCCACACCCCTCACTGTAACACTCTGATAAACCCACACCCTTCACTGTAACACTCTGATAAACCCACACCCCTCACTGTAACACTCTGATAAACCCACACCCCTCACTGTAACACTCTGACATACCCACACCCCTCACTGTAACACTCTGATATACCCACACCCCTCACTGTAACACTCTGATAAACCCACACCCCTCACTGTAACACTCTGATAAACCCACACCCCGCACTGTAACTCGGATATACCCCACACCCCGCACTGTAACACTCTTATAAACCCACACCCCTCACTGTAACACTGATATTCCCACACCCCTCACTGTAACACTGATAAATCCACACCCTGCACTGTAACTCGGATATACCGCACACCCCGCACTGTAACACTCTGATAAACCCACACCCCTCACTGTAACACTGATAAACCCACACCCCTCACTGTAACACTCTGATAAACCCACACCCCGCACTGTAACACTCTGATAAACCCACACCCCTCACTGTAACACTCTGAAAAACCCACACCCCTCACTGGAACACTCTGATATACCCACACCCCTCACTGTAACACTCTGATATACCCACACCCCTCACTGTAACACTCTGATAAACCCACACCCCTCACTGTAACACTCTGATAAACCCACACCCCTCACTGTAACACTCTAATAAAGCCACACCCCTCACTGAACACTCTGATATACCCACACCCCTCACTGTAACACTCTGATAAACCCACACCCCTCACTGTAACACTGTGATAAACCCACACCCCTCACTGTAACACTCTGACATACCCACACCCCTCACTGTAACACTCTGACATACCCACACCCCTCACTGTAACACTCTGATATACCCACACCCCTCTCTGTAACACTGATAAACCCACACCCCTCACTGTAACACTCTGATAAACCCACAGCCCTCACAGCAACACTCTGATAAACCCACACCCCTCACTGTAACACTCTGATAAACCCACATCCCTCACTGTAACACTGATAAACCCACACCCCTCACTGTAACACTCTGATAAACCCAAACCCCTCACTGTAACACTCTGATAAACCCACACCCCTCACTGTAACACTCTGATATACCCACACCCCTCACTGTAACACTCTGATAAACCCACACCCCTCACTGTAACACTCTGATAAACCCACACCCCTCACTGTAACACTCTGATAAACCCACACCCCTCACTGTAACACTCTGACATACCCACACCCCTCACTGTAACACTCTGATAAACCCACACCCCTCACTGTAACACTCTGATAAACCCACACCCCTCACTGTGACACTCTGATAAACCCACACCCCTCACTGTAACACTCTGATATACCCCACACCCCACACTGTAACACTCTGATATACCCCACACCCCGCACTGTAACACTCTGATAAACCCACACCCCTCACTGTAACACTCTGATAAACCCACACCCCTCACTGTAACACTCTGATATACCCCACACCCCACACTGTAACACTCTGATATACCCCACACCCCGCACTGTAACACTCTGATAAACCCACACCCCTCACTGTAACACTCTGACATACCCACACCCCTCACTGTAACACTCTGATAAACCCACACCCCTCACTGTAACACTCTGATAAACCCACACCCCTCACTGTAACACTTTGATAAACCCACACCCCTCACTGTAACACTCTGATAAACCCACACCCCTCACTGTAACACTCTGATAAACCCACACCCCTCACTGTAACACTCTGATATACCCACACCCCTCACTGTAACACTGTGATAAACCCACACCCCTCACTGTAACACTCTGACATACCCACACCCCTCACTGTAACACTCTGATAAACCCACACCCCGCACTGTAACACTCTGATAAACCATCACCCCTCACTGTAACACTCTGATATACCCACACCCCTCACTGTAACACTCTGATAAACCCACACCCCTCACTGTAACACTCTGACATACCCACACCCCTCACGGTAACTCTGATAAACCGACACCCCTCACTGTAACACTCTGATATACCCACACCCCTCACTGTAACACTCTGATAAACCCACACCCCTCACTGTAACACTCTGATAAATCCACACCCCGCACTGTAACACTCTGACATACCCACACCCCTCACTAGAACACTCTGATAAACCCACATCCCTCACTGTAACACTCTGACATATCCACACCCCTCACGGTAACACTCTGATAAACTCACACCCCTCACTGTAACACTCTGATATACCCACACCCCTCACGGTAACACTCTGATAAACCCACACCCCTCACTGTAACACTCTGATAAACCCACACCCCTCACTGTAACACTCTGATAAACCCACACCCCTCACTGTAACACTCTGATAAACCCACACCCCTCACTGTAACACTCTGATATACCCACACCTCTCACTGTAACACTCTGACATACCCACACCCCTCAACGTAACACTCTGATAAACCCACACCCCTCACTGTAACACTCTGAAAAACCCACACCCCTCACTGGAACACTCTGATAAACCCACACCCCTCACTGTAACAATCTGATAAACCCACACCCCTCACTGTAACACTGATAAACCCACACCCCTCGCTGTAACACTCTGATATACCCACACCCCTCACTGTAACACTCTGATAAACCCACACCCCTCACTGTAACACTCTGAAAAACCCACACCCCTCACTGTAACACTCTGATAAACCCACACCCCTCACTGTAACACTCTGATAAACCCACACCCCTCACTGTAACACTCTGATAAACCCACACCCCTCACTGTAACACTCTGATAAACCCACACCCCTCACTGTAACACTCTGATATACCCACACCCCTCACTGTAACACTCTGATAAACCCACACCCCTCACTGTAACACTCTGATAAACCCACACCCCTCACTGTAACACTCTGAGAAACCCACACCCCTCACTGTCACACTCTGATATACCCACACCCCTCACTGTAACACTCTGATAAACCCACTCCCCTCACTGTAACACTCTGATATACCCACACCCCTCACTGTAACACTCTGATAAACCCACACCCCTCACTGTAACACTCTGATAAACCCACACCCCTCACTGTAACACTCTGATATACCCACACCCCTCACTGTAACACTCTGATAAACCCACACCCCTCACTGTAACACTCTGATAAACCCACACCCCTCACTGTAACACTCTGATAAACCCACACCCCTCACTGTAACACTCTGATAAACCCACACCCCTCACTGGAACACTCTGATAAACCCACACCGCTCACTGTACCACTCTGATATACCCACACCCCTCACTGTAACACTCTGATAAACCCACACCCCTCACTGTAACACTCTGATAAACCCACACCCCTCACTGTAACACTCTGATAAACCCACACCCCTCACTGTAACACTCTGATATACCCACACCCCTCACTGTAACACTCTGATAAACCCACACCCCTCACTGTAACACTCTGATAAACCCACACCCCTCACTGTAACACTCTGATATACCCACACCCCTCACTGTAACACTCTGATAAACCCACACCCCTCACTGTAACACTCTGATAAACGCACACCCCTCACTGTAACACTCTGATATACCCACACCCCTCACTGTAACACTCTGATAAACCCACACCCCTCACTGTAACCCTCTGATATACCCACACCCCTCACTGTAACACTCTGATAAACCCACACCCCTCACTGGAACACTCTGATAAACCCACACCCCTCACTGTAACACTCTGATATACCCACACCCCTCACTGTAACACTCTGATAAACCCACACCCCTCACTGTAACACTCTGATATACCCACACCCCTCACTGTAACACTCTGATAAACCCACACCCCTCACTGGAACACTCTGATAAACCCACACCCCTCACTGTAACACTCTGATATACCCACACCCCTCACTGTAACACTGTGATAAACCCACACCCCTCACTGTAACACTCTGATATACCCACACCCCTCACTGTAACACTCTGATAAACCCACAACCCGCACTGTAACAGTCTGATAAACCCACACCCCTCACTGTAACACTCTGATAAACCCACACCTTCACTGTAACACTCTGATAAACCCACACCCCGCACTGTAACACTCTGACATACCCACACCCCTCACTGTAACACTCTGATAAACCCACACCCCTCACTATAACACTCTGATATACCCACACCCCTCACTGTAACAATGATAAACCCACAACCCTCACTGTAACACTCTGATATACCCACACCCCTCACTGTAACACTGATAAACCCACACCCCTCACTGTAACACTCTGATAAACCCACACCCCGCACTGTAACACTCTGATAAACCCACACCCCTCACTGTAACACTCTGATAAACCCACACCCCTCACTGTAACACTCTGATAAACCCACACCCCTCACTGTAACACTCTGATAAACCCACACCCCTCACTGTAACACTCTGATATACCCACACCCCTCACTGTCACACTCTGATAAACCCACACCCCTCTCTGTAACACTCTGATATACCCACACCCCTCACTGTAACACTCTGATAAACCCACACCCCTCACTGTAACACTCTGATAAACCCACACCCCTCACTGTAACACTCTGATAAACCCACACCCCTCACTGTAACACTCTGACATACCCACACCCCTCACTGTAACACTCTGATAAACTCACACCACTCACTGTAACACTCTGATAAACCCACACCCCTCACTGTAACACTTTGATATACCCACACACCTCACTGTAACACTGATAAACCCACACCCCTCACTGTAACACTCTGATAAACCCACACCCCTCACTGTAACACTCTGATATACCCACAGCCCTCACTGTAACACTCTGACATACCCACACCCCTCACTGTAACACTCTGATTAACCCACACCCCTCACTGGAACACTCTGATAAACCCACACCCCTCACTGTAACACTCTGATAAACCCACACCCCTCACTGTAACACTCTGACATACCCACACCCCTCACTGTAACACTCTGATATACCCACACCCCGCACTGTAACACTCTGATAAACCCACACCCCTCACTGTAACACTCTGATAAACCCACACCCCTCACTGTAACACTCTGATATACCCCACACCCCGCACTGTAACACTCTGATAAACCCACACCCCTCACTGTAACACTCTGATAAACCCACACCCCTCACTGGAACACTCTGATATACCCACACCCCTCACTGTAACACTCTGATATACCCATACCCCTCACTGTAACACTCTGATAAACCCACACCCTTCACTGTAACACTCTGATAAACCCACACCCCTCACTGTAACACTCTGATAAACCCACACCCCTCACTGTAACACTCTGACATACCCACACCCCGCACTGTAACTCGGATATACCCCACACCCCTCACTGTAACACTCTGATAAACCCACACCCCTCACTGTAACACTCTGATAAACCCACACCCCTCACTGTAACACTCTGATAAACCCACACCCCGCACTGTAACTCGGATATACCCCACACCCCGCACTGTAACACTCTGATAAACCCACACCCCTCACTGTAACACTAATAAACCCACACCCCTCACTGTAACACTGATAAACCCACACCCCGCACTGTAACTCGGATATACCGCACACCCCGCACTGTAACACTCTGATAAACCCACACCCCTCACTGTAACACTGATAAACCCACACCCCTCACTGTAACACTCTGATAAACCCACACCCCACACTGTAACACTCTGATAAACCCACACCCCTCACTGTAACACTCTGAAAAACCCACACCCCTCACTGTAACACTCTGAAAAACCCACACCCCTCACTGGAACACTCTGATAAACCCACACCCCTCACTGTAACACTCTGATAAACCCACACCCTTCACTGTAACACTCTGATATACCCACACCCCTCACTGTTACACTCTGATAAACCCACACCCCTCACTGGAACACTCTGATAAACCCACACCCCTCACTGTAACACTCTGATATACCCACACCCCTCACTGTAACACTCTGATAAACCCACACCCCTCACTGTAACACTGATAAACCCACACCCCTCACTGTAACACTCTGATAAACCCACACCCCGCACTGTAACACTCTGATAAACCCACACCCCTCACTGTAACACTCTGAAAAACCCACACCCCTCACTGGAACACTCTGATATACCCACACCCCTCACTGTAACACTCTGATATACCCACACCCCTCACTGTAACACTCTGATAAACCCACACCCCTCACTGTAACACTCTGATAAACCCACACCCCTCACTGTAACACTCTAATAAACCCACACCCCTCACTGAACACTCTGATATACCCACACCCCTCACTGTAACACTCTGATAAACCCACACCCCTCACTGTAACACTGTGATAAACCCACACCCCTCACTGTAACACTCTGACATACCCACACCCCTCACTGTAACACTCTGACATACCCACACCCCTCACTGTAACACTCTGATATACCCACACCCCTCTCTGTAACACTGATAAACCCACACCCCTCACTGTAACACTCTGATAAACCCACAGCCCTCACAGCAACACTCTGATAAACCCACACCCCTCACTGTAACACTCTGATAAACCCACATCCCTCACTGTAACACTGATAAACCCACACCCCTCACTGTAACACTCTGATAAACCCAAACCCCTCACTGTAACACTCTGATAAACCCACACCCCTCACTGTAACACTCTGATATACCCACACCCCTCACTGTAACACTCTGATAAACCCACACCCCTCACTGTAACACTCTGATAAACCCACACCCCTCACTGTAACACTCTGATAAACCCACACCCCTCACTGTAACACTCTGACATACCCACACCCCTCACTGTAACACTCTGATAAACCCACACCCCTCACTGTAACACTCTGATAAACCCACACCCCTCACTGTGACACTCTGATAAACCCACACCCCTCACTGTAACACTCTGATATACCCCACACCCCACACTGTAACACTCTGATATACCCCACACCCCGCACTGTAACACTCTGATAAACCCACACCCCTCACTGTAACACTCTGATAAACCCACACCCCTCACTGTAACACTCTGATATACCCCACACCCCACACTGTAACACTCTGATATACCCCACACCCCGCACTGTAACACTCTGATAAACCCACACCCCTCACTGTAACACTCTGACATACCCACACCCCTCACTGTAACACTCTGATAAACCCACACCCCTCACTGTAACACTCTGATAAACCCACACCCCTCACTGTAACACTTTGATAAACCCACACCCCTCACTGTAACACTCTGATAAACCCACACCCCTCACTGTAACACTCTGATAAACCCACACCCCTCACTGTAACACTCTGATATACCCACACCCCTCACTGTAACACTGTGATAAACCCACACCCCTCACTGTAACACTCTGACATACCCACACCCCTCACTGTAACACTCTGATAAACCCACACCCCGCACTGTAACACTCTGATAAACCATCACCCCTCACTGTAACACTCTGATATACCCACACCCCTCACTGTAACACTCTGATAAACCCACACCCCTCACTGTAACACTCTGACATACCCACACCCCTCACGGTAACTCTGATAAACCGACACCCCTCACTGTAACACTCTGATATACCCACACCCCTCACTGTAACACTCTGATAAACCCACACCCCTCACTGTAACACTCTGATAAATCCACACCCCGCACTGTAACACTCTGACATACCCACACCCCTCACTAGAACACTCTGATAAACCCACATCCCTCACTGTAACACTCTGACATATCCACACCCCTCACGGTAACACTCTGATAAACTCACACCCCTCACTGTAACACTCTGATATACCCACACCCCTCACGGTAACACTCTGATAAACCCACACCCCTCACTGTAACACTCTGATAAACCCACACCCCTCACTGTAACACTCTGATAAACCCACACCCCTCACTGTAACACTCTGATAAACCCACACCCCTCACTGTAACACTCTGATATACCCACACCTCTCACTGTAACACTCTGACATACCCACACCCCTCAACGTAACACTCTGATAAACCCACACCCCTCACTGTAACACTCTGAAAAACCCACACCCCTCACTGGAACACTCTGATAAACCCACACCCCTCACTGTAACAATCTGATAAACCCACACCCCTCACTGTAACACTGATAAACCCACACCCCTCGCTGTAACACTCTGATATACCCACACCCCTCACTGTAACACTCTGATAAACCCACACCCCTCACTGTAACACTCTGAAAAACCCACACCCCTCACTGTAACACTCTGATAAACCCACACCCCTCACTGTAACACTCTGATAAACCCACACCCCTCACTGTAACACTCTGATATACCCACACCCCTCACTGTAACACTCTGATAAACCCACACCCCTCACTGTAACACTCTGATAAACGCACACCCCTCACTGTAACACTCTGATATACCCACACCCCTCACTGTAACACTCTGATAAACCCACACCCCTCACTGTAACCCTCTGATATACCCACACCCCTCACTGTAACACTCTGATAAACCCACACCCCTCACTGGAACACTCTGATAAACCCACACCCCTCACTGTAACACTCTGATATACCCACACCCCTCACTGTAACACTCTGATAAACCCACACCCCTCACTGTAACACTCTGATATACCCACACCCCTCACTGTAACACTCTGATAAACCCACACCCCTCACTGGAACACTCTGATAAACCCACACCCCTCACTGTAACACTCTGATATACCCACACCCCTCACTGTAACACTGTGATAAACCCACACCCCTCACTGTAACACTCTGATATACCCACACCCCTCACTGTAACACTCTGATAAACCCACAACCCGCACTGTAACAGTCTGATAAACCCACACCCCTCACTGTAACACTCTGATAAACCCACACCTTCACTGTAACACTCTGATAAACCCACACCCCGCACTGTAACACTCTGACATACCCACACCCCTCACTGTAACACTCTGATAAACCCACACCCCTCACTATAACACTCTGATATACCCACACCCCTCACTGTAACAATGATAAACCCACAACCCTCACTGTAACACTCTGATATACCCACACCCCTCACTGTAACACTGATAAACCCACACCCCTCACTGTAACACTCTGATAAACCCACACCCCGCACTGTAACACTCTGATAAACCCACACCCCTCACTGTAACACTCTGATAAACCCACACCCCTCACTGTAACACTCTGATAAACCCACACCCCTCACTGTAACACTCTGATAAACCCACACCCCTCACTGTAACACTCTGATATACCCACACCCCTCACTGTCACACTCTGATAAACCCACACCCCTCTCTGTAACACTCTGATATACCCACACCCCTCACTGTAACACTCTGATAAACCCACACCCCTCACTGTAACACTCTGATAAACCCACACCCCTCACTGTAACACTCTGATAAACCCACACCCCTCACTGTAACACTCTGACATACCCACACCCCTCACTGTAACACTCTGATAAACTCACACCACTCACTGTAACACTCTGATAAACCCACACCCCTCACTGTAACACTTTGATATACCCACACACCTCACTGTAACACTGATAAACCCACACCCCTCACTGTAACACTCTGATAAACCCACACCCCTCACTGTAACACTCTGATATACCCACAGCCCTCACTGTAACACTCTGACATACCCACACCCCTCACTGTAACACTCTGATTAACCCACACCCCTCACTGGAACACTCTGATAAACCCACACCCCTCACTGTAACACTCTGATAAACCCACACCCCTCACTGTAACACTCTGACATACCCACACCCCTCACTGTAACACTCTGATATACCCACACCCCGCACTGTAACACTCTGATAAACCCACACCCCTCACTGTAACACTCTGATAAACCCACACCCCTCACTGTAACACTCTGATATACCCCACACCCCGCACTGTAACACTCTGATAAACCCACACCCCTCACTGTAACACTCTGATAAACCCACACCCCTCACTGGAACACTCTGATATACCCACACCCCTCACTGTAACACTCTGATATACCCATACCCCTCACTGTAACACTCTGATAAACCCACACCCTTCACTGTAACACTCTGATAAACCCACACCCCTCACTGTAACACTCTGATAAACCCACACCCCTCACTGTAACACTCTGACATACCCACACCCCGCACTGTAACTCGGATATACCCCACACCCCTCACTGTAACACTCTGATAAACCCACACCCCTCACTGTAACACTCTGATAAACCCACACCCCTCACTGTAACACTCTGATAAACCCACACCCCGCACTGTAACTCGGATATACCCCACACCCCGCACTGTAACACTCTGATAAACCCACACCCCTCACTGTAACACTAATAAACCCACACCCCTCACTGTAACACTGATAAACCCACACCCCGCACTGTAACTCGGATATACCGCACACCCCGCACTGTAACACTCTGATAAACCCACACCCCTCACTGTAACACTGATAAACCCACACCCCTCACTGTAACACTCTGATAAACCCACACCCCACACTGTAACACTCTGATAAACCCACACCCCTCACTGTAACACTCTGAAAAACCCACACCCCTCACTGTAACACTCTGAAAAACCCACACCCCTCACTGGAACACTCTGATAAACCCACACCCCTCACTGTAACACTCTGATAAACCCACACCCTTCACTGTAACACTCTGATATACCCACACCCCTCACTGTTACACTCTGATAAACCCACACCCCTCACTGGAACACTCTGATAAACCCACACCCCTCACTGTAACACTCTGATATACCCACACCCCTCACTGTAACACTCTGATAAACCCACACCCCTCACTGTAACACTGATAAACCCACACCCCTCACTGTAACACTCTGATAAACCCACACCCCGCACTGTAACACTCTGATAAACCCACACCCCTCACTGTAACACTCTGAAAAACCCACACCCCTCACTGGAACACTCTGATATACCCACACCCCTCACTGTAACACTCTGATATACCCACACCCCTCACTGTAACACTCTGATAAACCCACACCCCTCACTGTAACACTCTGATAAACCCACACCCCTCACTGTAACACTCTAATAAACCCACACCCCTCACTGAACACTCTGATATACCCACACCCCTCACTGTAACACTCTGATAAACCCACACCCCTCACTGTAACACTGTGATAAACCCACACCCCTCACTGTAACACTCTGACATACCCACACCCCTCACTGTAACACTCTGACATACCCACACCCCTCACTGTAACACTCTGATATACCCACACCCCTCTCTGTAACACTGATAAACCCACACCCCTCACTGTAACACTCTGATAAACCCACAGCCCTCACAGCAACACTCTGATAAACCCACACCCCTCACTGTAACACTCTGATAAACCCACATCCCTCACTGTAACACTGATAAACCCACACCCCTCACTGTAACACTCTGATAAACCCAAACCCCTCACTGTAACACTCTGATAAACCCACACCCCTCACTGTAACACTCTGATATACCCACACCCCTCACTGTAACACTCTGATAAACCCACACCCCTCACTGTAACACTCTGATAAACCCACACCCCTCACTGTAACACTCTGATAAACCCACACCCCTCACTGTAACACTCTGACATACCCACACCCCTCACTGTAACACTCTGATAAACCCACACCCCTCACTGTAACACTCTGATAAACCCACACCCCTCACTGTGACACTCTGATAAACCCACACCCCTCACTGTAACACTCTGATATACCCCACACCCCACACTGTAACACTCTGATATACCCCACACCCCGCACTGTAACACTCTGATAAACCCACACCCCTCACTGTAACACTCTGATAAACCCACACCCCTCACTGTAACACTCTGATATACCCCACACCCCACACTGTAACACTCTGATATACCCCACACCCCGCACTGTAACACTCTGATAAACCCACACCCCTCACTGTAACACTCTGACATACCCACACCCCTCACTGTAACACTCTGATAAACCCACACCCCTCACTGTAACACTCTGATAAACCCACACCCCTCACTGTAACACTTTGATAAACCCACACCCCTCACTGTAACACTCTGATAAACCCACACCCCTCACTGTAACACTCTGATAAACCCACACCCCTCACTGTAACACTCTGATATACCCACACCCCTCACTGTAACACTGTGATAAACCCACACCCCTCACTGTAACACTCTGACATACCCACACCCCTCACTGTAACACTCTGATAAACCCACACCCCGCACTGTAACACTCTGATAAACCATCACCCCTCACTGTAACACTCTGATATACCCACACCCCTCACTGTAACACTCTGATAAACCCACACCCCTCACTGTAACACTCTGACATACCCACACCCCTCACGGTAACTCTGATAAACCGACACCCCTCACTGTAACACTCTGATATACCCACACCCCTCACTGTAACACTCTGATAAACCCACACCCCTCACTGTAACACTCTGATAAATCCACACCCCGCACTGTAACACTCTGACATACCCACACCCCTCACTAGAACACTCTGATAAACCCACATCCCTCACTGTAACACTCTGACATATCCACACCCCTCACGGTAACACTCTGATAAACTCACACCCCTCACTGTAACACTCTGATATACCCACACCCCTCACGGTAACACTCTGATAAACCCACACCCCTCACTGTAACACTCTGATAAACCCACACCCCTCACTGTAACACTCTGATAAACCCACACCCCTCACTGTAACACTCTGATAAACCCACACCCCTCACTGTAACACTCTGATATACCCACACCTCTCACTGTAACACTCTGACATACCCACACCCCTCAACGTAACACTCTGATAAACCCACACCCCTCACTGTAACACTCTGAAAAACCCACACCCCTCACTGGAACACTCTGATAAACCCACACCCCTCACTGTAACAATCTGATAAACCCACACCCCTCACTGTAACACTGATAAACCCACACCCCTCGCTGTAACACTCTGATATACCCACACCCCTCACTGTAACACTCTGATAAACCCACACCCCTCACTGTAACACTCTGAAAAACCCACACCCCTCACTGTAACACTCTGATAAACCCACACCCCTCACTGTAACACTCTGATAAACCCACACCCCTCACTGTAACACTCTGATAAACCCACACCCCTCACTGTAACACTCTGATAAACCCACACCCCTCACTGTAACACTCTGATATACCCACACCCCTCACTGTAACACTCTGATAAACCCACACCCCTCACTGTAACACTCTGATAAACCCACACCCCTCACTGTAACACTCTGAGAAACCCACACCCCTCACTGTCACACTCTGATATACCCACACCCCTCACTGTAACACTCTGATAAACCCACTCCCCTCACTGTAACACTCTGATATACCCACACCCCTCACTGTAACACTCTGATAAACCCACACCCCTCACTGTAACACTCTGATAAACCCACACCCCTCACTGTAACACTCTGATATACCCACACCCCTCACTGTAACACTCTGATAAACCCACACCCCTCACTGTAACACTCTGATAAACCCACACCCCTCACTGTAACACTCTGATAAACCCACACCCCTCACTGTAACACTCTGATAAACCCACACCCCTCACTGGAACACTCTGATAAACCCACACCGCTCACTGTACCACTCTGATATACCCACACCCCTCACTGTAACACTCTGATAAACCCACACCCCTCACTGTAACACTCTGATAAACCCACACCCCTCACTGTAACACTCTGATAAACCCACACCCCTCACTGTAACACTCTGATATACCCACACCCCTCACTGTAACACTCTGATAAACCCACACCCCTCACTGTAACACTCTGATAAACCCACACCCCTCACTGTAACACTCTGATATACCCACACCCCTCACTGTAACACTCTGATAAACCCACACCCCTCACTGTAACACTCTGATAAACCCACACCCCTCACTGTAACACTCTGATATACCCACACCCCTCACTGTAACACTCTGATAAACCCACACCCCTCACTGTAACCCTCTGATATACCCACACCCCTCACTGTAACACTCTGATAAACCCACACCCCTCACTGGAACACTCTGATAAACCCACACCCCTCACTGTACACTCTGATATACCCACACCCCTCACTGTAACACTCTGATAAACCCACACCCCTCACTGTAACACTCTGATATACCCACACCCCTCACTGTAACACTCTGATAAACCCACACCCCTCACTGGAACACTCTGATAAACCCACACCCCTCACTGTAACACTCTGATATACCCACACCCCTCACTGTAACACTGTGATAAACCCACACCCCTCACTGTAACACTCTGATATACCCACACCCCTCACTGTAACACTCTGATAAACCCACAACCCGCACTGTAACAGTCTGATAAACCCACACCCCTCACTGTAACACTCTGATAAACCCACACCTTCACTGTAACACTCTGATAAACCCACACCCCGCACTGTAACACTCTGACATACCCACACCCCTCACTGTAACACTCTGATAAACCCACACCCCTCACTGTAACACTCTGATATACCCACACCCCTCACTGTAACAATGATAAACCCACAACCCTCACTGTAACACTCTGATATACCCACACCCCTCACTGTAACACTGATAAACCCACACCCCTCACTGTAACACTCTGATAAACCCACACCCCGCACTGTAACACTCTGATAAACCCACACCCCTCACTGTAACACTCTGATAAACCCACACCCCTCACTGTAACACTCTGATAAACCCACACCCCTCACTGTAACACTCTGATAAACCCACACCCCTCACTGTAACACTCTGATATACCCACACCCCTCACTGTCACACTCTGATAAACCCACACCCCTCTCTGTAACACTCTGATATACCCACACCCCTCACTGTAACACTCTGATAAACCCACACCCCTCACTGTAACACTCTGATAAACCCACACCCCTCACTGTAACACTCTGATAAACCCACACCCCTCACTGTAACACTCTGACATACCCACACCCCTCACTGTAACACTCTGATAAACTCACACCACTCACTGTAACACTCTGATAAACCCACACCCCTCACTGTAACACTT